>NC_074709.1:26645728-27312519 GCF_024334085.1 Lutzomyia longipalpis
TTACTCAATTCCTCACTCACTCAGCCACTCGCGGATAATTTACAACCAGCCCGAGATTAGCGCACCAGGGACTAACTCAACGCAAAATTCAATTTATATTTGCAGACGCTCGCTGGCTGAGGAGATGCCTTATCAAGCATTAAAACATTTTAATGATTTTAATTATTTTATTACGCATTGTTTGCATAAATTAAGATAAATTAACGCAGCTCTTTAACAAATCATCTCGCGTGATTTATTGTTTTGCCTTTCGGTGCTTTTCTCACATATTTATCGACATTGCGAGAGGCGCAGGTAGGTGTGGGATGAATGGGGATCTCTAACAAGTTAATGCTACACTGTAAAATGAGCTTGTTCTTATGGGATGGAAAATTTTTACAGAAATCTTAGGATGAAGAAGTAAAAAAAAATATTTATATTGACGCGAAAAATCTTAAAAATTAGCTATTTAAGAAAAAAAAAATGATAAAATGTGTTAGAAAAAAATATTGGGGCTAAATGAATCACTTTGAGATTGAAGAATTATTCATTTTTTCAAAGAAAACGTTCATTTGTAAAGAAATTATATGTTTGAAAAGGAGACTTTCTAAAGGGAGGTAAAGTGTTTTTATGAGAATGATTTGAAAGAATTTAAATTGAATAAAAAAAACTAAGTGATTTATTTAGCCCCACGGCAATTTAAAAGATTAATTTACAAGCATTTGATTTTTAAAACTGAAAAAGAAAATCTATAATTTTCTATATTATTTTTTTTTCAGTTAAATGTTTTAAATTATCTTGGAGCTAAATAAATCAGTTTTTAGCGTTTTATAATGTGATAATCATAAGTGTATAAGCTTTTTTTTAGCTAAATATCTTCTTTTTTAGATATTTTATTACAATAGAAATAAAACTATTTTGAATTCGGATTCAATGTAGGTATCTATTAAGAATCACGGGGCTAAGTAAGTCATTTTATATTTAATTAATTATTTAATTAATTAATCAGCATTCTTAAGTCTATAAAACGCATAAAACGTAATATTTTGAGGTGTTTAAGTTAAAAAACAATTGACCCTTAGTTTGTAAAGAAATAGGGAATATGATGAATTATTTTGCCCCATGATACTTTGAAAAATTAATTTACTTTCTCTTTCAACTCCAAAATCAAAATATAAATTATTTAGTTGCAATTCAGTGTTTGACTCTAAAGCAAATTCAAGTAAATAAATTAAATATTAAATTTTAAACAAATAAAGATATTTTTTTTTAATCTGGGGCTAATTTAATCAGCGTTATGATGTTTTTTTTTGCTCTTCGAATGAATTATTTCAACAGAGCCAACATAGCTGTCCATAAGAACTAATTCCTCGTTCTATTGCCTCAAGAAATGAATATATTTCTTTAATTCTCTTCTATTAATTAATACGCAACTAATTGACCATTTTAGCCCCACTTCTGACAAAATTATTGAAAGAAAAAGCACATTGAGCAATCCCTAAAACCTTCTAAATCTTTCAAAAGTTTATTTAACTTTCACTCCAACAAATATTTAGAACATTTTATAAGAGAAAATTCAGGAAAATCTGATCAGGATGATTTTCCACATCTTCTTATCTTCGATTTCTATCAGTGTAGCTTCTTTTCCATGCGATCTCCCTTCTCTCCGCGTTGCGTACTACAAAGAATAAAATCTTTATGAGAAAAAAATCTCCAGACCCTTTTGAATTTATCACTGTGAGAGAGCAGCTGAAAGCTGCGATGATGAATCACAAACTGGATATTTCTGGAATTTTTTTCTGGGCACATTTGAAGGGCAAAAGACATTGCCAAATCCAGCTCTGGTGGACGGAAGGAGCTTGTGAAATCACACCACGAATGCAGCACAAGACTCAACCACAGTTCAGTGCTCGTACTCAGCTTTAGTGGACGTGAAGTTGCTTTTTAGTTGATTAGGAATTTTTTTTTTCTGTTGGATTTATGAAGACTGGAGGAACTTTCCGGCTGTATGGGAAGGATGGTGGAAGGAATATCCGACATAGGAATGTCTCAATGAGATCTGTGAAGTTTCTCAAGGACTTTGCAACGACGCTCATTGAGGGCAGATGGAGGTACACACTGACAATCTTTGCCTTGAGCTTTGTGGGCACGTGGACGGGATTTGCTCTGCTGTGGCAGCTAATTGCCCAGGCTCATGGAGATTTGGATTTTGATCCGTTGACGGGGGAGCGATTGGGTGATGGGAGGGCAGCCTGCACGAAGGGAGCGTACGACTATGCGGGATTCCTCTTGCTGAGCATTGAGACGCAAGGGACAACGGGGTATGGGGAGAAGTACCCAACGGAGGAATGCCCCGAAGGGATCTTCCTGCTGATGCTTCAACTCATCTTGGGGACTATCATTGAGGGTGCCATGGTGGGGGTGGTGTATGCAAAGATAACACGCCCTCCACGCCACACGGGGAGCTTTGTCTTCTCCCGGAATTGTGTAATCTGCCTCCGGGATGGGGTTCTCTGTCTCCTCTTCAGGATCTCAAATTTTGCTGAACATCAGGAAATTAATTCCCGCGTGGAAGTTTACATGTGCCAAAAAACAGAGGAAGGAGAGATTAAAGACACGAAGCTGGAGCTGGAGAATGATGGACAGATCACGCTGTATCTGCCACAGATTGTCTGTCATGCCATCACAGAGGATAGCCCCCTTTTTGGGTACTCTGCAGCACAACTAATGAAGGCAGATTTTGAGATTCTCGTCACATTGACGGGGAATTCCAAGGCAACGGGGCAGACGAGTCAATCCAGGACTTCCTTCCTGCCACGAGAGATCCTCTGGGGCTATCGCTTCGTCAATATCATCCACTATGATCAAAATCTCGAAGCCTACACCATTGATAGTCAGCAGTTTGATGGAGTTTATCGCGTCGATACGCCCCTGTGTAGTGCCAGGAGGCTCCAGGAAGTAGCTGAGATGTCTCAGAAGGTTGTCAGGAGGCGCAAAGTGAAATCCGGAAGTCTCTGTTGCAGCAAATACAGCCTACAGGTTGATATGCAAGTGGCTGAGATTGCTCTGGACAACAGTACGAGGATTGAGCCAAAGCAGGGAGTTTCTTCACAATTTCAGGCTCAATCTTGGGATGGTTTCCTCGACAGTGATTCCAAAAGTGCCGATAACTGCTATTTGTAGTCTTCCTGTTGCTGCTACTGCTGCTGTTGCGCATCTGAATGCATTCCCTTTCCTGCTAAAAGATCGTTAGATCGTTGGAAAGAATAAAGTTTAACTGAAAAACATTTTTCGAATTTAATTTAATAAATAAATTTTTGAATGAATTAAATTTTTTTAACTTATGATTGATCCTAGACAGAAGATTAAATTTTTAACTCCTTCCCTGAAATCTTAAATAGCTTCCTAAACTTTCACAAAGCTTCTTCTGGGCTTCCTCTGCTGCAACAGCCCCTAGAGTGTGGGCAGCTCACTGTGTGAGGACCAACTCAATAAACTTTCAATTTATTTGCAAAAAGCTTCAAAGTCTCGAAGCTCCTCCGCTGAGATTCTGTGGGAGAGATGATTTATGTGCCTTGTGCAGTACCTCAATTAAATTAATTTTAATTATGCCACGCGGGTTGTTTGCATAAATTAGAAGCTAATTTAGGAAATTATACCCAAAGTCTGCTCGTCTGGGATGCCTTCCACACGTTATCGACATTCAAAAGATTAATTCTTCATAAAAAGAAAATGAACGTGGGGGTAATTACAGATGTACTGGCGTGAATGAAACTCTATTTTGTTAAAAGTTTTTATTCATTTTTTCAGTAAAAATATCTTAAATGATTCTACAACATAATGTAAAGGATGTCATGCACAATACAAGGCCGAAGTACCTAATTGAAGGAAACGCAGAAAACAATTTTAACCCACCCAGTCTTGTAGGGAATCAAAAAAGGATAAAGAATCGCCAAAAATATTCACCTTTTTCCACTGGGGTCAAAGAGAAAGAAGACAATAAAGTTTTGTAAAAATTCAAAAAAATTGGCCGCCATTCGCCATTTTGTTCATTTCAATGCATGAATCATATGTTTCAATGCTTCGTCATGAGCTTGTCGATGACAGTTTGACATTTCATTCATTTTTTTTGGGAGAAAATAAAAAAATTGCGTATTTTTTAGTTTAATTATCGTGGTAAATGTGTTTTACGTGTTGTTCAAGAGTGATTTATACATCTGAATACCTGAAGGATGAATTCCCGCACAGCTTGTGACCGTCTCAGCGAGCACATCTCTCGTTACAAAACAAAGCAATCCAAAAACATTGGTCGTGAATCTTCTTGAAGATGACTTTTTCACGAATTGAGAGATCCTCTGCGCTGGAATCCTTTGCGTTTCACACCACCACGACGGACAAGACGAGGGATTGCTGGTTTTGTGATTCCCTGGATGTTGTCACGCAAAACCTTACGATGTTTCTTGGCACCACCTTTCCCAAGACCTTTTTCACGACCAATGATGTGCTCGCTGAGACGGTCACAAGCTGTGCGGGAATTCATCCTTCAGGTATTCAGATATAAAAATCACTCTTGAACAACACGTAAAACACATTTACCACGATAATTAAACTAAAAAATACGCAATTTTTTTATTTTCTCCCAAAAAAAAATAAATGAAATGTCAAACTGTCAACCACAAGCTCATGACGAAGCATTGAAACATATGATTCATGCATTGAAATGAACAAAATGGCGAATGGCGGCCAATTTTTTTGAATTTTTACAAAACTTTATTGTCTTTTTTCTCTTTGACCCCAGTGGAAAAAGGTGAATATTTTTGGCGATTCTTTATCCTTTTTTGATTCCCTACAAGACTGGGTGGGTTAAAATTGTTTTCTGCGTTTCCTTCAATTAGGTACTTCGCCCTTGTATTGTGCATGACATCCTTTCACTAAATTATAATTTTTCTAAAGCAACAAAAACTCTTTTTTTGCCATCAATAAAAATTAAATAATAATTGAAATCTATTGACTGATGATTGGCTGATAATTGCCCGGAAATTGCATGATTGACCGATAATTGAGCATAAATTGATAAAAAGTTTGAAGAACAATATTTGGGCAATATGTGATCAATTATTGAGCAATCACAATTGACCAATGATTGATCAATCTATTGACTGGCTCAAATGCTTTACTAGGGGAGAGCGGGGCTAATAAAGTCACTAAAGGGTTTGGAAAAAGTCTTAAATATCATATTTCCTAGCTAGATAGAACAAAATGATCTGAGAAAGAGTTGTAGGGCAAGAAATATCCTAAAGAATTGAGCTATGCATTTCACTTTATCTGTTTGGGAAATATGATATTTTGAGCTTTTCTAAACCCTTAAGTGACTTTATTAGCCCCGCCCTCCCCTAATTATTAATCAATCACTTATCAATATGATTGATTCAATCGTGATTGAGCCTTTATTGGCTCAATCATTTGTTTACTGGGTAGATGATCAATTATTGAGCAAGCAGAATTGACCTGAGATTGACCAGAAATTGATCAGTTGATTGAGTATTTATTGGCTCAATCAGTTGCTTTCTGATGTTTTCAATCATTAAAAAAAGTTTAAAAAAAAACTTTTTATTAATTTTCACGATTTGATTTCTACCAGTACACACAATTTCTTGATCTTTGATCTTCCTCAAAAAATCTCTTCATTGAGGATTAATCAATGCTGAAAAAAATTCTCTGGAGCTCCTTGAAACTCCCTGAAGGATGACAAACTCATGGCTATATTCAGGATTATTTTCTGGGCTTTGGGAAGCCTCGAGAAGCTCCGAAAGAATCTTTGAGTAAATAATTTTTCATTAAGTCTGGAACGTGGGAGATTGCAGAGATTCTTTCATTTCATAGATTGAACAATTAGCGCCAGTTTGGTGCTCGTTCTCAGCTTGAGCGGATGAGGCTGGAGAGATTTTTTTTCTGTGAGAAGTTTTTGAAGAGTTTTGAGGAATTTCTGTGAGGACAATGCGAATGTACGAGAAGGATGGCGGGAGGAACATCCGGCACAAGAATGTGGGAGCAATTGAATTTATCCGAGATTTCACAACGACCCTCATTGAGGGCAGATGGAGGTACACACTGAGTATCTTCATGTTCAGCTTTGTGGGCTCCTGGGCGGGATTTGCTGTGCTGTGGCAGCTGATTGCGGAAGTGAACGGGGACATGGAGATTGATCCACTTACGGGAGATTACTACGGGCAGGGGAAGTCAGGCTGCCTGAGAGGAGCGCACGACTACACGGGCTTCTTCCTGTTCAGTCTGGAAGTTCAGGTGACAACGGGGTACGGGGAGAGGTACCCTTCGGAGGATTGTCCCGAAGGGATGTTCATGCTTGTGGCACAAATCATCGTGGGGCTCATCATTCAGGGAGTTATGGTTGCTGTTGTCTACTCAAAGCTCACACGGCCTCCACGCCACACGGGGGATTTTGTTTTCTCCCGGAATTGCGTAATCTGCCTCCGAGATGGGGTTCTCTGCCTCCTCTTCAGGATCTCGAATTTTGCTGAACATCAGCAGATAAATTCCCGCGTGGAGGTTTACATGTGCAAAAAGAATGGAGACAGAGAGACGGATGATGTGAAGCTGGAGCTGGAGAATGATGGGCAGATTACCCTCTATCTGCCCCAGATTGTCTGCCACACCATCACGGAAGAGAGCCCCCTTTTCGGCTATTCAAAAGCCGAACTAATGGCGGCAGATTTTGAGATTCTCGTCACATTGACGGGGAATTCCAAGGCAACGGGGCAGACGAGTCAATCGAGGACTTCTTTCCTGCCACGAGAGATCCTCTGGGGCTATCGCTTTGTCAACATCATTCACTATGATCAAAATCTCGAAGCCTACACCATTGATAGTCAGCAATTTGATGGAGTTTATCGCGTCGATACGCCTCTGTGTAGTGCCAGGAGGCTTCAGGAAGTAGCTGAGATGCCTCCTGATGATCTGGAGGAGATTAAATTGAAGCAGGACAACGAGGATTCTTCTTACAGCCTCCAGGAGGACAAAGAACCCCCGGAAAATTCTCTAAATGACCCCCAGGATGAGAATTCTCATTCTCCTGGTCAATCTTCGCAATCCTGGGAAGGATTCGATGGGTACCTCTCCAAAGATTCTGAAGAATTCAAAAAATCTCTTTTATAGATTTTTCTTTTTACCTTTTCTCGTCTTCTGGAGGAAAATCCAGAAGTTTCTCTTCCTGAAAGAATTTCTTTTTCTTCAACTTCTTCCGGAAGCATTCCTGCATAAAATTTTATCCCAGAAATTCAGAAAAGAAAAATAAAACAGGAAAAATGTTTAAAAAATTTAATGAAATAAAATCTTTATCAAAATATTCAAATTCCCTTCTCAATAAGATCAAAAAATCTTCACAAATCTTCAACTTGGAACGTCCGGAAGGGCTTCCCGGTCCACTTCTGACCACTCGCTGCTCATTTAATTGCTGAACCTGTGATTTATCCTAGCCAGCTGATCCCTCAGGGCTTGATTCTCTTGCTGCAGCCGCTGAAATTCACTGACAACCTCATCTGTGCGGAGCAGTAGGGCCATCCCATCAGCCAGGACGTGGATATTTTCATTCATCTCTTCCAGGAGACGATTGTGATGCTGCCACAAGTTAAACATCTCACTGTAGGTCTTCCAATTGAGGGAATTTACTTCGTATTTGAGCTCATTCTCTGATCTCTTTATTGCCTGAGTGATTTCCTGCACGATACTCTCCTTGAGGGCAGAAGAAGCCGGATTATCTGGGATTCTGTTGGGAGTACTGTTGGAATTTGGGTGGAGATTGCAGAAACTCGTTGGGGATCTACTTGGTTCCCTCTCGGGGACTTCCAGTGCCCCATTTGGATGATTTTGTTGCCTCTCTTGAACTTCCTTTTCTGCATTTGAAGGGTTTTGTGCTTCTTCTGGGAGATTCTCAGCTCCTTGTGGAACTTCCTGTTCTCCTTTTGGGGATGCTTCTTCCCCTTCTGTGGTTTGTGAAGCTTCTGGAGCTTCTAAATCCCTTTCCGGAACACCTAATCCCGGAACTTCTTCACTTTCTTCAGCTTCCTTCACATCAGAGAGCTTCGGTTCAGCTTGGCCGGAGAATCTCTTTTTCCGGAAGGTTACAAAAGAGAAATCCGGTGGGTTTTCCTTCTCTTCCGAATCTCCCATTCCTTCCTCGTGATTTGTGGAACGCCTTGAGTGTGATTTACGCTTCTCCTGCACTTCCATGGATTTCCGGGTATTCTCGAGGCTGTTCATGTGAGTACTGAGGAAGTCAGCAAAGCTATCACGACGCCCCAGTGGGGCTGCCTCACTGGGACGATTCTTATCAATAATTGGCAGGAGGCTGAAAACATCGACAGATTCATTGAGGGAGACTCCCTGATCCGACGTGGAGACATCCTCGTGGCATTCAGTTGATCTTGACGTGGTCATGTCAACTTCCGTCTTCTCCGGAGGAACGAAGGTTAAGCGAGAGACGAGATTCTCGTGACTTTGGACCTTTGCGAGGGATTCCGGGAGCTTCCGGACGTCGAAGAGGATTATTTCTCCCTTGAGATTGCCCACAACGCACTCCAGGGAGGTCGGGGAGAGCGCAACGGCAGATAGGGGGTAGTCTGTCTTGAGCTGCTGCGCCACAGCCTTTGAACGTGTGTCGTAGATGTTGATGAAGCAATCAAAGCCCACGGAGAAGAGGCAGCTCTCATTGATTGTGGACACTGCAACATCACGGCAGGGTGAGGAATGTGGGCGATTCATGTGGAAGGACTTCTTCTTTGCCTGAGCATCGTAGATTGAGACACTGCCCAGGTAGGACGCCACCACAAGCTGGAATCTCTTTGTTGGATGGAAGCGCACCAGGGTTGAGCTGAAATAGAGATTAAGGGTTTGTTTTGAGCTTCTTCTGTCTTGAGGATATCTCTGGCAGCTTTTCAGCTTGAGGATCCTCCTAAAACCTTCCGGAAATTCCAGAAATCTGATTTCTTTTCAAAGATTTTCTTCTTTCAATGAAAAATAAACAAAAAAAACTAACTTTTTATCAATGTTGAAGGAATCCACCTCAATGAAGCTCTTCATCCCGTGGATTTTGACCTGTCCAGTGTCATAGGCACTGGCCAGGTAGTCATCCGTTGCATTGAAATCCATTGAAACGACGCTATTGTTGTAAACTGCTTCCGGTGGAAATCTGTGTATCACCTCCCTTGTCTTGTAGTTTATAATGCGTGAATGCCCCGTGGAGAGTCCCAGAGCGATGACATCCAAACCAGCCTTGGGGCAGGCAATACAGCTGAGATTCTCCATCTTCATCTTCCTCACGGAGGAGATTGTTCCTGAAAATCCCCCCAAAAAATGAATAAAATCAAAGAAATTCTCACAAATAAAGCTCTTCCGGAGTTTTCTTCATTGTCTTCCTTGAAGGATTGCTTCCTGGCCTTACCTTGAGACTTAAGGGAGAGATATTCCACTGCAGGAAGTTGTGGGTTTGTCGCCACGAAGAATTTACTCTTCCGGAAGAATTGAAAATCATAGCATCCAGGCCCTCCAACGCATCCATACGTGGACAAGGTTCTCAAGGATGGGAAGCTGTGTAGCTGAATGTTCTTCCCGCAGGAAATTAGCTCCATTTTCACGATGAAAAATCACAGAAAATCAAAAAATTCCCTTGAAAAAGAAGTTCCTGCTGCGGTCCGTTATGCCGATGCTTCGCCGCCAAAAATTGCCGCAAACTGTCAAAAATGTCAAAATTTTTAACGACTTTCCCGTCAAAAGAATTTGTTTTGTCAATGGCTCCCTTTTTAGCATTGAAGTTGTGGTGCATTGAGAAAAACTCCAAATAAATCGCATAAATAGTGCATTGTGTGGCATGGTGGCACCCCCAATCCTTCCCCAGGGTGTCCAGTAAGGAATTGGTAGTACAGATTTTCCGGGAATTTGGGTATTTCCACCGGAAGGGGGAAAAGAAAGTTCGTGATTTGCGGACAAAGCTACACTGTTGGGTGGAGGAAAATTTTCAACCGATGACTTTGTAGCAGGGGTCTGACAAAGTCCTTTTTTACCCGAACACAGTAAATAATGGCGGACGATTTGTCGAAAAATTCTACTATCACTCAACAGCGCCCTCTATTGGTGAGCACCGCCAAAATTTCTTACATAACCTCAAATGATGTTTATATTTACAATTTTGACTATTTTTATTTACATTGGGAGTTTCTTGACTAATTTTTTGATTATTTCGGCCACAAACGTGACAAATTAGTGATAGTGTTATTGAGTGACAAATGTGACAAAAAAAAGGAATTTTTATCAATCTGGCATGAAATAATTACGTTCTAAATGAAAAAATATCACACAAAAAATTATTCCAGATCATGTAGCAAGCTTTTTATAGTATCTTCCGGAAGGCTTCCAATCAGAACACATATCATAATTTAACTGAAGTGTTGAGGACGACATACAAGGATTAATTCCAATAGTTCTCAAGAAAATGCAGCACCTGAAGCAGAGTATGATGTAGTATGACAATTTTTTGATTCGATTTTCATTACCAGATTCAATCCAATCCTAACAATAAATTTTTATTTGCAGAAGGGGCAGAAAGATAAAGTGTAGCTGATTGTTAAGAACTAAAAACCTCGAGTTACGAAAAATTAGGTGCAATAGGAAGAGCTAAAAATTAAGGATGATATCTACGGAGTTATCAACCATCCACGAGAGATAGGAAAGAAACAACACAAGTCTTACGTGAGAAGAAGCCTAAAATTGCTTTAATTACGTTCATTATGACAAAAATTATCCAGATCACCTTCAACTAGAGTCTCTTCTGAAAGTATCTAGAAAGAAGAACAGGAAAATGCCTTCACAGGATACAAATACTCCAAATATACTTATTCGTCAGTGGAAATCGTTCATTATTCTGAAATTACATCGACAAATTAGGACTGCAGGATATTAAAATTCAATGAGAAAAGGAAATGAAAATTTTGACTATGAATACCCTACCCATCTCCTGGTCTTATAAATTGTGGAATATACCTACCGATCTTACATAAAACGTTTTCAGAAAAATAAAGACCAGACTGAAATTAAATTAACAAAAAATTTCTGAACGTGATGCTTTAATTCATTCATCATAATTTTCAGAAACGGAGTGAATTTATTAAATGGCATATTTTTTGTATTCCAACATCGACATACTAAGGTTAATATACTAGACAAAACCGCTAAACCTTTCGAATATACTTTCTAAAACCTTCTTTTTGATCAAGTTTAGGTACCGTGGTTTGCAAAGAAAACTACAAAAAAAGGAGAGAAGACATTAATTAAAAAACTTTACATATGATTTACTATTATATTTCAAGACCATGTATCTCAAGAAGCTACAAAACTTTCTACATGCTAATTAACTCAACCTTAGCCTTGCTTATACAAAATATCAAAATATAATCATTTGGTAAAATTTATTTATTTATTATGTATAAAAGAATTAATTTCTGGAAAACACTTTTTTCTCAAATTGTGTGGCTTATTTTGGATTGAAGATAGTCCTTCTGTGAAACAGGGAATTTTAAATGACTGCGTATACATATTAGCATCGTAATGAACAAGGTGTAAAAAAACCATTCAAGGAAAAATATGTTTAAACGAATTATACCTATTAATAATAATAAAACAAAACTTTTAGTGAGATCTAAAAAAAATAATAAAAGAGCACACCCCCAAATGAGAAAATTAGAAAATTGTAGATGAGACAAAAATTATATTCTATCATTTTATTTTACATCGAAAGAAATAAAATACTAATACCTAATCTTAAAATTTTTTTGAAACATTCTAAAGTGGCAAGATCAGTTGGAGCAAATTTCATAAAAGGTTCAGCTTCTCGAATGACCATTTTAATTAACATAGAAATAAATCTTCATCTTTGGCTCAAAAAAGACCAAAATATATCTTAATCTCAAATTTACACGGTAACTTCAAATCTTAAACATAAAAGCATGCAGTTAATGTTACTTCAACATTTTCATATTAATAAGGAGATATAATATTTCAAAAATTCTTCTGTAAATATCTCTTCTATTAATATTTTACTAAAAAAAAACAACTCGTGACATCAATATTTGATTGAATTTCTTCTCTCTCTTACTAAATATTTATAAAATAAAATTATCAAGATAATTTGTTAAAATTTACTGACAATAAGATAAGCATGTAAAAATTTATATACATACTTATTTAATTTAAAAAAAAAAATATTATAATCATGATTTTTATGCCTTAATAAACTTAGAGATATACATGTAATATTCACAAAATTGATTTTTTTCTTAGTAATAATTTAATTCTTTAAGTTTTTGATCAAATTCACACATATTCACATATAACAATCGCAAATCTATTAGCTTTTTTTATCAGATATGAATTATGGAAACACTTAGGTTCATAGTATGTTCATAAAAGCTAAAATAACTCATCACATATTTTTAAAGTGGAGTAGCCTGTGGAGAACGTTTCGATCAGATGATTTTGTATTGACAAGTTCAAGAGCTTGATTAAATCTCATATTGCCAAACAGATTGCCAATAAGTGAAATTAAATTCACAAAGTGATCTGGGGTATTTTTGAAATGCTCCATGTCTTTGTCAAAAATATAAAACTCGAAAGTCTCCAACAAATAAATGAGGAGTTTTTCAATTCGAAAATTTTCAACCGTTATACCGTCTTCTTCCTCTTCTGCATCTTCTTTGATAAGCATTCGTTCGAATCCCCATTCTGCAGCTTTGCAAACATCCACGAAGAATTCTGATGGATACTTCCACTGCACACCATGTTTCCGGTAAACAAGGCTTTCCCTGTTTTCTTCCCCAATAACTTCATTTAGGCATGAAGAACATTTAAGATTCTTTACAATGGGCTGAAGAATTTGGGCACTCATATAATAGAGGATTGTTTCCGTCGTGCTTGAAAAACAATCATCGGGAATACGAAGATTGTGAACACGGAACTCCAGGTCATCTTCTTCGTTTGTAGATCGATTTTCCTCTTGCTCTTGAGTGGTGACCTTATTTATTTAAATTAAAAATGTACTATTTAATAAAGGGAAAAAACGGCACTTGAATGTAATTAATATGTGAACAAACCCAGATATGCCAAGGAATTTTTTTGTCTGATTTCAAAATTGTTTAGAAAAGAGAGAAAAACTCATTCTCAACTAAAATTCATTTTAGTTAATTTTTCAAAATAATAAACTTTCTATGCCATTTTAGCCTCTCGAAGTCAACAAAGAAGAGTGTGATAAATATTCTACAATTGGCAAATCTGTGTTAATAAACAGGGTATACAATATTAATTTGATCTCCAAAAAATATGCAACTAATTTTTATACCTAATATATACTAGATTACTAGAAAATTACAAAAATTTATCTTTGTTTTATTGTTGGTATAAATTTTTTAAGCAATTACTAATTTTAGATATTAAATGCGATTGATTTTAGTCGTTTAAGAAATGTGCACATTTTTTGAGTATTTGTATATTTTTTAATGAACTTATGTGAAAAAAAAGTTTCTTAAAATAAAAACATTCCTTCCGTACCTTGTTGAGACAGTTCAGGTTCTGTTGGCAGCTAATAGAGAGGACATTTACGTTAACGAGAGCTGCACAGTTGCCTTTCTTGTTGGCTCTTAGTTGCACGTACGTGATGAGCCTCTTATATGCTGCCATGAATTGAACAATACTGGGATTAGTATTGGCTCCTAGCCTGGTTCGTACACAACCGAAAAACATTTCGATGTGGTCTTGAAGCAGCGCGTATGTGCAAAGACCATGTTCTTGCACGTGGTTTTGGATCATTTGATATATAGATGAAAGATTTATTACACACGTGCGCAAGCCAATAAAGCCAGTTTTGTTCGCAGATTGAGAAAGTACTTGTGCCCTGTGACCTTTAACGATTTTTAAATTGTTAATGTATTCTGCAAACTCTCGAGCAAACACTTTTATTGACTCAAAATTTCCTTGATGAATGCTGCTTTTGTATCTGTTGAATACATTTTTAACTTTGATTATAATAATTTTATTTAAATATTTTAAGAAGATGAAATTTTACCTTTCAGCAGATATTCCATGGCTATTACAAATATCGAAAGCGTGATTTACCATACGAATGCATTTCGCTGTTGGTCCACTATCTTCAAATCCTGTAACTCCAAGAGCTCGGCAATGATCCAAAGCGTCGGCTGTGCTGTTACTTAGGAGTTGAGTGGCCAGTCTGACATTCATGATTTTTTTCGAAAAGTTTATATGCTCTTCTCTCAATTTATTCGCCATTGTCAATCCGAATGTTTCACTTTTTTGAAACTCGTAAAGTTTCTGAATGAAAGCAAATTGAACTTTTCCCCCATCGGGATCAATAAGATCGTACTTACTGATAGTATTCCGTATCAGCTTCAACATATGACACGGATCAGGATAGACAAATATCCTGTCCGTGTCGTTCGTCGAAACTGATGAAGTAGGAATACCGTCCGTCGATTCTTGATCTTCCGGAGTCAATCTTATTACATATGCCGCCTGATCGACTGTCAAATCTGAATGAAAAAGTTGCATGGCGGAAAGATTCGTTCTGGCGCCATCGAACGTTACACCAATCACGGTTACTCCGGCTTCCTCTGACATATAGATTGCTTGTTCTATCAATCGGCATTTCTCCTCTGCCTCTATACTAATTATTGGGAAATACCCTATCGGGATTTTCCAGCTCAAGTCAAGAGAACATAGCATAAACACCAAACATTCTCTGGCTTTGGGCTCTGCTTCTAAACCCGGATTACCCACGATAGGTCCACCGTATTTAATGCCGTTTATAATATCTATACGTGAATAGATATGAATTTCATCAAACGAGAGTTGACAGAGAACCTTTTTTCCGGCAGCACTTTCCCGCTCTACTAGTTGTTTCACTGTCGTCAACGAATCAGGCGTGAAACCCGGTTCACAATGAACATTTGTATACCACCTACAAATGGTACGTGGGTGTGGAAGTATCGGGTTACCATTAACACTTCTCAACTGCTCCCTCAATTCCCTAAAAAAATATTTAAATAACTTTTATTTAAAAAAAAAACCCAAAAAGCTTTTAAAGATAAACTACCCGTAGGCTCTTGGCGAAAGAAAGTGCATGAGAACAGCGAATTTTTTGAGCTCTTCATGATACGGCAAGTTTCGTTCAGACAAGAGGCGTTCCACCAAAGCCTTTGCAGCTCCTGAAAGTTTTTCAAAACTTTTCGGATTTTTAATTTCTTTTTCTGCCGTTTTCAAAGCGATTCGCAGTTTGGAAATTACTTGGTCTCTTCGTCTCAGCTTCAAAAGCAAATTCCTCCTCTCCCTTTTAAGAGCAACGATCTCATCACTTAGCATCTTAATAGTATCTTTCAATACTTGAAAATTAAATTCCGTGCAGTCCTGAAAAAAAATTTACAATTAGAAATTTACTACGAAAGAAAAAAAGCTAATTCAAAGCAAATGGGTATTGTTCAGAAAAGTATTTTAAGAAACAGATTTCTTAAAAATCATTGTTATAAATCTGTGCTAAAATCCAATTACAATGTGCGTGTTCAATATGTTTACAATTATCAAAATAATATTTAAGTCACCGAAACATAAAATTTCACCTGAAAGGGTTAAATTTATATTATTAGAACTAAGTGTTTATAAAAAGCATTAGTGAAGAATGTGGCAAACAGTGATGGAGATTATTTTTATCCAATCCGAGAGTTCCGATTGTGCATTCAAACATGACGTATACGTATCTTAGGTTTTAGGAAATTTCAATTGATTTTTAAAGTATTCTTCAGAGTCAAGAATTAGTGAAGGAACATGTAAGGACCAATCTTATGATTGGAGACATTGGCTGCGTTTTTCTTGCACGAATCTTTCTGGCCTTCTATGAAAATTTAGTGGAATTGCGAGCTGGAGAGAGTCATTTTCTACAGTGCAGCAGAGCGACACCGTTGCAACAACGCAGATGAACATTTTGTATTGTATATAGATTGTGTGTATTTGCACGCAAAGAACACTGGTAAGAGACATTATCTTAAGTCTCCTACGTAATCGTGGTCGGTAATGGAAATGTAAAAGAAATATAGGATATTTCAGGAATAAAAAAGGGAAATACAGGGCAAAAGGCAAAGAGACATTGTTAAAATTCTCAAGGAAGAAAACTCATAATCTACAATCTAATTATTACAAAAGTTATCTTCGAAACGTTTAGATAAATTCAAATTTCTATATAGAGGAAACCAACATGGATCTATTCCTCTTCTCCCCTAAACGGAATGGATGGAACAAGTTCAGGAAAAAGTACAATAAAACTTTATTTTATTAAGTTGACCTTCGACCCCACTCTTTCTCTATTAGAAAGATATGAATGGACCAAAAAAGAATTATAAATATATTTTATCAAGTAGGTACTTAATTAACTTATTCTGATTGAACCTTAATTCATACTGTCTTTTTTTAAGAATAATAATTCTGACATTAAGGAACATAATTTTACTTTCAACAAGCAAAAAAATTTTAAAAATCCTAGAATTGGCGGTGTGTACAAAATATAACTTGCTCCTTGATAAAAAAAAGAAATTTAAGAAAT
Organism: Lutzomyia longipalpis; assembly: GCF_024334085.1. Lineage (NCBI taxonomy): Eukaryota > Metazoa > Arthropoda > Insecta > Diptera > Psychodidae > Lutzomyia > Lutzomyia longipalpis. Next base: position 26,662,374 of record NC_074709.1, read on the forward strand.
AATAGAACGAAGACAATTGCAAATGAATTAAAAAAAAAGTCCAAGCTAAGGTTTAATAAAAAGATGGAGAATTGGAAGCAAAGTCGAGTAAAATTGCGTCTCTATCGGCCAATGTACATTCAAAACACGTTAATTCGTTAAGATAGGAAGTTTTATGTATGAGATTTTGGCGATATTGATTTTTTTTTAATTTACTTACTTTGTTGAGCACTTCTCCCAGAAATGAAGAATCCTGAGATTCAGGGACATTGAGAATATCGCTGACAGGATATCCTAATACATTTTCACCTGAATCACCATATGTTTCCTCATCCTGAATTTCCAGCACTTCTCCCAGAAATGAAGAATCCTGAGATTCAGGGACATTGAGAATATCGCTGACAGGATATCCTAATACATTTTCACCTGAATCACCATATGTTTCCTCATCCTGAATTTCCAGCACTTCTCCCAGAAATGAAGAATCCTGAGATTCAGGGACATTGAGAATATCGCTGACAGGATATCCTAATACATTTTCACCTGAATCACCATATGACTCCTCATCCTGAATTTCCATCTGGGACTGGGCGGTAGAAGAGGTATCCAATCCGGGATCAACGTTGAATGATGTAGCTCGCTGAGTTGTCTGGGGTCCCTAAAAAACACAAATTTGTTATAAAATTTTTTAGAGCAATTGATTTTTTTAAAAAATTTTCTTACTATGCTCAGCACTTCTCCCAGAAATGAAGAATCCTGAGATTCAGGGACATTGAGAATATCGCTGACAGGATATCCTAATACATTTTCACCTGAATCACCATATGTTTCCTCATCCTGAATTTCCATCTGGGACTGGGCGGTAGAAGAAGTATCCAATCCCGGATCAACGTTGAATGATGTAGCTCGCTGAGTTGTCTGGGATCCCTAAACGATATTAGATAAATTTGTAAATATCTAAAAATGTATTTTAAAAAAAAAATTAAGAAAAAGATTTTACCAGAAAACTTTTTGGAAAAGCATTTTTGTGCAAATATTTCTTGACCTTGCGTCTCGAATCCTTAATATAATAAAAATCATCTTCAGCGAAATGCTCGCTGCATATGGATGCATTTACATCAAGATGTTCTTCATCATTGATATTCAAAATAGTCTTCCATCTGTTGCGTCTTCTTGGAGAGGCTGGAAATCTAAAAAAGTGCAAATCAAGATTTTAGTAATATCAACCGCTTAAAGAAATTACATCCTTGTTTCCTAAATATCCCTTTTCCCATGAACGAATGAATGTCACACCCGGAACGGTTGGATGTGCTTTCCAGAAAGTACGGAAGGGCCTAGAAGTTGTGTGGTAATCCTTTCCATTTAATCAGGAAAATTTTAAGAAATTTTAGAAATTTCTTTTACAACACCCGGATGATCCGTGATTTCATTTAGGGATCAATATCTTTTCATTTGGAAAGTCTATAAATACGCCTCCCGCCACTGCAAAAGGGACTTCAAAAATGATCAGATTTTGACCCCTAAATGAAATCAAGAGTCCGTCGGTTGTTATAAAGAAGGCTTCAAAGATTCGTTAGAAACTTCCTGAAGTAATGGAACTAATCTTCGCATAACTACCATCCACTAATGGCACTTCATAGGAAGCACATCCAACTGTTCCGGGAAGTGTATATCAAAATGTATACACACATACACACTTCAATCTGCTCAGGAATGCATTTTCTTTATCATACTTACCTATGGTACGTCACCTTTGTGGAGCATTTTGTGCTCCGCGAACAATTTTTGCAGGACTTTATGAAGCACCTCATTTTTCTTACATCTGACGATCTTTCTTAATATATTTCTTTGACAGCTTTCACAGTACGTATCACAAATCGGACATATTTTCACTTTTACTGTATTTTAATTATCTCAAAGCACAAAAATAAACTTAAAATTAAAAAAAAAATATCAAAAAACAATCGTCCAAACAAAAAGTAAGGTTATGTTAAAAACTGTTGAAAGTCTTGAAACTATATAATTTTTGCTCATCAATAGATGGCGCTGTTGTCGAAAAGGAAGAAAATGTCGACATTTTATTTCCAAAAAGTGCATCGAAATTTTTAAAATCAGTTTTAGTGCATTAATCTTCGTGAGACACCCCTCAAAATCTATCAATCGATAGAATATTAAATTATCTATCCAGTGGTGGTGGATTTTTTTAGATTGAAGCATTTTCCTGGGTGTCTCAGCGATCGAAAGTCAGGTGAGCAGTGAATTCCTATGGAAATAGAGTCTTTGTCGACCCCCTGCTTTGTAGGCACTGTGTGGCCGGAAGTGGATTTTTCTGGTTGTAGGAGATGGGAAAACGAAAGACTGAACGTGTTGTGGGCACGGAAAAAGTCAGGAAGGTGGTGAAATGTGAGAAAAGTGACGATGAAGGGAGCACTTCATCCGCCCTCAGTGATGACCATTTTGTTGGCACCATTTTGGAGGATATAAATAAGAAAAAATGGAAAATTGGAAAACCCATTGGTGAGTCTCATTTCAGTATTTTGCATTAAACTTTGGTTTTCGTGCGGAAAATTCCGGGAAATGCTGGGAAAATGCCTTTTTTGCATGGAGTTCTTTTTGGGAAGAAATCCATCTTCCCCTTCTCAACCGATTCACCCGGTTCGGGTGCCCGAACCGATTCGCCCGCTTTTTTGACATTCGCCCAATTCAAATCGGAAATGTAACGGTTTCCAACAGCTGTTACCCGCGGCGGGTCAGGAAGTTCAGATTTTTATCTTCTCCGTGTTTCTGTGGGGATTTTTTGCTTCCAAACTCTTTGAATTTATCAATTTTTCAATGAAAATCAAATAAAATTCTTTTTTCTTTTATTATTTTCCAGATAAGGGCAGTTTTGGGCAAATCTATTTGGCCTCAGACAACACTACAAAGCCCGTAGTGGCTTCAAAGGCAAACTACGTGGTTAAGATTGAGCCCCACACAAATGGCCCACTCTTTGTGGAGATTCACTGCCTAATGAATGCTGGCAGGTGCTCCGTTGAGGGTCAAACACTCCCACCCGGAATGCCAAAATACATCGCGTCCGGATCACACACATTCGGCCGGCAGCGCTATCGTTTCCTCATCCTCGAGCGGTACACCTTCAATCTCAACTCAATTGTCCGGGAGCACCATGTGATCGATCAGAAGAACATCCTCGTGATTGCCTGCCAAATCCTCGATATTCTGCAGCATTTACATGACAACGGGTACGCCCATTCGGACATTAAGGCGGAAAATCTCATGATTGGCAAGGAGACAAAGACAATTCCCGCCACAAATGGGCTCCGTCGGGGGCGCAATGAGAATCACCCCAATGGCATGTTCGAGGATGGCTACAGCAATCACATCCCGGGGAAGTTTGTGCGGCGCGCAGAGAAGATCACGTACAATAGGCTCTGGCATCGCCTGCGACCGCTCAAGACGATAAATTACTGCGTAGATGACACAGATTCGGATTCAGCATCAAACTACAGTGATGACTTTGACGAAGAGACCCAGTGGGAGGTTAAGCCGAAGGCACGAGCTGTAGCCCAGAAAACGGTGACTGTTGACCGTATTTATCTCATTGATTTTGGGCTGGCGTCCAAATTTGTGGACTCTCAGGGGGTCCATAGGCCATTCTGCATTGATCAGCGTCGTGCGCACGATGGGACGCTCGAATTCACGTCACGCGACGCCCACTTAGGCGCCCATTCACGTCGCAGTGATCTTGAATGCCTCGGCTACAATCTCGTGTACTGGAGCGAGGGCTTCCTGCCGTGGAAGTTGGATAGTGAGGTGATAAATCAGCAGCAAAATCTCGAGCGTGTTCATCACATGAAGGTGAGTTTAGTTCTTTTTATTTATTTATTTATTTTGGCATTTTATTTTAACAATGTGGCGTAGTCAGAGAGGGTACTTGGGTGCCCGAACACCCTAAAAGTTCACACAAACTGAGCATTTTTTTTTCTTCAGAGGGCAAAACAAATTATTTCCTGTGGAGATATTTCATGAAATAATTGAAAAAAAAGGTTTTGAAACCGTTAAAAAAAACGTTAAAAGTTTAAAAAAGAAATGTCAAACGGTTAAAAAATAATTTGATGTTAAAATGATCCAAATGTAAGATAATAAACGTCAAATTTAAGAAAGAAAAAAAATAAAGATAAAACGTTTGAAGTATCAAAAAGTAGTGAAATCAAATCAATTTAAAAAAAAATGTCATTGATCCCTACAAGGAAAAATAATAACGTCAAGTAAACGTCAAATATTTCTGTTAGAAAATAAAAACGTTAAACATTAGAAAAAAAAATTGCAAACTGCAAGAAAACCCAAAATTCTTCAAAAAAAAAAAACCTAAAACGTTAAGAAATAAACGTCATAGTAATGAAAAAGACATTAAACGTTAGAAAAGGAAACGTCAAATTCAAAAAAAAAAATGTAAAACACTAAATGAACTTTAGATGTTTTTTAAGGGACCGTTTAATACTAAAAAAAACTAAAGCAACGTCATAAAACGTCATTAAACGTTAAATTATTGTTTTTTACACACAAAAAAACGTTAAACGTCAAATAAATGTCAAACTCGGAGATAATGAGCTTTTTACGTCGAATATATTAATAATTAAATGTCAAACATGTCAAACGTTTGAAAAATTAATGTCAAACTCTAAAAAAAACAAATATTCAACGTAGAATTAAATTTTGTTATAAAAAGTGCGTTTAACGTCAAAAAAAAAACGTCAAATTCTAAAAGAAATTTTCAACATACAAATAAACGTCAAATGTCAAATTTTAACGTTACGTCAAATGTTAAAATCTTTTAAGAAACGTCTTTATGTTTAAAAAAAACAAAAAGCGTTAAAGAAAAACCGTTAAATGTTTTTAAATCTTCCAACGTTAGAATTGCCCAAGAGAAATTATCAACCCCCTTTCCCTTTTAAATATATTTCTTTTCTAACTACGCCCCTGTTCTGTTTTTTATTTAACTCATTTAAAAAAAAGAATTTAGAAATTCTACAAATAATAAAAAAAATCTTCTCCCTGAATTAATAAATTTTCAGGAGCATTTCATGATGGATGTTGTAGCAATGCTGGAACATGTCTATGGGAAGGGTGTGCCCAAATATTTGGGTACTTACTTAACATACGTGAATAATCTCACGTACTGCGAGGAGCCCGACTATGCGTACTGCCGGAAGATCTTTGTTGATGAATTCCGGCGTCTCGGTGGTGGCAACACGGAGGAGGACATGCAGCTGAATCTCAGTGAGATGCGCTCCAACAAGGCGTACGAGGGGCAACGCATGTCAAAAGCCATTGAGGCAAAAATTCGTGATTACAAGCAGAGACAGGAGAATGGACTGAAGGAGACACCGTCGGTGCATCTGAAGAATCTCCGCTCGAAGAAGGTCACAAATGGTGAGAAGCACCCCAAAGCGTCCGCATGGACGGATATTGTGAACACAGATCCGGATCTTGTGGTGAAGGATCGAACAGATCGGGAATTTAGCTTGATTGAGGATCTCGATACGCCGGTTGTGAACAAATACCGCGGACGTCCCACCTATGCCATCCTCGAGATGGAACGACGAATCCTCGAGAAGAGTCTCTGTGCTGATACGCCCAATACGGCGGCTGTGTGTGCATCAGCACAGCGCACAAAGCGTCCCGTGGAGGCTGCAAAGCCAACATCAACGGCGACGGCGGCAGCGGCTGTTGTACAGCAATCGCCGGCGGCTGTGCGTGTGCATCGCCGCAAATCCGGACTGAGGGCAGTGATAAAGCCAACGCGAAAGAGCTTGCTGTCTGGCACGAAGGTGACAAAGAAGCGCGAGAAGAGGCAGAAAAAGAAATTAATGCGACTGATTAATGCCGATGGGGGGAAGGTGGCTAAGCGACCTGCCACACGGAGTATCCTCAAGAAGATGGAAGATCTCATTGATGTCAAAGGTAAGATTTCCCTTCATTTCCTTCAATTTATTTGAATTTCCACAGAGATATTCCTTTTGAAAGTTAAGTTAACGAAGACAACCTCGCGCATTCCATTCAACACTGTAGTATTTTGTAAATTATTTTTGTAGATTTAAAGTTTTATTTTCAAAGGTTTTTTTTAAATAAATTTTTCAAAGATATTCAAAAGAAAAAAATATCACCAAACGATCAAAGATTGAAGCGATTTCAATGCGTAGAACATATGCGTCATGAACATTAGGGGAGACCGGGGTAAAAATAGTCATTTTCGAATTTTCAAATGCCAATTTCTCCGAAGTTATTAATCGGAAAAATCGGAAAAAATTCTGGTGGAAAGCCCTACCAACCTATAATTTTTGACAGTAATTTGGAGGTTATGCGATCAGTACTTTAGGAGTTAAAAATGAAAATAGATTTTTGGCCCATTTCCCAAACTTTTGCGTATTGAGAAAAACGCGTTTTCCGAAGTTTTCCTTCAGCAATTTTCCAATCTGATAATTTTTCTCACTAGCTGGGTTAGTGTAGAAAACGTTGCCAAGGTGTATTCTTCAATAACTTTTAATGATTTTTCTCTACAATTTTTTGAATCAAAACATACCCCTTGGGGTATATCTAGTCATCCCATGTAAATCATATGGGAGATCGCAATTTTTGGCATATTTTCTATCCATTTGTTGCAAAATGGAGTGTTTGAGAAAATCGCAAAATTCTCTGTTTTAGTGCGTATAAAAGTGAAATTCCTTGTCGCGAATCAAAAGGTGAGAAGTTTAGCTATCAACTACTATCAATCTCTCAGGTAGAAAATCATTGGAAATGCCGGAAAATTCGACCGACTTTATTTAGCCAACTGGTGACTATATTTACCCGCCGCGTTTAAAAATAGTCAGAAGCGGAAGGGTTTAGGAAAAGCTCGAAAACTCATATTTCCCGTGGAGATAGAGAAAAGTGGTCTGAGACAAAGTTGTAGGCCAGGAAATTTCCTATAAGAATGACCTATCGAGGAAATTTTCTTGCCCTTGGGGAATCCTGCAGATAAGGATTTATGCAAATTGACTATTTTTACCCCGGTCTCCCCTAGAGCTTATATTTTAAGCTGAAAAAAATAGGAACGATTCACCAACAATTTAAAGAAAATTTTTGTTTATAATTTAATCATGAAAACCATAAAAAACTTGTTTTTTTTAGCATTGAAACATATGCTTTACGCATATCCATTTGTGTATTAAATGTTGTACAGTCAGGTATTGGTTAACGTCGCATGGGATATACTCTTTCCACCCATTAATAATAATGAGTGGAAAAGGTATATCCCATGCGACGTTAATCAATACCTGACTGTATTGAATTTTGAATGATTTTTTTTTGTGCGACATTGTCCATAATACATAAAGTAATTACACTGGACTATTATAATATAGGTATCTTACAAAACAAAAAAAAAATGATTTTATTATTTTCATTAATACTAAAGGATCATCGGTTAAGGCATCGACGCATATGCTTAATGCTAAAAAAAACTAAATAGTAAAGACTTACCTTCAAAAAAAAATGAAAAGCTTTCAATATCTTCAAGCGTTGCTTTTTTCACTGATCTCAATATTAAATTATCATCAAGCACAGAGGCTTACGCTTTTTGTGTTTGAAGAAAACTTGAGACAACAGAAAACAGTTTTTAATGTTTTCCAGTACAAAGCGTATGGGTGAGTATTTTGATTGTTTTTCTGTATTAAAAACAAAAATAATCACCCTTGAAGCTTTGAAGCATATGCTTTATGCATTGAAATTCTTTCATTATTTTCAAAAGATGATTTTTTTTATAAGTTTGAATAGTCGCATCTTATATTGCCAAGCATAGAGAAGTATGAAGGAACATTTTTGATAAAGATTTGTTAATTTTTTCCATTATAGAGCATAAGTGTCAGTGCTCATAAAATTTTTCAATCTTGAAAAGAAAAAAATGCTTTATGTGTTGAATATCTTATGTTTTCTTAAAGTTATGATGTTTTATTGTCTTTAAGATTAAAGTTTATTGAAAGAAGCATTAAAGCATATGCTTTATATAATTCAAACGAACACGGTTGAAGATAAATTCTTCAGGAATTTTCTCTTCTGATTTTTACATTTTTTTTGCCTTCTGAAGAGTTTTTGAATGATGTTTTAAGACAGGAATAACAGTGAATAGACTCCTTTTATTTATTTTTTATTCTTTTCCACAAACAACTGCAGTGTTAAATGATTTTGCTTTGCGAATCATTGAAGTATTATCAGCAGAGAGTTGAAAGTATAAAAAAAAACTTCTTATCTGATCAACAAGAAGCGGAAATAATTGCGCAAAATAGATATCAAAAATGAGATCTTTTAATTTTCCTAATTGATTGTTCTTTCCTTCCTTTCTTTATCTTTTTTTTTATTGATTTACGAGCTAATTTATTTGATTAATTGAAAGAATATTTTGATTCTTTCTCTTCTTTAAAAAATGTAAAAGAAGAAAATTCTCTCATTCACTCTTTTGTGTATTTTGGCTGTAGGTACAAGCTCGGAGAAGAGACCAACATTTCGTGGATAAAATCATGAAGAAGAGCCACAAAATTAATTAAAAAAAATACATTTTAGTGGAAAAAAAATTTTAAAAAACTTTTAGTAAGAAAATGTTTTAGAAATTAATGAAAAAAAAAAATGGAGAGAATTTGACGTGCGAAAGACATTTAAAAAAAAAAGTGTGTAGAATCTTCACCTTTTAGCTCCCTCCCTGCCCATCATTAAATACATTTTACATGTAATTTTCATTCCTCACAATATCTTATTAAATATAGGAAAAAATATACATATATAATCTCACAAAAAAATGAAAAATAAAGAAAGTTTTTCAGGAAGGAGAAAGAAGAATTCTCAATTCCTGAAGAGCAGCAAGTTTAGAGAGAGAAAGAGAAGGAGTTTCAGCAAGAAATAATTCTTAATTAATTAAAAAATGGAAAGCTTTATTGTGAACGTTTTTATTTTGAGAGAAAAAAAAGAAAAAAGCAGTGAATTTTTTTTTAAATAAATCTTTGTTTTTTTAATTTTATTTTCTCAATTTTAGCTTCTCATTGAAAAAAGAAAGAAAAACAAAAATAAAGTGATTTTAAAAAGTGAAAGACAATTCTTTTTATTTCTTTTTCCTTTAAACGGCATACAAACACCTAAATTGCCTCGTTCATTTAATCCATTCTTGAGGGGGGGAGAGCGGGGGAGGGGGGAGGTGGTGGGTGGAGGAGGAGGGGTATTATTTGTGGACATTTAGAGTGGATTTATTTAGACACCAGAATTCTGCTGAATCCATGTCCTGTACGGGGAGATGCGGACGAAGGCCTGAGGCTGGGCAGCATTGCAGTTTGTGTTGGTGAAGGAAGCCAAACCGATCTGTGGGGGAAGAAAGAGAGAAGGGAGGGGGTTAAGGGGGGATTTCTGGGCAAGAAGAAGAAGAAGCAAAGAAAGAGATACTCACAGCAACAGTCTGGAAGCGAACAATGCCAACGAGGGCAGTTCCCTGATCTCCAGCACAGAAGGTGCTCTGACCGGCATCACGGGCACAGAAGTTGTTGCTGAGGAAGGCCCCGAGGTGGGGGTAGGTCTGGATGCATTCCTGCTCAGTTGTGGTGCGCACAAATCCAACCATGAGTTGATTGGCGAAGGGTCCAGTGGGCCCGGTGAAGCCGAATCCGTTGAAACGACCCTCCTCATTGGGGAAGGGGACCTGTGTGTCGGCAGCAGTGGGCAGGGCAATAGCCTGAATGTTGATACTCGGCTGGAAGGCCTGGTGCGTGATGATGGCGATGTTGTTGTTGAGTGTTGTGTGATCAAACTGCGGGTGGATGATGTGCTGGGAAGTCCATGGGCTCCACTGCAGCTGTTCACGGTTCACACTACCAACACCAACCTGCCACTGTCCGAAACTGAGGAAAGGAAGAAAATTTCATTTTAAAGAAAGTTCAGGAGAAAAATGATTTTTTGAAGAAAATTCTGGTAAATTATTCAAAAGAAAAAAAATTCTTAACAGATCAAGGTACCTTAACCAAAAATTCCTAACTTCCATGAAATTAGGACTACCTACCTGACTTTTGAACCTAAATACGTGAGTTCCTTGCAATGATTTATCTGCTAGTTTTAGTCAAGAAATGAAAGTTTTTTCTTTAAGAATTTTTAAGATCTTTTTTTTTCTAACTACTGCACCGATCCTAAAACATCTACGTTGAAACTAGAAGCTAAAAAAATATTAAAATATTTGCTAAATATTCAGCCAATCTTTACTTGAAAGTTATCTGATCCGCGTATATCAAAGAAAATAATTTTCAGGATCTATCTATCTTAATTTACTACTAAGTCCGTTTTAGGTTTCTTAAAGCAGATCAAAGTTTTTAAACTAAACCTTATGGTTCTTTAATGTCAGTCTTTAACAGTAATTAAATTTAGGTCAAGCTAAATAGGGACTAACTGCATCTTAAAAGCCTGACTTTGATAAACATAATACAAGTTTAAAAAGAACAAAATTTTGCCCTTGTCTTGGGTATTTGAACTATAAAAGGTTTTGCTTTGTCCGTTTCTTGAGTCAAGTTTAAGATTATGAAGCCTAAGTTCAGTTATTTAGGTAAATTTAAGTTTATCGAAGTCAGGTTTTAAGTAGGCATTCATTTTGACCTTATCTTACAACTGTGAAAGCTTGATCTTAAAAAAATAGTCTTAGTATTAAATAAATTGGAATGACTTAAGAAAACTTAAAGCTGATTTTAGAAAACTTAGGTCTTCTCCAAAAAAAAAACTTAGAATTAGCTAAAAAACTGAGGCTTCACTTGAAAAATTTTGGCCTATCTTAAAAAAAAACAAGTCTACTTTAAAAGAGTCTGCACTGAATTAAGAAAATATAAGGATAGCTGAAAAAACTTGAATTCAGGCTTAAGAAACTTAGGCCTAGTCTAAGAAAGTTCTAACATATAAAAAAAATGTACTGGTAAGCTGACCAAGCTTACGGGAGCTGTGTTTCTTTCAGTGTACCAATTTTGTGAGAGCAAACTAGAACGCAAATTAATTTAAATACGCGCAAAGTCGGGAAAAGTAAAAAAGTCATACCCTAAGAAATCTTTAGAAGGCTATATCTCGAGAACGGATTCATAGATTTTCATAATTTTTTTTTGTTTTAAAGGTCTCGAAGTCAGCTATAACATATCGAAAACTGAAAAAAATTTATGTCGCCATTTTCGAAAAATTCGAGTTCGAAATTTTCGAAAACTTTGTTTTCGATTTTAGCGCCTCTTGCGGTCATTTTTCGAAGTTGCAATGTTCTAGACATTTGTAGGGTTTCTCGAAACCTTTCATTTGCACTTGAGTTGATCAAGATCGGACTTGTAGAACCCGAGATATGACATGCCAACTTTGGAAGGCTATATCTCGAGAACGGATCCATAGATTTTCTTCATTTTTGGCATGAAGCTAGATAATATGGTCAGCTACAACATATGAAAAAATGAAAAAAATTTATGTCGTCGTTTTCGAGATATTCATCGAAAACTAATCGAAAATTTTGTTTTTGATTTTTGGCCCCCTAGCGGTCACTTTTGAAACTTCGGATGTTCTAGAGAGTTGTAGGGTTTGTTGAGATCTTTCATTTGACCCCGGGTTGATCAAAATCGGTCAAGCCGTTTTCGAGTTATGGTCGATTTTCGATGAAAAATTGTGGCGGCCATATTGACTAAACGGCTTGACCGATTTTCGAAAATGAGGTATCGTTGGAAAGCTCTTGATGGCCCCTACAACATATCAAAATTTCAGATTTTTAGCTATTACAGGGGCTGAGATATAGCGAAAACAAAATTTTGAGGTTATTCAAAATGGCGGACGAGGGGGTGGGGGGGTGGATTTGACCTCATAATCGGATTTCTTCAGGTCGATATTAAAACTTTGCCGTTTACCGCAAGTCTCTATCTATCACCGTTCTCTTGCAATTTAAGTTTATAATCCGGCCGGACGGACGGACGGACGGCCGGCCGGAAAAATTTTTTTTTGGCGCATACGTTTTTTGGAATGTGGGGACCCTAATTCGTGCTCATACCAAGTTTGAGCCCGATCTGACGACTTTCGATTTTGCTCGGTACACAAAAGCTGTGTCTGAAAGAAACACAGCTAAAACTAAAGTCTAATTTAAGAAAATTTAGGTTTGACTTCAGAAACTTAAGCCGGTTTTCTAGTAAAACCTTTTTGGTTATTAGACTCATTTTTATTCTTTTCAAAGCAAATTTTGCACTCACACTCCAACCGTTTTAATAAAATTGTTAATTGAGCTTAGTTCATTGCTTTTTTTTAATAGAAAGGTAAAGGATTTAATTTTTTTAACGTTTTTATCAAATTCAATCCTCTGTAAAAAATTTCTATGGCGCACAATTCTCTTAAAATTCCTTTTTAATCCTTTCACTTGGACCATCATCATCACTGATCACATAATTTAATCACAGAAAATTCCGGAAAATTCACTTTAAAAAAAAGGAAAAAAATCTACTTACAGCCTAACATTTTGAGCCGTGGTGAGGGTGTGGGTCATGGAGATGAGGGCTCCACTACCCACACGTGTCTCCGTTGCCTGTGGATTGAGGCGAATGAGGATGTGGGCATGATAGGGTGCCGATCCCGGTGTAGCCTGTTGGCCATTAATAATACGCGTCCAGGGATTAGCCTACAGGAGAGCAGAGAAACTCATTAACCTTTTGCACACTTTTCTCCCTTCCGGAGTCGCCTTTTTGGGGCACTTTTGGTTACCTGCACGGATAGAGCAAGAGCAAGGAGGAGCACCGGTGCGTACTTCATTGTGGGTTCTTTTTGGGCAAAGTAACTGTGAAGGTGGCCCACGCTGGGGGGCTTTTATAGCCACCAAATCACTGTGACACTGATTGACTGTCTTGTGTGGGGAAGGGGCGCACTAATTAATGAGAGAAGAGGCCGCGCAATCAGGTCCGTGTACATCAAACACGGGGGCCGATAAGGTGGCCCAATGATACGGCATGTTTGACCATCATTCACTGGAATTCTGGGGCTTCTTTTGACGCTCACCCTTCCTCCTTCCTTACACCTGACGCACTCACCTCTGATCTTACATCCCTGATAGTGTTCAGCAGGGAGTGCGTCATGCTTTTGGGGCTCAGCACGTAGTTCCGTTTGCCCCCAAAACGCAATCTTTCACCTGAAAAAAAAAGCTTCCTCTTTGCCCCTTTAAAAAAAAAGCTCAAAAAGAGGACAAATTCCTTTGAAAAAAAAAAGAAACTTCCAAAGTTCAAAGTTCTGAATCGCAAATCAATCTCTTTTTTTAGTTTGAAAAATAAACAAATAAATCTTTCCCACTAATCCGCAACTGAAAGAAAAATAAAACAATTAAAAAGACAATTTAATTACAAAAGAAATGATTCACTGTATTAATTCCTTCCACTGTTATTTCCTTCATCTTATTACAATTTTTGCCTATATTTTACTCTCTTGTTTTTTTTTATCTTCATTAATCATTTCCTTCCTCTAAAACAAAAAGGAGGGACAAAGGATTTATTTAAAAAAAGGGGGAGGGAGGGGGAAACAATTAAGGCCAACTGATAAACCAGATGGCCGTCGCGACTGAAAAGTTTTTCTTTTTATTTATTCATTTAATAATAATAGAGAATTTTTTTTGTAAAGAAATAAATCTTTCGCGTCATAAATAAGTTTTTTTTGTTGTTGTCCGATGAGGCGCCCATTTAGGGGGTGGTGGTGGTGGTGGTGGTGGTGGTGGTGAAGATGGATGGTGATTGATGTGAAGATCGCAAAAAGGAAAAATATCATTCGCTATGCACGCATTTTGCGGCCCCTTTGGATGTTTTTTTGTTCTTCTTTCTTTTCCTCTTAATCACCTTTCCGTTTACACGGACTGGTGGCACTACTGTGATCATCTTTGCTGTGCATCGCCTTCCTTTCTTGCGGTGGATTCTCCTCCTTTGGGCACATCGCACAATAATCATCCTTTGCATTTTCATCTTCAGAGTCTGAGAAGGATTCCTGCAAAAAAGAAGTAATTTATTTATTAGAAAACTTTCAATGAAAAGAGAAAATTTAACAGTGATGGTCATTTCAATGGAGCACCTGCAGAGACCTCTTCATAAATTGAATTGAAGAAATCAACTTAAATGTCTCCATTTTGACGACCACCACTGTTTGCTTGTTCCTTCACAATAATTTCTTTCCAATTTGAACTATTAAATTTCACATTAAAACCTTAATAAATGGGATTAATTGATGTTCTATTGAATTTACTATCCCCTCTTTATGACTTTTTCACTCTCTCCCTCTCTCAAATTAATCAAATGAAATTAATTTTAATTAACAATTAAAATTCTCTTGTTGAAAGAAAAAAAATGAAGGACACAAAATTGCAATGAAAGGGGAATTTATCTGGGTGGAAAAAAAAACATGAAAAATATTCTTTTATTCACATTAGAAGAAAATCACAAATTAGTTTAAATCAAGAGTATTCGGAAATAGTTGAAAATATTCCGGAAAATACAAAAAAAAATCTTTCCGAATTTTTTAAACATTAGAAATTTTCAGATATATCCGTAAATCAATTACTTTCCACGAGTTTTCTTAAATTGTCAACTTCTAAATTTGAAAATTTGATTTTTTAAGCTAATTCCGAATTTTTCGGAAAATCACAACTTAAATTTCAGATTTTTTCGGAAATTAGTTTGGTTATTTTCTAGAAGTTACAATTTAAGGGTTTTTCTGAAAATGCTAAGATTTTTCGGAAAATTCACAACTTCAGATATTTTCAGTTAAATACTGATTTCAGATTTTTCGGAAATTTATAATTCTTGGCTTTGCAGTAAAATGGATATTTAGGTATGTTGTTTTTTTTAATAATCTACTTTAGTATTTTTCAAAGATTAGGAACGTTAGGATTTTTCAAAAATTGACAATTTAAGAGTTTTTTCGGAAATTCACAAGTTTTTTATTATTAAAAAATGAAAAATATATAAAAATTATTAAGATACTCAATGACTTTTTTTATTTATTCGGAAAATAAAACTCACATATTTCGGAAATTCATAATTCAAGGATTTACAGAAAATGGATATTTGAGTATTAGGAACGTTAGGATTTTTCAGAAATTGACAACTTAAGGGTTTTCCGGTTTTTCGGAAATCACAAATTTTATTATCCAAAAATTAACAAAATCTAAAATATTAAGACACTTAAAAACTTTTTAATAATTCGGAAAATAAAAATTTCATATTTTTCGGAAAGGTATAGTTTTCAAATTATTTAGGTAACTTAATTATTTTACGGTTAATCTTACAAATTTTCGGAAATTTCTATCGTCCTAAATTCTGTAAATTTATAAATTAAAATTCACACATTCTGCATTTTCAGAAATATACTACTTTCGGAATATTCGGTAATTGGAAACTGTAAAATAATTCTGGAATTTTCATCAATTCGTATTGTTTGAATAAAACAATCAAAATATTCCGAAAGAAAAACGAATAATTTAACGTTATTCCTATTCCAAACTTGACTATTCTTTTTGCCAGATAATCCCCCCCTGCATCAAGCAATGAAAAGAAAGAAAAAAAGAGAATAAAAATTTACTCACACTGGACGCCCCTGAACTACTTTCCGATCCGGAATCCGATGAGCTCTCCGACGAACTCCCCGGAGGTGGCTCCTTTGTGTGATTATTCAGCAACCACGCGTGGGGCTCCTCATTGAGGGGCCGCGCTGTCTTTAGCGGGTAGTAGATGAGGCTGGCGGGCGTGTAGAATTCCCACTGCGTCGAATACTGTCCTGGTATCAGCTCCACCGGATACGCCGACGCCGCTGGATCTGAGATAACCGGCGTCGGCGTTGTCTTCTTCCTCCGCGGCACATTGACAACGAAGGTCTGCAAATCGATGCAGCCCGCGCGATTCTCATTGCGCCTGCAAAAGAATTATTCTTCCTTTAAGAACTTTTCAAATAAATTAAAAAAAAAAAAGATTTCCTCACATTTTATTGAGTTTGGTGTTCCAGGACGCCGTGGATTTGAGGGCTTTCTCATGCACCGTGGCCTTGTCAACTTCGTGCACTTTCACGCCCTTCTGCTGCCTACTTGTGGCATCCCGTAGCTGCTTCTCCCGGTGGTACTTCTTGTACTCTTCGTACTTATCGTTGAAATCCTGGTACATTATATCCAGAATATCCACGGCATAGACGGCCGTCAGCCCGAGATTGGACATCTTCTCCGACACGAGTTTCTTCTCAATCAGGTAATTCCGCTCCTCCATCTCCACGGGGCGCCTGTACAAGTACGGATACTTGCGCTTGAAGCTCTTCACACCCAACAATTCCGCTATTTGCTCCTGCAGCATGTACGTGTCACGATTCTTATTTGGGCAGCACCCAACAGGTGGGGGCCAGTCGTACTCTGCCAGCATTTCCACCGTGAATTCCGTCCTGAAAGAAAAATGTTTTATTCTGAAGAGAATTTTTCATTTATTTTTGTTGTTGAGAGATCTTCTTACCCGCCCTCCTCGTTTACTTCCATCCTTCCGCGGGATTTCTTCGTGATGGTTTTACTGCTGCTATCCTCACCTAAACTTGACGAATCCATCGTCTTTTGGGAACTCGACTGGACTACTTTGGGTGTCCCTGATTGTTTCCTGTGCAAATGAAGAAAGGATATGATTTTTTTATAAAACAATATTATTTTGTTAATATTCTGTGAAAAAGAATTAAAAGATTTGAGAGTTCTAAAAAATTAGTACATTTTTTTAGCTGAGACACATTGTGCTATAAAAGAAGAAAAAATGATAATTTCCCTTTTAAGACAAAATAAAAATATTTAAGATGTTTATTTTTACACAAAATATTTCCTTTTCAGCAGTTTAGACACATACCAAGAATAAATTTCCCAGATAAATGATCACAATTGACCCATTTTTTCGTTTATTAAAATAATAGAAATTATTCATCTAATATAATATTTTTATTCGCTGTGCTTAGAGGTTCATGTAAAAAAAAACCCTTTGTCCTAGCTAAATGTCGAAAGCTTTGAAATTCATAAGTAAATTAAGTTCTAAAATTCTAAGTAAGTAATTAAATTCTTAATAATTTTTTTTAAATATATTTTTAGCTTTTATCATATGTATTAAATCTAGAATCTAGATCTAATTTTAGATTCTAGAATTCTTTTCCAATTTTAGGGTTCGTGTCAAGAATATTATTTTCTTTTATAGCAAAATGCTAAAATCTTTGAATAATCTCAATAAATTGTAACTCTAACAAAAAAAAATTCAAAGGGTAGAACTTTGTTACAATAACAGAGATTTCTTCATGAAAAACTATCATTAGAAAGGTGCTGAGCTTAACTATAAAATGTACTAAAATCCTGCATTTGCTTTTAGAACATCTTGCTGAGGTTTTTTTGAAGTAGAAATGTTCTACAAATTAGAAGAATTTCTTAAAATCTACTACTTGAATCCAATTTGATTAGAATCAGTCAATTTGTTTTAGAGTTGTACGATCATATTGTCTAAACTGCTTGACCGATTTTCAAGCGAAATTTTTTATTGAAAAGATCTTAAAAGTTAAGAAACTCTTCTTAAAAATTTGCATTAAAACAAATCAAGTCCTTTTCGAATTAAACGATTCAATTTTACTAAATTAAACAAATTGCTAAAAAAAAAAGTTCTCAAAATTCATCCCTGAAGAACTTCCTCATGAAGAATCTCTAATTTTGTAGGAAATTAATCTAAATCTTCAAAAAAAACTTACTTGGAGGACGTCGTGGGGATCTCTCCGCTCATCCTGGTGTCCTCCTCGAAGAGTTGAATTGAATTATTTAGCGTCTCTTGGAGCATCTTCTGCCTAAAGTATTTATTCTGCAAATAGAGAATTTTTATTAGTTTTCTTTTCTTCTCAATTTGAAGATTCTTTTCTTCTTGAATTGAAGTTTCTTTTCATTTTTCTTTTGAAGCTTCTTTTTTTCTTCATTTTAAGCTTTTTTTCTTCTCAATTTGAAGCTAATTTTCATCTTCATTTCAAAGTTTCTTCTGATTCCAATTAGAAGCTCCTTTTCTACCAAATTAAAGCTTCATTTCTTCTCTAATTAACTGTTTTTTTTTCTTCTTTATTTTAAAGCTTTTTTTCCTTCTCAAATTGAAGATTCTTTTCTTGTTGAATTAAATCTTCTTTTCTTCTTGAATTGAAGCTTATTTTCAGAAGAATCATTTCAAGATTCTTTTAATTCCTATTAGAAGCTTCTTTTTTTAATGAAATTGAAGCATTATTTCAATTAAACTAAATATTTTTCTCCTTTTCTATTTTAAAGCTTCTTTTCCTTCTTCATTTTAAGCTTTTTTATTTCTCAATTTGAAGCCTTTTTTTTCATTTTAAAGCTTTTTCTAATTACAGTTAGAAGCTCCTTTTCTATCAAATTAAATCTTCATTTCTTCTCTAATTAAGTGTTTTTTCTTCACTATTTTAAAGCTTTGTGTTTTTCAAATTGAAGATTTTTTTCTTTCTTTTTCAAGCTTTTCTCCTTCATTTTTTAAGCTTCTTCTAATTCCAATTAGAAGCTTCTTTTTTTTATTAAATTGAAGACCTATTTTCTTCTCCAATTAAGTGTTTTTTGAAGATTCTTTTCTTGCTGAAATAAATCTTCTTCTCTTCCTGAATTGAAGGAATTGAAGCTTATTTTCTTTTTTTCTTTTGAAGTTTATTTTCTTCTTCATTTAAAGCTTCTTCTAATTCCAATTATGTAGAAGCTTCTTTCCTATGAAATTAAAGCTTAATTTCTACTGAATTTAATCCTTTTTTCTCCTTTATTTTAAAGCTTTTTTTGCTTCATTTTCAAGCTTCCTTTCTTCTCAATTTGAAGCTCATTTTCAATCAATTAAGCCTTTTTTTCTTTTTTTTCGGGATTTAGGCTTCTTTTCCTTCGTTTTTTGAAGCTTCTTTTCTTTTATTCTTTTTCAAGTTTTTTTTTCTTCATTTTCAAGCTTCTTTTCTTCTAAATTAAAAGCTTCTTATAAGCTCAATTTTTTGCAAATTAAAACCCCTTTTTCCCGCTAATTGGAAGCCCCTAAAACAACTAAAAGTAAGTAAATGAACTCACCTTATTGAATTTCTGCCTAGCTGGAGGTGTCTTGGGAGTTTGTACTTTTGGCGTTGCCACTGGTGTCCTTCGCGTTCGTTTCCTCCGCACTTTGCGCGTTGGACTCGGACTCCGCTGGTGGTTTGTCGTTGAATCCGGCATTGGGGTCGGTGTGCCCGTACTATCGGGCAGGGGGTGCTTCCTGGGGCGCCCACGGCGACGCTTTATGGGCACCTCAGGCTCCTGCAGGGGTTCCACGATGGAATTCTCCCCTGATGGCAAACCCTCGAAGGTGGGGAAGCATTCGTTGAAGTTCTGCAGCTGCAGCGGATCCTCGCTGTTGCTACTCTTGACAATCAAGCAATCCGAATTGCTCTCATCCGGTACAATGATGCAATTGTCGGCGATTGAATTGGAAAAGGACACATCGCTCATCTCATTTGTGCTACTCAGCGGGAGGTCCGCCTTGAGGATCTCCCCATTGCTTTCGTGCTCATCAATTAGCATACAATCCATATCGGTGGAATTCACCTGATTCTCCGTCACTTCCTCCCCACCGCTGTTTCCCGTCACATCGCCATTCTCCTCCGATGGGGGCGTCGGGGTGCCGCCTCCTCCTTTCCCTGTGTGCACGGGAGATGCAGGAGGGGAGGGAATTGGTGGTGGGGATGGAATGACAGCCGGCGGCGGTGGTGGTGCTTCGGATTTGGTGGTTTCCGTGCAATTTGTCGTGGAGACACAATAGCTGGCATTCTTGTTGATCTTGAGGATGATTCGTGGTGATTTCTGGCACGTCTCCTCGGAATCCAGAGCAATCTTCTGGGAAGGCGTGACAATCTCCAGCGGAGTCATCTCTTCGGCTTTGTAAGTAGTTTTGAGCTTCAGCTTGGGCAGCTGCTCGGGAATATCCTCCCGGATGACGGTGGTACTGCTGCCCTGCTCTAAGTAGTTCGTCTTGATGGTGAGCTTTGGGATTGGCTGGTATTCCGTGGCCACTTGGGTGTCCTTTGTTATTTTCAACTTCAGCTTCGGCTGCACCTCATCGGGCTCCTTGTGGCTCAACCCCTCCGTGCCCGTGGCAACCCCATCGTGTGTGCCGGAATTCACCATGGGGGCTGCATCACGGAAGAACGACGTTATCTGGGGCGGAGCCGTTCGTTTTATCGTGAGCTTGGGCAATGCAGGTTGCTGCCGGCCATCGTCCAGCTTCTCCCCCGACGGCGCCTGGGGGATCTCGTAGGTGTGCTGCTGGAACGTCTGGTACGTCGTGGATGTGGGTGCTGGGCTGCCCGGACAGCCCAGACGGTACTCAATGTCTTTGTTCACCATCGAATTGGTCGTGGTGGCGTCTGTGCATGAATTCCCCAAGATAATGACATCAATATCGCTGGCGGACAATTTTGCCGCATCAAAGGTGAGACGATCGCCGCCCGGATTCGCAAATTCCCGCCCTTCTGCCAATTTCTTCGTGGAATCCGGCTGCTGATCATCCATTGCGCTCTCCCCCTTCTTCCTCACACAAATCGAGCATCAACGCACTTTTGGCTCAATTTAAGCATTTGCCGTATGCACCGTAAACACAATTTCACATTCAACCTAGCCATTGGCATACCCTTTACGTTTTTCCGCACTTTTCACCCACAAAATCACATCACAAAATGCTAAAAATGCACCAAAATAAAACTTTTCCGTCAACACCCAAACACCAAGCTTTCCATAATGTGGAAGCCAGCCATCGGACATGTCTGTGGAGCTTTTCCACTTTATGCTCACTTATACTTTTTTATATTTTTTCTTCTCTATAAATTCCTTTTAAATTGCGTAAAATCTTCTCATTTCATCCTTCTTGAAGTTCTTAAATTATTTAACTCAACTTTATTGTAAAAATCCAATAAATTCATACACAAAAGCAACCCAAATAGATTCTCCAGAGAACTCCGTGGAAGACTCCATGGAGAATCTTTTAGCGGGCGCGAAAGCCTCGGGAATGGCGGGAAAATTCTCGCATTTCAAAATCCCAACGATGGATTATCTCACAGGGCAGTCCTCGTGGTTTGTTTTGGTACTTGACAATCTCGCGCAAATAATTTTCCGGGAGTTTTCTGCAATGAACGGCGTGAAAAAGGGAAAATCCCGGAAGCGGAAGTCCAGTGAAGGAGCTGAAAAGCCAGCTGGGGGAAGTGTTAATGATGCCCTGGAAGTTCTGCAGTGGATCCTCTCGCCGGTCTCCGTGGAAGACTTCCAGAAGTAAGTTTGGAATTTTTACTTTATTATCCCTTTAAAAATCACCGGGTAAGGCGTGATGGGTTAACCGTAGTTGTGATTCATCGGTGTCCCATTGGGAGGGATGTGTGAAAAGTTGATTTATTAGTCATTGAAAGGATTCAAAGGAAGAGAGTAATAGTTTTCTTCACGTAATTTTCTTTTTATTTGCATAAAAGATGAAATTTCTTACAAAGAAAATGATTGAAAAACGTTAATAAAATTGCTTTCGAAGCGTCCAGAATCTCAGGGAATTCTTGAAGATTTTATTTTTGAAGTGTTTTGACCAAAAGAATAAACTAAACAGCTTTAAAAATTAATAAAATTCATTAAATCCGTTAAGAATGCCCAATTTGAGTCACAGAAACTCCTAAATTAAACCCCGAAATCCCTGAAATACCTAAAAACAAAGAAAATTGATCAAAGAATCCCATTTCCTGCCATACAGATCCTATTGGGAACAGAAATCCCTGTATGTGAAGCGAAACAATCCACTTTACTTCAAGAAAATCACATCTTTGAAGCAAATTGATGAAATTCTGAGGAACGAATCAGTTCTATTCACTGAAAATATCGACATAACGTCGTACACGAATGGTGAGAGGAAAACCCTCAATGGCACGGGCAGAGCAACAGCAACAAATGTTTGGGAATCCTACAATGAGGGGTGCAGTGTACGTTTCCTCAATCCTCAAATATTCTTCAAGGAAATCCATCTAATGGATGCTACACTGCAGGAATATTTTGAATGCATGGTGGGTAGCAATATGTACTTAACACCACCAAATAGTCAAGGATTTGCCCCGCATTACGATGACATTGAGGCATTTATCCTGCAAATTGAGGGCAAAAAGCGATGGAGACTGTATGAGCCACGAACACCCGAAGAATACCTCCCGCGGGTTTCTTCGAGGAATTTCACGCAAGAAGAAGCCGGAGAGCCCTTTATGGATGTTGTTCTGGAGCCCGGGGATTTGCTCTACTTCCCCCGTGGAACTATTCATCAAGCACACACCGTGCAGGATCATCACTCCCTCCACATTACCATCAGTACGTACCAGAAATACAGTTGGGCGGATTTCCTTGAGCGTGTTGTTCCAGCTGCCCTTGAGATTGCCATTCAGAGTGACCCGGAATTCCGTCGTGGACTCCCTCTGGGCCTTGCTTCCTACACTGGGGTCACTCATTCGGACATCAAGTGTGAGAAACGCGAAGAATTCCGTCAAAAAAGCAAAGAATTCTTTGCGAAACTCTTCAAATACGCCCCAATGGATGATGCTGTGGATCAGATGCAGAAAAACTTCCAGCACGACGCTCTACCGCCAGTTTTATCTGACTCAGAGAAACGCCGAACTGTCACATCTCGTCCCAATAAATTCCGCGACAACGGAGCTTTAGTTCCTCGTGGTAAAATCTTCACGATCAATACGCGCTTCCGAATGCTGAGAAAAAATATTTTCCGTATTGTCATGGAGGAGGAGAGTGTCCGGCTGTACTATCATGTCAATAATTCCAAAGTTTATCATGAATATGAGCCAGTATTCTTGGAAGTTGACTCTGAAGTGGCTCCAGTGGCAGAAAAACTCATTCATGAGTACCCAAGATTTCTTTCGGCATCAGAAATGAACATTCCGGATGTTTCAGCTAAAGATTGTCTCGCCATGATGACAAGTCTCTGGGAAAATGAACTTCTGATGACGGAAGAAGAGCCCCAAAGTGTTTAGGAGTATTGTGTGCCAATGTTTGAGAATAAAAGGAATAAAATTTTCAAAAGTCTTAAATCGCTTTAAAAAATTATCAAAATCAGTTAAAATAATCCGGATAAAGTTCAGGAGAAGATAAAAGAGTTAATTTCTGGGCTTTTTGGGTTTATTTGTACCTCAAATTTTGTAAAATTATAAATAAAAGTCAAAGTTATGAATAAAAATTCATTTTATTTAAATTTCTTACCTTATTCTGTGCTTTAAAGTGAAAAAAATCATTTTTCCCATAGCTTTCGACTCCTTCCGGAAAGTTTTTCATCCAATAGTCGAGAAATGGGACAAGTCTTGCAATATGTACATAAAAAAAATTAAATATGATTTTTCACCTCTTTTAGGGACATTTCCATCAAGTTTGAGTCCAATCCCTGTCAATTAATTGCCAGATTGATTCCAATAGCTGCAACTTTTGACACACAAACCGCGCTCAATCCAAGAAAAAGGAAGAAAATCAAGGAAAAAATGCAAAATTTTGAAACCAAGAAACGTCTAACATTTATTTAACATTAAAGATTTTTCTTTTTACATAAATCTTTTAATTTGCCGTTACATTTAATCATAACGCGCACATAATTTTACAATTTTGGGTTACACGACATTTGCGGGGAGTGCATGGGGGCGCTCCCCAATTATTTGTTTCATTAAAATACTTGTGGTGGAATGATTCCAAAAAAGAAATTCTACTTATCAGCTATCCAGCTAAACGCCTTATTTTGCACTCGACCATCCTCGTTTTTTTTTTGTATTAACATTAAAATCAAAAGAAAGATAAATTGCTGCGGACCCCGAAGCGCGAGATATGGACATTCTGGGAAGTTGTCCGGAGGGCGGGGAGCTTAATGACGCGAATCACGGGGATAGTACTCAGCAAGGATGGAAGCAGGGATTCTCTTGAGCATCTCCTTGGGGAAGATACGGAGCAACTGCCAGCCAATGTCAAGGGATTCGTACACAGTGCGATTCTCGTAGTTTCCTTGCGAAATGAAGTTCTTCTCGAATTTCGTGAGGAACTCCAGGTACAGGAGATCGTCAGGTGTGAGAGCCTCCTCACCCACGACAGCCTTCATGGCTTGCACATCCTTGCCAATGGCATAGCATGCATACAGCTGATTGGACACATCAGAGTGATCCTTCCTTGTCATACCCTCACCAATAGCGGACTTCATCAAACGCGACAGCGATGGCAACACATTCACGGGTGGGTAAATTTGACGATTGTGCAGCTGACGATCAACGTAGATCTACGAAACAAGCGCAAATTCAAACCCTTTTCTTTTCTTTTAATTTTCCCCTTAAAATTACTTCAAATTGTGATTCAATAAATGATTTTTTTTTATCTCTGACTGAAAGATAATTTTGAGAGTCTTCCCACAAGAGCAGCTGATTCGAGGAGGTATCTCCTCCCCCTTTCCCAATATGGAATGAACCCAAAAGATAAGCCTCAAAGTCTCTCACGTGGTGATTATGGTGTCGTCTTGGAGAAACTTTGGAATTTACTTATATGAGAAGAAGATTTTTGAGGTAAGTCTTGCTCAATGCCTTACTCTTTGTGATTCTTTTGTTTTCCAACGGGGTGTGCGTTTAAATTTAATTTATATGATTTAAATAACTTTCGTATCTTTAATAAAAATAAGTCTTTCAGGAATTTTTAAAGACAATAAAATTGGTAAAAAATTCTCAATAAGTGTTAATTTTTAACCTTTTACTCAAGTAAAATGTTTCGGCTAAAAGTTTAAACCGAACGCTCAACAATTTTTTGTAATTTTTGTTACTTTGATTGCATAAAACGTTTTTATTTTCACTAAAGTCGACGAGATTTAGCTAAAGGTAAATTTTTGTCGAATCTTTTAAGCGAAATTTCAAAAAAAATTGGTTAAAAATTTGACTTTTCTACACAATTTTGAGGTTAGATTTTGGGATTTTTGAAAAGAAAATTATTTTGACAAGTAAAAATGAAAATCTAGCTTAACTTGATAAGTTTTTCGTTAAAGCTGAATGAATTTTACCGCATTTAGCTCAATGATAAAATTCCGGAAAATCCGGACGGTTTTTACTCTTTTTCACGTTTATTTTTAAGATTAATTTACGTTTGAAGACTTTTAAATTAATTCCTGTGACATTCTAACGCTTTTTTTTTTATTAATATTTATCCCTAATTTACCTGAAATAATTTTATTTTTTTTTCAGTTTTAGAATCAATTAATTAGTCATTTTTTCATTAAACCAATATTAAACTTTAGACACTCAATCAGTATTGTTTAAATTAAAATTAATCAAATATCTAAATTTTTAATTTTAAAGGTATTTTTAGAATTTTTTTCATCTTTTTTATGTCCGTAATCTCGACGTAATCTGATTTGAAAAAAAATTCTAACCTTGAAAAAGAAGATAAAAATTCGAAAATAGTGTGAAAACGGGTTTTTCTTCAATTGTTTCCACCCTAATTAAAAACTTACTAATCAAACGAATACAGAAATAGCATAATTGAAGAGAATCTTAACACAAACGAGGAACTTTGGATTTATTTTTTTCTACTAATATTTCAAGATTATTCTAATTTTAAACTCTCAAATTGAATTAATTGCGTTGAATAAGGTGTCTAATTTAATTCACACAAAATGCCAAAAATCTCAATGGAAAAGTATCTGAGCAGAAGAAAAATCTAAACTCATTAGCAATATCAGTGAACGTTTGGAGAGACTTTCGAGCTTAAAAATTAGGAGGGAGAATAAAGAGTGAAATGAGGTGAAAATGAAGAGGAAAATGATGAGAAAAGGTGAACTTACCTGTCCCTCGGTGATGTATCCAGTCAAATCGGGAATAGGGTGAGTGATGTCATCGTTAGGCATAGTAAGAATGGGAATCTGGGTGATGGAGCCATTCCTGCCCTCAACACGTCCGGCACGCTCGTAGATTGTGGCCAAATCCGTGTACATGTAACCGGGGAAACCACGACGACCGGGCACCTCTTCACGAGCAGCAGACACCTCACGCAGAGCCTCAGCGTAGGAGGACATGTCCGTGAGGATGACAAGGACGTGCTTCTCGCACTGATAGGCCAGGAATTCGGCTGCCGTGAGAGCCAAACGGGGCGTAATGATACGCTCAATTGTGGGATCATTGGCCAGATTGAGGAAGAGGCACACATTCTCCATGGAGCCATTCTCCTCGAAGTCCTGCTTGAAGAAACGCGCCGTCTCCATGTTCACACCCATAGCGGCGAAGACGATGGCAAAGTTATCCTCATGCTCATCCAGCACTGACTTCCCCGTAACTTTCACCAAGCCAGCTTGACGACAAATCTGGGCAGCAATTTCGTTGTGCGGCAACCCAGCGGCTGAGAAGATGGGAATCTTCTGGCCACGAGCAATGGAGTTCATCACATCAATGGCCGAAATACCGGTTTGGATCATTTCCTCGGGGTAGATACGTGACCACGGGTTAATGGGTTGTCCCTGGATGTCGAGGAAGTCCTCAGCGAGAATTGGGGGGCCCTTATCGATGGGCTTACCGCTTCCGTTGAAGACACGACCCAGCATATCTTCGGACACGGGCGTGCGGAGGATATCACCCGTAAATTCGCAAAGGGTGTTCTTTGCATCAATCCCAGAGGTGCCCTCGAACACCTGGACGACGGCCTTGGAGCCACTCACCTCCAGCACCTGCCCCGAACGGATGGTGCCATCGCTCAGACGGAGCTGGACAATTTCTGCGAATTTGGGGAATTTCACCTCGTCCAGGATGACCAGGGGCCCATTCACACCACTCACCGTCTTGTAGGCTATAAAATTCCACCAAGAAAATGCCCCAGATTAATCCCCGAAAGCCCAGGAGCCCCCACGGCGGGGAGTCGAAGGTCTACTTACTGAGACGAGGTTGCGAGAGGAAATCACGAGATACAGCCAGGACATGCTCCCGCTGTGCCTGCTTCGCATTCATCGACGAAGAATACATCCTTCCTTTGCGCTACACGATGACAAAAGAGCCCCATTAGTGTCCGGAAGGGTGGAAAAAAGGGCGTGAAGTGGGCTTTTCTCAGAGCCAAGATTGAGATATGGAGGTGTCATATGACCAAGATGGAAGTCCATCTTTGGGGGATTTTCCACCGAAAAAATCCCATTTCCACCCCCACAAACCCCAAGAAAATTACAGGAAAACCCCCAAGATCCCACAAACCACCCACAAGGATACAAATTTCAAAGGATTTCCCCGGGAAATGGGCAAAATTACGACTTTTGAGCAATTTGGGAGGGAACTCAGGGAAAATTGTGAAAAAAGGGTATTAAATCCTTATCTCTGCAACTCACCTGTGTTGATCAATGAAGACAAAGGATTCAGTGATTGGATGAAGGTGTAGAGACGAGGAAATTTGCACAAATCACAAGAACTTGGAGCAAATTTCTGCACAACTCCCGAACTTTTTGGAGGAAAATCACCTGAGACAAAATGTCATGTGACACAAAAATCGTTCAATTTCGTTCGTTAAACGACGTATCATGTGACCCCTCAGGGTGTCCCAAATGATACCTCACCGCGTATTACTAATGTTAAGATGTCCCACTTAGAGCGCTTAGAAGTGGCTTATTGTTAACCCTTTCATGACTGAAATTGGGATTTTGAAAATAATAATTTTATTTTGCTATATTCTTTAGTTTTCCGTTAAATTCAGGAAAAAATAGGTCTTTAAGCTTAAAAATTATAACTGTGTTACGCTAAAAATACTAAAACTAAATTCTGGAAAGCATTTCTAAAGTTTCCTTATTCCGTGAACGGTTTTTTTCGGTTTTTTAGGAGTAAAAATAATACTAAATTGCGCCAGGCGTAAAAAACGAATTTTCAAGCAGCTGGTTAATGATTGCAGCGTAAGAGTTTGAATTTTCACGTTAAAATTATATTTTTTCCCAGAAAAATAGCAGAAAGGATACTGAAAATTAACAAAAATGCTCCAGAAAACAATTTGATAATAGAAAACGAATAGAAAATGTCTGAAAAATTTCTTGACTTTTTTTAAAGGAAAAAGTAAACACAAATATAAGTGATGGAAAAATTAATTTATGATGTACATAGATGGCTAATTGTTTTCAATAAATCCCTCACAGCCACTGATGAATCCCAACCCCAAACCACCCGACGAAGAACCCGGAGTCAAGAAGTTAAAACTTTACGTCGGTTACTCCCCAATGACTGAAAAAGTTCTTTTGATCATTTTGACGGTGAAAATGATTTTTGTCTTCTTATTAAATCCATATTCTTCATCTGCTTTTCAGTTTTCTCATCTACAAAATCGCATAAAAAATAAAATTCTTTGGGAAAACCGTCTGGGATCATTTTATTGCGAATTCTGGAGAACTTCTGGTCCTCCTGGTTAACAATGGAGGTAAAATAATTCAAGAAAAGACTGAGAAATTGCTTCAACTGACAATATTTCACTACAATTTCTCATTAAAATCGAGAATATTAAAGAATAAATTGGTCAGAGAGAATGTTGGAAAGTTTTCCTATAAGAAATTGTCAAATTAGAATCTAATTTGAATTTACTTAAACTAGTTAAATTGAGTTACCTCAATTGCCTCAATTACACTGAATAACCAACTTTACCCCACACACAGTTATTCATAAAATCATTAAAATAAAGAATTTTGACGAAGAAAAAGTCGATCCTGAGAATACTTCCATACATTTAGGGATATTCTGCATCCTTAAGTGCCCTAGAAAATCCTTTAAAACGAAAAATGAATTTTTTAATGAGATTTTAAAGAGTAAGAAAAACAAACAAACAATAAAACCGTTAAAACAATCAGCCGACACAGTGAGGAAGCTTCTACGGAGAAATCGGCATTTTGAGGTTTTCATTGATCACTAGCGCCACCACACCTCCGTACGGTGGACAGTGGTACTACAATGGAGTTTCAATTCGCTCGCCGTGTAAATATTATCAATTTCAGTGGTGCAAAAGCGCATTGGGACGGAAAAGAGCTCAATTGAGTGGTGAAAAGTGCATAAATGTGTACGCGGGTGGACTTGTGTGGCTTCTGAGTGATGCGCCATTCGGAGCGACGCCAGGAAAAGGGGATTTGTGAGATAAAGTGAGGGCCCCCGTGCATTGAATTTACACGCATTTCACGCACACTACGCACCCCCGTGGTGCATAGTTGGTGAATGGGTGGCCGTTTTGTGTGCTCCCCCAGAGGTCAAAGTGCAATTTCGTGGAGATGTTTTGGATTTCTGGAAGCATTTCCCTCATGAGTGGAATGTCGCATTTTCTTTAATAATAAAAAGAGAAGGTGAGTTGTGTGTGAGTGAGATGACACCACTCTCCCTAT
Source organism: Lutzomyia longipalpis (assembly GCF_024334085.1). NCBI lineage: Eukaryota > Metazoa > Arthropoda > Insecta > Diptera > Psychodidae > Lutzomyia > Lutzomyia longipalpis. The sequence goes on from NC_074709.1 coordinate 26,691,800, forward strand.
TAGACCACCCCTGAATGAGCTCTATTGAGCAGTGTGGTCCCTCTGTATGGCCTACTGTGGGGCCTGATTGGGGAATGTTGTTTTTCAATGGAAATGGGCTAATCATTTGCAAAAATTAATGATAAAAAATCCATGAAAATGATTCTTTTTCCCATTTTTTGATAATCTGGAAATTGCCAAAACTATCGTGTGAAAGTTTTCCAATTAATTTCATGCGAGAAAAGGAAAATGTTGAGCTAAAAGGAAGTAAACATTGCTTGGTGGATTGATAAACCCCTTTTACGCGAAAAATCGACACAAACAAATATACAGCCGTCCCTTTCGCGCATATAAAAAATTGGATATTCCTTCTCACTCTGAAGAATAATTTCCTGTTCTTTCATTCACACACGTTTAGTTCCTGTGGCGTTGTCTCTTTTGCACTTGTTGAAAAATTGTCGAAATCCATCTATGCTAATGTGCCGAATTTCTGCTGAATTCTGCGGAAAAATTCTACAAGAACCACAAGAACTCATTGCAATAGACGGAATAAAATAAAAAACAAAAATATTCAAATTTTTAGGCCCCCATTAGACCCTGAAGTTTTCTAATTAAAAATTAAATCATTTGTAAGGTTTATTAAATTAAAGTCCATTTTAAAAATTGAAAAATTAAAAAATATAAATAAAAATTAATTCAATGAATCACTGCGAAAAATAAATGAAAATCAGACCTTAAAAATTCAAATAAAAGCCAAACAAAATCTTTTTAGATTCAAAAATTCGTAAATTCAAAAATCTTAAAGTAAAACTTAAAAAAAACAAGATTCTTATGGAAAAAAGGCACAAAAATTAAAATAAATAATAACAAAAATTAAAGTTATTATAAAAATAAACGTTTTTTTTTTAAATCTAAAAGCTAATTTTAAAAACAAAAACTAACTCAACCATTAAATTTTTAAATTTGGAATTTTGTTTACATTCACATTTTTCTTGAACTGGTAACGCTCCCAAGGAGACCTTTGGCCATTTCCCAAGAGAGAGACAAGAAGAAGAAGAAACAAATAAAAAAGTGTTTTCCGCATTTTCTGCATTTCCCGCATTCAACACAACGTCACTCAATGCCACAAAACACTTTTCCCACCCACGCCATTTCCCGCCTGCAGCAAATCAATCATCAATCACAGCTTAAAAGAGAAAGAAACAGATGAAGACGCACGGCTTGAATGGAAGATTGCATGGAGAACGGCGAGAAATGGCGGGGAATTAATAAAATTTGGTGACCTCTGACCCGCCAATAAAATCAATTAATTTAAAAACAAGCCAATTGCAATTGATTGTTGCCGATTGTGTCTGCTTCGCTGTATTATTTAGTTGTGTCTAGTATTTCAATAGAATTCGAAAAAAGTTGAAACTCTCTCTCTCTCTCGGTCAGTGCTGGTGCTCCGCAAACACCCAAAAAGAGCCCCCAAAACGGGGTTTTGGTTTCTGTGAGGCAAAAGAAAGGATTTTTTTTGGTGGGAATAATTTTTAAAATTCAAGGGCGTTCAGTTGGGAAGAAATTCCAAGGGGTTGTGCATTAATCGAATAGGGGAACGTGGATTGTTGTTTTGTCTTGTGTTGTCTGTTGTTATAAGTGAATTTTTGCTGAGAAAATATTCAAGGAAATACTGCAAGAGTTTAGTTCTAGTTCTATTGCAATTGTGACTGAGAATAAATCAGAATTTCATTGGATTAATTAAAGAAATTAAGGTTAGTAATATGAGAAAGGGAATTTTTTGAAATTTCTTCTCATTTTTTCTTCTTTTCTGAAAATCTGTGTTAATTTTAATGAATAAAAGCTTTGATTTTATAAAAAAAAGGTCTGAGTTCTTAGATTTTTTCACAGTTAATCAACGAAAGAAATTTTCTAACTAACGAATAATAAACAATTTAAACAATAAACTTACGAATCATTTTTATAAAACAAAAGGTGTCTTGGCTAAAAAAAAATCATTTTTCTTTTAAAAAAATTGACAAACCTGTTACAAAGAATTCCAAAACTTCCAAAAATTATGAAATAAGATTAATTTTCTTTCTAGTAAATTAAAGACATTAATTCCAATTAATCATTAGCCCTCAAAGATTTTTTTTTGAAAATCTTCTTTAGCACCACAGTTAGTCTTTTCAGGAGCTTCAGTTTTTATTGCACTTTGTGTGCCTTATCAATTTTTTTTGCAAGCACAGATTGTGTGTTTGAGAAGACCCCAGAAGAGTTTTAGCATCCAATGTGATTAAACGTCCAATTTCCCTTCTTCCTAATAAGTGTTGAAAAAATTTCTTTTTTGTCTCTCTGTGGAAAATTTGCATTTCTTTGAAGGTTTCTCACCTGTGAGCTTCGTGTCAAAGGTCTTCTTCTCATTACTTTGTAAAAAAAAAGTCCCTTCTTTTTCTTTTTTTTGCATTCCTTTGCTTGAGCAGAGGTGAGTTGGGGAAGATCATAAAAAATGCGTTTTTTGCTTATTTTTTTTGCAGACTTTGTTCAAAGCAGTTCAACCGAATCTTCTTCTGCGGATGGCATCGTGGTCACAAAAATAACAAAATAGCAAGAAGAGATTCTGTGAGCAGCAGTGTTAAGTGTGTGCGACCCCATGATTTAAAGTTAAAGAAAAAAAGGAATTTAATTTAAAAGAGAAAAACAAAACTTTAGTGGAATTTTTTAAGGGTTTTTAAATTAATCTTTTAATCTTATTCTGCGTGCTTTAGTGTTTAAAAGTGGACTTTTAGTATAGAAAAAGAAAAATTTGTAATTTTAGTCTAATTTTTTCTTGCATTGAATGGTGTGGAAAGGAGAAGGAGTTTTCATAGGAAAAGACGAAGAAGATAAAGAGAGGGAAGGAGAGAGAGATGTTTTGTGAAAGTCTATGAGCAATGAAGAAGAGGAAAACAAGTGCAAATTTGTGTAAGTCGAGTGAGTGTGGTGCGTTGTTACATGCAGATAGTGGTGAAGCGATGGTGGTGTCGGGATCCGCCCCAATAGATGGGGACACATGCAGTGGTGGGGGTGGGGATCCAGAGGGCGCACACATGTGGCGGCAATTTAAGTTAAATGATAGGAAAAAACGTAGTTGTAGGATGCTCAAAGTGCCAAAGTATTTGCATCAGGGATTCATCGAAAAATGTTCCAAGTTCATCAGCAGCAGCGGGACAACACGGAGACTTTCATATTTTACAAATATTTTAGTAGTATTATGCGTGTTTGTATTGACACTCTCATTAACCGTACAATTCGTGCATGGAGACCAAATTCAACCGGAGACTCACATGGCGGCATCCAACGATACAGGAGGTGAGCAAATCTAACGAATTTCTTTCTTTTTTTTCAACTTAAAATTTTTTATAACAACTCTAAAATGTTTAGAAGAGGGACGAAAAGCAGCAACAACATTTGGTACAATTTTAACATTTTATTTACACACAGACAGAGAGAAAGATAAAAGAACAACATGGGTCATGGAACATTAATCATAGTAGAGAGCATAGAGGGTGGCAATTGCAAAAAAATTCGGTGTGTCGTACACGTAATTAGCGTAACCATCCTTTTCGGTGTCCCAGAGGAATTTCACCGTTGATGTGAAACTCTGAAAGTACTTCTCACCAATTGTCACAATGCAAACCAATTTGTACCTGCAAAAGAGATTCCAAAAGAAATTTTTGGGAAGCACATGCCGCACATTCATTTCAAGGGAAAATCACATTCATTCACTCGTTGGGCTACCCTTTTAATGTGCTGCGAGAAGCCCGTATGAGTGTTGAAAGACACTGATGAATGGAATGGGAACATTATTTAAATGCCTGAATTTGGACGTCATTAATGTGGTTTTCCGAGAAAAATTTGAAAAGAAATTGAGCAGAAATTTTTGATCTTTTAATTTTGTTATTTAAATTAACTCTGTACTTAAGCTCCACCAAGGAGTTGAGAATTAACCAATAAGCATTTAGCTTCTGTTTATCAACCAATCAGAAAGAATTTGTAATTCTTCTTATTTAATTACATTTCAAAACAGTTTAGATGGGATTTAATTGGGTAACAAACTAAAGCTTTATTTACATTCGTTTTAAAAAGATTAAAATTGTTTTAAATGGATTAAAACTATTTAATTTATTACAAAAAAAAGTATTTAAATATTTCTTCATAAATGAAAGAATTTTATAATTTTGTCAGAGAAATTGGAGAGAATTTTATAATATTTTATTGAATTAAAATATTTCGCAACCTTCCAATTGAAGAAAATAGAAAAGCTCGTGAATTTTTCTTCAAGTATTCCTTGAAAAATCGTGTTATAATTTTTAAGATGTTTTTTGTAAAGAATTTTTATTTTTTTATTAAAATTTTTTTTTATTTCTCAATTTAAAAAAGTTATTGTATTCTTCTGCAATAAATCCTCGATGGGGATTTTTTAATGCTTTTTCAAATGAATTTTTAAAGAAATTATAAAATATTTTTTAATTAAATTTTTTTTTTAAATGTGCTAAAGAAAGTTGTTGGATTTTTCTGTTATAAATTTTTTTCTTTAAATTTACAATGTAAATGCAAAAAAAGTTCCAGATTTAAGATTTAAGATTTTTTTTAAATTCCTTTTTAAAAAAATGTTTGTATTATACTTGAGTAAATCCTTAAATGAATGTCTTGTTTTTTTTATTTATTTTCTTTGCCAATTTTGCTTAAAAATTTCAAAAATATTGTCATTTCCTTAATAAAAAATTATTAGCTTAAAAAAAAATACTTATTTACAAACATTTTTTAATCGGTTTTTAAGTGAATGACTTAAAAAAAAACTTTTCTTATCAAATCCATGAAATATTGCCTTGCTTTCTATTTAAATTTTAACGGAAAAACTAAACAATGATAGCTTAACGAATTCCATATACGTCTCTTCAAACGCTGCTCTGCAATGCCAATATACGTTATTCCGTCAAAATCGTTCCCAATGAATGTTCCCACAAAAATCAGCAGAGTCTTAAACATTGAAAGAGTAATGAAGAAGAAATGAAAGAGGAACTCAAAGGAAGACTAAAGGCATACACTAAACATATATAAAGGTGTTTTAGGTATAACACCTAGTTCTTACCTGTCGAAGCCCAGTGTTTTCACACGTGACTTTATTTCTTCGCTGATGTTATTGCACACTTGGCTCGCATCGCTGTTTGCATACACAAATGAACTTAGCATATCATCAACAACCTCCCGTATGATTATCTCACACTTTTCTCGCTTGTATGGATTTTTAGATTCCATCCGATAGGATGGCATGTATTTCACGGTAGTCGGCTTTTTATTTTTTTTTTCGTAATTTTTGCACAAAAAAAGGAGAGAAGGTCAAAGAAATAATTAAGTGATAAAATTTAATGCAGTTAAACATAATGCGGAATTTCTCTCACCATTTTTGCGTGTGTGTGCAATTAAATACTCGGGTTTGCTGAAGGGGTCAAGGAATGCACTGATGAGGCACTTAATCCTTCACACAATTAGACGGTGGAATGAATCAGGACATTTTCCTGACTGTGGCGGTGACAAAAATGAAATAATAGCAGCGTACCGAGGACTGGCACGCTCAACTATGTTGGGGTATGCTCGGAAATTTGCAAAATGGAACGAATGCTCCGCGTGGTTCGTGTGCAAAAGAAATGTGGGCAAAAATCAGTTGTATGATTTTTTAGCAAAATATTTTTTGTTTAAATTAGTTTTAGGATTAAAAAAAATTAATGAAGGATTCTTGTAGTTTTTTTTTGTAATCGTCATTTCTAAACAATTAAGGGTTAACTTACAATTTCCAATCGTTAGTTCTAAACAACGAAGCGTTAATCTACAAATTCCATTCGTTGACTCTTAATTTTAACAATGGAGCGTCTATATCCAATTTACAGTCGTTAGCACTGATAAAAAGCTCTTTGACAAAAGAAAAATCAGCCAAAAACAGGAAACTTTTTTTTAAATATAAATTTTGCGAAATAAAAATTTATTAAACATCAATCCAATTATTTTTTTTCTTGAAAAAAGAAAAACAATACTCCACTAATCCTTCTCCAAAAAATTATTCCAGTCCACATAAAATCTTCCCCGCACCGTGTCAGTGAACATAAATTATTTACTTTCTTGCTGAAACATGATGTTTATATTTTCATTTCCGTGTTCTTGTTCTTTTGTGTGTCTTTATTGGGCAACTCTTGGGGTGGGTCTTGTGGAATTGTGTGATCGATATGATAAATTTCATTATTTTTCACGAACATGACATACAGACACACAGAGAGAAAGGAAAAGCAGATGACAAAGCTTCTAACAAGTGGGAAAATAAATCTCTTCTCATTCTTTTTTTGGGTGGAGGGGGTGGCATGTATTATACAAGAAAAAAAAGGACATGAAAAGCATTTTTTTTTGGTATCCATAAACTGAAGAAAGGAATTTTAATGAAATTCTCAAGGATAAGATGGGAAATATTTATATGCAATTTTTCCCCTTGAATGTTGGTCATGTTGCTTGCTTTTTTGGGGGGAATTTCTGGGGCAAGGAAAAACGAGGAAATTAGGTCGAAAGTTTATGATTAAATTTCCTTCATATATAACTTTTTTTTCTTGGGGGTAATTCGTCGTTGCAGTTTGCCAAAGTATGGACATACGGAACAGCCCAAGTCAATTGGAACGTTTACGGAATTGCCGCGTAATTGAGGGATTCCTACAAATTCTCCTGATTGATCGTCTCAAGGGGTCAGATAAGGCATTTGAGAACTACACGTTTCCCCTGTTGACTGAAATCACAAACTACCTGATGCTGTATCGTGTAAATGGCCTCAAAACACTCAGGAAGCTCTTCCCGAATTTAACCGTCATCCGTGGGAATCAGCTATTTGTCAATTATGCCCTCATTGTGTACGAATTGATGGATATCGAGGAGATTGGGCTCATCTCTCTCACACACATTGGACGTGGAGCTGTGAGAATTCAGAATAACCCAAGCCTTTGCTACGTTCACACCATCGATTGGACGCTTATTGCTCCGCATACGCTTAAAACTGATCACTACATTAGGGTGAGTGTTTTTTTTTTTTAATTTTTATGATTTTCTTTATTTTTGGGTTTTTTTTTATAAATTCAAATCTTAAACTTTTAGAAAATGGTTGAATCCTAAGAATTATTCGTTAACAATGAATCGTTAATTTTAATAAATCGTTAATTTTTGCAAATTGTTCATTTACAATAGGAATTGGAAGATTCTGGAAATAAATCATCGAATATTAACGTTTTTATTGTTTAACGAATCGTTATGTTAAATAATCAATTCTTCCTTAACGAATCACTACAATTTAGAAAGAATCATTGTATCTGGAATATAGATAACGGTTCAACAACGAATCGTTGGCTTCCAGAATTCTCGTATCTAGTTTTTTTCAAAAACGAATCGTTAACGTTTAGAATTTAGTTCTTCCATTATGAATCGTTAAATTTAAAAATCCATTGTTACATAACTAAATCGCTAAGTTTTTTAAACATAAAAATTAATAGAAATAATTAAAAAAATATATATTAAAAAATATTTGAGATCGAATCGATATCTTCCAATATATTTTTCGATTATGAATCGTTAAATAGAAAAAAAATCTTTTTTCCATAATTAGCCGTTGTCTTCAAAATCATATTGTCTCAAACGAATCGTTAACTTTTTTAATTACTTTTTAACGAATTATTATTCTAAAAAAATCCAGTCTTCCATAACGAATCGTTAACTTTTTTATTACTTTTGCTTTTTAACAAATTATTATTCTAAAAAAATCTAGTCTTCCATAACAAATCGTTAACTTCTTAACGAATTACTATTCTAAAAGAATCTAGTCTTCCATAACACATTGTTAACGAATTATTATTCTAAAAAAGTCTAGTCTTCCATAACGAGTCGTTAACTTTCAAAATCGTAATATTATTTCACTAACGAATCCCTTATTTCTATAAAAAAAATGATTTATAACAAACCGTTAATTCTAAGATTTTTTTCGTTTTAGCATTGATTTTTTCTTCGCTTTTATAAAAAATTATTTTTATTTTTTTTAAGTATTAAAAACCAACAAAGATTAAAAGTATTTAATAAATCTTTAAGAATTTAGCTCTTTATATTTCTTTTTAAAATAAAATTTAAAGATTTAGAAAAAGCTTTTAGGCTAATTTTCAAAGATAGTGCGCAATAAATGAGCTTTTCTTTTGTACCTTTAGGGCAATAGCAAAGAAAATCTCTGTCCAATGTGTCCAGGGAGTAAGAGAGGCGAAAAGGATGTTGATAATGAATCTCCAAGAACCACCATTGAGTGTCCAATTGCCCGGCACGATCCCTTCAATCGTCTGTGTTGGAATAGTGAACATTGTCAGAAGAGTTAGTTTTCCTTTTTCTCTTTTTTTGTGGTTTGTTTTTCTTTGGGAAAAGGATAAAATATTTGATCCTTTGTAGCTTGTCCGGATGCGTGCAAGACATCGGAATATCGGTTACCGTGCTCTGCGAACAATCAATGCTGTGACCCTTCATGCCTTGGAGGGTGCAGCCCATCGGATCCAAAGTCTTGCACTGTGTGTCGTCATCTGAGTGTTGGCTATGGGAAGGATGTGAAGTGCGTCAAGGAGTGTCCAGTCTTTTACTATAAGGTAAGAGGGTTGTTTTTGTAAATGTTTTATTGGGGGTTGTTTCATTTTGATTTATTTCGGGGGGGTGGTTTGTGTGTGTAGCATATGAATCGCCGATGTATCACCAAAGAGGAATGCCTAAATATAACAAGATCCCTCGATGTGAGGGACGCCTCGAAACTCTATCCGTATATCCCGTTCAATGGGACGTGTACTCTCGAATGCCCCACGAATTACTACAAAATGGACAACGATACGAACAATCGGACGTGCATCCCGTGCAATGGGCTATGCCGCAAGACGTGTCAAGCGGCAAAGATTGATAGCATCTCAACGGCACAGCAGATGCGTGGGTGTACCCACATTGCGGGTTCTCTCGAAATACAAATAATGAATCAAGGTGGATTAAATATTGTCAAGGAGCTCGAGGAGTTCCTCTCAAATATCGAGGAGATTGATGGATATTTGAAGGTTGCACGTTCCTTTCCCCTTGTATCGTTGAGCTTTCTCAAAAATCTCAAAGTCATCCATGGCAAGACCCTCGAGTACAATCGCAATTCACTCATTGTCCTGGATAATCCAAATCTCCAATCATTGTGGAATAATACGAGTCAATTGCGCATTGAGCACGGTGGGATATCCTTTCACTACAATCCCAAATTGTGCTTGTATAAGATTGAAGCGCTTAAGAATAGTATTGCCGACCTCGATGGGAGGGACTTCTATACGGCACAGGATGTAGCGAAGACATCGAATGGGGATAAAATTGCGTGCAATGTGACAAAGTTGATTGTCAATACGACACGGATTGATGACCATGGTGCTGTTATTGAGTGGGAGCCCTACCAGCTGGAGGATGATCGTGCTCTCTTGGGCTATGTTGTGTCCTACATTGAGGCCCCATTTAAGAATGTTTCGCTCTACGATGGGCGCGATGCTTGCGGGACGGATGGATGGAAAGTGGACGATGTTGGGCGAGAGAATTACACACAAACGTCAATCTCGTACCCTTTGGCACGACTGGAGCCCTACACGCAGTACGCGTATTACGTGAAAACGTATACCGTGGCAACAGAGCAAATGGGTGCTCAGAGTGACATTATTTACTTCCGGACACGTCCTGGGCGCCCGGAGCAGGTGCAGCGACTCCGTACGACTGCCAATGGGACGTCGGAGATTGTCGTTGAGTGGGAACCACCGTCCAAGGCTAGAGGGAATCTCACTTCATACTGCATCTTGGCAACAATTTCCGAAGATAGTGCAGCTCTGGGCTCAAAGAGGGATTACTGTACTCACGGTGAGTCTTTCTTCCGGCTGGGATCTTCTCACAATAAAAGAATTCATTGAAATCCTTGTTTTTTGATCTCCTGTAGGGCTCAAGCCAGAGGCTGACTTACCTGTCCTCCCAACTCCATCCCCCAAACCAACTTCCCCAACCCCTGATGATCCTGAGAAGTGTGCCTGCAAGAAGAATGATAAACCAAAGCTCTCAGAGGCAGATGCAGAGATTCAAATCAGCTTCGAGGATCATCTACATAACTACGTCTACATCAAGTGAGTACAAATGTGAAGAGAAATTAATTCCCAGTGTGAAAAAAATTATTTGAAAGAAGCATGAAAAGAATGCGAAAAAAAAATTTTGAGGAGATATTATTCTGAGTTTTGGAAAAAAGAGATTTATAGGAAGATGCTCCTTTTTATTATTTATGTTTAGTTAAATTAAAAAAAAATTCTTATTTAGAATTGATAAACTTTCTGATTTTCTTAATAATTATTTTTAAATTTATTTTGCATTATTTTCTGTTTTTAATATTTTCTATTTTCTATTTTTTATTATTAATTTGAATCATCAAAACTTTATTATTATAACTAACAAAAATATACTAACAACATATTTACTATTTTTTTTAAGTTTTTTTTTACAATTTGAGGTCTAAAGAATATTTTAGGGTCTTAATAATTTAAAGTTTTTATCAACACCTTTACATTTTATTACAATTAAACAAAGTAATTAAAGAATATGTTGAAATTTTTAATTAAAAGCTCTGTGGTCTAAGGAAATTTTATGGGTCCTCATTTCAAAGAATTATTGAGAAAAAAACACTAATATTTAGAAACTAAGCTTGTCATAAAAAAAAACTTAAAAAGTACAAAATATTTATTTGTAGGGTCCTAAGAAAATTTTGGGGGTCCTAATTTTATATTTTATAATCGTATGAAAATAGATGTAGATGTTGTAGATGTGTCTTCATGGTATTTAAACTCTAAATATTTGGATTTAATCTTTAGGGTCTTAAAACTATGTTTCTTTCAATTCTATTTTTTTTGTTTTTTTGTGGTGTTTCAATTTTTTATTTTTCTACCTTAATTTAAAAAAAAATCAAATTTATTAATTTTTGATTTTTATTTCTTCAATTATCAGCTTTCAAAATCTTTTGGGTCTGAATTTCAATGTCTGAGGTCTCAAAGAAAAACAGATGTCTTGTTCATAATTTTTTTTATCCCTTTTTCATTTGATGATTTCTTCTATAAATTACAAAAAAGAAAATAGATCACAAATTCTTAATTTTATTTAAAAAAAAAACTCTTTAGACTTTAAAAAATATTCTTGAGACCTTAAAGTTTTCAGGGATGCTGCAAGAACAATCCTCAATTTTGTGCATTTTTCTCTCCAATTTTCAGTGAATTTTGGTAAACTGCATGTGCGTGGGTTAATCCTCGGGATTTCCCAAAAACGAAAAGTTTTCCGTTTGAAGAGAAAAAAAAAAGAAAAAATTGAAGGAATTTTCTTCCATTTTTATAGGAATCATACGGCTTCTTCTTATTATAGAAAACCCTCACGGACACGTCGGAGTATTCCGCTGAATGGGAACAATTCTGCCCTCTCGGATTACTTTCCCAATGACATCATCTTCCCGGATAGCCCAATGATTGAGGACAGCGTCATTCCGGAGCACATGAAGAAGGATGTAATGGATGAGAATAACGATTACTACGTGCAGGTGTACAGGGAGCTGAATGTGTCGGAAACGAAGTACGTGATAAAGCAGCTGAAGCACTACACGCAGTACATCATCTCCGTGATTGCCTGCCGGGAGCTCGAAGAGAATGTTTATCCGAAGAATGATAAGGATACACCCAACTGCAGTACCAAAGCAATTGAGTACCAAAGAACCGGGAAGATTGGTGAGGAAGAAAACTTGAAAGAAGTTTCTTTGAATTTTTTTTTGGAAATTTTAATCATTTTTTAAATTTTCTAAAGGTGGTGCCGATGATATTACGCACGTTCACATTGAGAAGACCAACAATAATACGTTGTTCATCTCCTGGAAGGCTCCCAAGAATCCCAATAGCCTCATTTTGACGTACACGGTGCACATACAGAAGGTGGATGATGTGAATAGTATGCGTAAGCCAACGGTGCATTGCATAAAGAAGGAGACTTTTGAAAAATCCAATGGAACGTTCAAGTTGACGATGGTTGAGGCGGGAAATTACAGCATTCAAGTGCAAGCAACATCATTGGCTGGAGAAGGAAATATGACTGATCCACGCTACATCGTCATTAAGGTTTGTTGGACTTTTTTTTTTGCTTCTTTTTGTCATTTTTTTGTCTTGTTTTATTTTCTTCCTCTCGCCTTCGGATCTCCTTCTTAAGAAAGCTGAAGATCCAAGCCAGAAGTCAAGAACAGCTTCTTTCTTTCTCTTCTAAACGTTAAGACGTTCCTCTGCTTCGCAATGACTGTAAAGTAGAAGAATAAAGATGAAGATTCAGGCCAGGAAATAGGAAGAACTTCTGGCTTGGATCTTCAGTCTTTTTTCTGTGTGCCGTACTATCGTTTTATGGAGTAAAGAACTGTTCTGTCTAATCTTTTGATTTGATCTTCAATCTTCTTTCCAATCATTGTCAGACTGAGTTCCTTTGTCCAATAAAATAATTAGACGACGAATAAACTGTCTGCCTGACGAAAATCGGGAAAAAGAAGATTGGAGATCCAATCTAGAAAACAAAAAAAAAAACTTCTGGCTTGGATCTTCAGTCTTCTACTTTCCGGTTGCCGTCAAGCAGGTAGTTTAATCGTCGTCTAATTATTTGATTGAACAAACTGAACAAAGAACCTTCCTGTTTAGCAACGTCCGGAAAGAAGAAAAGAAAGCTTTTTTTCTGGCTTGAATCTTGAATCTTCTTTGTTCCGGTTATCGCTTTGCAAAGTTTTTTCGATCAAAAAGAAGTCTGAAGATCTAGACTACAAAATATGAACTTCTTCTTTTTGATCATTCCTAAACAGAATTTTTCGTTTAACGATAAAACAATGAAAAAACTAAGTTCCGGAATAACTGGAATGAAAAATATTGAAATTTTATGCTAGAAATCAAGAAATTTTAGCATGGATCTTCAATCTTCTTTCTAGTGTGTAGTCCTAAAGTTTTATTGAACGAAGATCCTCCAAATCTGGCAACGATCCGAGAAAGGAAGAAAGAAATTCTTCGATTTTTTTTGGTTTTGTCATGCAATCATTTTTCTTTCCGATTTTCGTAAAAACATTGCTTAGCAAAAGCCGGAAATGAAAAAAACTGAAGATTCAAGCCAGAAAATGAAGAACTTCAGGCTTTGATCCTTTCTTATCTTCTTTCCGGTTATCTTCTTTCCGGACAATTGGAAAGGAGAAAACTGACGATTCTAGCCAGAAATCAGGAACTTCTGTCCTGGATTCTCAGTTTTCTTCTTTCCGGTCGTCATCAGAGTCAAACAGGGAGGTTCATTATTCATTAAAACGTTAAAACAACAAAGAAAAACTCTCCTTAACGATGATCGGAAAGAAGAAAACTTAAGATACAAGCTAGAAAGAAGATCTTCTTCCTCATTTTTAATTTGGAAAAAAAAACATTAATTAATCTCCGCAGAAGGACAACGATAACGCCTTAACCATCACCCTGGGCGTTGTAATACCGAGTTTACTCGCCGTGGCCGTTATTGGGGGTTTCATGTACTACCAGAAGAAGGTGAAGAGTGTTCCGGATCTCAAATTAATTGCCACCGTTAATCCCGACTACGTTAGTATGCAGTACACCCCGGATGAGTGGGAGATGCCGCGGGATAATATAACGCAACTCAAGGAACTCGGTCAGGGGTCCTTTGGGATGGTGTACGAGGGGACAATAAGTAAGCTGGATAAGCATGGGGAGAATGTGAAGTGTGCCATAAAGACGGTGAATGAGAATGCAACGGATCGTGAGAGGATGAACTTCCTGCGAGAGGCTTCGGTGATGAAGGCCTTCGATACGCATCACGTTGTCCGGCTGTTGGGGGTTGTTTCGCGAGGGCAGCCAACACTTGTTATTATGGAGCTGATGGCAAAGGGGGATCTCAAGGGGTACTTGAGGTCACATCGTCCCGATCCGGAAGCCATAAAAACGGGTCAGAGTCCACCGCAACCGCCCACATTGAAACGTATCCTGCAGATGGCTATCGAAATTGCCGACGGTATGGCCTATTTGGCGGCTAAGAAGTTTGTCCATCGGGACTTGGCTGCGCGGAATTGCATGGTTGCTGAGGATTTAACCGTCAAAATTGGGGATTTTGGCATGACACGAGATATCTATGAGACGGATTACTACCGAAAGGGGACCAAAGGTAAAGAATTTTATATTTTTATTTAAATTTATCTTATTTTTAATGATTTTTTTTGCATTTTTCTTTCAAAGGACTTTTACCGGTTCGTTGGATGTCTCCGGAAAGTTTAAAGGATGGCGTCTTTACGAGTAGCAGCGATGTGTTCAGCTATGGTGTGGTCCTGTGGGAAATGGCAACGCTTGCATCGCAACCATACCAAGGTTTATCGAATGACCAAGTTTTGCGGTACGTCATCGATGGGGGCGTGATGGAACGACCGGAAAACTGCCCCGATCAGCTGTACAATCTCATGCGCGATTGCTGGCAACATAAACCAAATCTCCGGCCGTCTTTCATTGATATCGTCACTAGTCTGCTGGATGAAGTTTCCACCTCCTTCTCGCGCGTCTCCTTCTACCACTCCGACGAGGGAGCTGAGGTGCGGCTACAGCAGCAAAATGGTACGTTTCTCTCTGTTCTGTGAAGGGTCCTTTAAACGAGCCAGATAAAAACAACCTTTTAACAATAAAAAACATTCCAGCTTATGTTTACTTGTAGCTCTTCAAGCTGCTGCTGAGAATCGCTCAGAAGACGCCACGACGCTTCTACGGCGTGACGAAGAGGCACTCAGCATAGACGATGAGCATGATGCAGATGAGAATTTTCTCATGGAACGCCCCCCGAGTCATCAACTAATAACAAGTGGAAGTTCATATCCAAAGAAGAAGCAACAACATTCACCGCTTAGGTGAAAATTTATCTAACACGACTGCATGCCCTCCTCCACCTGCCCCAACAAATGCGCGCGTAAAAGGGCAGAGCAGAAGTTAACTTCGTCGACAAAAAGATAAAAAATCGCGATAAAATGAGAGAGAGAGAGAGAGAGATTCTGTGGGAAAGGAGCGCCATATCCGTCGCACTAAAAACAACAAATAAAAAGAAAAGAAAAAAACGAATAAACTTCCGTGGCTCAACAACAACAAATAAGGGGAGCACGAGCCACGGGTGGATTTGAATCACAACCCACTCACAACAGACTGTTTTGAATGTATATTTTCAATTTTTTTTTTAACATTATAATATTGTACTACATGTAAATACCGACTGAAGACAAGATTTAATTAAAATAAACAAAAAAACCGTAGAAACTGTGTGAAAGGAGATGAAGAAAAAAGAAACAAAATAAGAAAAAAAATACTTAGTAAATGCGCCATAAGAAGCTAAAGAAAATCTACACAACACAACGTTTAGAGAGAAAAAAAGGAAGGAATGGTGCAAAATAATTCTAAGCACTACCATTTTGTAGCTTTTACGCGAGAGAGGAGTTTGAGAAAAAAAAATTTAAGCAGGATTAACTCTCTTTATAGAGAGAGAGAGAATTAAACAAAAAAAGAGTAAAGTTTTTTATTAACATTTTGGTATAAATAAATGAGAGAAAAAAAATTGGTAATGTCGCGAAAGTAATAAAAATTTTAATTCCTTTTAAAAAGAATTGTCTTTTTATTTATTGCCTTGACCCTTTGAGGACCGATGATGTCTTAAAATTTAACAATTTGGGGCTGAAAGATTTCTTTGGTAAGTATTCTGTGAAAAAGAATTGAAAGATTTTACAGTTTTAAAGAATTAGTACAACTTATCTTAGACACTTTTAGCAGAGACACATTTTGCGCTGTAAAAGAATTTCATTATTTTGTCGTTTGAGAGACAAAATCAAATGAAATGAAAATACTTTGAACAGAATCTTCCTCATGATGACCTGCAATGATTTTTCTTATTAATTTATTCTCCTGGATCGTGTTAATGGCTGAATTTAGGCAGACTAAATGACCTATGAAGGAAGACCGGAAACGGCCAAATGTAAGTACAAGAAGACATTTTAGCACTGGCGATTATTTTTATATTTTCCGCGAATCGTTCAAATATTTTACTCTGTTTAAATTTAGTACTTCTTAGATTTGATTGCAGTACGTTGTAAGTTTCAATTTATAGTATAATTTCTAAGCTTTTACTCCCCATGAAACTTTTTAAAGCTATAAACACAATAATTTTTTTCATGTTAAATTTAGTACTTTAATAATTTTATTTATTTTCCTCCGGTAAGCATCGGGTAATATTTCATTCAGCATTAAACATATGAATTGCCGGAACTTTTAAGCTTATATTTAGTACTTTATTTTTTAACTTAAATTTAGTACTTTCTAATATTTTACTCCTCAATATGAGACTTGGGCTGAATTTTCAGGTTGAATTTAGTACTTTCTAGGCTACAATTTAGTACTCTTTGGGTTTGAATTCAGAATCTTTTCGGCTTGATTTTGTTTTTTTAAGCTTATATTTAGTACTTTGTAAGATTTTACTCCTCAGTATGAGAATTTTTGGGGCTGAAAACCGAATTAAATTTTTTTGAGGTTGAATTTAGTACTTTTTGGTCTTGAATTTAGTATCGTTGTGCTTTCATCCCTTTTTCTGCACCTTTAAGATTAAAAGCTAAGGGTTGTTTATTTGCCGAATATTTTAGTTTTTTTTTTATGTGAATCATCCGAATATATCCGAAGATCCGAATATTTTCATTCAGATAAATGCCCCTTGTTTTAACAGAGAAACATCCTCTTAATGCATTAATTGAATGAAAATTGTAATGCAGAGATTTAAATCAGACAGTTAAATGTGATTTTTTTTAATGTTCCATAAAAAAAATTGTTTCATCAAAATGAATAAACTCCTTTAAAATGCAGCAGTGTTGCCACTCCACACCTGCCCAATACTCTAAGGCGGGCGTGCAGCCACTCTCCCATCAATGCTGCTTTGGCCGGAGTCTTGATCCGATCAGCAGCGCGAACTTTATAAAAGAAGTTTGAGATTATGCTTTCTCCGTGAGCTTCTCTCTCTCTCTCTGGCACTCTCTCTCTCTTGCCTTGTGCACGAGAACTGGGAGCAATAGAATGTGTACAAACAGTACAACATGTAGCATGGAGTGAGAAACCGGAATATGTTGTATGCGGGGAGTGAATGCCTGGAGTCGCGAGACCATTGAAGAACATCGTGGCGAGGAGAGTAGGCCTCTCAGTTGTAGTTTGGAAGTTCTCCGGTGTGGAAGTGCCAACATTTTGTGCGGGAAAAAGAAAAGAAAATTTCGAACCAGTTCTTGTGAGAGGAGCTCCTCAAGAATATTATGCGGTGTGATGAACCGTCGCGACCTCCAAGACGTGTCGTGCTGACGGAGGCCTATTGAGCAGGTTGTTGGGGCTAAACACGTAATTGAACCATCCCAGTGCATTGCCTACATGTTGAACAATTACGCGCCAATCGGTGAGAATTTCCCGCGGAATTTTCTTTTTTTCCCTCTCTCTCGTGTCTTGTAACAATCTCACACATTTTCTCGCGCATACTTTTCACATTGATTAAATAGAATCAGGTGCCTTAGAAATATTTGAATTTGCCCTTTTTTCTTGGGCTCAGCAGTCAGTGTGGTGCAACCGAAAAAATTGAGGACAGAAAAGGAAGTTCTTTGCTTGCGGAATTAAATTTAATTTGTTGTGTGTGAATGTGTGGTGCCCACATCACGCGCAACTGACCTCAATGGACATTTTGAGAAATTTTCTTGTTGCGCTGCCTTCCTGCATTGCTGTGTGGCAGTTTGTGGACAAATCTGGGTGCAGCAGCATCATGTTGCTGTGAAAAGTGCTGCAGAAAAATGAAGTGAAGAAGAAGTGAGAGAAGTTTAAGAAAAAGAAAAAAAAGATTGGAAAACCATCACTTGTCCCGCGACGTTTGTAACTGTAAAGACTGGCCACCACCTCCAGCTTCATCGCGATGGCCCCATCGTGTGCTGAGATCTCCACAAGGTGAGAGCTTCCCTATCCCCCCATCGCATCATCATCATCGTCACATTTGCTGTGGTGAGTGATAGCCATGGAGGAGGACGTCCTCAATGCACTCCAGAGTCGTTCCGCATTCCTACCAGGTGGGCGTGATCGGGACAACAATTTGCTCCTCGTAATTCCGGTGCCATTTGAATTGCATCCCTGGACAAAGCCATACCTCGAGACCTCCATCAAGTACATCCTCTCATCACTCAGGTAACTTCTATTTTCTTTTTTTTCTTCTTCATCTCTTAACTCTTCTCTTGTCCATCAATCCATCCAATCTGTCCATGTGCCAAAAGAATTGAGCTCTTAATGTGACCAATAAATTGCCCAAAAAGACTTTCTAAGAGAGAAAGAGGAGAAGATGAATAAAATTCATCTTGATCACCGAGATGAGATCTTCTTTTGCCATTTTGAGCTCTTTGCTGAATGATGGAGTTAATAAATTGGACAAATCTGGGTCTTTTCGATCTTTTCGAGACTTGGAGAGAAATTTCTGCGGGACATTTTACCTTTAAAAAAAATTAGGTGCTTTTTTATTTATAACTGATCAAATATTTCTTTTCTTTTTAACCGTTTCGAAAACTTTTTTTTTTTTGAAAATAAAAATTTAATTCTTAAAATAAAATAAAATAAAATATTTTGTTGTAGGGATTGGTAAAAGAAGAGGGAGGATGTCTTCTGACCCCCTCTATTCGATTTTCTTACGTTAATTTAAAAAAAATGGAAAATTCTGTTTATGAGAAAAGAATTTTTTTTAATGCAGGAAAATCTAAGGAAAAGTCTAAATCAAAATTTTAACAATGTGGGTTTATCTGAACGAAATTATTCGAATCTTCGGAAATATTTAGATGATTCGCCAAAGAAATTAAAGAAAAAAATTCTAAGCCTAAGAATAACAAATTCAAGCACAAAAAACGGTTAAATTAAACCGAAAAATAGTAAACTCAAGCTCAAATGTTCTAAATTCTAGCCTAAAACTAGTAAATTCACCAAAAAAAAAGACTGAATTAAAGCCGAAAAGTATTCGGTTTAAAGCCTAAAGAAGGACTAAATTCAAACCGAAAAATAGTTAATTAATGCTAAAAAGTAGTAAATTGGACCTAAACAAAAGACTAAATTCAAACCAAAAAATTCTAAATACGTTTTGGGATTTTTTTCGGTTTTGAGTTGTTAGGTTTTTAATAAAAGATGTTCATAATAAAGTCAAATATTCAGATTCATTTTGAGTAATAAAGAAATGTTAAAAAATATTCAACAATATATTAAAAAGAATAAAAAAAAACTTTTATTCTTTGTTAAACTTTCAAGAAATAACACTTTTTGCATTCTTTTTAAAATAATAAAACGGGATTAATAAATTAAACAAAGGAGCCCATGCGCTTGATATGGGCGAAGTACCTAATTGAAGGAAACGCAGAAAACAATTTTAACCCACCCAGTCTTGTAGGGAATCAAAAAAGGATAAAGAATCGCCAAAAATATTCACCATTTTCCACTGGGGTCACAACGAAAAAAGGCAATAAAGTTTTGTAAAAATTCAAAAAAATTGGCCGCCATTCGCCATTTTGTTCATTTCAATGCATGAAGCACATGTTTCAATGCTTCGTCATGAGCTTGTCGATGGGAGTTTGACATTTCATTTTTTTTGGGAGAAAATAAAAAAAATTGCGTATTTTTTAGTTTAATTATCGTGGTAAATGTGTTTTACGTGTTGTTCAAGAGTGATTTTTATATTTGAATACCTGGGATGAATTCCCGCACAACTTGTGACCGTCTCAGCGAGCACATCTCTCGTTACAAAGCAAAGCAATCCAAAAACATTGGTCGTGGATCGTCTTGAAGATGGCTTTTTCACGAATTGAGAGATCCTCTGCGCTGGAATCCTTTGCGTTTCACACCACCACGACGGACAAGACGATGGATTGCTTGGTTTTGTGATTCCCTAGATGTTGTCATGCAAAACCTTACGATGTTTATTGGCACCACCTTTCCCAAGACCTTTTCCACGACCACTGATGTGCTCGCTGAGACGGTCACAAACTGTGCGGGAATTCATCCTTCAGGTATTCAAATATAAAAATCAC
The DNA here is from genome assembly GCF_024334085.1 of Lutzomyia longipalpis. Lineage (NCBI taxonomy): Eukaryota > Metazoa > Arthropoda > Insecta > Diptera > Psychodidae > Lutzomyia > Lutzomyia longipalpis. The sequence goes on from NC_074709.1 coordinate 26,711,988, forward strand.
TCTTGAACAACACGTAAAACACATTTACCACGATATTTAAACTAAAAAAATACGCAATTTTTTTTTATTTTCTGCCAAAACAAATGAAATGTCAAACTCCCATCGACAAGCTCATATTGACGAAGCATTGAAACATATGCTTCATGCATTGAAAGAGACAACATGGCGAATGGCGGTCAATTTTTTTTGAATTTTTACAAAACTTTATTGCCTTTTTTCGTTGTGACCCCAGTGGAAAATGGTGAATATTTTTGGCGATTCTTTATCCTTTTTTGATTCCCTACAAGACTGGGTGGGTTAAAATTGTTTTCTGCGTTTCCTTCAATTAGGTACTTCGCCCATATCAAGCGCATGGGCTCCTTTAAAAAAAATGTGTAATAATCGTAATAATAATTTCTTCTCTGCGGTGCATTTAAGTGCACATGTACTTAATGAAAGAGGCGGGCAATAAAAAGCTAAAAAGAGTAGGTAATTAAGAAAAGACCCATAAAATGCTAAACTCTTATTTAATTATACGTGAGCAACATAAAAACGACTAATAATTTTAAATAACAAAAAGTCTTTTGAAATAAGTTATTATATTTTTCTAATGATTAAAAAACATGCAAGATTTAAAAACAAACAAAGATTTAACATTCATAAGAAGCACGTTTTATTTTTGAATGAATTTCTTTTGCAAAAAAAACATTTTATATCTTAAAATTCAAACTCATTCTTATCTAGCACAAAAAGACTTTAATTTCCTCTCAAAATGATTAGTTGCGGTTTTTCTCATCATTCCCATATTTCTCATAAATTATATGTTCACTTGATATACCTGTATGATTTATGTATTGGTGTGTATTATGTACCTGATGATGTGCAAAAATTATGCAAATCATTCTGCGATGGCATTTAACTTTTCTCCTTCATTCCATTTTCTGTTTTTTTTTGTTGTATTTTTTGCACAACTTCCAGCGACGAAACGAAAAGTTGCGGCTTTACGGTGCTCATTGATGCCCAAAAGTGTTCTTGGCGCCTCGCAAAGATCCACATGCGCGCCACAACGCTCCTTGGTGCAAATTTGTCCACACTCATTGTTATCCGTCCTGATGCATTCTGGGATAAGCAGCGAGTTGAGAATTGCGCAAGAATCAACAAGACTGGCGAGGTAAGAGGTGCGCCGGCAAAGGAGCGCTTTTTCTTCATGTTTAAACATAAAATGGTTAAAATGGAAAAAAGAAAAATTGTCTGGGTGTCGCATGTCGCTCGGAGAATATTCCAGAGCGTGTGCTTGAATGGCTCGAGCATAAGAAAGAATCATAGAGAGAGCAAAAATTCCCTCAAACTTTTCATTTCGAAGCAAAAGAATATTTTAGCATTGATGATTGGGATTAAATTAATGGCGAGAGAGAATTTTTTCCTCGCCTTTTTTCGCAGCTTATAGAGCCTAAGGGGCGTTTAATTGACTGAAAAAATGTTCCATTATTCAATATAGAATATATTCTGTTAGTTGGGAAACTGTTGATTGATTCCTTTATTTAAGGAATTCTATTTTAACTCGGCGTCTCCACTGTTGTTGATTTTTTTTATAAATTTAAATTGTTCTGAGACTACCAGGCGCCCCCATCTTGTCTTTTCCTGAGTCCTCCAGCGATGTTCGAATAAATTTAATTTCTTCTACAATGTGCATTAAATTAAAGAATAATTGTTCAAGAATTTCAACACACAGATACGATAAATTGTTTGAAATTATCATCAAATCCTAACTTTTAATTTTTCCCTCTACTTTTATGATTTTCCGGTTTTCTTTTAAACACACAACCACCATCTTTAAAAATTCTAATTTTATCATTTTCTTACGCCTTTGAAGATTTATCATTTACTGAAATCACTGAAAAGAAAAAAAAAGAATTTTTAACAGTGGAGTATTCCGATTAATTAAATTGTTGACTATAGTTTTGAACAGTTTATCGCCCCTAGGACTCTTGGCAGCTTTCGCTGATATACACAGAACTTGTTCGCACTAACGGTGAAGATAGAGAAGAAAAATATTTTCTTATGTACATGAGTGCGGGGATTGATGCAGGAAGGATGGGTTCATTAGACTTGCGATACCTGTAGATTTTAGAAGATTAAAAAACTATTCTTTAATGCAAATAAAATGATGCTCCACAGAACAACATTCCTTAGCTTTTTTAAAGAGTTTCTTCAGTCGATGATAAGACTTTTCTGAGGAAAATCTGCATTTCTTTTAATCCTTTTAATACTTCAAAAGAATGTTTTACTGTGGAGCATCACTGTATTTCCATGAAAGGGTTGCTTAATGAAATGAAGGGTCTTTATAGAGGTAATCCCATTTCCAGCCAATCATCATCTCCAAGTCCCGTCTCAGCAAGTATTTCGACATGAGTGAGCTGCCTGATGAATTGGGTGGCACACTTGCCTACAGTCACGAACAATGGCTCCACAATCGCATGGTGAGTGCCTCGTGTCGTTTGGAAAAATGCATCTGCACGACCCCAACGACTTTTTACTTTCATCGTCATCTGGCAATTTCGTTTTTTCATTTCTTGGCATCATGTTGTAACAATTTTTTTGTCCCATATTGCAGCGTGTCGAGGAGTTCAAGAAGGCGTACGATCGGACTGTGAATGACCTAGAAAATCTACACATAGCATTGCTGGATAGCAAATCATTGCGAGCAAATGAGACTGAACAAGCCTTAAAAACATGCGCCGCACTCAATGGGGACGCCCAGAGATTGGTCTACAGCGTCATTGAGACGGGTGAGAAATTTCTGTGAATTTTTAATAAAGCTCAAGCACTTAGATGGGGGTGGGTGGGGGCATTCGTACACACACACACACCTCAGATTTCAAGGAATTTTCTAAGAAGGCAAAGTTTTAAGATTGAAAAAAGTGTTAGTGAGTTTGTGGAGAAGGAGATTCAGAGGTGGCAAATTGGGTGAGTCAGAAAATTCACGAAGTTTTAATTTTTATTTATTGTAGAGATTAAAAATAAAGCTTTATTGTATTGAATGCCTGAAGAAGAAGGGAAAGAATCTCCGAAACGTCTTGAAATATAGAGCAAGAATCTTTTCTGCTTGGTGCAATCAGTTCATTAGAAAAATCTCATTCATCAGGCCTTGTTTTAATTAAATTTGTTTAATCGGATTTTATGTCTTCAGAATATTCTTATTTCTATGAGATTATATTAAATTCTTCAATGAATTTATTAGGTACTGAAAAATTCACAAAAGCGATCGGCCCAAGTTTAAGTCAAAACTCGCGGCTAAATTAGATATTTTGTAGTACAGATAAGTTAAAAATTGAGTCACCATGAGGTAAAGACTGAGTCTACATTAGTTAAAAATTGAGTCTACATTAGTCAAAGGCTGAGTCTAAATAAAGAAAGAATTGAGTCGCAGAAAGGGGAATTGAGTCTCAATTAGTCTTTTCTGAGTCGCAATAAGGTAAATTTGCGTCAACTTTAGTTTTAATTTAAATTATTTTATTTGATCAGTAAAATGTTGAAAAAAGAAGTAGTTTAATACCTCAATTAAATTTATTTATTTCTTTATTAAAAAAATCATTAAATTTTGTAAAGAAAACCCCCTGAAGCCTTCGAAACAACCCAAATAAAATGCATGTAAAATAAAATAGTGATTGCAAAATGTTGCAGACTGGATAATTGAACCCCTTCATGTTCATTTAGTTCGTGAGAGAGATTTATTGTGTGTGGTAAAAATTATACTTTAAGAGCCAGCTGCTGGGTTAAAATTGATTGCAAAAGTATCGTCTTCCTGGCTGATTTTTCACATAAGAAAATCCAATTGAAAATTAATTCTTGCCATCTAGTCTAGAAGCTCCGAGAATTCTCTTGCATAAGCTTAATTTGTGAGAAAGAACTTCTCTTTCATTTTGTGAAATCTCAGTTTATTCTACATTTATTTATTCAAGACTCTTCAAGGGATTTTTCTTTCTTTCTTAGACATCTCGCACCAGAGAGAACCTTCCCATCGTTCTAACAGAATCCAAAAAAAATCTTTTTGTTTGCACCTCCATTTCACACCACTATCTAAATTAGAAAATCAAATTAGAATTTTGTTAAAAGAAAAGCATTTCTATGGATAAGATTTTTGTCTCTTTATTCTTGAAAATTAATTAGCGATAGAGCGTGTTTGGGTTGTCGCTTTTTTTGTGAATAAACCCAACAATGTCCCATTCTGAACAAGAACGACAAGAACACTCAAAGGAAAATTTACATACAGACAATGAAGAAGGTGTGGAGGGAGATGGTTGGAAGGGCGACAGGTATTGTAAATGAATGAAATTAATTTTTGTGTGAGAATTTGACGAGATTTTCTTGTGTTCTAACTTCCTAATTATGTTATTAATAAAATTCGTTGAATTCTAGAAGATTTCGTTGCTTTTTCCGTTAGAAAATTTAAATTTCTAAAGCTCTGCTGAAGCCAATCTAAAGCCTCTGGCGTATGAATTTTTTAAAATAATGTTAAAAAAATTGTAAAATTTGTAAGATTTTAAGGTAAAAAATATTTAAAAAGTTAAACCGATCGAATCATATAGCTTTAGAAGGAAAAACTCGGGTCCTAATCTTTTAAAGCTAAAATTTACCGCCATTGTGAACTGATGCCTTACAACCTGCCGCCATTTTGAATTCTAATTGCCACAGAACTTCATTTTCGCTGATAATCGTTAGATTTCGAAGGTTTTTCTCCAATTTAGCTGGAAAAAATAAAAAATCTTCAGAAATTCTTACAAAATTAAATTTAAACAAAATTCTAATGTCTCTAGAAACTAAAAAATATTTTCAAGAACTTCCTAAGCTAATCGGTTTGACAATTTATTAAAATTTCTTTGGAACTACATTATACTCCATCAAACAAATGATTTTTAAATCAAAATAATTTTCATATAATGCAAATCTTTCTTCTGCACATGCCGATGGAACAACACAATATTCCCACACATATCACAACATTCCTCAGCCTACCTCCACCTACACCGTACATTGTATTTTTGTGCGTTTACGTGAAAGAAACTTTCTTCGCACAATTATTTGAATTTTATTTATAACTTCCAGCAAAGTTATTTACTAAAAACACGATCTCTGAAATTTTCTTCTCTTTTTATGCCCGCCTCTAGGAAAATGATGCGATAAATTAAATTGTTGTTTGCAAAAAAAAAACAACGATCTTTTTATTAATAAAATCATTAGCAACAATAACATTTCTTCATGCAGAGCATCAGCATAAATAAAGTAATTTTATTGAAGAAGACAATGTCATTGGAGAAAAGACTCACATTGGACTACATTTCCGGTTCTTTGGGGCGTGTGTGTGTGCGTGGAAAATGCAGAGAGATTATGCGAAGAACATTTATTCAATTGAATATCTCTTGGGAGGAAATTAAATATGTTTGCTTTTAATGTTTAATGTTTCAAAGCACTTTAGAGATCACTCCTCTCTCTCTGTCTGTGAATTTCCTGCCCTAATAAAATTTATGCTCTTTGGGTGCTTTTTATCGACAGGAAAGACATTAATTGCTGACTTGGGGAAGATCACATGGAGTCCCAACTTGGACTTTGTCAAGTCGCCAGATCTCATGGATGCACTGGAGTCCATTAAGAGGATGCTGAATGAGGTGGAGAAGCGTCAAACGGAAGTTGCCAGTGCGTGGATTGAACTTGAGGCCAGTATGGAGATTGCCAGGGAATTGGGAGCTCTCGAGGAGGGTGTAGCTTCGGTGATTAATTGGATTCTCACAACAGCCGAATCACTGCTGAATGCCCAAAAGAAGATCGGCTATGACGTTCAAACATCCGAGGAGCTGCGGAAGAAGCACGATCAGCTGGAGATGCAGTGTTTGGACACTTATGGACGCTATGCGGAACTTCTGCACAAAATTGAGAATTCCTCCGTGCCCAGGGATACCTTTATGCACAAGGATTTAATGTCCAAGAAGGACTTTATGGATTTTGTGTGCCGCAGCTTTGCAACACGCCTCGAAAGACGCCGGAATATCTTGATAACTGCCCTGCGGTTCTTTCGTCTTGTGTCTGAATATTTCGATAAGACCAGCGAAGTATTTGAGACAATGATTATGAGGAATCGTCTGGATGACTTTGAAATGGCTCCCATGAATCTTCAGAAGCTCAAGGAAAGTCAACAGGAATTAGGTACGCTAAGGTTGCCATTTTCTTGGTGATAAACTCAAGCTCTAATACGTCATTTTGTTGCTAACTAACTGAAGCTAAGTCGCCATTTTTTTATAATAGTATTTTTGGCTTTAGTTGGTCATTTTTTCACTCCTTGACGCCATTTTGAAATGACTTTATTCTGATCTACTTTGACGCCATTTTGAGACATTTAATTCAATTTTTTAGACATTTATGCCATTTTAAAAATCTTTAAGAATTTTATGAATTTAAAGCAAAATAACGTTTTTTCAACGTTTAATGATTCTTCTTTCTTTCCCACAAAATCAATTTTTTAGAAACAGTTGAAAAAGAATTGATAAGAGAAGGAGAAAAACTCAGCGATATGCTCGCTATGCCTATTAAGGATGCTCTAGGATGTGACGTGGGGATTGACTACAGCGAGGATATTGTCAATATTCGCGATATTCTCGATGCTAGCATAGCTCGTAGGAATATCTTCATCGACAGCGTGGAATTGCAGAAGCTAACGCTGGAACAGGTAGCCCTCATTCATTCCTACGAGACTGATGCTGCAGTGGCTGTAAAGTGGATGGAGGATCTCTACAGTGTCATGATAAAGCTGCACTCTCACGTGGGATCAAACATGTATGAGATTCAGACGCAAAAAGAGGAGCTCCAAGCCTTCCAGGAGACTGCAAAGGTGAGATTGATGCTTGATCTGTTATTTTTTTTGGAAGCTAATTCATGTTTTTCTGGAATAGAGCATCTATGGCTACGGATGCCAGCTCCTGGAAGCATCCTTGACGCTGAGGCAGTCGTGCAAATTCGATGTAACCACAAATGCAGCCATGTTGGTGCAGTTGCAGCGTGCCTGGAGCAATCTCCAAACAGTCAGTCAGGAGCAAATGACGCGTTTGCGGGTCTCAGCGGTCTTTCATCGAAGTGTGGAGGATCACTGCCAGAAGCTGAAAGAGCTGCGAACGGCTGTGGAGACAACGAGTGACATCGATGACCCAGATCGACGGCGGGCACGTCTCAGGAAGTATCTCGCGTGTCGGGAGAGACTTCTCGTGGAAGTGGGCCGAATGGTGCGTCTTGGGAGATTACTGCGAACACGCCTCAAGGAAGCCTTCATCTTGGACGACAAAGCCGATGGGTGAGTTGAACAGAATATTTTATTTAATTTGTCGGACGATTTACACTCAATTGGCACGAAGAGCCTCACCGCGCATAATTTATTCTCACCAAGGCGTGCATTATGCTCTCAATGCGACAAGGTGGATATAAAATTTACACTGTGCAGCTAAAATTACCACGAATTTTTCATTTTTATATTTAAAAGTAATTTTCTTAAATTAACATCCGGAATGCGCCTAAAAGTAAGCACAATTGAGCAATTTGAAAGGAAAAAATGGAATTTTTTTTTAAATAATTTATAGCGTTTATAGCTTAAAAAGTTTTTTTTAAATGGTTTCATTTAAATGAAAGTAAAATTATTTTCAATAGAATTTCTTCTAGAATTTTTTTTTCTCAATTCCCTAATAGAATTTGAAGGAAAGAAATTTTTCAAAAAAAAAAATCTATTTTGCCCAAAATAGAAATGAGTGTTCTATTGTACACCAAATCGTCAAATTGATCCACTTTGTGGCTGAAGAAGAGTGTCCACCTCTAAAATAACCATTTGAGAATGACGAGAAAAAAATCACCGCGTGGGTGGACGAAGTGGCATCAATCGTTTAGAGGAGAGACGACGTATAGCTTTGCAGTCCAGTATAATGTCGTGATTTGTACCTGCCGCACACGGGTCCGCCGTTGCTGAGAGAAGCTCGTGTTCTCATACAATCCCACATGTGGCTTTGTGTATTAAATTAACAGAGCATTTATTAGTTTTTTGCCTTAATTTTATTATCCCCGCGCAAGAAGAAAAAGCATAATTGCTGTGCGTCTGGCTCAATGCCTGTTCGTGCCTCTCGTCTGATTTTCTAATTTCATTTTATTTCAATTTAAAGACTGTCGCTTCGTGCCAATAATAATGTTTTAGCACGTTCGTTTTGTTCCTCCCCGAATTTGCTGACATATTTTCTTCTCCCGGCATTTCTCTCGTGGTGCAAATGTGTGCCGATTCGCGAGTGCGGAGAAAATGAGCAAAAACTGATTGTGGTGGACATTTTTCTAGGGTGTCGTCATCGGGAGAAAATACAAATACAGTGATGGCGTCTGATAATGCCATTGCATGCGAAGCCATCTCGGAGAAGCTCAATACCGTCGCCACGGTGGCTGAGGCACTTGATGGCGTTCTGAGGGATACTCAGCACGGATTGGAGGTCATTGAGACGACGGTGGCTGAGAAGAAGGGCGAAAATGGAGTGGAAGTGAGTTGATTTGTGTTTAAAATTTAAATTTAGCGCCTTTTTGCACGCCATCTAGTTTGTAAATCTTAAGAGAAAGGCGCCATCTGTTGGAGCTTTTATTTTTCCTATTAATCTGTTTCTTTTAGGCACATTATTTCTATGATTTAAAGTCGATTTGAATTGTTTTCCATCTGTGTTATTCAAATTTAATTAATCTAAAATTTAAAAGCATTTCAACATGTTTTAAATGAATTTTTAATTTTCCTTCCAGGACTGGAACTCAAGCCTAAAGTCATCAAAATCCTCCACTGAAGACGAATCATTCATAACAGCTTCAGACTGCACGTGGACAGCACAATCACGCTCATCCTCTTACCACACAGCATCAGAATGTCGTGCATCTCCGTGGTGGGATTCAGAGAAGAATTCTCTCGATATTGCCGATGTTTCGGACATTGAGGCAGACATTCCATCGCATAAGCTGCACGGTTTATCCTCAAATTCAGCTTCATTCGATGAGTCCGAAAGGAGCTTCCTGTCACCAGCAAATGCCTCCCCACTCTATCCTGCTGAGCAAAGTGACTCAGATGATACGCGGAAGAAGCCAATGAGTCGCGGAAGAAATTCCCCAGATTCGGAAGTTCTTCTCACAGATGGGAAACCCGCCCTGCCACGGCGGAAGGATGCCGATGGGGTGGAGAAGGTGAGGAGTGAGGCTAATCCGAATGATTTCTTGACATGGAATGGCTACTATCAGAGCTTTATAACCAAGCAAACCATCAAGGGATGCTTCTGAGTGCCCGCGCGCTCCTCCGCCACTTTCTAACGCATTTCATTCAAAAAATAAAATAAGAAAAAAAAAGAAAATTATTAATTTTTCCAAAAGAGAGAGACTTTCTCTTGCGGAATCATCTTACAAACTTTTTTTTCTATACTTCATTTTCCACGTAATTTATTTTGCAAAATATTATATTTTATTATTTAATTTATATATATTGGAGTTATTTAGCATGCATAAGATTGTTTTTTTTTCATTTTCATTATCAAAACAGCCAAAGAGGACGAGAAAGATGAAAAAATATCTCTTTGGTCTATCTGGTTAACTTATATGATAATTATTGTTTTTCTCTTGTTTTTTTTTCTAAATAAATTAATAGCAATAAAAATTCATTAGCCATAACAACTACTGATTGCTTTATTTGCGGCCTTCCATCTCTTATGTCATTTACCAGAGCGAGATGTTTTGCATTTAATTCATCATCAATGAAATGTTTTCTCTCATCTTCGGGAATTTCTCTTGTCGGCAATTTTTGTCGCATAGTGTAGTTTATTAGGAAAATTAATTGGATTGGATGAAGTCAGAATTCCATAAAAGCTTCTGGGAGCTTTTTATTTGGAAGGTTGGAAGTCAGTTTTAGTTCTGGAGATATTTGGTAAATTGTCCTTGGAGGTGAAAGTTAAATTTTAGCAATTTACAACGATCGACAAGTTTTCGAACATTCAGTTAAATGTTTCAGTTTTCTTATAATTAATTCCTTCTAATTTCAATTTAAAAATTGATTACCGATTTAATTTTTAAATTTATATAATAAATAAATTAATTAATTTATAAAATAATTTCATTAAATTAAGATTAACGAACAAAAAACCGCAATTCATCATTTTACCCCAGAGTTGGGGCAAAACAGTTAAAGTGCGAGGGTTTGGAAAATGGGCTGAAAATACATTTTCCCGTTGAGATAGAAAGAAATCGTCTGAGACAAAGTTGTAGCTCGGAAATTTTCCTGTAGGGATCGTCATGGGAAAACTCAAATATTTCCACGGAACTCAAGAAAAATTATCTCCCAAAAAAACTCACCATTTTACCCCAGGTTCCCCTAATTCTTCGTTTGAAGAACTCCTTCGTTCGATTTTAAACAAATCAGACTCAATTGAGAGTTCTTGAAAAAAAATCTGTACAAAAACCACAAATTTTCAATTTTCTGTTCAATCAAAAATACTTAATAAAGAAGAATAAACAATTAAGATTCTAAAAATCTTCTAATAAGAACTTCAATATCTCGTGATCTGAATGAATATTTCGCAATCTTTCCTTCCACTTCCGAAGCTTTAATTTTTAATTTAAAAATTCAACGAAGCGTGCGTAATTTTTATGAATCTTTGGGCATCATCACTGCCCTAATCTGATCTTGATCTTCATCGGGTGAGCCAGCAGACGCTGCGCGCAGGTATTAATGGCCCGCCGATGGAAGGTTGTTGCAATGTTCGCGATTCTGTGTTTTTGTGAATTGATTCAATATAAATTTCCTCTGTGTGCCCGGCTTTTTGAGCGAACGTTGAATGTGTGCGGGAGCGCCAAGTTGCTCCGTGAGCTCTGCCAGCAACTTCTTCACAAATTTTCTCGATCCGCCAGTTCTTGAAGTGATCGCGAGTGCTGAGGTCGTCTGGGGTGTGCGCGAGGTCTATGGATTAACATTAAATTCCTCTGCTTGTGTTTCTCATCTCTCAAAGTTTTTTTTTTTGTTGTTTGAAAAAATATTAATTTCTCTCCTCGCGGATCTCTCGGGGGGTGATTGGCACAAAAAAAAACGAAAGAAATTGTATTTTTGGATAAAATTGCTTCAAGTGCTCCACATAAATGGGCAGAATGTGTTGCTTCCCGGAAAGATAAGCTATTACACCACAATATTGCTTCAAGTATCTCTTTCGGGAGCTTCTCTGGAATTATTTACATTCTGTACCATATTCTATGTAAAAAAAAAGTGTGAAGATTAAATGTTCATTCGAAGAATGTTTTCTATGTGATCAACTGGATAAAAGTTTTGCAAATCTTTGTGTATCATTTTGGCTCATTTTTCTTCATCTGAGTGATTTTTTTGTGCGTACAAAGTGAGGAATAAAAAAAATGGATTCAGATGCAGCATTGGAGGCCTTTGGGTACCACTCCACCCTCTCTGGAACCACCACAATCAGCACAATCGTCCTCCACAGTGACCCAGTGAAGCTCGTCGTGGCACTACTACAAGTAAGAACTCCCAAAAAAAGAATTCAAAAATCTTTCCCAAAAAAAAAGTAATTTGTCGCACAGAGATTTTCCGGAATTTCCCAAGAAAAGCACAAATTTTGAATGGCTCGCTGAAATGCCAGTGAAAGTTTAAAAGGTCAACCGATTGCACGGCGCATGGAAGGCAATCAAAGAAGTGCTCAATTGAAGGCATTCCATTACATTGGCTTCTTGTGCCCGATTATCGCTCGCGATAGTCCTCAACACTTCTTTGCTCTTAAAGCGATATGGTTGGAGTCAAAAGAGAAATTACATGGGGCACATGCAAGCTCACACAATTTAATGCCAAACAGATGGGGATCCAAACTCTTTTTTTTCTCCTTCTTCTTCTTCGGGGGGCCATATGGATTTACAAAAGTCTCTCCCGAAATTTTCATTCTAAAATCTTTTTCTAACTGGGTCAGTGGTTATTGGAAATTCTTAATTTTTAGATCAATTTATTAATACAAAAAAAATATATATATTTAATTTCATTAAGAAAAGCTCTCGTAGGACTATTTAGCATATTTCTCTACAACAACATTGATTCAATTATTCGAATTTTTCTCTTTTAATTAAAATTCTTGCTATTCTTCAGTATAATTCTTAAAATCTCGTAAGATTTTACGATTAATCCCACAGAATCATGAACTTTAAACTCTTTAGAAGATACAAATCCAGATTTTTAACGGAAATTCCTGCCTGAGAAGATTTCTGATTTTTTTAAATGTTATCAACAAAAGAATCTCATCGTGAGGTTCACCTTAAGGTTTAAGATTTTAGCACCATTATATACCTTTCGTTTGGCGCTTTGAATTGTTGCTCCGCGACGTGACATCACCTTTACAACTCGCCAGGGTCATTTAGCACATCTTCTCATGCACAGTGTGTGTCACCTGGCAAATGATCCGGCAATTATGTGCCATACTGCCCATGTGCACAGCCACACACTCATTGACTGTCGCGGTATGCAAATTTTTTACTACATTTGTCGCATATTCGGGGTGTGAGAACAAACTCATTAAGAAATCCTTCCTCTATACGAGTTGAAAATTAAATATTTATTCGCTCAATATTCACTCAATCAGTGGGCCAAACTCTCGGTATGGAGGATTTGCGTTCGCTTTTTCGGCCTTACGCAACACCCCATCGTTGATCTCTGATGGCGTTCTATATGCCCATTGAGTTTGCAATGAAAGAAGATGAGCTTGAGGAAACATATATATGTACATATGTAGGTACATACAATGCCTATAGATACCTACAAAGTTTATAAGTGAAGTTTAATGGTCTTCTTCTTTACCGTGCGTGTGGCTAAAGAATATATACAACGTATACAACATGTAGCATAGCATAATATTCCTTCCTGCAAAACCTCCCAAATAATCTCTAAGAAAAAAAGAGTGCGCCCGCGAGGGATTTTCATTATGTACATAACTATATGTATGCCCAAGTGCGAGCCTTTATGCGAGAGAGTGAGAGATTGGGGAGCACATATGCTAAATGGAAAGTAAATTCACAGTTGATGAGTACAAACATTCATGACGTAGCCTTAGAAATCTAATTTTAAATCGCGCCTCATGCACATAAACATTCTGTTCAAGCACATTCGGCAATTTTCTTGCTCTTTACTCTTTTCTTTTTTTGATGTATCGAGCAAAAAGTGGGCCTAACATATCACAAAACTCACTCCATATCCTTTTCCAACAACCACAGCGCATGGAGTTACCCAAAGAGCGAATATCTTCAATGTTAGTGTTCTGTTCTAAATTTACCACAATTTCTCTTACTCATCAAGAATATTTTTTGCTGTATGGCTTTACAGGGAAGATGGTAGCAGTTTTGGGTTCATAATTTTCTTCTCACTTGTTAAACGTTGAAAGGGGTTGATTATTATGGTTCTCTTGAAAGGATCAGAGGTTCCCTCATTCAGACTTTAGTATTTATTCTTAATTTTGGAATAACCCATTTTTTATAGAAATATTAATGAAAATATGAGGAAAATCAATCAGTATCTTGTATTCTGTTGTATAGAGGAGACTGGGGTATATTTGAGTGATTTAAAAATATGTACAGTCAATTATAAAAAGAAAAAAATTCCATTCAATTAAAATTATTTAAAGAATAAAAAATATTTTTTTAATTATTTAAGGTCCTGAATAAGTCTTTATCAGAAACGAGACTACAAGTAAAAATTAATTAAAGAAACAAAACGTGAGATTTTAGTCCAGAACTTCCTCCATTTCAATGATTTCAATAAACATTCTTACAAAAAACATTAAATCTACCAAGAATATTATAAAACAATTTCCTAAATTCATAAAATGAAGACTTATTGACTCTTAAAACTAAGGCTAAAGCTGTTTCCAATCCACCCCCACACTATATAAATAAAATATAAATTTATTAAGCCTTAGGAAAGGCAAACTTCTTGCTAAAACCCCTGAGAGAGGAAGAAAATCCCATAAATTAATTTGCGAATCCTAAAAATCCCACACAAAATTGCAAATTCTCAACTAATTCGTCTGTAGAATTTACACCAGACCAATCCCAAAGACATTAATTCTTTTTTTTCATCTTAACTCCTAAAGGCTTAAAATTTATGAAGCAAGAGAAAATATCTCTCATGTGGATGAATTAATTTCGCACAGGAAGAGTCATATAAAAAAAGTTCCCTAATGGGTAAGTGAAAAGAAATTAAAAACTCTGTATGAGTGCATCGGCGAGCATTTCTTTTCTTTTAAATGGGGAACGCGCGAATTAATTGTGGCTGGCGAGCCAACACCATAGAGTTGGAAGAAGATTAGAGAAGCGATGCAAAATTTATATTTAACCGTTGATGCAAGTAATAATATTCAATTTTCTCTCCTCTTTTGCAAAGAAGTTTTATAAAGGGAAATGCATTTTGCTCGTTCACGTAAAAATGGCTAATACGGCACGAGGGAGAAATATAAAACTGTTGGCGCTTCTTTTTTTTACCACGCAAGAGGAAGTCATTGCAATAAATTGACGTTTACATATTTGAGAATTATGCTGTTTTATGTTCACATGTGAATGCTCTAGAGCTGTGACCTTTTGCACATTTTAATTTGAGTTGGAGGAAAATGAAGAAAATCCTTCTCAACATGATCTTGTGAGACAACTTCTTGCTCTTTAAATCTTCATAGAGATTAAGAAAATCTCCCATCTACAGAGTTTTTTCTTCCACAGTTCTCGTTGGCTTCCATAGCGCTTAAATTAAAATAGATTTGGAGACCATACCAAGAATTTGATCAAATATTGGGCCATATTTGAGGCACTTATTTGAGTCAGTTTAAAAATTACAGAATTCTCAAAATTAAATTAAAAAATTAATGGAATATTAACTAAAATATTTAATAAAACACATTGCTCAGTCAGTATTTCCTTTAATGGGCTATTTTTATACTCATCGTGCTTTCATTTGATTTTTCTTTTACTTTTTCTTGTCTCCACATGCAATACTTAGCGGAAGGATGGAATTTCTCACAGTCCATCTTAAGCCAATATACCTGCAAAAGGTGATTTGATGAGTTCGCAAGATTAACTGTATCCGACTAAACTCCTCAAGTCAGTGCCGATTGAGAGAGGTGGTCTGAAATGGTCATTAAATTGAATCAAATTGCACTATGATGGGGTTTATTGCAGGGGAATTCTTACGGTGGGTCATTAATGGTGTATAAAATAAAATTTAGTATGCTCTAGAAATGAGCGAAAATGGGAGTATTTTCCCTCTTTAAATTCCCATCTCTTTATTGGAACAATATAACACAAATCCAAATGATTCAATTAATTTACAAAAGCCGGCAAAACCATTTGGCTCTGCAAAGTAATTCTTCTCTCTCTTCTTGTTGTACAAATATTTACTTTAATTGCTCCACCATTTGAGTTTGAGGGGGCAAATTTATTAAGAAACGATGAAGAAAAAAAAAGTCTCATGGTACAAAAATGAGCGAAAAATTGAACATTTATTGATTGGCGGACTCTATAAGGTCGTTTTTTGCAGCTAAACTTCTCTTTTTTCGCGCGAAACTCTTAAAAGCATCACTAAACCAGATAAAACTGGATGTCAATAAAAATTGATTTCTTGAGGAATTTATTCTTTGGATATTTTTGATTTTTTTTTTGCAAAACGTTCCACTTCCCCAATTTCCCGCCTTATCTAGTCCAATATCTTCAATATCTTGCGTACTAAACCTGCTTTAAAAATTTACTAGAAATTCTTCTCTAAAAAAGCTCTAAAATTTTCTTGTTAGTATGAATTGTGTTTTGACTTGAAGGAGTTTATAAATTTAATGAAAATTTATGTAAATGTTTAGTTTTCAGCATACAAATATTTTGGGATTTATCCGCATGATTACGAAAAGTCACACAGAATTCTCATTTAATATGCAAGAACCTCACTGAAAGCGAAATGAATTTTTTGTCTTGGCGAATTTATCAACTTTTCAAGGCACGTCCGTGTATTTTGGATCTTTTACAGCTTCGGTGTCTTCAATGATATTTGATGGGAAGGCTGGAAAGCTTTTTTTTTTAAATCATTCATAAAATAAATTCATCTATAAAAAGATTTTCTTGTGAAGACTAAAAATTTCAAGGTGTGTCGAACTACACCCCCAAAATGAAAATTGTGGAGATAATTAAAATGAAAAATTGAAAAGCAATTTAGGAAAACTAGTAGCACATTTTGAAGTTCATTTGGATTGTAAAAATTAATTTCGTGGATTAATTTTCTTATTAGGCCGTTAAAAAAATTAGTAGAGTACAATTTAACGTCTAGCCAGGCCCCTATTTCTTTTTAAAATTATATAAAAGAAAAATCATTTTCTTTAAATTTTATCGTCTATCATTAGGGGGAACGAAAATAAATTTTAAGTTTTGACGTTTGAATAAAACCTTAAAAACAAACTGTATGACTAAAAAATTACTTTCTATTCACCAAACAATTGTTCCTTTTAATTCATAATGGGGTATAGCTCGACAAACCCAATATTTTACATTCACAATACTCAAAGTGCTCTCAAGAGCGTATTTCTCAACCGATTTTGATAAAATAGGATTCATTGAGATGATTTTTAAATTTTCTTCAACTGTCTTTAACATTCTAACTCTGTAGAATTATTCTAAATTACCTTAAAAAATGAAAAACTTTCAAAAATCGGAGCCATTTTGAAAAAAAAAAAAGAATTATTTCACAAATAGAATTGTAAAATACATACTGTGATGACATCTAGCGTCTAAATCTGATGTAGCGTTACATGATAGACAAGACAAGCAGTGTTGTGTAGCACCCTTTGGCGCAAATCCCATCTGCTATAAAAGATACAAAAATTATAATGTTAAACAGTAATGTCTTAATGAATATTTTAATTAATATTTATATTTATATATCTCGTGGGTAATTTAAATAATCGCATAATTGAATATTGCAACGGAAAGATTACAAGCTGTAGCAAAATACATATTGGTTATCATATTGAATAACTGACTGCGAGATTATCTGCCGACAACCAACTTTCTCTGTATCAAAATTCACTGACCAACATATTGTGTAGTGCACAGCGTACTGCTCGTGGATCTTCAAGAGGTGCTGTTATGCGATCTCAAAGGAAAGGAAAACATGCTGTGTAGCGCACACACCTCAAAGTCTGTTTATTCTCTATATGCTTGTTCATGATTGACTGACTTCTTGATTGTTCTAATTAAGTTCTTGCGCGCTGTATCGCGCGGTTCAGGGCACTTTCGCGCAGAGGCCCCTTTTCCTTTTTGCAGTTGGTATGACAATTAAATTTCCCGCATTTTGTGATTTTTTTGTGATCTTCCGCTTTGTATCCTCGCCGAGGGCGTGACTTCGTTAACATTCTTTGTGGTCAACTGCAGGTCATAAAATTCAATTTTCACTCTGCCAACGGGGTGTATAAAGAGACGAAGATGCAGAGTAGATCCACAGGAGTGTGTTTGTGTTAAGAAAGTATTTTTTTTCTTTCTTGAAAGAAGTTGCGCACACAGAGCCATGGCAAAAGAAGCCCGTTTTATGCTATATTATGGTTTAATCCCTCTGTGCTTCATAAAAGTTGTTGGGACCCTCGTGAGGCGGTAAATTTTATTGCAAATTCCGCTTTGACGCCTGCAAGTCGTAAGAAGGTTTTCTTCAGAGCGAAGAATTTATTCTTATACTTTGTCCAACACCATGAAAAAAAATCTCAATAAATTAATTTATATAAATCAGAAGAATAAAAAAATTATTCTCACTTTGATGCATTAAATCATCTCAATGCAAACAAAAGTTTAGGAGATAAATTTTCTTTTTAACAATCATGTTGCTGGCAATTCGTACATATTGCGCATGTTGCAGTTAATCAAAAATCCCCGCACCATGCTCTACTTCGGGTAGGCATTGTGTGTTGGGTTTTTTTGTGATTTATTGCACGTTATATGAAAAGAAAATCTCATGGGAAACTCTTTAAACATGACACGAAGAGATTGAATAGGCATGAAAATTGATTTGCCGGGCATTTTTCCCGACTCAATTTGTGCACCAGCACCGTTTGATGGATCATCTTACGCACATGCCGGAGATCTCTTCATGGGGCCTGCCTCGGATGCCTCTTTTACACACCAAATGATCTCGATTGGGGCATGAGCTCAGGCTCGCAAGATCACCCGATTATTGTGTGGTACATGCAACACATATGGGAGCCCACCATGCCATTTTGGAATGCTGGTGTGCAGATAATTTTTTTTCTTAACCGAATGTGCGAAATGTTTGTGCGTCGGAAACGCTTTCGCCAGACGCGTTTGTTTGCGTGAATTGGGGGTGGATGAAAAGTTTCTGGCCTCACTATTAGGGATAGAAGAAATTCTTTAAAAGATTAAAAGGACTTTACTCATATTGAAGCTTTCAATCATGGATAATATGAGTTTATAGAGAATTTAAGATAAGATTTCGAGCATGCAGGCAACTGAGAAGAAAAATTATTAGAAATAAAGAAACCACGCCCTTATTGAACTTCAGAACAAGTTATTTTCGTGCAAAGAGCATATGCTTCAATCGATGATTACCTGAAAATCTAACCCCTAAATTAAAGGACTTTATTTCGACACGCCCGAAGATAATGAACCATACTCCTGTGTTAAAAGATAGGAATATGGTTCATGATCTTCGGGCATGTCGATTTGTTTTGAGATCACGGAAAATATTGCTGATGTTCATTGCGCAAAGTTAGGATAAAGCATAAAACCCTCAGTGAGATCGAATAATGTTTGAATAAAATTTTTTAAGAAATTTAAAAAAAAAAAGATAACTTAAAAAAAAGAAACCACACTCTTTTATTTTTCTTTTCAACATGAAGCATATGCACATGTGCTTCAATCAAAGATTTTATTTAATTTTCTATCCATGAATTTAGTTAAGCTCAACAATGAAGCTTTAATGCATTTGCTTTATGAGCAGAAACACAAAATAATGTACATTGTACAATGTGGGCGTAGCTTTTGGACTTTGACAGCGAATCTTTTTTTTGTTGAAATTTCAGTAATTTTAGTAGAAGATTTAAAGATGAAAGAATTATTAGAACATCAAAATGACTGAACCCCTTTTTTGTTTAAATTTCTCTAAAGTTAAGTTTTGAACCAATCCTGAAGCATTCTATGCTACAAATCTGTTTAAAATAAAATTTATCTGTTTTAAGACGAATTTTCGAATTTTCTTCAAGTAAAAGGCCAGAAACTTTCCTGCTCACTCTCATCTTACTTTCTGGGGTACATGGCACAAAGTTGCGCGTCTTTCAAATCGGGTCACTCCTCGATTGCCGCATCGATGGTGCCGTATGAGGCCCATAACTATCGTTTTTCAAATATTTACACGACCACGTGGTATTTGCGGGCAGTTCCCTGCGGAAGCCGGTACCCATTCGTGTAGCAATTGCTGTGATTCAAAACATGTGGGCCGCAATTGTTGATCTTGCACAGATCGCGAGTAATTTGATCTATTTTTTTTCGCGTGCGTTCAAAATTTTTCTTCATGCTCGCATTTCAAAATTACTCTCTGCCAATCCCGCAAATTCACTGGCGCGTTGTGTATTTTGATAATTTGAACTATTTCCAACCTGTCTTGAGGCATATTTCAAATGCGGTGTGTGCACGGATATTGATTGATTGCACAACCGAATGGTATTTGCGCTGTGGTTTCATTAACGTGGGAAAATGAATTTTCTTCTGCAACATTTGCAACAAAATATGCAAAAAGGAATGAAAAGGAAAATAAGCATTTACCATAGAGGAAGAAATAGAAGATTAAGAAGGATTCTTGTGTGGGATTGAGCAGATCATGCGCAGGTACATTGCATATACAATGATTAGCTAGATTGAAGAGAACGCATGGATGCAAAAAAAAAGAAATATGAATAAGTAGAGAGAATTAAGAAGACCAGAAATGATGAATCACTTTTGAAAGGCGAGCAACTCGCTCTTGAGATCAACTTGGTGGAAGAAATACAACAACAAAAAAATCAACATAAACGTGCATGGTGTACGACAACAAATTGCAGATAGCGCATGGAACGGCGGTACGATGCAGTTATTATTATTAATTATCTTCCCCAACGAAAGGTAATTAAAATGCATTTGTAGTTCATAATGTTTTGCACAAAATTAGCCTTTTGCAGTTCTCTTTTGCCTTCTCTTGCCATGTGAATGGTCGCTTCGTATTACATGTACGGTTGATGGGCACTCACCTGGAACACCAACGATCTCCCGAAAAAAAAAAGACGATTCAATAAAAAAGCAAAAAAGCTTCTTCTTTAAGAAAATTAACCCCCATTCCCTGCCAATAAGACCCCCTTTTACATTTCTTGCGGTTCCACAATTTGTTTGGCGGGAAATTTGTCGTCATTCAGGTAATTGTATTTAAATTTAATGGGTCTCTCCTCATAATCTTGATTGGCTTTTTACGTAAAAGACGAAGATAAAAGCTCTTTCAACTGCAAAGTGCTGCGCCGGAACAAGAAAAAGGAGAGGCTAAATTTGCAAATTAACTCTCTCACAGACAATCCACCAACTGGAACGATTATGCTGCGAGTTCACGGGTTAACATTCTTTCTCTTTGCTTGTGCACACACCACATGTGCAGAGATGCAACCACGAATAAATACTTCTTCTCAACGTTTAATACAAAAGAATTGAAAGTGATAACGAAGTGATTTCTTTGAAATCTTTAATGATTCGATTTTTTTTATTAGTCTGGGGTTCAATGAGAATAGTTTAGGAAGTAGATTACGAGCTTAGATAGAGTATGGAAGCTTTCAAACACCCTAAAAGTTAAGACAGTTCAGATTTTTCATTTACAGGCGTCAAAAGAAATTATTTTCAGATTATGAAATTTAAAAAATTAAAAGATGAATTTTAAATGTTGAACGTGAGATTAAAAATGAAATGTGGGAAGGAACGTCAATCGTTAGAATAGGAATGACAAAAATTTGAAAAGAAACAGAAAAATTTAATGAAAAATGAAGAGAATTCTAAAAGAAAGATCAAACGGTTAGAGAAACATCGTAAAATATTGAAACAGGGTTAGAAATAATCATCAAAGTCTAAGAAAAAGGAACATTAAAACTAAGCAAGAAAAAAAAAACATTAAAAAAATGAAATGTCAAAGACATGAAAAGAAATGTTAAACGTTAGAATTTGACCAATAAATTTTCAATAAATTCTCATCGATTCCTTATGTCGTTTTTAAATTCAATTAAAACGATTTTTTAAATTAAAATAAAATTATAATTACATAATTTCTTTTCTTTAACACCCTTTTAAAAATAAATCTTAGGCTACTACCCTTTACGTTTAGTAATAAGTCAAAACATTCCACGTTTGAATGTAGGCGTAATATTTTGAGCTTTCTCAATCTTCAGACGTTTTTTTTTAGAATCTTCATCATTTCTTAAAAATCTAAATTTAAAAAAAAATTTTTAAACGAAAAAAAGAAGTTCGTACAATACCCTAATCAAATCTCTTCAAAAACTCTTTCAATAGAGCTTCTATTTGTGCACCCATCGTGTGAGTAAAAGAGCAAGTCTCTTAAATTGCCAACTTAAGTAAATACTTATTTGCGCAGAGACAACATTGCCTGGGGGCCTTTGCAATTTCTCCTTTATTATTGTTAAGGGGGAGTCAATGATCAGGTGGCAGCACACACAAGAGGTGCCTCCCTGTGGTGTTTGTATTCGATTTTTAACAAGAAATCCACCATCAATGGACAATGTGCGTACACACCCCGATTTTTTGCACTTTGTGCGTTTAGAAAGCGTTTAAGTGATGGATTTTATATTCAAAAGTGAGCGCGTGATAAAAGTAAAAATTGCATGCAATTTTCTTCACATTGTGATGGCATTTTTCCACATATTTTACTTTTGTACCTTTTTTTTGCAGAGTGGCGATCAGTTTCACATAAAAGTCGTTGAGGCAGAACCACGGCTGACATTTCTTGGCGGTGATCTCGATGAGGCTGTTCTATTGCAGCGGCAGCACGATGAGGTGCTCAGGAAATTGCAGGTAAAAACATAATGTTGGAGTTTGGGGCGATCGATATGCGAGGAATTTATCAGTGCGTTACTGATTGCACGATGGCGCGGGAGAAGGTGAAGATCGCTCACGTCTAACACTTTAAAGCCCACCAAAAGCCCTCTGCTGCTGTGCGGAGCTACACACAGCCCGGCGCATTATCACCTTATTAGTATGACGAGCAAGTGATTGCAGGGGGGAGATACAAATTATGTAGCTGCTAATGTGGTTCTCCAATGCGAGAGGTGGTGGATTGAATTTTGATCAGAAGAAAATCTGATCTCAATTTCTGTAACGGTCGTTAATTACATTTAATACACCCGATGTTGCAGAGGAGCTTAACATAATATCACAGCAATTTCACCATCTTGCGCATAGATTTTTCGAGTTTTATGCTCTCACAGTCAGAAAAGCACACATAGTTGCAATCTCTTCTCCTAAATCACTTTATGTACACACAAAGTTTAAGACAATGCGCAGGTAAATTAATATTTATGATGAAGATTATTGCGATCTTTATATGATCTTCTTTGATCTTCTTTCCTTCAGCACCCAAATAGCAAAAGATTAAGACATAAAAGAGGTTTTTCTTCTCTAATCAGAACTCATGGATTTATCTTTTTATTATAGTTTTGAGCTTCTCTGAACATTTGGGTCACACAATGGCCCACGGGCTTAAAGATTTTTTTCTATCAATTTATTGAGCAGCATAAGCTTCCAACTAAACCCATATTTTCTCTCCGTGTAGGACAATACAAATCCAGTGGATGAATTTTTGCGAAAAGTAGATGAGATGATTGAGACAAAACGCCCCCGTGCTGAGGTCCTACAGGCAATGGAGCAATCAATAAAGACCGTTTGGGACGATATGACCTCCCTGTTGCATCATAGAAAAATAATTGCAGACACAAATGCGAATTTTCACGAAAAAATGGGTGCCTGTAGGGGGAAAATGAGTGCCCTGGAGGAAGCCTGTCGTGACACAATGATCCCCATTGAGGTGGATCCCGTGGAGGAATTCCTGGCCAAGATCAAGGATCTCCGAACAGACGTCTTGGCTTCCGTTATGTCAGCCCTGCGTGAGGGGAACGAGCTCCTGGCGCATCTCAAGGAGATCGCCAAGGAAGGTAGCCTCGATTCACGTCCCGATCACATAAAACAGGATGCAGTGAAAGCAATTCTGCAAGTGGAGGTGTGGCTGGAAGACTTGCACGATCGGAGAAATGCTCTAGAGGTGAGTTTTTCTATTTATTTTTATGATTTTTATGCTACAAATAGATCAAGAAGAAAATTCCAAGAATTCTTTCAGAAGAGAGGATCGTGTTGGAAATTATGGTAACAACATTTAAATTTTTTTACGCAGAACGTTAGAAGGAAAAAATATCATAAGAACGTTAAGTTGCAAACAAAAATATTTCAAGAGAACGTGAAACATTTGACGAAATATTTCAGGAAATGGAGGAAAGGCGTGGGTGGAATGCAAGAAGTCACGAAAATGATTTGCAGAAAGTTTAACGATTCATTTAGCAAAGGTTTTCCCTTTCATAGAAAAGTCTTTAACTGTTAACGTATCATTTTCTTATTATTTTTCAAACTTTTCATAGTTGAACTCCTTAAATGACCGTTAACGTTTCAAATGCACAAAAATTCTGAAAAACGTAACGGTTTTTTTCGTAGGCGTCCTTTAAAAAAATAAATTATTGCTCATCTTTCATTAAGTGAATAAACTAAGGCACTTTAGCAAAACATTAATCTCTGTCTGTTGCTGTTTTTTTTTTAGATCGCGTGGCAAAGCCGGAAGTCGCAGTTGGAGCAATGCCTACAGCTGGCGGTGCTTGTGAAGGAATTGGAGGACATCGAGGCCATGCTGCACCGCCGTGAGAGCGATATGTCCATTGCATTCACCCTCGGTGACACAGAGAGCATTGTGGATCATTTGCTGCGGGAGTATGTTGGCCTCAAAGATGATGCCATGCTGTTGCGCGATCGTGCACTGAGGGCAGCAAAGGCCACGGAAGATCTCGTGCGATCGGATTGCTTTGCCGGCGATGAGGCGTGTGCCAGGGCCTATGCTGTGCTGGCACGCTGTACAGATTTCTTCGATGAGACAGATCGCCGCGAGAATTGGCTGCTGCAGGCGAAAGATTTCTTCCATCGCGCGGAAGCAGCTCTCGCCACATTGGATGCCATGGAGGCAGAGGTGACGAGGGCAAAGGTGTCATCGGAGGCACCGGAAGCAATTGCAGTGTACACACGACTGCTGGGTCGGCTGGCTGGGTTGATTGATGAGCCCGTGCAGATGGGCTACTGCCTAATGGACGACGTGGGTCGCACGCAACCCGAAGTGATGGGTGTGAAGCGCGTCGTGGAGGAGATGGAGAATCGAAAGATCTATTTAGAGCAAGTCTGCTCGATGAATAGCGAGAAGCACGTCACCATTTCCGAGCACATCAACACCTTCTTCCTCCACTACAATGAGATCCTCTCCTGGCTCGTGTCCACCGCGGAGGCAACACTCAAAAATCACAACACCTTCGGACGCAATCTCCCCACAGCTCATGAATTTCTCACAGCACATCACAAACTCCTCTCAGATCTTGAGGTTTGTCCAAAAGAATTGAATTATTTTCTAGAAGTGAAAATTAATTTTATTTCCACTTTTCTTTCTTGCAGGAAAAAGGCAGGGAAATTAATAAATTACTCACATCACTCGCTCCAATTCTCGAGGAAGTTGACGTGGATCAACGAAGAAGCATCGATGAGAAGGTGGGAGCACTGCGGAAGCACTGGACGGATGTGAAGAATATTACAGACGCCCGTGTGGATCTCGTCCTGCTGTACATTCAATTTCTCGATGAATCAGAGAGTCTCGCAAAGACATTCGATCAGATCGATGCGATCCTCAAAACGTCACCGAGTGAGGAGAATCTTCAGCGCATCCAAAAGGCTTGGACCGTCATACAGCCCGCATACACTGAGATTAAACTCACTGCCAGGAGGTTTATCGACGAGGCCTCAAAGGTGAGAATTATTTTACTATTTTTTATTTATGATTGACTTTGCTTTAAATTGAATGAAAACTACTCCGTTTAATTTTTTAAATGAGAAACTTAACCTTAAAATTCGTGGTTCATGTCTCTGCTGTCGGCCATTTTGTTTATTTTACGTTTTCTTCACATAAACTGCAAAGTGCAATTTCTCCTTTTCTTTTTGTTGGATTTTGGGGAAATGAAAGAAAATTTAATTCCCCATCAAACACATAAAAATCTGATATGTAGAATATGAAGAAACTTCTCAAACGACTCTAGAGAACTTTCTTGAAAGATTAATCGTCTTGTCTTCCAGCTAAGATGAAAATTGGCAATATATAGAAAATTAATTGAGAAATGAAAGTTCTTTTGAGGGGGCATTTGAATGGGGGAGAGAGAGAAAATGAGCATTTTGAGCGTCTCTAATATCTCTCACGCCGCCCGAGTTTGCGTCCGAATGGCTGGCTTTTCTCCAAAACGTCAATGATATTCTATTTATGTAACAGGTCGCGGACCCATATCTCGAAACAAAAAGTGCCTGCTCTCGAGTCGATGAGATTCTGAACGATTTCAGTTCGCGACAGTTTAGTATCACGGAAAGTTGGGAAAGTTGGACGCACAGCGTTACCATAAAGCGCGAAACGGAGCTCCTGTGGGAGAAGATAATGTCGGAAAATGTTCAAGTGAGTGCTCACGAAATTTTTCTTTATTAATTTTGCAATTTTTTTTAAAGATTCGTTTGAAAGCGGTTTGAATTTAAATAAATTTGATTTTTTTCATGGTTGGTGAAGACACTCAATGCAGCATCAAAGCTCGATGCTCAATTGTATCCTGTCCTGTCGTCAGCGTCGAATGATCCAGGTGATCTCAAGGGGTTCATTGCGGATCGCTTGACGGCGGTTTTGGGGGATATTGCAAAGGCAAAATGTGATCTTCAGGAACGCATCACGGCAACATCGTCGTTGGATGCAAAGGATGGCGGTACGACGGAGAAGTTGCAGCAAGTTATTGAGAATCTCACGTCGATCAAGGGGAAATTGGATCGTATTGCAAATGAATATGAGACGCTGGTGATCTCCATTGTGTCCTTCCTAGATGCCATAGTGACCACAAAGAGGCGCATTGAGGACTACTTTGCCACGCAAAAGGTCATCAATCGCGACAGTGCGGAACGCGTTGTGAGTGATCACGAAGCTTTCAGGGATAGCATTAAGGCTCAATTCCGATCGCTAATCTCACAAAGTGAAACCATCATTGAGCGCGTGCGCACGCAGGAACCGCCAGGAGCACGAGAGCATGACACGGATCGCATTATTACCCTCCTGGAGCACCTGCGTGGAACGTTTGAGTCACAAATTGAGACGAAGAGCAATGAATTGCGTGAACAGCAGCAATTGGGGCTGTTCAACAGGGAGCTAAAGGACATTCATGGTAATCTGGACGACATGACGAAGCAACTGGAGGAGACTGAGGGGCAAACGTGCGAAAATCTCGCAGCAATCTCCACGAAATCCATTGCATTCGAATATTTCGAGAGGACGATCGATGTGAGTATTAATTACCGCACAAGAAAATTTATTGGTCAGCGCACGATCATGGCGCGTGGGTGGCTTCCTCGCCATGTAAACATTATTGTCCCAGAAAAGTCGCGCGCTCGGGTGCTGTTTATTGAATCTTCATGACATGGTGGTGTAAAATTGAGGATGATTTAATGCGAAAAGACAACGATTAAATCTCTCAAATGTTAATATATTTTTAAAAAGAAAAAAAGACCGCTCAAAGCCACAGACACACGCTTCCAGTCACATTGAGCGGAGGGGTTTTCCTCCTTCATCGCTTTTTTTTTCCTCTTTTCTCCACCACAACTAAAAATACCATGGAAGTGAGTAAATTAAAAGCAGTGTAATTTTAGTTTTTTCTCAGACTTTTCTTCGTTTTTTTTCTTTGCTTCATTCGTTTCATTGGAAAAAGGAGAAAAGTGATTTTCCAAACGCCTACATTTAGAGTATTTTCAGCATCATCGCTTGCCGGTGCTATGTGTTCATTTTCCAACAAATGAGGACAAATATACCGCATTTTGCTGTGAAAGTTTTGAGAAAGAAATCTTGAAAAATATTTTTTTGTATGTTTAAAAAAAAATCGTGAAAATAATAGTTTTTCCATTAATACTGAGAAATTACAGTGAGGTCCCGCTTTAAACACTGATAGTTCGTATTCTGAACCAACATTTATTTGTTTATTTTTTTTTTAATACATATCTGAATTTGATTTGGTTAACTCAAGTTGTTTTAGAAGAGTTCAAGACATTTTGAAAAGCAGTTATGGAATTATTGAAAAATATATTTTTTTTAATTCCGGAAAATTTACAAAGTACTCCGGAAGCTATTAATATAGAGAGGTCATAGAAGTTTCAGAAGTAAATCCTTTTCATTATTTCCAAGCAAAGAAAAAATCCTTTAAAAGCATTCAGAAAATTTAAAACTTTCAGAATTTTCGGAAAAACAATTTTTTACGAACATTCCGAACAATTTTCCGGGAAATATTCAAATTTCACAAGAGAACGATTCTCAAAACATTCAAAGCAACCACCCACGTACAATATGATGTGCAATAACATTATTTTAGTTCTTTTTTTTTCACTAGAAAAATAAAAGACAAGAAAAATATCATAAAATCTCCCATAAATAGTTTTTTTTTCTTGTTCCATTTTAAACATTTTTTTCTCTCAATGCGCGAGCTTTACGCATCATTTTACAACCACAATTTCGCAAAAGAAATGAAAAAGGCAAGAAAATCTGGAATGAGAGTATTTTTCCGTTGAATTGCGTCCAAGAAGTGGTTTGCAAAATAATTAGGTGCGTCCTCGCGTCAAATGTGAAAATGTTTATTAAGTGGTGTACTCATGTATGACATGAGTCACATAAAATATGGATTAGTCGTATGAGAGAGGGAGCATCGCTAATTAATGGCAAATTTATTTTGCGAAATTGCAGCTTCTCGGAAAACGCATTGAGAATTTCCGACGTAGTGCCGAAAATATATCAACGACATATCCCAATACGAGGGCGTATGTGGAGGAAGAGGTGCGAAAGTTGCTGCAACGATGGGAAGAATTCTGTGAGAGATCACGAAAATCCAGGAGATCTCTCGATTTGTCCGTTGAGTACTTCAAATTGCTCGATGAGGTGAGTTAATTGATTTTTTTTTCATTTTTTTTTTAAAGAATTTGGCATAGAATCGCGTTCTTTCAATAGTTTAGTCAACAACTAATAAGAAAATTAAGAAAATTATCAACGCCTTTTCACTTTTCTCCATCATTGATGAATAAAACCTTTTTGTGCTCTTCTAATTTTAAACTCTTGTGATCCCTAATGAATTTATAGCTACCCACAGAGAGATCTCAAAAGAAAAAAAACCATTAAATCTTTTGCAGATTAACACCCAGTACCGAATACATTCAACATACTATGCGCATACGAGCAACACGGTCCCATTTGTCTCATCTATTGAGCAAGCCAATGACTTGGTCAACCAAATTGATGACTACATTGATCAAAATGAAGCCTCACAGCTGAATAAACTGAAGAAATTGTCTGAAATATCCATTGAGATCTACGGATTGGACAAAACTGTCACAATTTACACGGAAAATCTCTCACTTTTCCAATCATTTCTTAAACTGAAAGCCGATCTCAATGCAACAGTGGAGAAGCTGAAGGAGGAACAAATCCGCGAGAGAAGTGAGAAAGTTGAAAAGCTAAAAATTATTGAGGTGCAAACAACCCAAAGTATTGCTCCGATCTTTACGCAAACCCTCACAGATGCCACTATTCAGGAGGGTGAGCGTTTTACCTTTGATTGCGCTGTGACAGGAAGTCCAGAGCCTGCAATTGAATGGCTAAAGGATGGAATTTCCATTCAGAGCAATTCTGACTACAAAACAACCACCATTGATGGGTTGTGTTCGCTCTCAATTGAGGAAACTCTTGCCGAAGATTCAGCCACATTCACGTGCAGGGCAACAAACGCAGCTGGGAGTGCAGAAACAACCGCCAGGCTCACGGTTAAGGAGAATGTTGCTGAGGAGCCACTTGTTCCACCATCATTTGTTGAACTTCTCCAGCCTGGCTATGCCAAAGAGGGAGCGACATTTGAATTCCGCTGCAGGGCAGCAGGTTACCCTCTTCCGGTGGTTGAATGGTTTAAGAATGATGTGTGCATCGATCAATCGCCCGACTACATCATCACCTTCAACAATGGACTGGCTATTTTGAAGTTTGAGCATGTCTTCCTCGAGGATCAGGCTACATTCACGTGCAGAGCCACCAATACTTCGGGAATGGTGGAGACTTCGGCGAATTTATGTGTTGAACGTAAGTTTTCATGCAAAGAAATATTCTAAAGTTCTTAACCAAAGATAAGATAATTCTTTTACTAATTTAGAGTCCAAAAAATGCCTTGATAGTTAAGAAAATTCAAATTTTAACGACTGATTCACTTAACGAACAAAAGAATAAGAAAATAAATATCTCAAACGAATCCTCACTGTGAAAATTCAATTAACAGTTTTTTTCTTTAATTTTCTCATGAATTTTCTCTCCGTTTCAGCTCTTGAGCCAACAGAAGTTCCAGCTTTCAAAGTTTCTCTGTCAAATGTGATGGCTCGCGTGGGACAGAAGATAAAATTGGAATGCGAAGTCACCGGGATTCCGCGTCCTGAACTCTTCTGGACCCACAATGGCAAACCATTCACGGGTCGTGACTCAAAAGTGAGTAATCTTCCGTATTTCTCCTATAAATAATCTTTCATGCGCTACAAAGTTGCTAGAAATACATTAATTTTCTCATACAGTATGGTTTCGTATAACGGAATGAATTTATTATGAATATATTTAAAGAATTTCATTTTTTTATTGAATATTTATTTTTAAAAAAATTAAGGGCTTTATTAGTTGAATTAATGATTAAATATTTTATTGAATCAGAAGCAAAAAAAAACAAAGCTTCCGACTTAAAAAGACTTTAATAATAATTTTGAGGTTATAATTTCAAATTATGTTTAAAAATCATCCATTTTCTTCTAAGAAAAATGCGTCAACAGAGACAAAAACAAAAAGTAAAATAAATCTTTAACGAATAAACAATCACTGTTCGTTATATGGAGCACCACATGTTCATGCAGAAAATCTCAATTTTATTTTCAATGGCATAAAAATTGTAGCGTGAAAATCCTGGGTCGTTCTCCCAATTTTTCAGTCAATTCTGCGTGTGCCAATGTCCGTCGCCTCGCCAAAAATAGCTGAATGGCACCCATTGCATAGATTTGCCCTCCATTAATTTCCATCAAGATTAATTTAGTTGCAATGCAAAGGAATAAATTTTGTGACTTTAAAATATTTCAAAAACACCTCCGACGACATTTAGGCTCAATCCCGCGCGAGCAAGCGCAATATTTTCATCTCTTTGCTTGTGATTTTAACAACTTTTGTCCACTTGCCAAGTGTGACTTGTGGGCTGCATGGAAGTGCATCTCCATCGGCGCGAGGGTTATTTTTAAATTTAAACTCACGACGTGATCTCATTTTTTTGTGACGCTCACGCTGATCTTTCTCCCGCGCATCTTTCAGTTGATCGTGGACGGTGATCGGGTCACATTGCTCATCCCGGAGGCCTTCTTCAAAGACACAGGCGTCTACACGTTGACCGCGAAAAATTTAGCCGGAGAGGTGTCCAATTCGTGCAATGTGTGCGTGAAGGGACGCGTGCCAAATGAGACGTCTGATTCGGAATTTGCCAGTGATATGGAACCCGTGAAGCCAGCTGTGCAGCTTCCACTGAAGAATACGAGTGTGTTTGAGGGTAAATCCGTTCGTTTGGACTGTGTGATTGTGGGTCAACCGGAACCCGAAGTTATTTGGTATCACGACGATAGACCCGTTAAGGAGTCTGCGGATATTCAGCTACTCTTTCAGGGGGACAGGTGCTCACTCCTCATTCACGAGGCCTACACAGAAGACGCGGGAGAGTACAAAGTGATTGCTATTAATTCTGCAGGTGAGTTCTTTTATTTTCTTTCTTTTGTTTCTTTCATTTTGAACTTGAAGATCATTTACAAGATTTTCTTTTGCTTCAAATTTGAGAAAATAAACGATATTTTACGAAAAGTTTTCAAAAAGAGTGTAATTCTTTATTCTTTAGCAAGAAAGGGAGCCAAAAATTGAAATTTGCATGAAAAACACTCTGTTTCGTATAACGTACAAAAATTTTGTGATAAAAAATCCTCATATCGGACCTGTACTGTAAATTTTCTTCTATACAAGAAAATATCCTTTTATGATTTTTTAGAATTAATTTTCAATGTTTCTATCCACGCAAATAGGTGAAACTTCAAGCATTTGCCAGCTAACAGTGACTCCACTGAATAATTTGGAGCCTGCAACAAGGATGACCGGCGAAAGGATGCAATCAACGGTTTCCCCGCCGAAGTTTGAGAAGCTCCTGATTGATATTTTGGCCCCAGAAGGGGAGAAGGTTGTATTTGAATGCCTTGTTTCGGGAGATCCACGACCTGAGATCAAGTGGTTGTTGAATAATCGCGAAATCATCCCGAATGAACGCATCCAGACATCCTACGCCGACGATGGGACAATCAAGCTAACAATTGAGAATATAACATCAAACGACAAAGGCCTATACACAGTTAAGGCTACAAATTCCTCCGGAGAATCCAAATGCTTCTCCCACTTGATTGTAAAGTCCGTCAACGCCGGGGATGCGCAAACAGCGAGTCAGGATGTCATCATTGAGGAGCACTACATCTGCCCAATGTTCAAGGAACTCTTCTCCGATCGTGTGGTGCGCATTGATGAGCCAACAAAGTTTGAGTGCATCGTCTTCGGGAAGCCAACACCAAAAGTTCGTTGGTTGTTCAATGATGAACCCGTTCATGGGAAAAATTTCCTCATTTCCACAAGTGGAGATCGCCAGGTGTTGGCCATTCCGGCTGTAACGAGTGAGACCACGGGGAAGATTGCCTGTGTGGCTGAAAATGAAATCGGGAAGGCAACGTGCGTGGCCTATTTGAATCTTCAGGGTGACTACATTCCCACCCAGGTGGCAAGTCCACAAACTTACACGCAGGAGCACAATACTCAATCATCACTCGTGACGATTAAGAAGCAAATGTTCACGACCACATCAACGCAACAGGTGAGCTCTGTGGCAAACAACATCCCACAGACGCAAATTCTCACAAGCCAGCAATTCCCCGATACTCTGGAGCAGCGACAATACCAGGAATATCATCAAGATCACGCACCGAGTCATCAGCAAAAATCCATTGTCATCCGCACCGTTGCTGATGTTCCAAAAGCAACGAGGAAGCACACTCCACCACGCTTTATATCACCACTCATTGGCAAGATTGTCGATCAGGGAGCTAATGTTGTGCTAGAAGCCGTTGTGGATGGCCACCCATCGCCCGATGTGAAGGTGACAAAGAATGGGGAACCCATTGAGAATGATGCGCACATCAGTGTGACCTACAACTTCAACAAAGTCACAATTCAACTAAATAATGTCTCCGTTTCCGATGCTGGACGGTACATTTGTACAGCCAATAATGCTGCAGGAACATCCACGAGTGTTGCTGATCTCGTTGTTAAAAGTAAGTCCTACTTTGGGTTGATTTTCTGCTTCAAGTTTACTGAATTTAGCAATTTGAAATTTGTACACTTTTCTTCCCGGAATGGTTTGAT
Organism: Lutzomyia longipalpis; assembly: GCF_024334085.1. NCBI lineage: Eukaryota > Metazoa > Arthropoda > Insecta > Diptera > Psychodidae > Lutzomyia > Lutzomyia longipalpis. The sequence continues at coordinate 26,744,905 of NC_074709.1, forward strand.
GTGCTTCCCGGAAAGTGCCATAAGTTGTACAGTGATCCTGCCCATTGCATCAGGAAGTTTCTAAAGGATCTTAGGAACCTCTTTTTCAACACCCGGGCTGATCCTTGATTTCATTTTTGCGTCAAAATCTGTGTCTATAAAAATACTTCACGTAATTGCAAAGGGAACTTCCTAAATTGACAGATTTGGACCCAAAGATGAAATCAAGGATTAGCCGGGTGTTGAAAAGGGAGTTTCTAAGATCCCTTAGAAACTTCCTGATGCAATGGGCAGGATGAATGTACAACTTTCAGCCATTTATTGCACTTTCCGGGAAGAAAAGTGTATTAAAAAAATATACAAACTTCAAATTCATACTAAATTTTAATCTTCCGACAGAATCCATCTTTCCTCCTGTCTTTGGGCATCGCCTTCAGACGCAAATTGCAAAGCTGGGTGAAAGGGTGATAATGGATGTGGAGATAACTGGATTGCCAGAGCCAACGGTTACGTGGTACAAAGATGATTTGCCACTCAACGAAGCTTCCTTGTCGCAGCATAAAGTTCAGAAAATGGGGAACTGTTACAAGCTGATCATTGAGAAAGGTGAGCTTAAAGAATAATTATTAAAAAAAAAATTTAATCTTCTTTTCATCCTTTTTTTCCTGTTAGCTTCCTTAACGGATGCTGGGAAATACATGGTGTCAGCTGTGAATCCTGGAGGGAAGGCAGAGAGCATCGCAAGTTTCGCTGTGATGGAAAAGACTCCCGAGAGGGTTGTCGAAGTGATCAAGACTGTCGTGTACGAAGATCCGCAGGATCATACGAGGAAGGTAAGAGAAGATCTCATTGCAACAGATTTTTTTTCCGGAAACTTTTCACTTTACAGCAATATTCGAGATTTGAAATTGGTTGGTAAATTTTATTTTTGGCGGGATGTGAGAAAAATAAATTTTAGAGAGAAATGAAAATTGTCACACAAACATAAAAAGACGCAAACATGAACAGAAGAAAGGAAATGCGGGGAAAACACAACACTACAGCTGTCTTTTCTACTGCATGCTAAGGGGTCGGAAGAGAGTTCAGCTATTCTTAGACCACCGAGCTCTTCTCATTCCGCACACACCGTCTCGCAGGCCACGATGGATCTGCACGGGTCGGAGGAGTCAACAATTGTCACGGAGACACGCCGCACAACGGAAGCAACAATGCGAATGGAGCACAAGGTATCATTTCCGGATCTGCCACCGCTCACACAGACACAGAATACGCAAACGCATGCAACCCCAATGCGCCACGAAGCAACAATGTCCGATAGTGCGGCTCTCAAGTCGTCCGGAACAAATACGGAGGCACTTGAGATGAAGCGGGTGGCAACACAGACCCCACCCCAGGTCCCCACGAAGCCATGCCAGGAGGAGGAGGAAGTTATTCAGACGCAATCAATTACGAAGAAATCCGCAATGGAGTACTTTGAGCACAAGATCAAGAGTGAGCCCGAGGAGAAGTATACAAAGTTCAGCGATCTCAAGGTGTCACCGTTCGAGCAGAAGTTGTCGAGTGATTTAAAGATGTTGAATTTGGAACCTGGCCCAGCTCCGGAAATTGGCTTTATGCCAAAAGGTGATCAAGTGAAGAGAGAAAATATTTCAGATCGTATTAAGCGTCTCGAGGAGGGGCATAGGGAGACGGAGACTCCATCCGGAGGCATCAGGGTGTTCCCACAGCTTTCCCGGACTGATGAACCGGGTAGTGTGTCCCCACGACCCTCAGCTGAGGCGGTGGCAATGGAGAAACTCTGGGCATCCCCTAAACCACACGAGGTGCATGATTTTACGGAGAAGAAAACAACCGAGCAACGCTACACGTGGGCTAGTAGCCAGGAAATGAGCATTGGAACATGCCATGATGTTCCCACGGAAGTTCCCACAACCGATGATACCCTCAAGAATTACTCAATCACATCGGCAAAGAAGGTCTTTGAGGATAAACTAAAGGAAGCCCCGGAGCTTGTGGCACCTCAACTTGTGCGACAAGTCTCAAAGGAGCGTCCAAAGTCCGTTCATGAGCTCTTCCATGCCATCCACTTGGAACCGGGATCCCCACCAGAGGTGTGTTATGCCCCAAAGCCCACGTTTGAGCGCAAAAAATCCCTGGTGGAGACACTCGAGGAGAGCCTGGAGCGGAAAATCGAATCAGAACCGACACGTGTTCCACCAGGTGGTGTACGCATAGTTCCGCCGCCAAAGCGTGAAAGATCCCTCCCACCCACAATCCAACCACCCCCCGTTGTTCCCTGCCTGCGGAGTGATGTGAGTGAAGCTGAATTGTCCAGTGATTTTGAATCCCTACCCCGTTTGGCGCAATTTAGGCACGTCGAAGCACCCAAAGTCACGAGAGAGCCACACAAAGCTCCCAGTGACGCGCCCCCCAGCAGTGTCTTCCCGAGTGGCTACATGGCTGACACGGAGGATCAGAGCACGATACCTCATCACCATGACACTCAATTTGCCCCAAATGCAAAACACTACCGGCACCACAATCATAAGCATGAAAGAATCTATGAATCATCTGGAACTGATCCCAAGGTGCGCGCGCCATTGATGTGTGCCGAAAAAGCTTTATGTTCGTTCCTCCAAACCTATAGAGTTCCCATTTGAATCCCCCTGAACCTGAAACCTTTTTTGTGGGCATTTTTCATCCATCAAAGAACATCTAACAGCATGATTTCCTTCTTTTTTTTTCAAGAGTTGAGTGGATTTTTTGATTGAGATGATTGCAGTTGAAAGTTTTAAACTTATTTATTATCTTATGTTTTTAATTGATTTTTTGAAAAAAATTGTCTTGAAAGATTTCAAGACAAATTTTACAGCTTTGATTTGTATAACGAACAAAATTTTTCGAATTCATCCAAATGTCTTTTCTTTCGGCAATTTTATCAAATCGACATGTTTCTTGAATCCTTCAAACACTTGGGAAGATTTCTAACGAAATATTTAAATAAAATCGAATATAAACGTACAGAGAGATTTTGTTCGTTATGTGAAACCGAGGATAATAAATATACCTAATTCGACTGTTTTTCAAATTAATAAAATCTTACCTGTTTTTTTTTTTAAATATTTTATTCTTTTTGATAAGAAAATAAAATATTTTACTTTATAAAATTTAAATTGCATTGAGTCCTTTTTAGCTATGTCACACATAACATACAAAAACAACCAGAAACGTTTTTTAAAGAACAATTCTTTCCCTTTTTGTTTCTAAAAGTCTTTAAACGCTTCTCTATGTTGTTTAAAAATCCAGAAAATTTATTAAATTTAACTCTTTCAGTCAAAAAAAAGCATTTTATTACTTTTCTTCTCTATCATACGAGCCCCTACTGTAGAGAAAATACTCCAAACTGAATTAAGGCATTTTTTATGAAATATTAATTGGGCAATAAATTCTCTTTTTAGCTTAAACTTTGAATAAACAGTCAGAAGCTACACCTACTAACTTACAGATAATTCTTTAAATTTTATTCTCCTTAAAGAAGCCATCATTTTGCATTTAATGATGCTTCTACTTTTGGAGCAACAAATGTCCAAAATAAGATTTAAAAAAACAGCATGAATTTAAGTAAATAAGCAATAAAATCTTGATGTTCCACACGACAGGCGTTTAACAGCCTGTCCATCTTTTGCGTTAATTTTAACTTCTTTGCCATTTTGCCATCCTCTTTTCGGGGTCATCAATTTGTGCGAAAATTCATAGCGCAATTTGGCAAAAAGTCATGAACTTGCGTGGTCTCAGGAATTTATTATTGGCACAGTGAGAGCTATTTTTGCCTCTTCTTTGGGAATTTGTATCGTGAGAATTTTAATGAGAGCCCAACGTTTTTATTTTGTGTGTGACATTTTAATGCATGTTTGTGATTCTTTTTTTGGGGCAATTTTGGGTCAATTCTGCAGCAATAAAATGGAATTTTTATTGGAGGCTTTCAATTTGGCTTGCAGGAATACTCAACGGCGTCACTGATAAAGAATATCTCAGTGACAACGACGCAGTACAAGTACTTGGATGATCATCAATTAGAACCATTGCCGTACACGGTGGATCCACCGCAAGCGAAGCGCCCGCGGATACCACCACCGCCTAGTCCTTCGAAATTCATTAAAGGTGAATTTCGCGAGAGTGACTACGAGAGCGACTACGAGGGACGCATTGTACCCATTTGGCGTCCCACGGACTCTGATTCGGAGCCCCAATATCGTCCTGTGCGGCCTGTTTTGACGCCCACGGGTCGTCGATCGGGTGTCTCTGATGGGCATCGTTCGCCCACGCCTCCCTCTGAATTCGATCGCAAACCACGTCCGAGTGATGGACCACCACGTCCCAAATTTGAGCCCATTGAGAAGATTAATCGCATCACGGAGACAAGCTACAGCCACTCAACGCGGCAACAGCAGCAGCAACATCATCAGCAGCCGTTTGTGCACAAACCAACGCCAGTTACATCAACGAGATACTTTACAGCAACTGCAGGTGAGTCAAGAGATTTTAAGAGAAAATCTTCTTTATTTAGGAGGGCTTTCTGCTTGATTTTAGGTACTCCAGTTCACAATACGATTGCAACGGAAACCAGCAACACGATGCACATGCGGGAGCACACGGAAACCAGCCATCGTGTGGTGAATATGAATCAAACAACGAGGGTAATCAAGTTCGATGGTGGGCAGAAGAAGAGCGAACTTGAACCCTTCCCGTATGCTCCACCAACAAATGGGGACACCTCTCCACGTCCTCGTGTCTCCCTTCCACCCACACCAACGCGTTTCGTGAAGGGAGACTTCCGGGAGAGTGATTACGAGAGTGAAGTGGATGCAGCACGAATTCGTCCGGTGTGGACCCCTAATCCTCTCGATGGGGATGAGCCACACTACCGCAGAGTTGCTCCGCCACAGCCAACACGATCAGCTAGCTGTCCACGCTCCTACCCAGCTGAGAGGGTGCTAACACCGATGGAATTTGACAGACAAGGCCCCTTGATGCCGCAACTCTCACCCAGCTTGACCCCAACAAAGGACTACAGGACGCAAACACTCGATCGCTATGCTACAAAGAGGGTGCATCAGTATGTGACGACGAAGATGACACAGGATGACACCAGCATTCGTCATCAGCAACCCATTCAGGCGTATGCTCAACATCAAATGCGTGATCTCGGGAGCAGCATTAAGACGAAAGCAACGCAGTTTATGCGAGACATCGCATCCGACCTGAAACAACCGCAAAAACCAATTCTCAAGAAAGCAACGAGCACCGGAAATGAACCACAAGCCTACAGGGAAGAGTCCAGAATCTCACAGTATGGTAAGTCCCATGAGAACTTCGTTTGCTTTTCCATCTTCTTTTGATTGCGACGTTTTGGGTTTTATTTTGGAAAATTTTAAAAGCCTTTTTAAGTTTGATTTTATTTTTCTTTTTACCTTTTTACCTTCATTTCGTTTTTTTTTTTAAATTAAAATTAAACTAAAGGAAACTCATTTGGGTGTGGTTGTTGGTAGCAGGATACAGAGCTAAAGATGAAAAGGAAGAGAAGCTTTGATTTAGGTTTATTTTTGAGGGTTTATTTTAAAATCAATTTTTCTGTTTTTAAGTTTCGGATGATGAAAGGAGGCTATTGATTTTTATTCGCGAGACATGATTTTATTAAAAGATACAAAAAATTGATAGAAAAAGTTCTTAAAGTCTCATTAAACATTCAAGAAAAGCTTGAAAATAAACGAAAAAAGTCAATAGAAAAGAAACCATTCAAAATGCAAAAGCCACGCCCCTATTGTATCTAACTTTTATAGTACGTTGTTAATGTATAAAGCAAATGCTTGAAGCGCTTGAGGGCTTCGAGTTATGATCTTTAATCTTGAAAACAGTAACAGTTAATCGAAAGAAGCATTGAAGCATTGACGCATATGTATGTTTTATCAAGAGTTTAACGAATTTTGAAAGAAAATCAATTTGGGGGAGTGACTTACTTTTTTTTGGAAAATCTCTAACAGCATTTTTGATTAAAAAATATTCATTTTTTAAAGTAATTTTCAGTTAAATTAATTAGTTTTTTCTCTGTTTTAAAACTGATTTCGTAAACTGTACAGTACATACAACGACGTTTTGAATGAATTGTTGACCCTTCATCAGGTGCTGGAAGAAATTGGCCAATTTTTTTCGTAGCAATTGGACGGATTTTTCAAGAGAAATTTTAAAATATAATTCAGAAAATTTAGTTCAATGCTCTACAGAATACAAAGGTTTAAGATTCTCTAATATAAGCTTACCTGCTACCAAACAAACAAAAAACGAAACTTAACGACTTTATAACCATAAAACCATCATGTTGCCTTTTCCCATTTGATTGAAACAAAGCGAAACATGCTGACACAGAACTTTATTGTAAATGTTCAAGGAACGAAACACATTGACCCCGATACTGGCCTGATTTATTTCAAATATGATTTTGGGTATGAGTTCGGGATCCTATTTCCGGGTGAAGGTAAAAAATTCATTGGTGGCAGTAGCGCTGGGCGACCCCACATGCAGGTTCAGGCGCAACAGCGATCAGGGGACATTGAGCTGCCCGTTCTGCATGAGCGTACGCACAAGCCTGCCACGAATGGCACAACATCGGATCAGTGGGGTCCCAATAAGCGCTACAGTCTGCCCATTAGCATCAATATCGATGAGCTTCACCAGCAAAACATCGATGGCAGAGGAGGTAGATTCTATCTGTGTGTTGTGTGTTGTTTGTCACCCACTCCCATGAAAAAGAAAATTCTTTGCTTGACATTTTTTCTTTAAATCTTATTTTATCGTTTTTTATTTAACCATTTTTAACACGATTCGCGTGCATTTTCATTTCGTTTTTCTTTTCTCGAGTGTTTTTTTTTTATTTTGTTGTTTTATGTTATTGTTGTTGTCCTGAACATCACACAAACATTACTCATGGATTCATTTGCATGCATCATGTCTCTCAATGTAAGTAATTCAATTCATTCTCTCACATTAACTTAACTTTTTCAAAGAAAAAAAATCCCATAAAGTTTAATAAATTTCTCATTAAAAGAAGCCAAAAAACGAATCTTTTTAGATCAACGATCTGTTGGACAGAGAATTCAGACCCCCGTGAATTTTTCCAAGGAAGATAAACCGAAGAAGCCACCAGCAATAATTACGGTGAGTCTGCAGATCAATTTTATTGTAGGAAAAATACTTTAAAAATTCCTTTTTGTGTGCAGCCTTTGAAGGATATAGCTGTGGTGGCGGGACAAACAGCGAGATTTGAATGTATTGTTCAGAGTGATCCTCATCCGGAAGTGATTTGGTGTAGGAATGGCGTTATGATTGGGAGGAGCCTAAAGCATCACATTGAGTATCGAAATGGAGTTTGTCGTCTCACAATTCCTCATGCATTTACAGGTAAAAGGAAAAATTAATTAAAAATTGAGAACTTTTGGCCACAAGACATTTTTGAATGCGCTTTTGACATTTTTTGAGCTCAAATTAAAATTTCAATAATTTATTTAATTTTTTAGAGGACGCTGGGACATACTCCTGTACAGCGAGCAATCAGCTAGGCTCTGTAACCACAAGTGCTGACCTACTTGTTCCAGGGAATAAATGGGGAGTCAGGAAATGATTTAGAAACTTGCCTTTTTTTTTTTTTTTGATTAATTTTAAGGAAAAAAAATGGCAGAGGTTAGCATTCAGATCTTATTTAAATTGTTTCATTTAACGAACAAGAATATTCTAAAGCTTTCATTTCTTGAACGGATTTTTTTTTAATTTTCAAGCTCATTTAATAAAGATTTTAATTCGCTTTAATAGAGATTTCAATTTCTCAGTTTTAGTGTATTTCTTGAAATATTTTGTTCTTGATTCATCAAAAAAGAGAATTTTCTAAATCAATCAAACATAGAATGATGACTCATAAGAGAACTGAAAACTTTGAAAAATTCTTTTACAAACACTGAGAGAAATAAAAAGAAAAAGAAGCGATAGAAAATATGCTTCTTTTCATTGATTGAATATATGTTTGTTAAACGAAACTACAGAATACTGGTATACTGCAAACCTCTGTCTTTTTCGTTATAAGGGATACTATTTGCATAAAAATGATTTAAAATGTTTGACAAAATTGAAAAATATCTGTCAAGAAAGAACTTTGAAAAAAAAAAAAGATTTTAACAACTTTCTTAATAAAATTTCTTCAAGAGAACATATTTCAAAAGAAAAGCTTTCGAAGATCAGTCAAGAAATTATCTGTCAAATAGGATCTGTCAGAACTCGTGTCATTTTTTTTATTGCAAATAGCACCTGCTATGAGTAAAACTCTTCTGTATTCAATTTGCTAATAGCTTTGTATGTCTGACATACTCTGTATTTTCAATTTGACAACACATGCATAAATTGTTGTTTAATAAAGATTAATGTATTGAAAATCTTGGCATTGAGTCAATTTCTTTTTCTTTCATCAAAATATTTACGATTTCAGCCAAAATAAAAACATTGTCGCGATGGCAACCATTGTTGTTTACCCACCGCGTGCCAAGACGCCATCATGGTTGACAACATGAGGAGCATTCGGGTGAGATCGTAGGGTGATCGTGTGATCAAAAATTCTTCGGCCTTCCCCTTCACGAATGGGCGGTTCGGCTGTATTCGGGATGGGGAAAAGCGTGTGATCGTTGCAAAGGGGATCGCATGCGCTTTGGGGGATCTTCTAAAAAGTCAGCTGTGATCAATGAGGGGAGTTTGTGCCAAAGATTTTTGTGAATAAAAACCAAAACATCTCTTCTTCTCGCTCTCTTGGCACACATTTATTTTTAGGGAGCGATTTGTCTGTTTTTTTTTTTCATTCCCAAAAGTATTTACGGACATGTCAATCGTGAGATTTTTTGGGCTTCTCTAAATCTATTTCTATACTTTACACGTAGTTTATAATCCGTTTTTAACATCACTATCGATTGACGAATGCAACATTAATCAGCCATGTTAGTCAGAGCTTTGTGTGAGAGAGGAAGAGCGGGTGAGAGATCCATTTTGGCGCGTGGTGCCAAAAAGATCCTTCTCATGTTGAAACAATGTCTAGTGAGGAGGAAAGATATAAATAATTCCCACCATGATATTATTCACCTGGGAAACGATCCAAAAAATCCAACGGGAGGAACATGAATAATGCCTGGCTCACAGAGTGACAAAGTCCGCGCGCAACGCCTCCACGGAGTGATCTCACCGCGAGCGTTAGGAAGATCGTATGATCCTCATTCAATAGGGGAAGTTTCTGCTGTTTAGTTCACTTTTTTCTTCTTGTTGCGAAGATCGCTCTTTGAGAAGGATTTTTACGCGTGTTTTTTTGGCACTGTGAGTAGTTTTAGCATAAAATTCTCTCTTGCTAATTAATTCATCCACTTCAGGCTCAGCATTGCTTGTGCAATTAACTTTTAAAGAGGGATCAAATTATTTATTTGTGCCTTGAACTAAAGATCACTTTTTGGCAAACTGCTAAAGTATCCTCATAGCGATATTTCCCTCTTGTATGAGAAATACTTTGTAGTTTTGTTGGGAAATTTTCACAAATTAATAGTTTTTGAGGTTTATTTTACGATTCAATTGGTAATTGTTGCTCAGATTACACGGATTAAACATATTTTAGCGACGGTTTAAAGTTAAATCGTTTTAAATTTAAACTGAAAGCTACGGAACTTTTTGTTGTTGTTTAATCTTCAAGACGTTTTTCTGCATTGCAAGAATTAATATTGTTGGCTCCTTGAGGTTTAACTGTCGCTCAAAAACCTCAAAAAGGATTAATCTAAGCGATTTACCGCTGAATAGTAAGCCAGTAAATGCGTTAATAATTTATGTTTAATATGAAGATGTTACTGAACCCGCGCCTAAAAGTTATTCTTAGGTCAGTTTAGCATAAAAGTTCAACAATCTTCTTCAATTGAGATTAATCTGAGAGAATTTTCAAAGCATTAACGTCACATTTAATCGCTGAAAGATTTTCGTGTGTTTGTGGAGGTTATGAAGAAAAGTTCTCAAAGATAAGATAAATGGGAGAAAGTTTGAAAATTTTCCCAACAAACGCATATTTCACATGACAAATAATATTTTCTTTCCGAAGCACCCGCAAATAAATAAAGAAAAAATGAAAATGAAAATAAAATAGAAGATTTAAGAGGGATAATTTTTGTATTTTCGCATGATAAATAAAATTAAGAATAGAATGGGAAGAAGGAGAAATTTTTCTCCGCCATTAAACTATTTTCGCGTGGAACGATCACCGCGAGAAAATTCTCTGATCTTTCGTTGCGCAGGAATTTCACGCTCACCTCTTGAGAGGTTTTCTTCTCTACTTTTCTTTCTCATTGAGAGGAAAATGGGAAATTGAAAATGAAAATCACTCAACAAGTTTTTTCTTTTGGGATGTTTGTAGGACATTTCCAAGCTTGTCGTGCATAATAAATTGAAGTAGATGCGAAGCTGAAAAAAATCAATCATCAACATTCCTCGCAATCAATCGAGCAATACGAGAGATCAGATTCAATTTGCAAGTAATTCATCATGTTTGTCGTATTATTTTGAAAATATTTTAACTTGAACCAATTGGGTATGAGAAGACTTTAGCTCTGTCTCGTCAGAGATCATTAAATCATCAATCAACAGGGCAATGCGCTTCATTTTGATTTGCAATAGAAAATATACACTGAACAGCAAAATTTTTATTAAAAGAAGCTTTCAGCAAGGCTTTTAAACGTCTTGAATCTTATTATGTTCTTAATGAAAGATTCTTTTCAATTTTTTTTTTGTAAATTCTTCAAAAATTTAAATTTTCCAAAGAAGAATTTTAATGATCTCTTTCAGTATCCGTGATATTAAAGTTTTTATTTGAATTAAAGAAAAAGAAGTTTGAAAAATCTTCAAGCAAATTAGACAATATAAATTTTAATAATTTTTCAAGATCTTCTAGCAATTTTGGCTTTGCCAGAAAATTTTCAATGACTGTCCAAACATTCTTGCAATTTTGGTGAGAGTTTAGGACCCACTTAAATACTTTCCAATTGAATAAAAGAATTCTCTCAATCAAAAACTTGTCGTACAGTTTAATTGAGCATTTATTGGCGGAAGTATGTACGGTGAAATGCGTGAATGTAGAGCAAAAGAGCGCAAATTTGAAGTTCTTGTGTGAAATTGCCAATTAATTTTGCACAAATTTGTGCCAAAATTCATGCTGAGAGATTTTGTGACTTTTTCCTGCAAAAACAAGCTCATTTTGCCATTTGGAAAATTCTTCAAGGTCCTCACAGTGATGGCGCATTTCAAATTTTGATGTGTTTATTGTAAAATCTCCCGGAGGAACTTAAGCAAAATTTATTAATGTTTATTCTGATGAATGACACATGTCGCTCTATATATAAAAATTCCACGAATTGCTTTCCATTTTCATTGGAAAAACTCATGAAGAATTTTTTTGTCTTTCAATGAAAATTTTTGAGAGATTTTGCAAGAATTTGTCAAACATTTTTTTGCTTATAAATAGAAGAGAGAGAGAATGTGCTAAAAGAATGCGAAATGTCCTGAAAGAAAAACATCAACATCCTCATTTTGAGGAAAGAAAAAAAAACGAAGATTTGTTTATTGTCCAATTTTCCAAAATTAAAACACAAAACGCGCTGCTAAAACAATTTTTCATGCGCCATGTGGGTGGATTTTAGTCAGCATCAACAGAGTAGTTGAAGAAGAGGAAAAGTGCGCCATTTGATCCCATTTTAAAAGAGACAGAGAAGGAGTGAGATGCTTTGCTAAATCCCATTCGCAATGTGATTCTTTGCAGATTCCCCAAAATTCAATCATACGCAGTACATTGTTGAATTCACGCAGCACCCACTTGGTAGGAATCACGACAGAAATAGTCCGGCAGAACTCATGGAGAAATGGGAGAACGTCGTGGAGAGTCTCCTTTCACCGGCAACGCCCTCAGACGCAGGTAAGAGAGATGAGATTCAATGTGGTGAGATTTTTAAGAGCAGAGAGAAGAAAAATTGTGAAAAAACCGAAAAAACAGACATTTTTGCACGGATTTAGTTAAACAAACTCCTACCGCGAATTCCTCAAAATTTATCATCAAGCCATGCGAGTGGCTGTAGGTGTATGGAGGAGGTATTTAGAATTTTTGGCATTTTGATAGCTTCAAGATGGTGCGAAATGATCGTCAGTTGAGATTTTTTTTCGCTTCCCGAAAGAAAATTCATTTTATTGGAGTCGGTTGAGCACTGAAATTAGCTGAATTAAGAGCTAAGAGAGGGTTAAAGGAATTATTTAAAGAATAATAATTTAAAAACTCAAGAAAAGAATTTAAGAAGCTTCCAGGCGAATTCAAGACAAAATTCTAAGCACGGTTAACTTAATATCTTTTAAAATTTTCGAGATATTTAATCTCTTTTTAGTAGAATCTCAAAAGAATATTTACAGAGAATTCCTTCTAAAGAAAATTCTAACAAGAAGCACGTTAAGAAATCAACAAGAAAAACTTTCTCAAACACTTGAAACTTTCACCCAAAAGACAAGAAAATTCTTTAGAATTTATTTGTTGTCTGGGATTTGTTTGAAAGGCAAAAATTATGGCCTTTTCCTCATTTCTCTTGCCACAGGATGCGGTTTTAAAGTACACTTTCAATGAAATTCCGCAAATTATGTTTGACGAGAGACACTGGGTTCATTTTGTTTAGTACGGGGGTTATTTGAAAAGTTCTTGGGGCTAAAATTCAGAAGTTTTTAGATGAATTTTTTTATTATAATTTTTATATCCGGTAAACTGTTTGAAAATCTATAGGCTTGCTTTATCCTTTAATGACTACTTGACATCTTAGTAAAGAAAACTGTTAGAATTTTGTAGTTCTTACGTATTTAGACGCTGTGGCTTACAAAATTTCAGGTATCAGTTGGATGTATTAATGCGTCTAGTAGTTCTCAAAAGAATAACTAAAAATGATAAGAACCACCAATTTCTAGCAGATTTCTCTTACAGAATTTTTCATTAAAGATTTTACAATTGAGCAACTAAAGCGCTTCTAAGGGATTTAAATATCCAACTACAAGACATGTCGTTAAAGAGAATTCACTTTTTCAAAATTCCTTCAAATTGACTTCACTGAAGTTTGTGTCAAGTACTGCTAGAAAATTCGTTATTCCGACTAATCAATTCTTTTATGTTAAAATAACTAGATTTCATGCTTATTTTTGAAAGATAATCTCCAAAAATTGAATAAGAAAGGATCAAAAGGACATAAAAAAACAAATAACCTTAAAATCCACAATTTAACCTCGCTGAAGTAACTGTCAAAAACTGCAAGAATATATATTTTTCATCCTAAATCGTCAAGTTAATAAAATAAAATTTTCTGAACTTCTTTAAACGCTGCAAAATGCCCAGAACATCCCAATCAACTCCCTAAAATTTATTATTCTAAATTTATCTCCACAAAGCGCGGGCTTTTTGAAACAACTCCCGCGTGTTTTGCCTATCAGTCGAGGAATTAAATTAAACTGCTGACAGGGCGTGATTATTCACGCAATATTGCTTCACATTGGCGCATTTCAGTGACTCTTCACTTGCAAAAATATAATTTGTCCCATTTGCTGGGAAATATGATTGTGTCATTCACTGAAAGTTTTTCATTTTTTCAATTAAAATGACTGATCGAGACGGCATTAACCAATTTTCACTCAAGCATCTTTCCATTTCAATTGCCACTGACCTTCATTCGTCGCCATACAAATTTTCATATAGTTATATCGCGGGTAACATTTATATATTTATTTATCTTTGCCAATATATGAGATTCTCAGCTGATTGTTTATTTTAGCCACAAGCAGCGATACAACGAATATAAGTCGTTTAGTTTAGTTTCTTCTGTTTAATTTTCATCTTTCTCATTTTTTTGTGGGTCAAATTAACGATTAGGGCGCCGAAAAGCCGCAGAAAAATTGTCTTTTTGTCCATTTGAAAAGAAGAAAAAATCGATAAATTGGAAAATTGGGACATGATTGTTCTCGTTGCTATTTCAATTGCAAACACAAGTCTCGTGGACTAATTACTCGCACTGACCTTCCTCAGAGCCATTGACCGCGACGTTTGGAGAAGTTTTTGATTCTTTTCGAACATCTGGGGCAGATGTATTTGTGTCCTAAGGGTTCTAAGAGTCTCATTTTTAAGGAACTTCTCTCATTGAAATGTTTTATTGATTTTTTATGGAAAATTCTTTAATACAAATATTAATTTTTAGTTGAAAAAGGAATGATTTTTCGTTAAAAATTTAAGGGAATTACTTAAGAGATTTTTAAGAATTTTTTTCGAAGCCTTTTTCTAATGGAAAACTCACGGGAAATTCATTGAAAGCTCCTCAGAAAGTTAAACATTTGACGTTTAATATTCCTTAAACTTCCAAAAGACTTTCAAAAATAATAACCAGGATTAATTTCTTACTCAATTCTTAATTAATCCTTGCTATTTTTAAGTGAAAATTCCCGAAGGACCCTCGTCCTGATGGTGTCCTAGAGAAATTTCTTTGATGAGGATCGGTGCCATTTTGATTAAGGATTCCAGGAAAAATTCATAAATTTGAATTTTCCTTTCAAGGACGAAGATTTGGGCAAAAACATGAAATGCAAAAATCTAAATTGTTCAAAATTTCCATAAAAAATGCAAAATATTACTTCAAGAACCACTGGAATGTCTTTCTAAACATCCAAAGATTGGATCCTTGGGTAAATTATCCCAAAGTCCTTGCCAAGCTGTTAACTATTTTGCTCATTATCTCGGAATTTTTCTTCTACACTAAAATAAAAAATTATTGGAAATTATTCCTTTAATTATTTAGAACATTTCTGTGTTATTTTGAATTCGAAAAGGCTTAAGGACATTTATCCTTAAGTCGTCCTAGAGTGGAATTTTTGATGAGGATCGATCCCATTATGTTCAAGGATTTTGGGAAAAATAGTAGAATTCTTCTCGAGATATCCTTTCAAAGGATATTTGCAAAAACATGAAAATGAAAATGCAAAAATGACTCAAAAACCGTCAAAACTTTAAAATATTGATTTAGAAACTTCTAAAATGAATTCTTGAGCAATTAAACGAGGGATCTGTGTCAAAAATATCCTTTTATCCTTTACAGATTAAGGAGAAAGCACTATGCTGACTAATTCCTAAGCTATCACTCTTAAAAAACAAAAATAGGGCAGGTTTCACTGCAAATTGCCTCCTGAGTCCGTTTCAAGGACTTTTAGGCAAAAAGGACGCTAACCTCGAATTTTTCAAATTAACAGAAAATGTTCTTTAAGCAAATAAGAATACAAATTCGTTGGAATTTCTGAAAAATCTCAAGAAATGTAGCTGAAATTGAGGAGAGAAAGTACTGATAAGACGGCGTCTTATCAGTAAAAGTTGTTTACAAACACCCGAAGGCAGCCGAAGTGCCAAATTTGATGCTTCGGCTGCATTCGGCATGTGCCAATCGTGCTCCCATCGGGAAATTTATAAATAAATTCCGTAGCCGAGTACAGGTATGTACTTTGGATAGAATTTCCGTGAAAGTTCTAAAAATTTGTGCAAAAAGTTATTTTGGGACAGTGAAAATTTCCCCCACCAGAAAATTGGGTTTTCCTCGAATCAGAGGCATTCAACAGCTCTGCACGATCGCGAGATGATCACTCTTCGCTCACTACTCAAATACGAAAGACGTCTTGAAGTTTTAGTCTCGCGGGATGACTTGAGTTCTCTGCTAGCTGTGGAAGTGCCTACAAGTGGCAAGAAGAAAAGTGGCAAAGAAAAACTTTGTGTGCTAGTGAAGACTTAGTCGTGGGGACTTTGAAAATTTTCCACACTTGGGATTTTTTCAAATCAGTTTTCACCCAAAAGGATTAAAATTTTAAACCGAAAGGAGGAAGCAAAGAGGATTTGTTGAATTAAAAATATTGTTTGGTTTTTACTTCTTTAGTTCTTTTTTTGTGCATATTTATCAAAGTTTATTTATTTTTTAGTGAAAAATTATAATATTTATCTCTATAGTGATTTATTTAAATTTAATCGACGAAAAGTCTATAAAGGCAGTTTTCACGTGAAAAATTAATCGTTCTGTGGAATTTAGAGCGATTTTTCGTTTAATAATAATTTTGTGTGTGAAAAAGCCAAAAAAAAGCAATAAGAAGAATAAAAAAGTTCGTGAAGAATTGAGAAAAAGTGGATTTCTTGTGCAATTCTCTGTAAAAAGAAATTGTGAAGATTAAAAATTCACAATGCAGCGACAAAATTCAAATCCATACCAGCTCCAGCAGCAAACTCAACAATCGCAACAAATTGTGAGTTTGCAGCAGCAGCAGTATGAGCAGCAGATTTCTCAGCAAAGGATTAGCCGTACTGAACATACTGTGAGCCGTCAGCAGTTTACGACTCAGCAGAGAGGTCTGCATCCTTTTTCTCTTCCTCAAAAGGATTCCAATGCATTTTCCTCGCATTCCATCAGTCGTAATCCAACGGAAAATTCACACAAAAAGTGCCTTCGTTCGAGAAAAAAAAAGTTGTCCATCAGTGTAGAATTAAATTTAAGTGATTTTTCTGTGCGCAACATTAAATCTCTTTCAATGTGCATTGAGCCATTTAATTTGTGCCAAATCGAGAGACTGGCTCTACCCATTTATGGTGTGGATTTGCATTGAATATTAAATATTGCGCCATCGATTGAGGGGAGAGCTCGTGCAAAAAGGTGCATTTTAGCAACAACACCGTGCGATTTCTTGTGACAAAAAGTGGATTTTTCTTTATATGGAACCATCATTACTTTCTTCTCCTCAACTCTGTGTCTCCCTCTCATCGAATGTGTGCAAAAAAAAGTGAGAAAAGAAGCCCAATCTGGTCAGCTAAAATGCTCTTTTTTACCATTTTTGTGGCAAAAGTGAATTTTTGGTGATTATATGGTCATAAAAATGCAATTAATGTGCCATCAGTGTGCTCAAAAGCACCAAGAAATCCGCAAGAGTGCAAGAAAAGGAGGTTTCTTGTGAAATTCCCCGTGAAAACCGTTGATTTTTGTGGGAAAAATTGAATTTTTGTGATTTTTCCGAACTTTTTGGGATCGTTACGTAACGATCAGTTTCGTGAAAAATGATTTTTCAAGGGGAAAATCCCTCAAAGGACTCTCAGATGTGTTTGTGGAGTGAAAATCTGTGATCTTTTCGTGATATCCTGGCTAGCTTTAGTGCAAAAAAAGGACTCTGATGGACAATTTGAAATATCCCTCTCTCGAAAAATTCGTTTAAATTCAAAATCTCCGCAGAAAATGATCCGATTTTGATCATTCAGGGATCAGGAGACACCCAAAATGATTCTTAATCGTTCAGGATGCATTTTCTGGAGGATTTCTCGAATTTAAAGTGAGAAAAAAGGACACTTTTTGTGTGAAATTCAGTGTGAAGTCAACGAAGTTTGGATTACGACTGAGCTGGGTGCTCCTAAAAAGGTTCCGCGTAATGTGATCTCAATGGTGAAATAGGTTAAAAATAGCCACCTAGAATGTGGATTTGTGCCAAGAATCTCTTGAACATCTCTTTTTCACATCCTTCTTCACTTTATGCATATTTCTGCGAGAGAGATTCATCGAGAAAATATTTTTGCTCTTCAACATTTTTTTTTCGTCTTCATGTTGGCTATTTTCACACTCTCACGCCTCTTTTTTCTTTTACTTATTCCACCCAATTCGATACACAACAACAAAACTCCACAGTCTCTCGAGAAGCCGTGGAATATTGCTTGGTATTTCAGAAGGAGAATTGTGTGGGAAACCACCGAGAAAATGACGTGGTTTTCTAGAAAATCCTTGGAAAATTCTTTTCAATAGAAATTAATTTCTTTTAAATGAAGGAATGCAATTTTGCGTAAGAAAAAAAATATTTCTTTTTGTGGGAAGTTTTGCTGAATTTGGAGGATTTTTTTAAAGGTTTTAATTAGAATTCTTAAAATTTTCCCGCCAGAGGGCTGAGTTCAAAAAAGTGGCGACACCTAATGAGCAATTCTCAATGAATAAAGAGAGTAAAATAACTTTTTCTTTTGAAGTTCTTTGACAATTTTGCTTTTCTTTCATTTAAACAAAAAAAAATGAAATAAACTTTATACAAGAGAAGAAAAATAATTAAAGAAATTAAGGAAAACATTGAGATGATTTTGATTAATTTTTTTTCGATGTGTTGTAATCCACATGTAGAATAAAAAAATTCTCTTTGAAACGAATATTAAAGGATTTTTAAAACAAATTTTTATCTTTGGGTCACTTAATGGCTTCAAAGATGTGAAAGTGTTAACATTAAGCTCTATTCATTTTGTATTAGAAAATTAAATTTTAAAAATCTGAACGTTTTTAGCTGTAAACCTTTCTAAATTTAATTAAATCCAGATTTTTAAAAATTCTTTTTTTTTGACGACTTCGATCGCCGTTGAATGATCTGGATTAGAGCATATAAACATACATAAAATACTATTTTCAAACATAAAAAGAATACTTCCATCTTACACATCGACAAAATAGCCAAAAATAATTAATTTTGTCTTCTTATTAATATTTTTAAAATGAAAAATTTTCTTACGACAGATTCGAATAATAAAATCATTGATTTAATGAAGTTTTAACATTAAATTGATGAATTTTTCAGTAAGATTTTCAACATTTTTACTTTATTTTGGAAATTCAATGAATTTATGAATTTTAGCTTCGATTTCTTCGCTCTTTTGAATCGATTTTAATCCCTATTAAATCATATCATATTTTCTGCTTTACCTTCAACCCCATATCAATATTTGAATTCCACAGTTCATGGAGTAACCCAGCAGCAACAAGCTATACAGCAACAACCACAAGTTTACCAGCAGCAGCAGCAGCAGCAACAGCAACAGCAGCACTATGAGCGAACGACGCAGTACCAGCAAGTGGCGCCAAAACCATACGCGCCAGTGCCCGCTACGGGACGTCGCGAACCGATTTTCGAGCAAGTGTTTCAAAATGCAAGATTTGCCCAGGGTGGCGATGCCCTCTTCCAGGGACGCCTCCGCGGAAATCCCATGCCGCGTGTTTCTTGGACCCGAAAAGGTGCACCACTTCTCGAGTCCCAGAAGTACCGCATGAGCTACAATGAGAGCACTGGGGATGTTTCCCTGCTCATCCGGCAAATCAGTCCCGAAGACATTGGGGAGTACACGTGCTTCGCCGTGAATGACTACGGTGAGGCTATTTGCTCGGTTTTCATTCAATTCGAGGGTCAGCCACAAGTTCAGGGCTACCGCAAGGAATTCGCGCAGACGTACGAATCCACCCAGAATGCACAGGGGCAGCGTACGCAGTCGACACAGCGGTATGAGCAGCAGCAGAACTTCAGCAATGGCTACAACAACTACACCCTCATTGAGGAGGACTTCAAGGTGGACACCTTTGAGTATCGCTTACTGCGCGAGCAGTCCTTCCGTGAATCCATCACGCGACGTCACGTCTCCGAGGCGGACAGTCAGTTGTGCACACAACTCGAACGAGGACCCGCAGCTCCGCCACAGATTGCCCAAAAGCCACGAAATTCGAAATTAATCGAGGGCTCAGATGCCGTCTTCACGGCCAAGGTAGCCTCTAACCCAAGGCCACGACTCACGTGGTTCCGCAATGGGAAACGTATCTATGCATCGGAGAAGTATGAGATGACCTACAGCAATCAACAGGCAACACTGCGTGTACGCAATGCCACGTACGCTGATTCAGGACACTACACGCTCCTTGCTGAAAATACCCAAGGAGTTGTGGTGTCATCAGCTGTCCTGGCCATTGAGCCAGCAGCTGAGAGTGCCACCACAGCTGAACCAAAACCCGTCGATACAATGGCCGAAGCCGCAGAAGCCGGCAAAGCTCTCGCCCCTGCTTTTGTGCGCACCTTCCAGGATCGCGAAACGAGTGAGGGAAAGATGTCACGCTTTGATTGCCGCGTCACCGGGCGCCCCTATCCCGAAGTTCTCTGGTTCATCAATGGCGAACAAGTTAGGGATGATGCAACACACAAGATTCTCGTGAATGAATCCGGCAATCACTCACTAATGATCATCAATGTGAGTCGACGCGATGCTGGAGTTGTCTCGTGCGTGGCACGCAATAAATCCGGCGAAGTGGCATGCCAAGCGAGGCTGAATGTGCTGGAGAAGGAAATAGTCGTAGCACCAAAGTTCGTTGAGCGCTTCACAACGGTCAGCGTGCACGAAGGTGAGCCTGTGCAGCTCAATGCACGCGCCGTGGGAACACCCACACCACGAATTACGTGGCAGAAGGATGGAGCCCCAATTGTCGTTAGCCCGGACATCCGGGTGGGCATTGAGGGGGGCGCCACAACACTGGACATCCTCCGTGCCAAAGCATCCGATTCCGGGTGGTATCAGTGCACGGCTCAGAATGTGGCTGGATCGACAGCAACACGAGCTAGACTCTACGTTGAAGTGCCCAAAGATGAAATCCCCGAGCAGAGACGTCTTCACCTACCGCGGCCCACCAAAGTCATCGAACCCGAGTGAGTTTTTTTTTGATTTTTTTGATTAAATAATTTTTCAATTTTTTTAAAAATAATTTCCGGATAATTTTTAAAAATTGAGCTTTTTTTGTCTTGAGCTTTAATTTTCTTGATGAATTTTTTTTTAATCTTTGAAGGAATATTAATTGTTACGGGAAAATATTTCTTAAATTGTAAGATTTTTGGGAAATTCTTAAGAACACTAAAAAGTTCTAAGAAAAATATTTTTGTTTGATTTTATTAGATAAAATTTTTTTAACGTTCAAATAATGAAAATTTAGTTAAGTTTTAATTCAAAATTAAAAATCAATTCGATTTTAATTCAAAGATTTTTTTAAAATTTCACTTCAATAGATTTTTTAAAAATTATCCTTCAAGTCAAATTAATTTTATATTTGAATTAAATGAATAAGTGAATTCTCTACAAGATGAAATGACTCAAAATTGTTCTGCGATAGAGGAAGTTTTTACATGGCCAGTGCATGAACTCCTTTTAATCCAATTTTTTTTATTCTTTCAAGAGAATTTATGTAATTAAAAATCAATTAATTTTTCCTCCTAAATAAGCAATAATTTTGGGAAAAGAATTTGAGAATTTTAAAGCTAATTAATTTTCTTCAATACTTCGAAGATTTTAAAATTGATATTTGATCTAAATTACAAATTTTTCTCTTCATAAAAATGAGTTTGAGTCAAATTGTTGAGCAAGTAGGAGTTCATGATTAAATTTAGACTAAGGCGCTACTCACTACAGTCTCACTTTTGAATTAATTTGCATAGTTTTCTCATTCAAATGTCTCCATTTTCCTCCTTTTAATTTCAATTCGTATCTTTTCTGTAGTTTCTTCTGCCTCGCAAAGTTTTACAAATTATTTCATTTTGAACTAGATTTTAATTTTTGTATGACTTCAATGAAAATTCTTCGGAAAATCTTCTAAATTTTGATTCAAAAATACTTTAAAAAAAAAGGAAATCTCTCACATTTTTGCTCAAGTTCTTGAATTAAAATATTTGGAAATAGATGAAAAACTAACATTTTGCTATTTTAAATAAAATTCCCTACGATGTGGCAAAGAAAACTTTTGAGATCAGACCGCAAATTTAGAGAGAGAAAAGATATTTTGGGCTGTGAGATGGTTCCGCACCGTGTTGTGGATTTCATGCGATTTTCTCAAAGGAAAAAGGCAAGAAGAAAAAAAAAACTCCCGAACATTGAAAAATGAAAAGATTTAATTTTGTGTTGAAGTAGAAAACTGAACCGATGACCTCAGAAAGAAAGAAAATTCAGAGAGGCTGGATTGTTCGGGAAAACAAGCTTCGAGGCGCCAAAATTTGCATTTTTTTCCTTCTCTCACACATAAATGTTGAGAATTTTATTGCTGCCCCGAACTTTGAGGAGCGAGAGACATTAAATTCAATTAAATAAGACACGAAGCACCCAAAAATATCACATTTTCTCCCAAAAATATTTATAAACGTGAAGCAATAAAACTATGCGTGACATTTTCGTGTGTTTTCCGCCGTGGGTTGAGGACTTTTCATAGATATCTGTAAAGTAGAAGAAAATGCGCGCGAAGCGGTGAAGAAAAATTTACAACAAGACTCTCTCTCTCTCTGTTTCTCTTTGAGTAAATTGTGCCACAGACACTGTCCGATGTTTAAAAGTATTAAAATCCACATGAAAATAATTTATCTTTATTATATTTATGTACAATGGGACGTTGGAAGAGTGCCAAAATTTTCTCTCTCACACTTTTAGCGCCTCTT
This sequence comes from Lutzomyia longipalpis, assembly GCF_024334085.1. Classification (NCBI taxonomy): domain Eukaryota; kingdom Metazoa; phylum Arthropoda; class Insecta; order Diptera; family Psychodidae; genus Lutzomyia; species Lutzomyia longipalpis. The sequence goes on from NC_074709.1 coordinate 26,767,276, forward strand.
TTCGAAATGATTTTTGCGCGAGTATTTTTCTCAATTGAAAAATTACTTTTCATGACTTTTCTTGTGAGCAGGAAATGTGTTTTCAATTAGAGGCGCTGACTTTTCTAGTCGGGGGGAAAATGAATTATCTTCGTTGATATTTTAAAGATCGAATTGCTTTTCAAATAAATTTTTGCCAAAACTCTCAAACTTTTTTTGCACAGTAGTTCTTTACCCACTAAATGAAATTGAGGCAAATAGCAGCCAATCAAATATGGGTCAATTGTGTCAAATGTTTGAGAGGAAATTATGTAAATTTTTGTAATCATTTTTAACATGAAGCAGACGGTTTAATTCTGCTTCAGTCATTCGAAGCATTTAAGTAGTTCAATATTTGATCAAATTTTGTCTCATTTGAAGACAAATTAGTTTTATCAAACATTCAGTTGAAGATTGAATAAATACTGCAGATAAAACATGATCAAACTCTAAAAAAAATTTAGAATAATTTACTAAATCATTCATGAATTAAATTCAATTTAATTTTAAGTCAAAATTCGGACAAATATTGGTCAAATATTGGTCAAATATTGTTGAAATAATTTGTGAATTCATGCATTTAACCCATTGATTAAATATTGTGCAAATATTGCTCAAATAATTGGTTGAATGTGTTAATTTAACAAGTTTATTATAGAGATCAAAATTTAATTTTTATTTAATTGTTTTTGTCGTATTGATTCCTGAAGACTGACTATAATTTTTACCACCATTCCTTATTCTTGATTCATCAAATTATAAGTCAAGAATTAACCAAATATTGTAAATAGTTTAAAGAAATCATAAAAGAAGGTATTCAATTCAATTTTTGATCAAAAATGGCACAAACTTTGACCAATTATGGGCTGAATATATTAAGAACTTTCCCTCTTAACTTTTCATAATTAAAAATGGTTAATTAAATTTTTCTCTCAAATAACACTCAATTATGGCTCAATTTTGTTGAAAAGGTATTTGATTAAACATTTAATTTGCTCTTTCTTTGGTTTCTATAGACCTAATTGAATAATTAAATGTTGGAATCATGCCCAAACATTGTCTGTCTTGGCTCTTAACCGCCCGCTAATTGGCTCAATGTTTAACACAATTATTCCCAAAAATTAATGAAAAAATATGAAATTTTTACTCAAACATTGCCTCTATTTGCAAATCATTAATCCTCTGTTTATTGAGCTCAACATTGGATCAAATATTTGCCAATTTTTCCTCAAAACTGTTTTTCAAAGATAGAAAGCTAGGAAAATTTTCAAAATATTCCAAAAGAGCTCCCAAAATTTTACAAGAAAATCGAGAAAATAAAAATCTTCAAATACTAAATGAACGATGTTGATTTGTTACTTCCTGACTGAAAACATTCACAGACCATCTCCTGGCCCTGAGATCATCTACTTGCGACACGTTGAGCGTGCCAAACCCCACTTGGCACCAGGAGAGGCTGATCGTGTGTATCCACCTCCGCAATTTATTGTTCCCCTTCGTGATGTTCAACAAACTGAGGGTGGAAAGATTCATTTTGAAGCACGCATCGAACCCGTGGGCGATCCCACCATGTACATCGAATGGTTCCTCAATGGAAGGCCCCTAACTGCCAGTAAGGCTCTCATTCAAACAATCCCTTAATAACCTTTTAAACTCCTAAACTTTGTGCCTGTTTTGCAGGTTCTCGTGCAACGTACACGTTCAAATTTGGCTTCATTGCCTTGGATATGCTTAGTGTGGCTGCACATGATGCTGGAGAGTACGTGTGCCGTGTTACAAGTGCCACAGGCGTTGCAGAATCTCGTGCTGTGCTCAATGTTGTCCAACGGGCATCAATTGAGCAACGCACGCAACATCCGGAGAGTCTGCAGCAGATCCAACAGCTGGAAGACTATTCCAAATATCAGCGCTCTGAGAGCATTGAAGAGTTGACAAATCAGAAGCCAGTCTTCATTAAACCTCTTGTGAATTTGGGTGACATTGAAGAGGGTAGAAATGCCCATTTTGAGGCTCAACTCACGCCCGTTAGTGACCCAACAATGCGCGTGGAATGGTACAAGGATGGCCGCCCAATCACGGCAAGTTCGCGAATCACTGCAATCTTCAACTTCGGCTACGTCTCCCTCAACATCTTGCACCTACGGGCTGAAGATGCTGGTTCGTACACCGTTCGTGCCGTTAATCGACTCGGTGAGGCCATCAGTACGTCCACAATTCGTGTTCTCACAAAGAGCACCGTTACATCGGATTTGGGCATCCCGGAGCAGCAGCGCTACATTGAACGTATGGAGCAGTTGGAGGCCTATCAGCAGCAGCAACATCAGAAGTACGTCGAGGAAGTGCCTGAGAGTACACGTGCACCCGAATTCAAGACACCCATCAAGGATCAACTGGAGATTCGTGAAGGAGGCTTTGCCCACTTTGAAGCTCGCCTGGAACCCGTTGGGGATCCAACATTGCGCGTTGAATGGCTCCGCAATGGACGCCCTGTTGAGGCTAGTTCACGCATAACGTCCTTCTTCAACTTTGGCTACGTCGCTCTGACCATAAAGCAGATCACGGTGCACGATGTCGGGACGTACACGTGCCGTGCCTACAATGCCATTGGGCAGGCAACCACCAATGCCAACTTGAGCGTAGTGACAAAGAAGGATATTCTGTATGATTCACAACACCCGAGTGGGCTGCAGAAGATCCAACATTTGGAGGATACATCACGGTACACGCGTACAGAGCAGGAGGATGTGAGTGTGAAGCAAGCACCACGCTTCCTTGGGCCACTCAAAGGAACAAATAAGATTCTCGAGGGACAGAGGGCTCACTTTGAGGCTCGTGTTGAGCCCCAAAGTGATTTGTCCATGACGGTTGAGTGGTACCACAATGGCAAACCAATTATGCCGGCAAATCGTATTCAGAGCTATCATGACTTTGGCTACGTTGCTCTTGACATTGTTGGAGTTCGTGCTGAAGATGCTGGCGTGTACACCGTTGTGGCGAGAAATAAGTTAGGAGAAGCACAACTTCAAGGAACTATGGTTGTTGAAAGTAAGCTAAATTCTTTTTTTTTTGTTTGTCTGTTTATTAGGTCTGAGCTTAGGAACCAGTCCAGAATAAGTTTCTGAGGTCTGGACTTACTTTTCGTAGTCGTGACTAACTTTTTATACTTCAGACTTTACATCTTGTACTTTAAACTAACTTTACCTTCTCCAGACTAAGTTTTCTAAGTCCAGACTAACTTTTTCTAATTCAGACTAACTTTTTGAAGTCTAGACTAACTTTTCAAAGTCTAGGCTTATTTTTTTTACTCCTGACTTACTTTTCGTGGTCTAGAATTATTTTTCGTACTCCAGACCGCCTTGTGAGTTCATTATGAACCTAACTCAAAAACGCTACTTTTCAGGAGAGCTCTAAAATCAACAGGAGAGCCAGAAAATGCAAAAAACTGATTTCAGTTAAAAATATGTCTAAACTTCAAGGGAAAAATTGAAAATTTTTATTTTTTGCATTTGAAACTTCCCTTTGGTACATATCGATCAGGCTCATCGACGAACCTGCGGGTACGGGATGACCCAAAAATCCATTCAGATTTGCTCTAAAATCAACAGGAGAGCCAGAAAATGCAAAAAACTGATTTCAGTCAAAAATATGTCTAAACTTCAAGGAAAAAATTGAAAATTCTTATTTTTCGTATTTGAAACTTCCCTTTGGTACATATCGATCAGGCTCATCGACGAACCTGCGGGTACGGGATGACCCAAAAATCTATTCAGATTTGCTCTAAAATCAACAGGAGAGTCAGAAAATGCAAAAAACTGATTTTAGGCAAAAATATGTCTAAACTTCAAGGAAAAAATTGAAAATTCTTATTTTTCGTATTTGAAACTTCCCTTTGGTACATATCGATCAGGCTCATCGACGAACCTGCGGGTACGGGATGACCCAAAAATCTATTCAGATTTGCTCTAAAATCAACAGGAGAGTCAGAAAATGCAAAAAACTGATTTTAGGCAAAAATATATGACTAACTCTTTTTTAATGTAGACTAACTTTTCATGCTCTGGACTAACTTTTTGTACTTTAAACTAACTTTCAATACTCCGAACTTACTTTTTGATCGTCAAACTAGTCTGTTAGCCTTGATCAGATTAACTTTCAGGCAGAGTTTCAGTTCTCTCAAATTAACTTTTCTTCTTTTTCTTTTCCTTTCAAATCTTTCAGCTCGCTCTAGCATCGACACAAGCAGCATGCACCGGGGCACGTATGAGAAGACACAACGCATGGAGGAGGGAAAATTTATTGAGCCCCAGTACGAGATTGAGGAGATCTCCAAATCGAAGCCAGTCTTCGTGACACCGCTGTCTGACCCCCAACCTGTGCACGAGGGAAAAAACGTGCATCTCGAGTGCCGCCTTGAGCCCATGGGCGATCCAACAATGCGCGTGGAGTGGTTCCACAATGGACGCCCCATCACCGTTGGCTCACGCTTCCGTACTTACTACGACTTCGGATATGTGGCACTCGATATCATCCATGCAACTTCCCTTGATTCTGGCGAGTACACCGTGCGTGCTGTTAATCACCTCGGAACGGCACACACGTCGGCGTGCGTGCGTGTAATTGGGCACAGTGACATTATTGCCGACACGCAGAATGAGATGTCTCTCGAGCAAATTCAAGCCCTTGAAGATGCCTCACGGCGCCGGCAGCAGGTTGCTGAGGAGATTACAGTCATGCAGGCGCCACAATTCACGCGCCCGCTGCACAACATTGAAACGGTTGAGGGTACGAATGTGCACCTCGAATGTCGGCTGCAGCCCGTGGGGGATCCCACAATGCGCGTGGAGTGGTTCGTGAATGGGGTGCCCGTGAAGACGGGCCATCGCTTCCGGCCGGCGTATGAGTTTGACTACGTTGCCCTTGATCTACTCGGTGTGTACGCCGTGGATTCCGGGGTGTACACGTGCCAAGCACGCAATCAACTCGGGGAGGCCGTGACATCGTGCTCGGTGCGCGTGATCGCCAAGAAGGATCTAATCTTAGACACGCAACACCCTCAGGGGCTCGAGAAGATTCAATATCTCGAGGATTCCTCGCGGTACAAGCGTTCCGAGTATGTCGATGAGATTGTTAACATTAAGCCGCGCTTCTTGACACGCCCCAAGAATTTGGAGGGAATGCGCGAGGGGCAACATGCGCACTTTGAGTGCAAACTCGAACCCGTCACCGATCCCAATCTCAAGGTTGAATGGTACAAGAATGGCCGGCCAATCACTGTGGGCCATCGCTTCCGGCCCATTCATGACTTTGGCTACGTTGCCTTGGATGTTATTGATCTCATTGCTGAGGATTCCGGTACCTACACGTGCCGTGCTGTGAACTTTGTCGGGTCAGATGAGACGCAATGCAACCTGATTTGCCGGGGAAGTGAACAGATTGTGACTGGATCACAGAATGAGGCTGGCCTGGAGCAGATTCACTACTTGGAGGATAGATCGCGGTACCACAGGCAGGAAGTTGTGGATGAGATCACGAAACAAGCGCCAATCTTCACGACTTCCCTGAAGAATGTTGAGATTAAGGAGGGACAGAGGGCTCACTTTGAGTGCCGTCTCATCCCGGTGTCTGATCCAACAATGAAGGTTGAATGGTACCACAACAATACCCCCCTTAAGTCTGGATCACGCTTCACGGAGACGAACAATTTTGGCTTTGTTGCTTTGGACATTATGGGATGCCTTCCGGAGGATTCTGGCACGTACACATGTCGTGCTGTTAATGCCCTGGGTGAAGCTGTAACGTCAGCCATTGCTATTGTGCACACCCGCAAGGCAATCTACATGGAATCCCAGCATGAAGGAGCCTTGACGCACCTCCGTCAACTCGAGGATACTTCCAGATATCAGAGGCAGAGTGTTCAGGATGAATTTGTGAGTCAAGCTCCACTCTTTACGCTCCCCGTGAAAGACAATCGTGTTGCTGAGAATCAAGCAGTTCACTTTGAGGCTAGACTCATCCCTGTGGGAGATCCCAAGCTCAAAGTTGAATGGCTGAGGAATGGCGTCCCGCTGGAAGCTTGTAAGTTTAAAGAATTAAAAATCTTTTACCTAGAAGAAGACTTTGACAAAAAAATTTAATTTTCTTTGCAGCTAATCGCATCACAACAATGCATGACTTTGGCTATGTTGCCCTCAATATGAAATATGTGAACCCTGAGGATTCCGGCACGTACACATGCAGAGCAATCAATGAATTGGGTCAAGCAGTTACGTCTGCTTCTTTAATCGTCCAATGTGAGTTTCTGCCCGTCGTTGCTCTCTTAGTTTTTATTTTTAGAAGCTCCTCTAAATTATGTTTTTTCTCCTTTCATTTTCATGCTTTGCAGCTAAAGCAGCACTACAGATGGAGACCCAAAATGAGGGAGCATTGCAGAAGATTCAATACTTGGAGGATACATCGCGGTATGCTCGTCGCGAGGAGGAAGATGTGGTGGTTAAGCAGGCACCACGCTTTACGGCTCAACTACACGGCCCAACGAATTTAATTGAGGGTCAAAGTGCGCACTATGAGTGCAGGATTGAACCCTATCCGGATCCCAATTTGCGCGTTGAATGGTTCCACAATGGGCAACCCCTGCAGACGGGACATCGTTTCAGGACGTCGTACGATTTCGGGTTTGCCGCTCTGGATATTCTCACGGTTTATGCGGAAGATAGTGGCGAGTACACGGCACGAGCTGTTAATAAACTCGGCCAGGCTCAGTCGTCAATTAAGCTGAATGTTAAGTCGAAGCAGTCAATTATTCACGATACTCAGCATGAGGGAGCCTTGGAGAAGATTCAATACCTCGAAGATGATTCCCGGTACAAGCGTAGGGAGGAGGAAGAACAATTTATTGCGGAGAAGCCACAATTTGGGCGTCCACTGAGGAATGCAAATGTCCAAGAGGGCACGCCTGTTCACTTGGAAGCCACCTTGACTCCTGTCAATGATCCAACAATGAAGGTTGAATGGTACTGCAATGGAAGGCCCATTCCGCAAGGGCATCGTTTTAAGACTGTCTATGACTTTGGCTTTGTTGCTCTGGACATTCTGTATGCCTATGCTGAGGATACAGGCACGTACATGTGCAAAGCTAAGAATGCTGTAGGGGAAGCTGTAACAACATGCGCTGTTAAGGTGAATCCCAATGCAGGACTCTACCTTGATACCCTCGATGAGCAACGTTTGGCCAAGATCCGGGAATTGGAGAGCTACGAAAGACCACAGAAGGCTGAAGTTGAGGAAGTTGGTCAGAAGCCTGTGTTCTTGACACCCCTGCAGAGTTTGGAGAATCTCAAGGAAGGTGATCATGCGCATCTGGAGTGTCGCGTTGAACCCATCAATGATCCCAATTTACGCATTGAATGGTTCATCAATGGTAAAGCCATTCGCGCAGGGCATCGTTTCCGTACAACTCATGATTTCGGATATGTTGCCTTGGATGTTTTGTACGTGTACGGAGAGGATACAGGCACGTACATGTGCAAGGCTACAAATCTCCTTGGGGAAGCCATGAATACCTGCAACATTCGCGTTGTCAATCGTCGCTCAATTATCCTCGATACGCAACATCCCGATGGGTTGGAGAAGATTCAGAAACTCGAGGCGAAAGCAGGACCAGCTAGGCCTGAAATTCAGGACCTCCCACTCAGTCCACCGAGATTTGTTACCGAACTCCGAGGCACGACGGAACTGTATGAGGGGCAAACAGCTCACTTTGAGGCACAAGTTGAACCAATTCACGATCCAAATCTTCGTATTGAGTTCTATCACAACGGGAAGCCACTGCCGTCTGCATCCCGCTTCCATATTACCTTTGACTTTGGCTACGTTGCCTTGGATATTCAGCACGTTGTGCCGGAGGATGCAGGAGAGTACTCTGTGCGAGCTGTTAACGCTCTTGGGCAGTGCGTGTCCTCAATTAAGATGCGTGTAATTGCCAAGGATAGCATCATTATGGAATCTCAGCGCCCGGAAGGTCTCGAGAAGATTCGTCAACTTGAGCAGGCAGCTCCGTTCAAGCGTCCCGAAATCCCAGATCAGGTGACACGACAACGTCCCGTCTTCACGCAACCTCTGCAGAATATTGATGCACTCGTTGAAGGGGAAACGGCTCACTTTGAATGCCGTCTCATCCCTGTAGGGGATCCAACGCTCAAAGTTGAATGGTTCCGGAATGATAAGCCGCTGGAAGATAGTTCGAGGATAACGAAGCAACATGACTTTGGGTACGTCTCAATGGACATTCAGCATGTGCGTGAGGAAGATCAGGGAGTGTACATGTGTAGGGCAACAAATCCACTTGGGGAGGCTGTTACGACGGCATCCATGAAGATTCGTACGCATGCAAACATTCAGCTGCAGTCACAGCACCCGGAGGGAATGAGGAAGATTCAACAACTTGAAGCACCAACAGCTAAGAGACCCGATGAACCCGAACGGGTGTTTGAGAAGCCAATCTTCACGCAACTTCTCACAGGGCCAGCAGAGCTGTGGGAAGGACAACATGCACGCTTTGAGGCACGTGTTGTACCCGTTGGGGATCCAACAATGCGCTTTGAATGGTACGTCAATGGGGTTGAATTGAAGATGGGATCTCGCTTCAGGACAACGCATGACTTTGGCTTTGTCACGCTGGATATTAATTCCGTTGTTGCTGAGGATAGTGGTGTGTACATGTGCCGCGCAATCAATGCCGCTGGCGAGGCTGTTTCCTCAACAGCAATGAAGGTGAAGTCGCGATCATCAATTGCCGGAGAATCCTTGCTTCCGGATTCATGGCAGAAGATCCAACAGAAGGAAGCTGCCATGAATCGTGTTCCGGATATGTTTGTTGATACAACCCCGCAGCAGGCTCCGGTATTCACGACGCACCTTCAGAGCTACGATAAGCTCGTTGAGGGTCAACATGTGCATCTTGAGGCACAAGTTGAGCCACGAACTGATCCCAATTTGCGCATTGAATGGTTCAAGAATGGAGTTTCCCTCACAACGGGAACAAGGCTAAGGAGTACCTTTGACTTTGGCCTTGTTACCCTCGCAATTAACAGCCTGCGTGATGATGATTCAGCCATCTACACGTGCCGTGCAACGAATCTCCTCGGAGAAGCTGTCTCAACGTGCACACTGAAGATTGAGGATCGTCATTGGCTCCTTGCGGATACAATGCATCCTGATGCATTGCCGCGTATTGGGCAATTGGAAGCTCCACGTCCGGAGAAGCCAGCAGCAGCAGAGCCAACGTATGAATCTCCAGTCTTCATTACGCACCTCAACAATGTGGAATGTACTGAGGGTGATAATGTTCACTTTGAATGCAATGTTGAACCATCGAGGGATCCAACAATGAAGATTGAATGGTTTGTCAATGGGAAGCCCCTCCCAGTGGGAGCACGTTTCAAGACAACTTATGACTTTGGGTTCATCGCCCTGGACATTAGTCACGCCTATGCTGAGGATTCTGGCATTTATACGTGCAAAGCAACCAATAGCAAGGGTTCGGCTTCAACATCAGGATCACTCAGGTGCACAAGTACAGCAACAATGTACCTGGATACGCAGCATCCACAAGGAAAGGCTGGCTTGGAGGCAGTTAAGGATGCCGAAGGAGCTGCAGCAGATCGTGCAGCAAGGAAGCCAGGGAAACCCGATAAAGTTTACCCAGCACCCGAATGGGTTATCCCAACGCATCCGGAATTCAAGCTAACAGAAGCCCAACCGTTGCATCTAGAGGGTCAGGTTGAACCCAAGGAGGATCCGAATTTGAAGATTGAATGGTACTTCAATGGGAAAATCCTGCAGCATGGATCACGCTTCAAGATGACGAGTGACTTTGGTTTTGTCACATTGGATCTTATTGAGGTGTACGAGAGGGATCAGGGTATCTACACGTGCAAGGCCTACAACAATGCCGGTGAGGCCTTCACGTCAACAACGGTTTACTGCACAAGCAAGGAGAGTGTCATTGAGAAGTCGCAGCATCCGAAAGGTGATGAAGGCTTGGAGAAGATTCAGGATCTCGAGGATTCCCTCAGGAGGACGGACGATAAGAAGGCTGACGCCGAGATTGGTCAACCGCCGCGCTTTACGTCTGAATTCACCGACATCCGGAATATCAGTGAAGGGGAAATTGCCCACTTTGAAGCATCCCTCGTGCCGACAGGAGATCAAAGTATGGTCGTTGAATGGTTCTACAATAGTAAGACACTCGAAGCTAGTCACAGATTCCGGACGGTTTATGCCTTCGGAATGGTTGTTCTGGAAGTTCTCGGGACGAAGATTGAGGATTCCGGGAAATATTCATGCCGAGCTACGAATAAATGGGGACAAGCAGAGATCAGCGTTAATCTGGAGTGCGTTGATAAGTCCCAAGGGCAGAAGCCACGCTTCACGACGCAGATTCAGAGCCTAGCAGGACTCAAGGATGGTCAATCGGCTCACTACGAGTGCACACTTGTCCCCGTTGGAGATCCCAACATGAAGGTCGAATGGTTCCACAACGGTCAACCAATGCGCCATTCAAATCGCATCAAACCCGTCGCGGACTTTGGCTACGTCCTCCTGGACATTGCCTACGTCCAGAGTCACGATTCCGGTGAATACGTCTGTCGCGCATCGAATAAATACGGCGAAGACTTCACACGGGCCACACTTCAGTGCACCGGAAAGAGTGGCGTCTTCCTGGACAGCCTCCAACCGGATTCCTTGGCGAAGATTCGTGAACTGGAAACGGGAATGTTGCAGCAACCAGCTACACCCACAACACCCACCGGGGAACCACCGAAATTCGTCACGCAGATCAAGGATCTCGCCAGATTGGTTGAAGGACAGAGTGCGCACTTTGAAGCACGCCTAACTCCCGTCACAGATCCCGAACTCAAGGTTGAATGGTTCTACAATGGCAACAAGCTGCCACATGGACACAGATTTAGGACCTTCCATGACTTTGGCATTGTTATCCTGGACATTTTGTACTGCTACGAAGAGAATTCCGGAGAATACGAGTGCAGGGCTACAAATAAATACGGATCAGATTCAACGAAGGCTTCTCTCAAATGTCTATCGAAGGCTAATCTCATCCTGGACTCGCAATTACCGCGGGTGAGTAGCAAAGAGATCTTTGTTTTCCCTTTAATTTTATTTAAGGATTAGATCTTTTAGAAAATCAAGAAATTTATGTGTCAGGAAATAAGGGAAATTAACAAAAGAATGAACAAAAAATCAATGATCTTTAGTCCTAGGAAACGAAAGATTTAAACCCTCAGAAAATTCATTAGAATGAAAACTTTATTTTTCTAGAAAATCAAAAATTAAATACATATTCTACAAAACCAATTAAATAAGGAAAAATTAAAATAAAATTTTGAAAATGATTTTTTGAAGATTTTTTTAATCTTAATTTTGATGAGGAATTAATCTTGAAATTCCTTAATAATTCCTTATTAATTCATGAATTTCATGGAAATTTAAATATTTAATTCATTGAATTCTCTGAAATATGATTTTCATGATTTTCTTGAATAATTTAACCCTTGGGTGGTATTCAGAGAAAAATATCAAGATAAAAGAAAAAAATCAAGATTTGATATTCTACGTTAAAATTCCATATTTTTAATTTTTCCTAATTTTCAAAAAGACTATTCATTAATTTCTTATTTTTTTATAAAGATATTTATATCTTTTATTTCTTGAGAAAATCTTTTTCTTTATTGTTTTTGAAATAGTAAATCCTCAATTTCTATAAGTTTTTGTTATTATTCTTCAATCTCTTTTAGTTTCTGAAAGATTAAATTTTTAATTTTGTAGAATTTTTAATTTTTAATTTTCTAGAAAAATAAAGTTTCCATTTTAATGAATTTTCTGAGGATTTAAATTTTTCGTTTCCTAGGAATTAAAATCCTTGATTACATGTATGTTCATTTTATTTGTTAATTTTCATTATTTTCTGACAAAGAAATTTCTCGATTTTCTTAAAGATCTAATCCTTAATTTTCTATAAGGTTTTGTCATTAATTTTAAAAGGTTTTCCTAAAAAAATCTTGAAAAATAAATTTCTTAATCCTTAATTTTCAAGAGATCTACTGCATGATTTTCCTGAGTTTAATATGCGCTAAATCATTGAAAATAATCCTTGAATATCCTTTAATTTTCTCAATGATCTAATCCTTAATTTTTATGAGATTTCTATCCTTATTTTTTCTTAATTTAATGCCAAGATTTTATCTTTGATTTCTTAAAGATTTTAATCCCGAATCTCCGTAATTTCCTTAAAGATTTAATCCTAAATTAATTTTTTTTCTTCAATTAAATTTCCTTTCAGGGCATGGAAGGAGGACTTGAGAAGATTCAAACACTGGAAGATTCCCTCATTCGTGACACGCAGGAGCGTGTTGATGAGCAACGTGGCAAGGCACCCGTCTTCACGGTACCCCTTTCGAACATTGATAGCTTGCGTGAGGGTGAGAATGTTCACTTTGAGGCACGCGTGATCCCCACGGATGATCCCAAGTTGCGCATTGAATGGTTCTGGAATGGAAAACCCCTCAAGGCTGGTTCACGCTTCCGCACATTCTGTGATTTTGGCTTTGTCATCTTGGAGATTTCTCCCGTTTACCCCGAAGATTCCGGAGAGTACTCATGTCGTGCTATTAATGATTACGGTGAAGCAGTCACGACGTCCTCAATGCGTGTCCAGGGCAAACGAAGCATCATCCTCGAATCGCAACTTCCCAAGGGGATGGAGGGGACAATTGATAAGATTGCCGAGCTCGAGGGATTGGGGGCGAATGTGGGGCAAATGCAGCCAGATGATGAGACCGGGAAGCCACCGGAATTCATCACAACTCCCGCCGATCTTACACTTGGGGAGAACTCTCTGGCACACTTTGAATGCCGCCTCACGCCCATCACTGACCCGAGCATGAGGGTTGAGTGGTTCCACAATGGCAAAGCTCTGTGGGCTGGATCACGCATTAAGACCATCAATGACTTTGGTTTTGTCATCTTGGAGATTGCCGGATGCTATCAGCGTGATTCGGGCTTGTACACGTGCAAAGCGACCAATAAGCACGGCGAAGCGACTGTTTCGTGCAAACTGCAAGTGCGTGGTCGTCAGGGAATCATTATGGAGCCCCAGTTGCCGTCAAACTTCCGCACAGGCACGGAGAGTATTCAGAAGTTGGAGGAGAATCTCTATAAGCGCGAAGAGATCAGCGCTGAGGAGGAGGAGCCCAATCCACCGAGATTTGTCGTTGAGATCAAGGATAACGTGGACATCCCCGAGGGTGGTCCCGTTCACTTTGATTGCCGCGTTGAACCAGTTGGGGATCCATCGATGCGCATTGAATGGTACCACAATGGACGTCCACTGGCCACGGGATCTCGTGTCCACATGCTAAATGACTTTGGGTTCATTGCCCTGGACATGGATTATGCATACGCCAGGGATTCCGGAGAGTACGTGTGCCGGGCAACAAATCGCTGGGGAACAGCCTCAACGGTGGCCAAGGTGACGTGCAAATCCAAGAAGGACATCATCTTCGACAGTCAACTCCCCGAGGGAATGACGGCGGAGAAGCTGAAGGAGCTGGAACGTGGCCCCGTGACTGTTGCCCCGCAGGAAGATGCCCCAATGAAGCCACCAAAGTTCATCACTCAAATCCAATCGCACACCGTGGATGAGGCTGAAAGCATTCGATTTGAGTGCCGTGTTGAGCCGAAGGAAGATCCAAAGCTGCGCATTGAATGGTACAGAAATGGCAGACCCCTACCCTCAGGGCATCGCTACAGAACCGTCTACGACATGGGCTTCGTCTCCCTGGACATTCTCTACGTCTACCCTGAAGATTCCGGCGAGTACGTGTGCCGGGCAATTAATGATATGGGAGAGGATACAACACGTGCTACAGTTTCGTGCAAAAGTAAAAAATTCCGGGAATTTCTCTCTCTTCCGGAAGCTCTTTCAATGCAAGTTTCCTTTCTCTTCCAGAACTGCCAACAATTATCCTCCAAAATCAAATCCCCAAAGGCATGAAGAAGTCCGAAACTCTCATGCAAATGGAAGCAACAATCAAGAAGTACACCTCGGAGATCTTCCTCACGGAGGATGATCTGTATGATCCGGATAGGAAGCAACCGCCGCGCTTTGTGACGCAAATTGAGAGTCAAACGAGCCTCGTTGAGATGCAAAGTACCAAATTTGAATGTCAATTGGCACCAGTTGGGGATCCCAACATGAAGGTTGAATGGTTCTTCAATGGAAAACCTCTTCCCTACAGTAAGTTTGCAATTTATTTATTTACTTCTGTCTTAATTGGCTCAATATTGAGTTGATATGGATCCACAGTGGGTCAATTATTGAAAAAACTAATTGAGAGACAATAATTGGATAATTTTTTGATAAATCACAAAATTATTGCTGTTGTTGTTCATGGAAATTGATTGAGAAGAGTTTGAGTGAAAATTGAGCATTTTTTGAGTTGTTAAGATAAAAAATATTTCAATTTAACAAAATATGCTCTCACTCCTCTTCGTTGAGAATAGAGAAAGTTTGTGAATTTTGCTTCCAAAAATATTTATTTGAAAACACAAAAAATCGATTAATAAGACAAATAGCTGACAAAAATTGATGGATAATTGCTCAAAAATTGTATGATTGATGATTGAGCATAAATTGCTTGATTTATCAATGATTGAGTGCAAATTAATCAATCTACGATCAATTGATATAGTTGATTGAGTTAAAATTGACTCAATAATGATAGTCTCAATATTGAGTCAATGCAGATCCGCATAGAGGATCAATTATTGAGCAATCAGATTTGTTCTGAAATTTATCAATCCACGAACAATAATTATTGATCAATTGATTTAGCCAAATGATCTGATTCAATTAATTACTCAATTTTATTGATCAATCTGTTGACTCAATCATGATTGAGCATTTGTTGGCTCAGGAATTTTTGAAAATTCTTTTAATCTGTCTTCAAAATTGTCTAGAAAAGTTAATTTTCAACTAAAATTCTTGAAATTTTAGACACAACAAGTTCTTAAACTCGTTAATAAAATTTAAAATTTGTTTAAAAAATATTTTTCTCAAATTTTCCAGAAAATCGTTTTACACCAATTTACGATTTTGGTTACGTGGCCATGAATTTCGGATGGATTTATCCGGAAGACAGTGGAGAGTACCTCTGCAGAGCAACGAATTTGTACGGAATGGATGAGACACGGGCTATGATCAAGACGACCGGTAAGCCGGGAATTATCTACGATTCCCAATTGCCGAAAGGTATGAAGAGTATTGAGCGAATCAGGGAGATGGAGGCCTCATGGCAAGTGTAAGTAACCCATTTTTGAGCTTCTTTTAGTCAAAAATCTTTGAATTTCTTTGCATTTAAACGATTTCTTGGGCATTCTAGGGTTCCAGAGGAAGTGGATGAGGCAATGAAGCCCAAACAGGCACCAACGTTTGTCAGTAATCCCGAACCAGTGACCGTGGAGGAAGGTGAATGGGCGAGATTCTGTGCGAGAGTAACAGGGCATCCACGACCACGTGTCATGTGGCTCATCAATGGGCACACCGTTGTCAATGTAAGACTCTCTCTCTTCTTAAAATCAAAGACAAGAAAATAAAAGAATTTGTGGAAATTTAACCGAAAAACAAATTCTCTAACTTGCAGGGATCACGCTACAAGCTGACCTATGATGGAATGTACCACATGGACATTCCAAAGACACGACAATACGACACAGGGAAGATTGAGGTGATTGCTCGCAGCTCTCTGGGTGAAGCAGTTGCAACAACTGAACTCAAAGTTATTCCACGCAAAGATGATTACCGTGGAGTCCTCAAGAATTCACCAAGACGTAAGTTTAACGGTCAAATTCAAAATTCAGATCTTTGCATTTAATACAAAATAATTTTGCACATATTAGACAGCTCAAAGGCACAAAAAAATCACTCAAAATGCACAAAGAATAATTTTAAAACTCTGCACAGACACACTGCAATTAATTCTTTTTAATCGCTCTCTAGAAGAAGCTGAAATAATAGAAATTAATATACTTTGGAAATAAAAAAAAATAAAAGTAAAGTAGAGACAATCCTAAAAACATAATGCGTGATGCTGAATAATTCCAATAAAGAAAAGGCGACTCCACATTGAAAGGAAGCTTTTGAATTTTTTTTTTAATTATAGTTAAGAAATCTTTTTTAAATTTGACTTGTTTTCTGTCTTAAAAAAAATTCTATTTAAAAATGTAGGGGAGACCGGGGCTAATAAAGTCACTTAAGGGTTTGGAAAAAGCCTAAAATATCATATTTCCTAGCTAGATAGAACAAAATGATCTGAGAAAGAGTTTTTTGCAAATTCTTGGCAAAGAAAAATCTTAAAGATAAAATCTTATTTTTATAATCTTCACATTTTTTTAAGATTCCTGACCAAAAAAATCTGAAACTAGACTTAAACTTTCCGGAGCTTCATTAAAAGAAATTAATGATTTTATTTTAGGTTTGAAAACCAGCTTTAAGGAAATTCTAGCACTATAGATGACCAAAGCCGCTTCTTTGGCTTTATAAGATTTATATAGTAGCTAGATAACCAATCGTTAACATTCCAGAAGTTCTTGATTAGATATCCAAGAATTCTTCTTCATATATCTGAAATTCCTGGACAGGTTCTTAAAGAAGCCTTTAAGGCAGATTCATTTAAGAATTTTGTTTCAGCTTTTAAGCGAATTTTATCGTTTTTAGTTATTTAATCAATCGGTTAAATTCCGAGAGTTCTTGACTAGATATCAAGTCAAAGTTCGGTCAAGAATTATTTTTCAAATTATTTTTTTTTAAAATAATTTCATCATGTGGAGTCGCTTTGGAACCAAAACAAATTTATTTTTGCTGATTTTTTTCACGATTTTTGGACTTTTTCGCCTTTTACAAAATATTAATTTCAAAATTAATTCTTAGATGAATTAAAACAACTAAAAAATAAATAGAAAAATTAGAAAATTAAACACACAAAGCATATCCTTAGATGATAATGCTTCAATGCAATTAAAACACATCCAAATGAAATCATTGCACATTCTCTTTTGAGACATTCCGCTCCACCCCAAATCAATTCCAAAACAGAAAAAATTCCTTGAAAAAATATTCCTAAATCCCTCAATTCCTTTGAGATTATTTTATCCTTGCTTAAAGCTCTTTGTAAAAAAAATAAAGAAACAACTGTAGATATGAAAAAGCCCATCGACGTTCATCGCTTGCAGCTTTTGTACATAAATCTCTTTGAGATTCTGTAGATTGAACTGCTAAAGGTATGGAACTCATTGTTTTAATTTTAAGTCCTTTCATTGCTCCTTAAAGTTTTCTCTCTCTGTATAGATTTTTTTTCTTTTATCTCTTTAGTTTTTAAGGCATGAAGATTGTGGCGATTTTTTTTTTGTAGAAAGAATTTTCTAAATGAAATTTTAATTTGAAGAAGAAATTGAGCCATTAAAATCCTCCGTAAAAAGTAGTTTTAAATGGAAAAAATCTTGTCTGTGTAGCATGGTACGACTATGACCTTGTTCAGTACCAGAAGGAGCGAACGGACACGGAGCTGGAGAAGACTTTCGAGGAGCGAAAGGCACAGAAGGAGCAACAGAGTGGCGTAGATTTGGGACAATTCAACAAGCCAAAGGTGTTCAAGGAAGCCGATACGGAGTGGCAGCAGGCAGTTAAGAGCAAGAAGGGTGAGGACTACTACAACAAACTGCAAGAGCTGGAGAATGAGCAGGTTGTGAAGGAGTCACGCCTCCGGGAAGCTAGTCATCAATTTGCCATTCCCGGAGAGAAGATTGTGCAAACATCAATGGCCAAAGGGATGGCGCAGAAGTATCAGGATAGTCTGTAAGTTTTTCTTTCTTTCTCTTTATTCTTTGGGCTTGCTTTGAGGCAAGCCAATGGCCCTTAGAAGGCAAGATTAATCCCTAGAGAAGGACCGATTTTATCCTTCTTCTTATTCTTTCAAATAAATTTCAAATAAATTAACTGACTATCTTCCCAAAACAGCGAAAAGAGCGAAGAGCTCGATGAGAGAAGCACCGAGACAAGGAAGCTCGTGAAGAGACCACCTGAGCCACATGAATCCGCCGTCCATGGGCGTGAGGTTCACGTGTCGAAGCAGAAACAAACGCAAAAGGAGCAAGTTGGTGATCTGGAGATCACGCGAAAGATCACAGCGACGGAAACAACGGAAATGGAGCACAAGGGGAAGACACAGGAACGTGTAGTTCAGGGCCCAGTGCAGCCCAGCAAGCCACCATTCTTCACGAAGAAAATCCAACCGTGCAGGGTGTTTGAGAATGAACAGGCACGCTTTGAGGTGGAATTCGACGGGGAGCCCCTGCCGCAGGTTAAATGGTTCCGTGAGGACTTCCTCATTCAGAACTCCCCGGACTTCCAGATTCACACTTTCAGCACAAAATCCGTCCTCATTATGCGCCAATGCTTCCTCGAGGATTCAGCTGTGTTCTCCGTTGTGGCGGAAAATCGCGGTGGAACAGCCAAATGCAGCGCAAATCTCGTTGTTGAGGAACGCAAGCGTCAAGGACGCGGTGGTGTTGTTCCACCGAGTTTCCTGGCCACTGTGCAGGATATTCGTGTTGGAAATGGGCAATTGGCGCGTTTTGATGCACGAGTCAGTGGGACGAAGCCATTGGATGTTTATTGGTTGAAGAATGGCAAGAAAATCACGACAAACATCAAATACAAAGTCCTCGAGGAGGATAACACCTACACCCTCCTCATTATTGAAGCCTACCCCGAGGATTCGGGCAAATACGAATGTGTAGCTGTTAACAATGCCGGTGAGGCACGTTGTGATGCCGAATTGTCCGTCTTGACCCCGGCTAAGCCGCATGGGGATAAGCCAACAGTCCCCGGAATGGAGAAGGCTCCAACACTCGTTGAACCCCTGAAAGATCAAACAATCCTCGAGGGACACTCCGTGGTGTTCAAGGCACGCGTTGTGGGGAAACCCAACCCAGTGGCCAAGTGGTTCAAGGGTGAGAGTATCATCAAGCAATCCAAGTACTTCCAGATGATCCGTGAAGGGGAATACTACACACTCCGCATCTCCGAGGCCTTCCCCGAGGATGAGGGTGTCTACAAGTGCATCCTGGGCAATACAGCCGGTGAAGTGGCCACAAGTGCAACGCTCAGGGTCATGGCACCCGAACAGCAGGACGCTCTGCCCACACTCACCCCACTCAAGGATGTTGTCTGCGAAGAGGGCAACCCGGCGCAATTTCAAACCAAAATCTCCGGAAAGGCAAAACCAACGGCAGTTCAGTGGTTCCGTGAAGGTGCACTGATTCCCATCTCACCGGACTTCCAGGTGAGTTTTTTCTTTTATGAAATTAACTTTTAAAAAGATTTTAATTCTCTGGAAAAAATCTCATTTCTTGAACAGATTCTTAAGAAAATGATAAGAAGGTGAGACAAGAGATTAGGATTTGATAGAAATGGGAACTTTTGGGGAGGATTTATAAGAAGATTTAAGATTGGAATTACAGAGTTTTCATAGTCAGAATTTCTCTCCTTATTAGACCTATTTTGATAATATTTTTAAGGGATTTTTCAGACCAAAACACTAGCACAATTTTGCAGAAATTTGAAAAATTTCATACTAAATAAAAAAATTAATTAATTAGGAGGATTTGGGAGATTCTAAAAAACCATTCAAAGTGTTTATTAATGGGAAAGAAATGAATGTTTCCAGAATAATTTACAAAGATTTCTATTGAGATTTGGGAGAATATTTAAAAATTCTTAACCAAATATTGAGTTTTATTCTGTGGAAATATTCAGATTCTCGCTAAGAGTTCTAAATTCAAGCTAAAAAGTAGTAAATTCAATGCAAAAAACGACTAAAAAAAGCCAATAAATATTTAGATTTCAATCCCAAAACATCACAGATTGAGGAACAAAACTTTAAAAAAATCATTATAATCATTATAATATAATCATTATAATGATTTTTAAATAATGCTTAAAAAAAACTAAATTCAAACAAAAAAGTAGTAAAATAATGCTAAAAAGTAGTAAATTTAACACAAAATAAAAAAGATTAAATTCGAACCATAAAGTCCTAAATACGTTTTTGGATTTTTTTTCGGTTTTAGGTTGTTCGGTTTTTAGCAAAAAAAAAATGTTCTTGTGAAATCAAACATTCAGATCTTAGGACATATTCGGATGATTCGCTTACAAATTATTCGCCAGATAAACACCCCTCGTTTTTTTCTTTTATTCCTTTTTTCCCTTTTATTAAAGTTTTTTCTTCATTAGTAATAATAAAAATTTCCTTTAAATTTTCTCAAATTACAGGAAATATTTTTCAATAACGCACAGATAATTTTAATTTTCTCTCTTTTTCTATAAAACTTTTAAAGCAAAAATCAAAGATAAATTCCAACTCTTTCTGCTGAATATTTGATCATTAAAAGCTCCCACCGAAAGCTCAAATATTAAAGAAGAGGACAGACAGAGAAGGGAAGATTGAGACAGAGGCCAGACTTTTTGCCTTGATTTATCTCCACCACACACATATAAAATAAATTAAGAAGAAGTAGAAATCACTAATTAGCGTAGATTTTTGCATTTGCCAAGAAATTTCGGTGCGGGAAACCACCTCTGTGATTCTTTAGGGATCTCAATCCCACTTCTGAGATGTAGTCCAATTTAAGATTGGCTACCAAAAATTCGTACGAGCAGCGGAACACGGCCAACTAAGTGTCCCACATGCGCCCCTGACGAAACTCAGAAAGAGACTGACCCATACCGGAGCGTGCTAATGGACGACGCTCACACGTACATCCACCGCCTAGGACACTTAGCTCGCACCTTTCCCCCACCCGTTAGCCATGAGACTAGGGTCTGGAAAAAATTAGGACTACAATTATGACTCTCAATGCGCATCAAATGTTGCTGAATTTTTTGTTCTACAAATATTATTAATGGTTCGAACGTAAATTTTGCAATAATGAGGCATGAAGAATGAGATTTCTCTTCGCGAAAAGCCAAAAAATTCTCAAAGAGCCAACCACCTGTCAAGATGATAAATTTCACCCGAAGTGACTTTGACGGAGGATTTATTTTTTATTAATTAATAATTTTTTTGACGAATTTTCTCTATTTTCTTGTCCCTTTGCAGATGATCCAGGAAGGTAACAATGCAGTGTTGCTGATTAATACAACGTACGAGGAGGATTCAGGGCGATTCACGTGCCGCGTGACCACATCCGCGGGCCAAGTTGAAACATCCGCAAATCTTATCGTGAAAAGTAAGAAATAATAAGCCCTAATAATTTCTAAAATTGATTAATTTTTACGAAAAAAAAATGCGTTTTTTGCCAAATATCAAATCTCTAATAATTATATTAAAAACAAAAAAGAAATATATCTGTTTATGCCTCCCCCCCAGCTCACGCGCGAATCACCCTCTGTTGAAAAAATAATTTTTATTTTTTATGTTTTTTAAGAATTTTTTTTGTTTAATCTAAAAGTCGTATTTGTGTGTATTTTTTTTGCATATAAAAACACTCAATTTATCATTTTTCTTCCATCAAATTCTCTTTGTTTTTATAACCTAGTCGTGATTTTTTTATTATTATTATTACAACTGAATGTTTATTAATTAATCTTTTTTTTATTATACATTTTAAGCAAAGAAAAAAGATATTTTTTGTAGCTTTTCCTAGACACTGTTTTTTGTTCTTTTTCTATTTTTATTTTTATTTTTTGTTCCCCTTCCCTACGCCCCAATATTGCAAATATATTAATAAAATATTTACAAAAAAAAGAAATTATAAAAATTAATAAAAAAAACAATGTAATGGCATAAAGCAAGAGCTTTTTTTTGTTTTAATGAAGAAAGAAGAAAAAATGATAACTGATTATTTCTAATGTTTTTTTTTTGGTTAAAATTCTGCTTTTTATATTAATATTTAAAAAAAAAAAGAAAAAAAATAGTTAATAGACGATTTATTTATTTCAAAGTTATTTTTATTTTATGTAATACACAAATAAAAACCAAGGAGCAATAAAAAATTCATGCAAGAGAAATACAAATTTGTTAAATAATTTGGTCATTATGTAGAATTTATAAATGGAACACACGAAGGACTTTTCACGCGTGAATTTATTAATATGTTGATTCTCACACACGGATACAGTGCATGAGTTGAAAATAGAGGCAACACCGCCAACAATCGTTTTACGGGAGATTTAGTTTTTAGAATTCTTTTGGGATTTATATTGTCTAGATTTGTTTTTCGTCTAATTCTCACATTACTTTTAATTTTTTTTTTTAGATTTTCAATTGAAAAAGTTGAAATTTTATTCAATAATTAAAATGATTTTGTCTGATATAAAAAAATTTAATTTTTTTCATCCAAAGGTCGTTAGTTTTATTTAAACTTTTTGACAACGAAAAATCATGATTTTCTTTACAATACTTTTCTATTGAAAACATTAAAAAATATATTTTCAAATCATTTAAAGAATCTAACAAAATTCCAAAGAAATAAATACAAAATATGTGAGAAAATTTAAAGATTTTCTTACGTAATTTGTAATGATTCTTATGAATCTTTGTTTGTTTTTTTTCAAAATCTATTTTTTTAAGAAAATTAAATTAATTATTAAAAGAAATAAAAATTGAATTAAACTCAGTTTTACCTAAGTTAATAATTGAAAGATTTTTTAAGGATAAGAAGTGAATCAAAATCTGCGAAAATAAAGTTGTATATTGAAGGAATTCTTTTAGATAAAATCTATTTTGAATATCTTTTTTTTTAACATCATTCAAAGACACGAAAAATAGTAAAAAAAATTCTCAAGAGTCAGAAAGGTCAATAAAAAAAACTCTTAATATTCATTTGGCTTTAACTTTACTGATAAAATTCAGGGAAAAATGTCCAAATTCTCTCTTAAAATGCATTAAGTATAAGCATCATTGCTTCATAAAAAAAAGAATCTCTTATCCAGAATAGAAGCTAAAAATGCACCGATGCATATGCTGCTCATATGAAGTACTTTGAGGGCGTGGCTTAGGCATTTTTAAACAAATTATTTCCTAATGAAAATTAAAAAAAAACTATTTAGCTTTTCTCGGTTACTCTTCTACGTTCTGTGAGTTTTTCTTTCCCTATACTCTGTCTTTAAGTAAAGTTTTGACAAGAAGCTAAAATGAATAGACTCCTTCTGTGTGAATCTTCAAAGGAAAATTCACAGAAAATTTATGAGAAAAAAAGTAAATTTATGAGTCAATTTAGTAAAAGAAAATATCTTGACGGCGGTGTCTGCTTAAACATTCAGCTCCATGCACTGTAATACCTGAAGAAATCAACAAAAAAAGAAGTTTCCCACTCAATGATGTCTCCTCCACACCCGGAAAAGCGGGAAAAGATGAGCAAAAAAAAAACAAGATTTACAACTACATCGATCAAGATGAAGACGAAGAGAAGAAGAGGAGAAAAAAAAGCCAAGAAGAGGGAGAAACTAATAGTTGCCGCTTGAGATGAAAAGTTTATTCTCATTGGAAGTTTTGGGCCGTGTGCAATGCCGCTGAATCTTTTTCATCTCATCCCACCCGCATCAAGAAACTTTATTTTCTATTTCTGTGCGCCGCCCAAAATGATATTTTCCTCTGACTGAGAGATATTCCTTCTACACAAATTATTCGAACAAGAAGAAGAAAAGCTCCCTCTCCTCGCAAATGGATCTCAAGATGGTGGAGGAATTTTTTTGCGGGAGGCTGTGAAGAAGAATTTGAAGAAAAAAACCAACGCACACGGTAGATTCCTCTATCAACGCTCTCTCTCTCTTTAAACGACGAGGATTACATTACGAAGCTAAATTTGGAATGCTTATGGCCACACCTTTATGAAAACACGAAAAAAAATTGAGTTGGAAAAATAGTTTTTCTGTTAAAAATAAATTCTTTGTAGAGAATATTTTTGAGGTTTTAAGAAAACTTTTCATTTGGCAAAGAGTTGAAAAAGAAATGAAACATGCGAGCACGGAGGGAAGAATAAAAAGAAAAATTCTATTTATTGATTCATGAATAAGTTACAGAGGAATTGTTTTGTCTTATTGTACAAAATTTTATTTTTAAAATTAAATGATTAAGATGATGAAGAAAAAAGTCTCTCTGGGGCAAAAAGGCCGCTCAATTTGGCACACAGACGTTGATGATTAACACTGTTGAGACGCCAAGTGATGAGATTTTGTTGATGAATGAGTAATCAGTTATCATAGAAAGAAAATTTAGAACAGGATTGTCATGTTTTCTCCTTCATCCACTGACTCCATGCGTTCTGTTTTGCAAAGAAAATTTTTTCTGTTAGAATTCTTCTTGAAATTAATAAATTTCAATTTTCACGATGAATGCACAATTGTTGGGGAATTTTTAGTATCATTTGTGGCAATAAATCTTCTCCTCTTGTTTCATTGACCCGTCTCTGTTACTAAATTTAATTAAATATTTGCTTTTATGCGGCAATTGTGCATTCATCTCTTACCTCTATCTCTCTCCTTGCTTTGGCGCTTCATTCACTAACTTTTGCATCCATTTTGCATTGAAGAAAATTTAATTTGATTTGTGGGGTTGATTCTGTTTGAGAAATTTTCTTTTCTGTCTAAAAAAAAAGTATTAAAACTTCTCTTTTATTGTACAAAAAAAGGTGTCTATGCTGAGTACTAAAATTTTAGAACTGTTAATTATTTCAAATATTTTTCACAGAATACATTTAAAAGAGATTTAAAATCAATTAATTGTAAGAAATTGAATAATTTCTCAACAGAATCAACCCCTTAATTCAATTAAATTCACTTAAAAGAAAGAAAGCTTCCCTCTGATTGATTTTTCCTTCACTAACACAAAGTTTTTTAATTGTTTTTCACATTTTATTCAATTTTTTTTAAAATAATTAATTCATCACTAAAAGACACTCCATAGAAACTTAATAAATTTTATTTAAAAAATAGAAGTTTAAAAAGCTTTTCTTGGCCGTTTTTTCTTGTTGTAAGTTTGCGTGTTTTCTGTGTGTTGAAAAAAAAAGCTTCCAAATAAAATTGTCACGGCCGCACAAGGAAATGCCATCTAAACTGCCTCTGACCAGGTAACCAACTGAACTCTCGACATACCTTGTCTCATTGTATGCGAGAGAGACATGCGGAGAGAAGGGGGGCATAAGAGCCTCCCCGCAACAGGCATGCGCCAAAGGAGTATTTAATTTAATTCTATTTTAAGTCTCCCCAACATATTTTTTTTTATTTGCTTCAATTCTTCTTCCCAACACACACACAGCACTCAAACAAGCACACCAGCGATGTTTTAAAGCTCTCCGTGTACTTCCATGTTTCACACAGAAATTGATCCTATTTTTAGATCTATGAGAAAGTCTCTACTATCATCATCAAAAGCCTTACTCATAGGAGAGACCGCCACTATATATATAGACATAACGTACCTATATATAAAATGATGGCGAGTGATATTTAGAAAATTTTCTATCTGTGCATTACAATGACAGGCGCGATGATTCATGCCGCGCGTACAAAAGAAAAAGCAACGTGCCGTGTGCCGCAAGTCCAAATTTAACTTTTTCTCACTCAATGCGCGCGATGCGAAGAGGATTTATCCACAAGAAGGAATATAATTTTCATTTGTGAGGGTATGATTGATTCGAGGATATAAACATATGAGATATTTTATGCTTTCTATGTAGTAAATTTACCAGCAGCATCACACCCAGGGAATTATGTAAGAGATGGAGGTTGTTGTTTGAGAAGTTTCTTCAAAGAGATTTTCTGCTGAATTTGTAAAGAAAAGGGAATTTATTGAGAAGTTTATTAAGTTTTTTTTTTAAGTTTTCTCGAAGCTTGAATTCAAAATTGATTAGAAAAATCAAATTTCAAGCAAAAATCTTGAACTTTGCGAAAAGAGTTCTAAAACTTTTCTTTTAACTGAATTTATTTGATATTTATGAAATTTTCTTATATATTTTATTATTAGCTTGAAGTCAATCAAAATTAACTTAGCAAATGGATTAGAAATTATAAGAAATAGCTTTTTAAATGAGATTTTACAGAAACTTTAAGAAAGAAAAATTCTTCCTTAAAGAATACTTAAATTGTTGAAAGGAAATACAGAAAAATCTGAACAAGACTCTAGCACAACTCTACCTTAGAGACAATTTTTATTGCCGATTCCATAAAAAGGAAAGGATGTCACTCATTTGAGGCTCTTATGCGATCATTTGAAAAGTTTTTCGGCGGAAAATAATCTGAAAGCTTTTCTATTTTTCAATTAAGTAACAATACGAAACGAGCAATTGAATTAAAAATACAAAAACCACCCCCACATTCTAGCTGATTCATGTATTTCAGTATTGTGGCGCATCGCAGTGTTTCAAAATGAATAGTCTCCTTTAATTAGAATGAAATATCATTGCTGAAAAATGTTGCCTTAAATAGACTTCTAACTACGTTTAATTCAGTTGAACAATGCTGAACTTTTCAATGAATAAATAGACCTAAATTTAATTTTCACTTCGATTGATGTTATTTTAGCCAAGATTTTTTTTTTATTTTCTAGAAGAATTTTCCATTAACGGAAAATGTTAAAAATAAAAAAAGAGATTTTTGCATTTATCAACAATTTTGTTTTCAATCAATTTCGAAGAGAAGCTGAAGTTTGTTTTACTTTTGTTGAACTTTTCTTTAGCATTTTATGAGATTATTTCTTTGTGTACTTTCAAATGAGATCGTGATAGGAGCAACTGTGAATTGACTCCTTTTATTTAATTATTAAGAAAAAGCTTTTGAATAAATTTAACGACTTTTACAACATAAATTAAAAAGAAATACCCATCGCCTCCATCTGAATAATATTTTCAGGAAAACTTTTAAACATGTTTAAATAAAAATAAAGAAACAAATCAAAAGAACTTTTTTCTAGAATTGCCTTAGAATCCTTAGAAGTTTTCAGGATGTATTAAGAGAAAAAAAAACCAGTTAAACAGCCAGAAAATAAGTAAGTAAAAGAAAAATTGAAAGGAAACTTTATCAAAAGGTAAGTGGAAATTTGTAATAAATTGTTTTGTTTTCCCTGCAATATAAAACTCTAATAAAGTATTTAAAATGAAAAAGATTTTTAAGAAATAAATAAAAAAAGTCAATTTTTGAAATAAATCCAAATCGAATTGAATTCATTGCAGAACGTCGAGGTCGCTCATCCCAATTGACCGTACCTGATTGGCAGAGGAAGATGCGCGATGTACCGCAGAGTCCTCAGCAATCAGGCTCCACCAAATCAGGCACACCAGACACTGATTTGGATTTCTCCACAACAACGAGTCAATCGTGTGAAGATGAAGAAATAATTCCACGTGGGGATGAATCCCTTCCGTGGCGTCGGAAGCGCAGCCGAAGCCTTCAGCCAACGGAGAAGCACAAGAAGCGCTACACATCACGTGATAGATCACTGTCGCAGCAACGGATGATTCAGCGAATGATTCAGAATTATGCAAAGAAGGAGGAGCAGCATAATCCATGGCTGGAGGATATGAAGAAGCTCAAGAAAACGGTTATAACACCCAAATTTATTGAGCATGAAAAACTCGAAGAAGTTGACTTGAAGCCATCACAGATTGAGCATCATGAGATTCAGCATGAAAAGCTGGAGGAAGTTGATTTGAAATCAGTGCAGAAGGCCTATCAGAATGCTAGAATGATGGAGTTGCAGCAGAGAAAGTCTGAAGAGATTGATTTGGGAACTGAAGAGACGACAGAAGAGCAGGAAACTGTTGTGCAGGAAGACACAGCACGGCAGTACATTCAACATTCAAAGCATGAGGAAGATTCAACAATTCTCGCAATGACCAGGAGGGTTGATGAGATGGTACTGCGTGATGCTCTCAAGTACATCCCGCAGAAACAGAAGCGACTGCACAAGAAGGAAACAGATGAAGATGTTTACAGTCAGACTGTGTCGAATGTTGAGGATATAACTCTTCTTAAGCTTGCACAGCACGAATCAACGCAAATGGAGTTGCTGTCGAAGGGACAAGAAGGTGTCCCATGGGCAAGAGGGATCAGGCAAATGGAAACACAGCATATTGAAGATAAGGCCATCCTCCAAGTCGATGTGAGAGAAACAACAGAAACTCAGAGCACAGCTCAAGAAGTTCCCGTACCATGGGAGAGAGGACGAAAGAAGCATCGTGAAGATCGCACGATCATGGACAGGAAAGAAGTCGTAGAAGAAGAGCGCAAAGAAGAGAAGATCACACACGAAGTTACGGAAGAAGAGCAACCAACTCCATGGCGTCGTGGGAAAAAGAAGCAACAAGATGAGCAAGTTGTTGAGGAGAAGGCATGGCTAAGAGGAAAGAAACCTCAAGAGAAGGAAAAAGTTGAGGAAGTGCAATTGAAACCCGTTCCAAGGAAACCAACTGAACAAAAACCAAAAGAACAAGAGAAAGTTGAATTAACTCCAGTTTCAAAAGAAGCACCAGTTGTTCAAGAAATCAAAGAAGAAGAACAACCAACTCCTTGGCGTCGTGGGAAGAAAGAGAAGCCAGTTGAAGAAATTGCTGAGGAGAAACAATGGCCAACAGGCAAGAGAAGGCCAAAAGAAGAAGAAAAAACAGAAGAAGTTCAACTTAAACCAATTCCAAAGAAAACTCCTGAGGAGAAACCTCAAGAACCTGAAAAGGTTGACCTCACTCAGGCTCCTAAAAAAGCTCCAATTGTTCAGGAAATTAAGGAAGAAGAACAACCAACTCCTTGGCGTCGTGGAAAGAAGGAAAAACCCGTTGAGGAGGTAGCTGAAGAGAAACAATGGCCAAAGGGCAAAATAAAGCCAAAAGAAGATGAAAAACCAGAACAAGTTCAACTCAAACCAATTCCAAGAAAGAAACCTGAGGAGAAACCTCAAGAACCTGAACAAGTTGAATTAGCTCCAGTTCCTAAGGAAGCTCCAGTTGTGCAGGAAATTAAGGAAGAGGAACAACCTACACCATGGCGTCGTGGGAAGAAGGAAAAACCTGCTGAACAAAGTGCTGAAGAGAAGCAATGGCCGAAAGGCAAAAGGAAACCTAAAGAGGAAGAGAAACCCGAAGAGGTTCATCTAAAACCAATTCCAAAGAAAACTCCTGAAGAAAAACTTCAAGAACCTGAGAAAGTTGAGCTTGCACCTGCTCCCAAGGAAAAACCAATTGTACAGGAAGTCCGAGAAGAAGAACAACCAACTCCATGGCGTCGTGGCAAGAAGGAAAAACCCGTTGAGGAGGTAGCTGAAGAGAAACAATGGCCAAAGGGCAAGAGAAAGCCCAAAGAAGAAGAAAAGCCCGAAGAAGTACAACTCAAACCAATTCCAAGAAAGAAGCCTGAAGAAAAATTACAAGAACCTGAACAAGTTGAATTGGCTCCAGTTCCCAAAGAAGCTCCAATTGTTCAGGAAGTAAAGGAGGAAGAACAACCAACTCCATGGCGCCGTGGAAAGAAAGAGAAACCAGAACCTGAGGTTGCTGAAGAAAAGCAATGGCCGAAGGGAAAGAGAAAGCCCAAAGAAGAAGAGAAACCCGAAGAGGTTCATCTTAAACCCATTCCGAAGAAGCCTCAGGAAGATAAACCCCAGGAACTGGAGCAAGTTGAATTGGCTCCAGTTCCCAAGCAAGCACCAGTTGTTCAAGAAATTAAGGAAGAGGAACAACCAACTCCTTGGCGTCGTGGGAAGAAGGAAAAACCTGTTGAAGAAGTAGCAGAGGAAAAACAATGGCCGAAAGGAAAGAGAAGGCCAAAGGAAGAAGAACAACCCGAAGAAGTCCATTTGAAACCGATTCCAAAGAAATCTCCCGAGGAGAAACCAGAAGAGCCTGAAAAAGTTGAGCTTGCTCCTGCTCCAAAAGAAAAGCCAGTTGTTCAGGAAGTAAAGGAAGAAGAACAACCAACTCCTTGGCGTCGTGGAAAGAAAGAAAAGCCCGAACCTGAGGTTGCTGAAGAAAAGCAATGGCCAAAGGGCAAAAGGAAACCCAAGGAGGAAGAAAAGCCCGAAGAAGTACAACTCAAACCAATTCCAAGAAAGAAGCCGGAAGAGAAACCTCAAGAACCTGAGGAAGTTGAATTAGCACGAGTTCCCAAGGAAGTCCCAATTGTGCAGGAAGTTAAAGAAGAAGAACAGCCCACACCGTGGCGCCGTGGAAAGAAGGAGAAGCCTGAACCTGAGGTTGCTGAAGAGAAGCAATGGCCTAAAGGAAAGCGAAGGCCAAAAGAAGAAGAAAAACCAGAAGAAGTTAAACTCAAACCAATTCCCAAGAAAGCCCCAGAAGAGAAGCCGGAAGAACCAGAGAAAGTTGAATTGGCACCCGTTCCACGTGATATTGTTGAAGAGGAACAACCAGAAGAGCCTGAAGAGATTCCCGAAGACATATCTTCTGAGGAAGAAACAATGGATACAGATGAAGTTAAAATAAGGAAGCGTCGTGCAAAGAAGAAGAAGTTGAAGCACCGTGCAACGGAATCAGTTGAATCTGAAGATAGTTTTGATTTACAACCCGCTGAAGTTGCTGAACCACGTATTGTTGAAGATGCAGCAACGGAAGAAGCTAAAGTGGAAGAGATTGCTGTCCATGAGACAACACCCGATCTGGTACGTACAACCAGGAAGAAGAAGAAAACCAAACATGTGGCATTCAAGGAGGAACTTGAGATAGCCCGTGTTGAAGCTGAGGAGGAAGAAGTGCAAGAAGACGTTGAAGATGTCGTTACAACGGAAACGAATATTAGACTGAAACCAACACTACCTAAGGCGTTGGAAAGTATTCCTGTAGAGAGCGAAGAGGAAGCTATAGAATTCAAGAAAGAAATCGACATGAAAATCACCTCGAGTATTGAGAAGAAGGAGAAGCGCCGAATGATCATTGATGATAGTCAACCATTCCCTGAATTGGAACTCATTACGCAGAAGCGTGTTGTTGATGAGAAGAAGGAAGAGAGTGTTGAAGAAGAAGAAGAGGAGGTAACAATAAAGGAGGAAATTGTTGAAGAGGCCAAGGTGCCTAAACCAAAGGTGAAGCCTCCACGGTTTACGAGGAAACTTCAACCGAAGACTTGTAAGCCTGATGAGGGGCTTGTACTGAAGTGCAATGTTGAGGGTACACCATTCCCTACCATTAAATGGTTCTTCAACGACACCGAACTCTTTGCTTCTGAGAACTACGTTATGACCGTTGTTGAGACAACGGCCATCCTGGAGATCGTCAAAGTCACCCCGCAGGTTGTTGGCGTCTACACGTGTGAGGCTAAGAATCAAGCTGGTGTGGCCATTACGAGAACAAACATTGCTTTAGGTAAGTCTTCACTCAAACCGAAGTTTTTCTTTCAAAGTTTGGTGTATCTACAAAAAAAGAAGAAAACTCTTCTAAAACTCAATTGGGACGGAGAAATTTTCTATAAATGACTAATTTGCGTGATCCCCTTTTTGAAAAAAAAAAATCTTTCCTAACTCTCCTTGAATGTTTGTTTGCGTGTTGCGCCTGATGCAACACACTCTAGCTCCCCAATTTCATCCTAACAAACCTAGATTAATTAAAAAAAAAAGGTGCAACGCATGTTATTTGATGTGACATACAAATGTTTAAGCAAAAAAATTCTTCTTTGCCAAATCAATTTCCTATTGTGTATAAATTTTTGTAGAAAAAACAGAAGATGACGGAATAGCTCCTCTTTTTGTATCACCTGTTACAATCTCAATGGCACCGGATAAGTCTCGTGCAACCATTTCATGCTACGTCTCTGGCAAACCAATGCCACAGGTTAAATGGTACAGAGAAAATGTCGAAATTACCCCATCGGAGGCTTTACAAATGTTCTATGACGATCAAACGGGCTACATTGCTTTGGAGGTACAAAGTCCCCACATGGGGGATGTTACAGTGTACACTGTTGTTGCGGAGAATGTTTACGGGAAAGCTGTGGGGAAAGCAACAATGGTTCTCAGTGAAGACACAAGAAAACCCCGTGAGAAGCTAATTGCTCCAGAAATTCTAACACCCCTATCACCAAAGATTGTAAAATCTGGGTCAAAAGTAATTCTGAGTGTAAAGTTTGATGGCACACCAACTCCAACAATTAGTTGGTTGAGAAATGGAAAACCCCTGGAGGATGATGCGGTTGTGAAGATTGTCACAGAGGGTAAGCAATCAACGATAACAGTTAAGGATGCTGAAAGGAAGAAAGTTGGGAAGTTCGAAGTGATTGCTGTTAATAAAGTCGGTGAAGCCAGATCAGCGGCATCTGTTGTTGTGTCTGATGTGAAGGATAGTCCGGACATTAAAGCTCCACGATTCGTTCAACCGCTCGTACCGAAAGTTGTGCGTGAGGGTGATGTTGTTATCCTGGAGGCAGTTGTTGATTCAAAACCCCTCTCATCATTCCAGTGGTTCATTAACTTGCAACCTGTTGTCGTTTCGCGTGATCTACGCGTTGTTACGCACGACAACAAATCAATTGTGATCCTCAGATCATTCAAGAAGCACAATGTCGGCTCCTACATGTGCCGTGCTGAGAATGTTGGGGGATCCGTAACATCAACAGCCAGCGTGAAGATGCGCGATGCTGCTGAAATTGAGGATGTTGTTGAGTACCTCAGTCCACGCTACAGCGAAAAGCTCCCACTGAAGGTGGACCTAATGGATGGGGAGACAATTGAGCTGAAATGCCGCGTTGAAGGGAAGCCCACGCCGCGCATCGAATGGTATCACAATGATACTGTTGTTGAAGATGCGAAGAACATCACAGTTTCTCAGGATAATACCGGTAATTGCATTCTCACAATCACCGAAGTATTCCCCGAGGATGCTGGAGAGTACATTTGCCATGCAATTAATGAGGTTGGAGAAGCAACAACGAAGGCATTTGTGTCCGTTGAAGGTACATCCAAAACTGACAAAAGGGAGCGATTCTATTTAAAATGTTTTCTTTTCCTTCAAATCATTGAATTTAAAAACTTTTTTTTTTATATTCTGTGAACAAGAATTGTAAAACTTAACAGTTCTAAAGATTTTAGCATACAGCTTCGGAATCTTTTAGCCGAGACACTTTTCGTGCTATAAAAGAAAAGATTTTCTACAGAATCGCTTTCAAAATCATTAAAATTTCATTCATTCTATTTGTATGTCAACTTCAAATAAGGATGAGATTTCTGCGTTGCAAAATGTTTTCTTTTTCTGTTAGTTTTCTTTAGTTATTTTTGTAGAAATTTCTTTCACCCGCCCTCAATTTTTTTTTCTAGAAAGAATGATCCTTAATTGTTAAGAATTATCCTTCAGAAATCTTTTCCTAACTCTGTAAATAAGAGCATTCAATTTAATATTAATTTTAGAGAAAACAAACATACCGTCCTGTAAAATATTTTTATGATTGTACATAGTTAAAAAAAAAAGAAGAAAAAATAACAAATTGAAAAATAAGGAAAATCAAAAAGCAAAAAAATGTTGTAAAAATTGATGTTTCTGCGTATTTTCTTGGAGTTATTTTTAATCTTCTTGATTTTATGGCTTTTTGCAGCTTTCGAATATCAACAAGATTCAGAGATAACATCAGTTACATCAGTGGAAGAACCATCTGATAAGGTTTGTATCAATCTTTTATATTTAATTATTTAAAAAATATATCTCAAAGTTCTTGAAACAGGAAATTAATTTTGCGAATAAGAGAGATTTTTAATAAAATTGGTTTAAAGAGAAATCAATAAGAATAAAGACGAATTCAAAAGATTATTAAGAAAAAAAAAACTCTTAACAGTCATAATTTTAGATTTGTCTTTAATCCGAGAAAAGTATTTTGTAGAATCTTTTATAATTTTTGCCACGTTCTTGCTACAAGAAATTTTAACAAAAATGTTGAATCATTAGAAAGCTTTTGTCTTTGGATTTAATCTTGTAAAATAATAAAAATTAGAACAAAATCGTCTCAAAAATTAGACAAAACCTTAGAAAAGAAATTTTTCAAATTCAAATTCAATAAATCTCCCGAAAGAAAATTATCAAAAAAAATATTTTTAACCCCCAAACAGACCATCTCTGTGGATGAACCAGTAGACACGGAGACCGAAATGGCTCCACAACTACTGAAGAAACTACCAATTGTAACGAAGACCGTGAGTAAGCCAACAAAGCTGGAGGTGAGGGTTGTTGGACGACCTAAGCCGGAAGTTAAGTGGTTCAAGCAGGGCGAAGAAATTCACGCATCGGAGGAATTTCAAATTGAAAACCTCGAAGATGGCACCTCCATTCTCATCATCAACGACATTTATCCCGATGATACGGGTGAAATAACATTCCAAGCCCACAACCCATTGGGAGTCACAACAACTACAACCCTTCTTGAAGTTACAGAAGGTAATTCGATGGGTTTTCTCGACAAAATTTTGCTTATTCTCTCTTTAAATTTTATTTTAAGATATTTCTTTTCAGACTTTTCAGATAATTTTCTTCAAAGAGCAAAAAAAGCAAATTTTATGTATTTTTTTTCTATGTTTTCTTAACCCCTCAAATCTCCTTTATTCCTTTATCCTCAACCAAAGAATTATAAAAGAAAAAGAAAATTCAATAAAACTTTAAAAACACAAACAGAACAACATAAACACAAAATCATTTTTTTTCTTCAAATCTTCTTTTCATTCAGGATCTTCCTCTTACGGAGAATGAGAAATTAAATTTATTTGTCTTTCTAAACTTGCAGAAATTGTTGGTACGAAAGAATACAGAAAACCCGACTGGGTGGTTCATATGGAAGAAATGCAGGAAGCACTTCGTGGTAAGGAATACAGATCCCTTGTAGATTTTAAGTACCTACTTGTCCTTATAGAATATCCTTCATTTTATATGAAAAAAAAAATGATGCATTCAGCTTTTGATCATGTTAGAGTAGAAATTTACATCGTGCCTCCAATTTATTTTAGCACCACTCTGTTTGATCATTGCTTCTCCACTAACAGATTGGTTTAGAAAAAAAAATAAGAAGAAATTCTCATCGTCGGTAAAAAGCCTGCTACACATGACTGGTTTAGCCCTGAGATTATAGCTTTGTAGAATTGGTTTAAGCTAAAAGTCGGAAATGGAAACAAAATTTGATTTTTTTTACAGATTAAGAAAAATCCTTTTAATTAAACGAATTAAAGAATAAAGTAAATAAAAACTAAATTGAATGCAAAAAACTTATTTTAGCCTATATGTCTAAACTTCAAGGAAAAAATTGAAAATTCTTATTTTTTGAATTTGAATTTTCCCTTTGGTATATATCGATCAGGCTCATCGATGAACCTGTGGGTACGGGATGACCCAAAAATCCATTCAGATTTGCTCTAAAATCAATAGGAAAGTCAGAAAATGCGAAAAATTGATTTAACTTAAAAACAAAACTTTCTAGCACATTAAAAGAAAAATTTCTTTAAAAAAATTGATAGAGTTTTAACGTCTTATCTAAACAGAAAATGAAAAATTAGCATTTTAACGGTTTTAGCATTGCAGAAATTGCAATTTAAATAAGAAAGAAATCAAATTTTGTTAACGTCTAAATTCCATTTAGTTGTAGCAAATGGCTTCTGAATTTTCCAAAATCTATGTCCGAGTAGTAGTTTAGGGGAAAACTTTAAAAACCATTTGTGTGTAACTTGGCCTTTGCGTGAGTGTTTTCACCATCATTTTGCATTGAGTGTAATAATATGTGCCCATATAGGCTACACACGGCACTTACGCTTTAAAAAAATGCTTCTAATGATTATCTTGCAGCTGCAAAGCAAGTTCCATCATTTATTACGGAAATAGTTAACAGACGGGCAGCTGAGGGCGAATCTGTTAAATTTGAATGTGAATTCGTTGGAAATCCACCACCAGGTAGGAAAATTCTTTTTTTTTAACTGTATAAAAATCTCTTTTTTGCGTGGCTTGCAAACTAATGCCGCGATGGTAAAAGAAAAAAATGTGGGATTGTATTCTAATGCTTTCTGGCTCTCTTAATACCTCCTCTCACTCTGTGTAGATATCGAATGGACATTTAATCATAAACCAGTACGTACGGGTGAGAATATTAAGATCTTGACTGGGGAGAAGAAATCAACGTTAATCTTGAAGAATCTTTCGGTGGAAAATGTTGGATTTTATTCTTGCAAAGCCACCAATGAGATGGGCAATGCCGTGACAAGGGCTAAATTTGATCTGGCCTCAGCGGCAACAATGCAATTTGAAGAGGAGGCAAAAGAAGAGAAGAAAATTGAGAAGGTGGAAAAGGTAGAGAAGGTTGCAAAAGCCACCAAAGCAAAGGCAAAGAAGCGTGTTGTGAAGGTTACGGGGGAGGAAAAAACAGAAACCAAGAAGGTCCAAGACGTCTCAAAGACCGCAATAAGTGTTGAGAAGGTTGTTGAAAGTGAGAAGACGGTTTCATCGCAAGTAACTGAGGTGCAATACGCAACAACCCTCGTTGATAAATCCTCCGTTTCAACAACACGAACTGAAACAACGTCCTTTGGGGAAATTGAAATAACTCAGGGCATTGATATGGAGAAGAAGGAAATAATTGAAGAGGAAATCCGCATTGAGGATATCAATGTGACGGAAATTAAGCACGCAAAGGAGGTCAATGAATTCCTCGAACTCATCGAGGCATCCACCTTTGGCCCAGGGGAAGAGCCCCTCAGAGAACTCGCAACAATTGCCTACCTTGTCCAACATGGCGTTGCCACAACCGAAATAACCGCCCTGTACAAAACCAATGCCTTCCCAGCCCTCAAAAGCCCCGAATCTCAAGCTGCCCTCGTTCAACTCATGGAGAGGGAGGGTCACGCAAAGATCATCTCGGAGGTCATTACGGAGGAAAGTGTGGCGGATGAGACCCAAATGGCCGCCACAGTTGGCTTCCACGCCTTCATGCGAATGGTGGAGCAAGAGCACGTGACAATCGAAGAGGTTCTCTCGCACTTTTCACGAGAAGA
Organism: Lutzomyia longipalpis; assembly: GCF_024334085.1. Classification (NCBI taxonomy): domain Eukaryota; kingdom Metazoa; phylum Arthropoda; class Insecta; order Diptera; family Psychodidae; genus Lutzomyia; species Lutzomyia longipalpis. The sequence continues at coordinate 26,804,373 of NC_074709.1, forward strand.
TTTCGTAGCGCAAGAATGGAAGTCTGTTGAAGCCAAAGAGGTTAGCTGTTGATCGATTATTTTGCTTTTCACTCAACTATATATACCTACTCTTTGTAAAGGTCTGCCCTGCAATGAACTGATTCATTTCTTTTAAAAAGCTTCTTTAATGCTTAATATTTAAATATTTAGGCAGCAGTAATTCCGATCCTTTATGTATTGAATTGAAATTTTAATTGGAATTAATCTCGTAGTAAAACCCTTTATGAAATTAAGACTTTAAAATTTTGTTTATTCTGATTTACCAGGCATCTCCATCGTTATCAAAGTTGTTAAATAGAATAATATTCCTTTGATGTGAAACAAAAAAGTTCTCCACAATTATTTTTCAGACATTTTCAATGGTTCTCCAATCCTTCAGTCAACCTCATAAAAATTTTCTTTTGTTTAATTTTACAAGAAAATATTAAATAAAATATTTTCTTTATTATAAAAAAAATTCAAACGAGGTCCAAAGAAATTATTAGATAAATAAGATTTTCATGAGAAAGCATTGTGATTAGAATTTTGTTACAAACACAATTTACCAGGCGCCTCCATTGACATTGTTTTTTTTTCTGTTTAAAGTTCAGTAATAATTAAATAGTGAGGAAACTTTTTTTTTATTAATGTGAAACCATGAAAAGTAGTAAGAAAATGAAAATATATAATTCACCAGGCGCCTCCATTGACATTAACTATTTTGGGTGCAAATTATTGAAGGTCTGTAAAAGGGACAAAATTGAGATTATATAGTCTGAGAAAATGGTTAAATTTTTTGAGTTTTTATCTCTTTATTTAAAGAACTTCAAAGAATTTATTGAGTTGAGTAATGATAATTTTCATAATAATCTGCCTGATTGTAAATTAGAAATTTATGCTTTTTAACGTAATTTTCTAAAAAACATTTTTTTCCACTCTTTAGTCATTAATTGGTAGCTTAGGAGTAGTTTAATTTTTATAATTTTTTTTGGTAGTTCTAATTCTTTTGCTGAGTTATTTAGCAGTTCATTTGGGGGCAGACCTTAAAAAAAAAGAAGAAGCTGCCAAATCAATTGGATAATGGTTTTAGTTTAAAATTTCACATTTTCCAAAATTTAATTCAGAAAAAAAAATTAAAAAAATATTTGTTATTTGTATAGAAATATGTTGGGAAGAAGACTCATGAATTGAAGGTAGCTGAAATTTATAAAACAGTCGCTGTCGGTAAGTTCGATTAACAAGAATAAAAAGAATTAATTAAAAAATAAAATAACGTCGTACACGGATAGCGACTGAAAAAAGAATTTTTAGAAGCAAAAAATATTATCAAGAAAATGATTTTTTTTATTTATTTCGAAAAAAATTATTATTGAAATTGTTATCAATGAAAAATGTTATTTTAGATGAAAGAGGATTTTATTAAAAGTTTTCAAAACACGAAAAATGTCAGGATTTTTTACTTTTGTATTTTGTTTATCCATTTTTTTGTGATTATTTTTGTGTCTCATTTTTCATTGAAGTTGCTCTTTCCCTGTACGACGTTTAACCTTTTTTCGTGAAACTTTTTATTGTTTCTCTGTACTAAACTCTTGTCTTCAACCCTCTTTTTTCTGACCCCTTTCCAGAACATGTCTTACAAGCAATCCAAGAAGAACCACCACTTCCCAAAGGTTTGAAATTCTTACGTGTACAAAATCCTCTCTGTTAAATTGCGCGCCTATTTATCTACATTTTGTATATATGTCTCATTATACATCTCAATGTGTGTTGAAAATCGAATTTTCTTTTATGAACTTTATTTCTTTTGTAGCTTCTTGCGCTATATTAATGGAGTGAGCTTTTAAAGCCAGCAATTTAGGGTGCAATTAAAAAAAAACTCTGTAAATACGTTTCTCTAGCTTACTTTGTTCTTTCAGAAGAAGAAGGAATGTAGATGATCTAATGCTTAACGCGTTTGTTGTCCTTAATCCATCTTTGCCTCACAGCACAGTCTGCAAGAAAAACCAAACAAACAGAGCTGAAGAAAATCCCTTCAATTTGTAAGTATTTCAACGACAAGAAAATCATTTTGTATAAAAAGTCTGTAAACTTTTCTCTCTAAAAAAAACGTCTGTCAATAAAATTGCCGAATACTGTACATAAGACAAACATCATGTAACTGATATATAATGCAAAATTCATCAACTTACGATAGAATAAGTGCAAAAAAAAATGTGCAAGTGCTTCTCACAAATTTTATACAAAAGAAAAATTTGTGAATTTATGAAACTTCAACATGTGCATTTATATACATAACTTTCACAGAAACATCTGAAGTCACCGAATCATTTGTGCATGAAGAAAAACAGGAAGTTGTGAGGAAGAAGAAAAAGCAAGTTAAGAAGGAAGAAACATTGGAAGTTTCTGAGGAACTCGCGAAACGCATTGAGAAGAAATTGAAACCACTCAAATCGCAAATGAGCGAGGAATCCTTCCCCGATGAGTATGCTGAGGAATTTGATGTTCCTGCACCGAAATCCATTCAGGAATTACCACTTCAGATGCCAGTTGATTCAGCTGAAATTGTTGAGCAATCAAATGTAACGAATATTGCCCCTGGGAAGCCAAAAGATCAAGTTGCTTCCATTAATATTCTCCCACAGACTTCCCTGATTACAGAGGAAGCTGTTGTTACGGAACAGGAGACACCTTCGAAGAAACTCGATGTATCTGGGAAGTTAAGACAACCAACTGTTAACCTCCCAGATCTCCTAGAGTCCATTCAAATTACCCAAGTTGATGCTGAAACTAATACAGATAAAATGCGGACTCCAAGTCCTGTTGAAGGTGTCACATCGCGAACAGATATCATGACTCATCAGACAGCTCAAGTCATGGAGTATGCTGCACATGATAGTGTAGCAGATTTGACGACTCCAAAGCCACAGGAAACCGAAGCTAAGGTTCAACTTTTGCCGCATGATGTGATTGAAGTGTCCGAAGTTGAGAGCCATCAGCAAGAGGATGAATTGCAAGACAAACCTCAGGCACCAACAGCTCTAGCCACTGAGAATATAATATCTCATGAAGGAATTCAAGTTACGGAGAGTAGTACAGCGGAAAAGGAAGATTTAACATCATTCCATTTGCACACAACACCAGTTCAAGCACGCCTTGAAATTCCCTCATCGGAACCACTTGAAGTTACAGAAGTCATGACCCATGATAAGTCTCAGAAGTACTACCCTGAATTAATTGTAGCCACTGAAAGTGCTACAGAGCGGTATGTTGAGCAGAAACCTTACATTACGCAGGAAGTTAATGCAACAGAACTAGAAGGAGTCTACGTACCTGGTGTTTTACCAGCAACACAGACTGTTGATGTAGTCCTGCCTACGAGTGAAACTGTAACAATTCAGGAAGAAATGATCCAAGAAAAAGAAACGGTTTTCGAAGAGAAACCCAAACCTACAGCATCCGAAGCAACAGGTACAATTATTCCAATGGAAGGATATGTTACAGAGTACGTTGATGCCCAGATGCCACAGCAAGAGTACACGAGCTTTGAGTATGAAACAAAGACTGCTGATATGACCTTTGATAGGCAAGATGCATTAGCAAGCATAGAAGTTGTAGCAGATGAACGAGAAGATGTTCTACCAGCAATGGAAGCAGCAAAAACTCACACAGCTACATCGGATGTTACGACATATCATACAGCTGAAACAAATCTTCCAGATGTGAATGAGAAAGAGTCAGATTTGGAAGATTTCAGAGCACCCCAAGAGGTTAATCTTAGCGCTGAAGTACCTACAAATGAAGCTGTTCAATTTGAAGAAGTAAACGTGAATGACACGACAAATGTCTTCAATCCCCAAACATTATTCCAAAGTGCTCAGGCAGTACTGCGGATGGAGCCGCAGTTCCCAAAAGAAATTCTCGATGTTATTGTTCAGGATAAGGAAGATAGTTTGAAGATGGAGAAGAAGCCTGAAGAACTAACGGCAAAATATGACTACAATGCTCAGAAATCTCTTATTGTTTCAACGGTTACACTGGAGGAGTCAGAAGGTGTTCTACCAAGTCCAAAACCGACTGAGAGCTTTACAGCTGAACAGACACTCCCAGAAACTAAAGCATCAGTTAATATAACAGAAACACAACTACTCGACAATACGGATACATTAGCAGACTTACAGCCACAGCAGTTAACTGCAAAGGTGAAGACTGATGATTTAGATCAGACTCAAGTTCAAGAGATCATTACACTGGAAAGTGTTGATTTATACGACGAAAAGGCTATGCCTGAGCTAAAAGAAGCACAGCCCGTACTTGAGGACACTCATGATTCAATTCAGAGCACAGAAGTTGTTCCAACAGATACACTCTCAACATTAGATGATATCAAACATCCTGAACACTATGGAACACCCAACATAACAGATGCAAATAAAACAGCAATTCAGGAAGAAATACTAACAGTTGAAGATACTGAAGATTTCAAGAAGACACTTGAACAAGAAGTATCAGCAACACTTACACATCCAACAGTTGATAGCCTCCAAATTCAGGAAACTGTTGTCTCAGAAACAACATCAGATGCAAAAGAATTTGCAAAACCAGAAGAAAAGACTTCAATTCAAACTTTTGAATCACTTGCATTACCAACTCAGACTGAAATTCTTCCAACGGACACTGTTGATACACTAACACTTCCAGAGAAAGAAAAGACACAACAGGTAACAGGTAGCATTAGAGAATACGAATCATTGCAACAAGATCAACCTTGGATTGATGAACAAACAGATGAATTTACTAAACCTCTCGAGAAACAAGAACAAATTGCTACATTTAATGTTCTGGAGAACATTGCTCTCACGCAAACACACACAAAGACTGAAGAAACAACATCAGACATACAAGCCACACCTGAGTTAGACACAAAGACAGCTCAATTAACAACCGACGATTTGGCTGCAGTTTCTCAGTCGGAAGTTGTAACTGGAGACACAGTACAAGATTTCGAAGCTCCCTCCGATACAGTGTCTCATCAAGCTACAATTCAAACATCGGATCTCCCTGTAGCACAACAATCTGAGACAATTGCTGAAGACCAATTAGGTCCTTCGGTAGCACAGCCAGATTTTGTAGATCACAAAGCTGAAATGGCAACAACGGAATTCACAGCTGTTGAACAGAGTGAAGTTCAAGCAACAGATTCTCTCGGTGATCTCCAATTACCTGAGAAAACTAAGCAGCATCAAGCAAATGTGGAGCTTGATGAATTACGTGTTATTAGCCAAAGTCAAGTATCTCCCGAAGAATCAGTTTCTGATTTGCAGAAAACTGCAGAAGCAGAAACAAAAACTGCTCAATTAACAACAGATGAACTAGCAGCTGTTTCTCAATCAGAAATAATTATCAGTGATTCAACTAAAGACTTTGAAGCTCCAACTGAAATTCCATCGCAAGTAGCTTCAGTTCAAACGTCAGATCTTCCTGTAGCTCAACAAACTGAAACACAGCCCGAAGATTTATTGGGACCAAGTGTTATTCAACAAGATGTTATTGATCATAGAGCTGAATTTACAACAACTGAATACTCAGCACTTGAGCAGACTGAAGTTCAGATTTCTGATACTCTCGATAGTTTGAGTTTGCCGGAGAAAATGAAAGAATTACAGGCTAATGTTCAATTAGACGAGCTATCAGTTATTACACAGAGTCAGGTAACTTCGGAAGAAACAGTTGATGAATTGAAAAAAGCCCCAGAGGCTGAAGGAAAAACTGCACAACTGTCCACAGATGAACTCGCAGCTGTTTCTCAATCAGAAGTTATTGTTGGTGATTCATTGCAAGACTTTGAATCTCCAACAGACATTAAATCTCAAACTGCAACTGTGCAAACATCTGAACTACCTGTGGCTCAGCAAACAGAGACAATTTTCGAAGATCAACTTGGTCCATCGATTACTAAGCCTGATCTTATTGAGCACAGAGCTGAATTGACTACAAGTGAACATTTAGCCGTTGAACAAAGTGAAGTTCAAACATCAGATACAATTGATCAACTGAAGATACTCGAAGAAATAAAATCACAAGCAAATGTTACGCTAGAGGAGCTTTCAATTATACAACAATCGGAAATTTCCACTCAAGAATCCGTTTCAGATCTCAAGGAAACCCCCGAAGTTGAGGGAAAGACTGCTGAATTGAAAACAGATGAACTTACAGCTGTTTCACAATCTGAAATCGTTCCAGGAGATTCTCTCAAAGACTTTGAAGCTCCATCAGATGTTAAATCTCAAATTGCTTCAGTTGATATGACTAATCTTCCTGTAGCTCAACAGACTGAAATCATTTCTGAAGATCAACTTGGTCCTGAATTTAAACAACCAGATATTGTTGATCAGAGAGCTGATCTAACAACAGATGAACTAAGAGCTGTTGTACAGAGTGAAGTTGAAACTTCCGATAATGTAGATATTTTGAAAATTCCCGAAGAAATAAAAGAATCTCAAGCAAATATTGGCTTAGAAGAACTCTCAATTATATCTCAAATGCAAATATCCCCTGAAGAATCTATTGGTGATTTGAAAAAGACCCCCGAAGTTGAAGAAAAAACAGCTCAAATAACTACAGATGAACTTACAGCTGTATCGCAATTAGAGGTTGTATCAACGGACACTGTTGGTGATTTTGAAGCTCTAACAGATACAAAATCTCATCAAGCTACAATTGAAACAAGTGATCTTCCTGTAGCTGAACAATTTGAAACTGTTGCAGAAGATCAATTAGCTCCATCTGAGTACTCACTGAATATTATTGATCAGAAAGCCGAATTAACTGCAACAGAATACTCACCACTTATGCAGACTGAAGTCCTCGTTTCTCAAACTGTTGATGAGTTGAAGAGACCCGAGGAGGTGAAGAATGCGCAGGCAAATGTGGATGTAGAAGATTTCCCAGTTGTTTCACAAATGCAAATTTCCTCCGAAGAATCCCTGTCTGAGCTAAAGAAAGCTCCAGATGCTGAAGGTAAGACAGCTCAGCTAACAACTGATGAATTGGCAGCTGTGTTGCAATCGGAAATTATTGTTGGAGACACAACGAAAGACTTTGAAGCTCCATCCGATGATAAGAGACAAACTGCAACAGTTGAAACATCTGAACTTCCTGTTGCTCAGCAAACTGAGACGATGCCTGAAGATTATCTGGGTCCTTCTGTTGCAAAGCCTGATGTTGTTGATCATACAGCTAACGTTGCGACAACTGAGCACGCAGCAGTTCAGCAGAGTGAAGTTGAAGTCGATGATACGTACATTCCATTCAGTAGAATGCCTGAAATTAAAGAATCCTACATTAGCGTTAGCATCGATGAATTCCAAGCTGTGTCGCAATTTAAGGTTGACGAAGAGAACTACGTGTCAGACTTGGTTAGTGCAGACGTTCCTTCGGAGACTTTTGCAAAAATATCTCCAATTGAGCATGTTTCAGTGGAGCAAATGGATGTTAGTGCCGAGGAAGACGTTAGAGATTTGAAAATTGAGGATTTGAAGAAGGTATCAAAGATTGGCTTAGCTGACACTGAGGCAGCATTGCCGGTACAAATGGATGTTGTTGTGCAGGAGACAGCAAAGACATTTGATGGTACATTCGTACCAGATGGCCATACAGCAAAAGAAATCTTAGATGGTTCCACTGTGGCTGAACAAATGGAGGTACAGCCTGATGAGTACGTTACATTTGAATCAAAGATCGTTGATGCGATTGCTCAGAAACCCAAACAGAGTATTGAATCAGCTGGAAAAGTCCCCGAATCGCATGAAGTCATTGCAAATGAATTGGAAGAAGAACTAAAATTGTCGCTTTTAACAGAAAAGGCATCACATTCAGTTCAAGAACAATTCGCATCCCCCAAGATAACCGAACTGGAATCCCTCATCAAGCACACAGACGACGTGACCCACAAGGTTGCGGAGGACACTATTACAACAGAGGTACAATATATACCATACTTAATATATATCTGGGGTGCAATGGCAGCAAACCCTAAAAACTCACATCATGGATTTTTTCAGGTCGAAGAACACGAAGAGATTACAACGATTGAAAGTCAACGCATAGGTAGGATTTACTGGGATTTCCCTAAATTTCTTTTATTCTTCCCAAAAAATATTCTTTATTTATTTTTTATTTCTTAAATCTCTTTACTGTAACACTCCTGAGAAGGAACTCAGTGCGTTTACTCCGAGATAAAAAAAAACAACAAATTAAAAATGATTGGCTTTGGATTGATGTTTTCTAAATTCGTTTTTTTTTTACTGTAACATTTCAGGAAGAAATTTCAAAAAATAAAAATTTCAAAAAATGAAATTCCTCGTTGATACAGAGAGCTATGACCTCTCAATGTTTTGGGCATAGAGTTCATGCAAAATTATTTATAATTTCGGCTAAATTAACTTGGAGGAAACGCTGTAGGATTAATGTGACGTAATGTAGATGTTAATGTTGTTTCCCAGTTAAAGCTGAACTATCCCAATATTGTTATATTTATTAGTAAATTTAGTTCGTTATTATGTAGAATCAATCATAGACTTACATGATGTGTGAATGTATGGGGACTAGCAGCATAAATTACCTCAAAAGCTGAGAATTTATGCTTCTGGTCTAAAATTCATGATCGCGCGTAGATTTAGTTGTAATTTTAATGTGCATTTTGGCAAAAAAAATTATTTAGTAGGTTAGATTAGTTAGAATACGCGAACACGAATTTTATGCACAAATACATGAAACATTTTATGAGACTTTTCTTTCTATTTCTTTACTTTTCTCTACAATCCTTTCTATCTAAATTACAGATTCGTACGAAAAATAATTTTAAAAAAAATCTTTGAAAAATAAGGCAAATTATTTTTGGTAGGAGTCTGTATACTTCTAATATAAGGAAAGAAATTCATATAGATATTAGAACATTAGAACATACTGAACACTGATACATAAACTAAAGGTGCTCACAACAAAATAATTTTTTTGAATTCTATACGAAGTAATTAAACGACTTTGAAAGAATTTTAGCTCTTAAAAAAAAGGAATCAATTTTTAAAATTATTAAATTGTAAAAAAGCGAAAAAAAGGTTCATCGAGGAAAAAGTTCTTTGGGATGTGCTTCATCAAGAAAATGGGTAATAAAAGAAAAGATTCTATATCGTAATAGAAATGAGGATCTTCCGGTAAAGGTAATACAATGAGTAAGTTGGAAAATATATTGTGAACCCCTTTAGATAGTTTTTGTATATAATTTATCTCTCCAAACCCTCAAAAAAAATTTTTTATATAAAAAACTATTTAATTTTCTTTCCCAAAATATCCTGCTCGAATGTAAAACAAATTAAGCATGTGATAAAATTTAGTTCTATCCCCGTAATTGTAGAATAATAATCAAAAAAAAAATTGAAAGATACCTTTAAAAATCTCATAAATGTTGTCCAAATAATTGTTTATTTTAAAAATATTTCTTGTGGTCAAAGTAGAGTAGAATATATCCAATATTATCTAAATAAAAAACCAAAAAACCTCTTTTTATTCTCTGTTTAACTATACCCTGTAGAATGGAAGCACTTCCCTTATTTCGAGAATGTTTTACGTTAGAGCACAATGCATGCCATTAAAAACTCTTCAGCTACACACTCACACCTCCGATATAAGGCAAACATCATAAAAAACTAGCTCAAAAACATATAAAAATCATAAAAAAAAATGCAGATAGGAGTTATTAAAGGTTCAGTAAACAACGCGATAGAATAAAATCAAAACAATAAGAAAAATTCTCTAAAAAAAATTCTCTTTCAAAATTTAAATTTTTCAGAAGAAGAACAAAAAGAAGAATTGGAAGAAACAGAAATCAAACAAGACAAAAAGAAACCAAAAACTAAAAAGAGAAAGACACAAAGACACGAAGAAGAAACGGAAGAAAAGAGACAGGAGGAAAAAACTACAGAAATTGAAGAAATAGAAGAAACTGTTAAAGTTGAAACCACCGAAGAAATTGTTGAAGATGTTGAACAACCAGGTCTCAAGAAGAAGAAGAAAATCATCAAGAAGACAAAGAAGGGTGGCATCGTAGAGGTCACAGAAAAGATCACAGAGATACCGCAAATTGAAGAAGTGCCCGAAGAAACACCTGAAGAAACTGTTAAAGTTGAAACCACCGAAGAAATTGTTGAAGATGTTGAGCAGCCAGGTCTCAAGAAGAAGAAGAAAATCATCAAGAAGACAAAGAAGGGTGGCATCGTAGAGGTCACAGAAAAGATCACAGAGGTACCGCAAATTGAAGAAGTGCCCGAAGAAACACCCGAAGAAACTGTTAAAGTTGAAACCACCGAAGAAATTGTTGAAGATGTTGAGCAGCCAGGTCTCAAGAAGAAGAAGAAAATCATCAAGAAAACAAAGAAGGGTGGCATCGTAGAGGTCACAGAAAAGATCACAGAGGTACCGCAAATTGAAGAAGTGCCCGAAGAAACACCTGAAGAAACTGTTAAAGTTGAAACCACCGAAGAAATTGTTGAAGATGTTGAACAACCAGGTCTCAAGAAGAAGAAGAAAATCATCAAGAAGACAAAGAAGGGTGGCATCGTAGAGGTCACAGAAAAGATCACAGAGGTACCGCAAATTGAAGAAGTGCCCGAAGAAACACCTGAAGAAACTGTTAAAGTTGAAACCACCGAAGAAATTGTTGAAGATGTTGATCAACCAGGTCTCAAGAAGAAGAAGAAAATCATCAAGAAGACAAAGAAGGGTGGCATCGTAGAGGTCACAGAAAAGATCACAGAGGTACCGCAAATTGAAGAAGTGCCCGAAGAAACACCTGAAGAAACTGTTAAAGTTGAAACCACCGAAGAAATTGTTGAAGATGTTGATCAACCAGGTCTCAAGAAGAAGAAGAAAATCATCAAGAAGACAAAGAAGGGTGGCATCGTAGAGGTCACAGAAAAGATCACAGAGGTACCGCAAATTGAAGAAGTGCCCGAAGAAACACCTGAAGAAACTGTTAAAGTTGAAACCACCGAAGAAATTGTTGAAGATGTTGAACAACCAGGTCTCAAGAAGAAGAAGAAAATCATCAAGAAGACAAAGAAGGGTGGCATCGTAGAGGTCACAGAAAAGATCACAGAGGTACCGCAAATTGAAGAAGTGCCCGAAGAAACACCTGAAGAAACTGTTAAAGTTGAAACCACCGAAGAAATTGTTGAAGATGTTGATCAACCAGGTCTCAAGAAGAAGAAGAAAATCATCAAGAAGACAAAGAAGGGTGGCATCGTAGAGGTCACAGAAAAGATCACAGAGGTACCGCAAATTGAAGAAGTGCCCGAAGAAACACCTGAAGAAACTGTTAAAGTTGAAACCACCGAAGAAATTGTCGAAGATGTTGAACAACCAGGTCTTAAGAAGAAGAAGAAAATCATCAAGAAGACAAAGAAGGGTGGAATCGTAGAGGTCACAGAAAAGATCACAGAGGTACCGCAAATTGAAGAAGTGCCCGAAGAAACACCTGAAGAAACTGTTAAAGTTGAAACCACCGAAGAAATTGTTGAAGATGTTGATCAACCAGGTCTCAAGAAGAAGAAGAAAATCATCAAGAAGACAAAGAAGGGTGGCATCGTAGAGGTCACAGAAAAGATCACAGAGGTACCGCAAATTGAAGAAGTGCCCGAAGAAACACCTGAAGAAACTGTTAAAGTTGAAACCACCGAAGAAATTGTTGAAGATGTTGAACAACCAGGTCTCAAGAAGAAGAAGAAAATCATCAAGAAGACAAAGAAGGGTGGCATCGTAGAGGTCACAGAAAAGATCACAGAGGTACCGCAAATTGAAGAAGTGCCCGAAGAAACACCTGAAGAAACTGTTAAAGTTGAAACCACCGAAGAAATTGTCGAAGATGTTGAACAACCAGGTCTTAAGAAGAAGAAGAAAATCATCAAGAAGACAAAGAAGGGTGGCATCGTAGAGGTCACAGAAAAGATCACAGAGGTACCGCAAATTGAAGAAGTGCCCGAAGAAACACCTGAAGAAACTGTTAAAGTTGAAACCACCGAAGAAATTGTTGAAGATGTTGATCAACCAGGTCTCAAGAAGAAGAAGAAAATCATCAAGAAGACAAAGAAGGGTGGCATCGTAGAGGTCACAGAAAAGATCACAGAGGTACCGCAAATTGAAGAAGTGCCCGAAGAAACACCTGAAGAAACTGTTAAAGTTGAAACCACCGAAGAAATTGTTGAAGATGTTGAACAACCAGGTCTTAAGAAGAAGAAGAAAATCATCAAGAAGACAAAGAAGGGTGGAATCGTAGAGGTCACAGAAAAGATCACAGAGGTACCGCAAATTGAAGAAGTGCCCGAAGAAACACCTGAAGAAACTGTTAAAGTTGAAACCACCGAAGAAATTGTTGAAGATGTTGATCAACCAGGTCTCAAGAAGAAGAAGAAAATCATCAAGAAGACAAAGAAGGGTGGCATCGTAGAGGTCACAGAAAAGATCACAGAGGTACCGCAAATTGAAGAAGTGCCCGAAGAAACACCTGAAGAAACTGTTAAAGTTGAAACCACCGAAGAAATTGTTGAAGATGTTGAACAACCAGGTCTCAAGAAGAAGAAGAAAATCATCAAGAAGACAAAGAAGGGTGGCATCGTAGAGGTCACAGAAAAGATCACAGAGGTACCGCAAATTGAAGAAGTGCCCGAAGAAACACCTGAAGAAACTGTTAAAGTTGAAACCACCGAAGAAATTGTTGAAGATGTTGATCAACCAGGTCTCAAGAAGAAGAAGAAAATCATCAAGAAGACAAAGAAGGGTGGCATCGTAGAGGTCACAGAAAAGATCACAGAGGTACCGCAAATTGAAGAAGTGCCCGAAGAAACACCTGAAGAAACTGTTAAAGTTGAAACCACCGAAGAAATTGTCGAAGATGTTGAACAACCAGGTCTTAAGAAGAAGAAGAAAATCATCAAGAAGACAAAGAAGGGTGGAATCGTAGAGGTCACAGAAAAGATCACAGAGGTACCGCAAATTGAAGAAGTGCCCGAAGAAACACCTGAAGAAACTGTTAAAGTTGAAACCACCGAAGAAATTGTTGAAGATGTTGATCAACCAGGTCTCAAGAAGAAGAAGAAAATCATCAAGAAGACAAAGAAGGGTGGCATCGTAGAGGTCACAGAAAAGATCACAGAGGTACCGCAAATTGAAGAAGTGCCCGAAGAAACACCTGAAGAAACTGTTAAAGTTGAAACCACCGAAGAAATTGTTGAAGATGTTGAACAACCAGGTCTCAAGAAGAAGAAGAAAATCATCAAGAAGACAAAGAAGGGTGGCATCGTAGAGGTCACAGAAAAGATCACAGAGGTACCGCAAATTGAAGAAGTGCCCGAAGAAACACCTGAAGAAACTGTTAAAGTTGAAACCACCGAAGAAATTGTCGAAGATGTTGAACAACCAGGTCTTAAGAAGAAGAAGAAAATCATCAAGAAGACAAAGAAGGGTGGCATCGTAGAGGTCACAGAAAAGATCACAGAGGTACCGCAAATTGAAGAAGTGCCCGAAGAAACACCTGAAGAAACTGTTAAAGTTGAAACCACCGAAGAAATTGTTGAAGATGTTGAACAACCAGGTCTCAAGAAGAAGAAGAAAATCATCAAGAAGACAAAGAAGGGTGGCATCGTAGAGGTCACAGAAAAGATCACAGAGGTACCGCAAATTGAAGAAGTGCCCGAAGAAACACCTGAAGAAACTGTTAAAGTTGAAACCACCGAAGAAATTGTCGAAGATGTTGAACAACCAGGTCTTAAGAAGAAGAAGAAAATCATCAAGAAGACAAAGAAGGGTGGCATCGTAGAGGTCACAGAAAAGATCACAGAGGTACCGCAAATTGAAGAAGTGCCCGAAGAAACACCCGAAGAAACTGTTAAAGTTGAAACCACCGAAGAAATTGTTGAAGATGTTGAACAACCAGGTCTCAAGAAGAAGAAGAAAATCATCAAGAAGACAAAGAAGGGTGGCATCGTAGAGGTCACAGAAAAGATCACAGAGGTACCGCAAATTGAAGAAGTGCCCGAAGAAACACCTGAAGAAACTGTTAAAGTTGAAACCACCGAAGAAATTGTTGAAGATGTTGAACAACCAGGTCTCAAGAAGAAGAAGAAAATCATCAAGAAGACAAAGAAGGGTGGCATCGTAGAGGTCACAGAAAAGATCACAGAGGTACCGCAAATTGAAGAAGTGCCCGAAGAAACACCTGAAGAAACTGTTAAAGTTGAAACCACCGAAGAAATTGTCGAAGATGTTGAACAACCAGGTCTTAAGAAGAAGAAGAAAATCATCAAGAAGACAAAGAAGGGTGGCATCGTAGAGGTCACAGAAAAGATCACAGAGGTACCGCAAATTGAAGAAGTGCCCGAAGAAACACCTGAAGAAACTGTTAAAGTTGAAACCACCGAAGAAATTGTTGAAGATGTTGAACAACCAGGTCTCAAGAAGAAGAAGAAAATCATCAAGAAGACAAAGAAGGGTGGCATCGTAGAGGTCACTGAAAAGATCACAGAGGTACCGCAAATTGAAGAAGTGCCCGAAGAAACACCTGAAGAAACTGTTAAAGTTGAAACCACCGAAGAAATTGTCGAAGATGTTGAACAACCAGGTCTTAAGAAGAAGAAGAAAATCATCAAGAAGACAAAGAAGGGTGGCATCGTAGAGGTCACAGAAAAGATCACAGAGGTACCGCAAATTGAAGAAGTGCCCGAAGAAACACCTGAAGAAACTGTTAAAGTTGAAACCACCGAAGAAATTGTTGAAGATGTTGAACAACCAGGTCTCAAGAAGAAGAAGAAAATCATCAAGAAGACAAAGAAGGGTGGCATCGTAGAGGTCACAGAAAAGATCACAGAGGTACCGCAAATTGAAGAAGTGCCCGAAGAAACACCTGAAGAAACTGTTAAAGTTGAAACCACCGAAGAAATTGTTGAAGATGTTGAACAACCAGGTCTCAAGAAGAAGAAGAAAATCATCAAGAAGACAAAGAAGGGTGGCATCGTAGAGGTCACAGAAAAGATCACAGAGGTACCGCAAATTGAAGAAGTGCCCGAAGAAACACCTGAAGAAACTGTTAAAGTTGAAACCACCGAAGAAATTGTTGAAGATGTTGAGCAGCCAGGTCTCAAGAAGAAGAAGAAAATCATCAAGAAGACAAAGAAGGGTGGCATCGTAGAGGTCACAGAAAAGATCACAGAGGTACCGCAAATTGAAGAAGTGCCCGAAGAAACACCTGAAGAAACTGTTAAAGTTGAAACCACCGAAGAAATTGTTGAAGATGTTGAACAACCAGGTCTCAAGAAGAAGAAGAAAATCATCAAGAAGACAAAGAAGGGTGGCATCGTAGAGGTCACAGAAAAGATCACAGAGGTACCGCAAATTGAAGAAGTGCCCGAAGAAACACCTGAAGAAACTGTTAAAGTTGAAACCACCGAAGAAATTGTTGAAGATGTTGAACAACCAGGTCTCAAGAAGAAGAAGAAAATCATCAAGAAGACAAAGAAGGGTGGCATCGTAGAGGTCACAGAAAAGATCACAGAGGTACCGCAAATTGAAGAAGTGCCCGAAGAAACACCTGAAGAAACTGTTAAAGTTGAAACCACCGAAGAAATTGTTGAAGATGTTGAACAACCAGGTCTCAAGAAGAAGAAGAAAATCATCAAGAAGACAAAGAAGGGTGGCATCGTAGAGGTCACAGAAAAGATCACAGAGGTACCGCAAATTGAAGAAGTGCCCGAAGAAACACCTGAAGAAACTGTTAAAGTTGAAACCACCGAAGAAATTGTTGAAGATGTTGAACAACCAGGTCTCAAGAAGAAGAAGAAAATCATCAAGAAGACAAAGAAGGGTGGCATCGTAGAGGTCACAGAAAAGATCACAGAGGTACCGCAAATTGAAGAAGTGCCCGAAGAAACACCTGAAGAAACTGTTAAAGTTGAAACCACCGAAGAAATTGTTGAAGATGTTGAGCAGCCAGGTCTCAAGAAGAAGAAGAAAATCATCAAGAAGACAAAGAAGGGTGGCATCGTAGAGGTCACAGAAAAGATCACAGAGGTACCGCAAATTGAAGAAGTGCCCGAAGAAACACCTGAAGAAACTGTTAAAGTTGAAACCACCGAAGAAATTGTTGAAGATGTTGAACAACCAGGTCTCAAGAAGAAGAAGAAAATCATCAAGAAGACAAAGAAGGGTGGCATCGTAGAGGTCACAGAAAAGATCACAGAGGTACCGCAAATTGAAGAAGTGCCCGAAGAAACACCTGAAGAAACTGTTAAAGTTGAAACCACCGAAGAAATTGTTGAAGATGTTGAACAACCAGGTCTCAAGAAGAAGAAGAAAATCATCAAGAAGACAAAGAAGGGTGGCATCGTAGAGGTCACAGAAAAGATCACAGAGGTACCGCAAATTGAAGAAGTGCCCGAAGAAACACCTGAAGAAACTGTTAAAGTTGAAACCACCGAAGAAATTGTTGAAGATGTTGAGCAGCCAGGTCTCAAGAAGAAGAAGAAAATCATCAAGAAGACAAAGAAGGGTGGCATCGTAGAGGTCACAGAAAAGATCACAGAGGTACCGCAAATTGAAGAAGTGCCCGAAGAAACACCTGAAGAAACTGTTAAAGTTGAAACCACCGAAGAAATTGTCGAAGACTTTGAACAACCAGGCATTAAAAAGAAAAAGAAAATCATCAAGAAGACAAAGAAGGGTGGCATCGTAGAGGTCACAGAAAAGATCACAGAGGTACCGCAAATTGAAGAAGTGCCCGAAGAAACACCTGAAGAAACTGTTAAAGTTGAAACCACCGAAGAAATTGTTGAAGATGTTGAGCAGCCAGGTCTCAAGAAGAAGAAGAAAATCATCAAGAAGACAAAGAAGGGTGGCATCGTAGAGGTCACAGAAAAGATCACAGAGGTACCGCAAATTGAAGAAGTGCCCGAAGAAGCACCTGAAGAAACTGTTAAAGTTGAAACCACCGAAGAAATTGTTGAAGATGTTGAGCAGCCAGGTCTCAAGAAGAAGAAGAAAATCATCAAGAAGACAAAGAAGGGTGGCATCGTAGAGGTCACAGAAAAGATCACAGAGGTACCGCAAATTGAAGAAGTGCCCGAAGAAACACCTGAAGAAACTGTTAAAGTTGAAACCACCGAGGAAATTGTCGAAGACGTTGAACAACTAGGCATTAAAAAGAAAAAGAAAATCATCAAGAAGACAAAGAAGGGTGGCATCGTAGAGGTCACAGAAAAGATCACAGAGGTACCGCAAATTGAAGAAGTGCCCGAAGAAACACCTGAAGAAACTGTTAAAGTTGAAACCACCGAAGAAATTGTTGAAGATGTTGAGCAGCCAGGTCTCAAGAAGAAGAAGAAAATCATCAAGAAGACAAAGAAGGGTGGCATCGTAGAGGTCACAGAAAAGATCACAGAGGTACCGCAAATTGAAGAAGTGCCCGAAGAAACACCTGAAGAAACTGTTAAAGTTGAAACCACCGAGGAAATTGTCGAAGACGTTGAACAACCAGGCATTAAAAAGAAAAAGAAAATCATCAAGAAGACAAAGAAGGGTGGCATCGTAGAGGTCACAGAAAAGATCACAGAGGTACCGCAAATTGAAGAAGTGCCCGAAGAAACACCTGAAGAAACTGTTAAAGTTGAAACCACCGAAGAAATTGTTGAAGATGTTGAGCAGCCAGGTCTCAAGAAGAAGAAGAAAATCATCAAGAAGACAAAGAAGGGTGGCATCGTAGAGGTCACAGAAAAGATCACAGAGGTACCGCAAATTGAAGAAGTGCCCGAAGAAACACCTGAAGAAACTGTTAAAGTTGAAACCACCGAAGAAATTGTTGAAGATGTTGAGCAGCCAGGTCTCAAGAAGAAGAAGAAAATCATCAAGAAGACAAAGAAGGGTGGCATCGTAGAGGTCACAGAAAAGATCACAGAGGTACCGCAAATTGAAGAAGTGCCCGAAGAAACACCTGAAGAAACTGTTAAAGTTGAAACCACCGAGGAAATTGTCGAAGACGTTGAACAACTAGGCATTAAAAAGAAAAAGAAAATCATCAAGAAGACAAAGAAGGGTGGCATCGTAGAGGTCACAGAAAAGATCACAGAGGTACCGCAAATTGAAGAAGTGCCCGAAGAAACACCTGAAGAAACTGTTAAAGTTGAAACCACCGAAGAAATTGTTGAAGATGTTGAGCAGCCAGGTCTCAAGAAGAAGAAGAAAATCATCAAGAAGACAAAGAAGGGTGGCATCGTAGAGGTCACAGAAAAGATCACAGAGGTACCGCAAATTGAAGAAGTGCCCGAAGAAACACCTGAAGAAACTGTTAAAGTTGAAACCACCGAGGAAATTGTCGAAGACGTTGAACAACCAGGCATTAAAAAGAAAAAGAAAATCATCAAGAAGACAAAGAAGGGTGGCATCGTAGAGGTCACAGAAAAGATCACAGAGGTACCGCAAATTGAAGAAGTGCCCGAAGAAACACCTGAAGAAACTGTTAAAGTTGAAACCACCGAAGAAATTGTTGAAGATGTTGAGCAGCCAGGTCTCAAGAAGAAGAAGAAAATCATCAAGAAGACAAAGAAGGGTGGCATCGTAGAGGTCACAGAAAAGATCACAGAGGTACCGCAAATTGAAGAAGTGCCCGAAGAAGCACCTGAAGAAACTGTTAAAGTTGAAACCACCGAAGAAATTGTTGAAGATGTTGAGCAGCCAGGTCTCAAGAAGAAGAAGAAAATCATCAAGAAGACAAAGAAGGGTGGCATCGTAGAGGTCACAGAAAAGATCACAGAGGTACCGCAAATTGAAGAAGTGCCCGAAGAAACACCTGAAGAAACTGTTAAAGTTGAAACCACCGAGGAAATTGTCGAAGACGTTGAACAACCAGGCATTAAAAAGAAAAAGAAAATCATCAAGAAGACAAAGAAGGGTGGCATCGTAGAGGTCACAGAAAAGATCACAGAGGTACCGCAAATTGAAGAAGTGCCCGAAGAAACACCTGAAGAAACTGTTAAAGTTGAAACCACCGAAGAAATTGTTGAAGATGTTGAGCAGCCAGGTCTCAAGAAGAAGAAGAAAATCATCAAGAAGACAAAGAAGGGTGGCATCGTAGAGGTCACAGAAAAGATCACAGAGGTACCGCAAATTGAAGAAGTGCCCGAAGAAACACCTGAAGAAACTGTTAAAGTTGAAACCACCGAGGAAATTGTCGAAGACGTTGAACAACCAGGCATTAAAAAGAAAAAGAAAATCATCAAGAAGACAAAGAAGGGTGGCATCGTAGAGGTCACAGAAAAGATCACAGAGGTACCGCAAATTGAAGAAGTGCCCGAAGAAACACCTGAAGAAACTGTTAAAGTTGAAACCACCGAGGAAATTGTCGAAGACGTTGAACAACCAGGCATTAAAAAGAAAAAGAAAATCATCAAGAAGACAAAGAAGGGTGGCATCGTAGAGGTCACAGAAAAGATCACAGAGGTACCGCAAATTGAAGAAGTGCCCGAAGAAACACCTGAAGAAACTGTTAAAGTTGAAACCACCGAGGAAATTGTCGAAGACGTTGAACAACCAGGCATTAAAAAGAAAAAGAAAATCATCAAGAAGACAAAGAAGGGTGGCATCGTAGAGGTCACAGAAAAGATCACAGAGGTACCGCAAATTGAAGAAGTGCCCGAAGAAACACCTGAAGAAACTGTTAAAGTTGAAACCACCGAGGAAATTGTCGAAGACGTTGAACAACCAGGCATTAAAAAGAAAAAGAAAATCATCAAGAAGACAAAGAAGGGTGGCATCGTAGAGGTCACAGAAAAGATCACAGAGGTACCGCAAATTGAAGAAGTGCCCGAAGAAACACCTGAAGAAACTGTTAAAGTTGAAACCACCGAGGAAATTGTCGAAGACGTTGAACAACCAGGCATTAAAAAGAAAAAGAAAATCATCAAGAAGACAAAGAAGGGTGGCATCGTAGAGGTCACAGAAAAGATCACAGAGGTACCGCAAATTGAAGAAGTGCCCGAAGAAGCACCTGAAGAAACTGTTAAAGTTGAAACCACCGAAGAAATTGTCGAAGATGTTGAACAACCAGGTCTCAAGAAGAAGAAGAAAATCATCAAGAAGACAAAGAAGGGTGGCATCGTAGAGGTCACAGAAAAGATCACAGAGGTACCGCAAATTGAAGAAGTGCCCGAAGAAACACCTGAAGAAACTGTTAAAGTTGAAACCACCGAAGAAATTGTTGAAGATGTTGAGCAGCCAGGTCTCAAGAAGAAGAAGAAAATCATCAAGAAGACAAAGAAGGGTGGCATCGTAGAGGTCACAGAAAAGATCACAGAGGTACCGCAAATTGAAGAAGTGCCCGAAGAAACACCTGAAGAAACTGTTAAAGTTGAAACCACCGAAGAAATTGTTGAAGATGTTGAGCAGCCAGGTCTCAAGAAGAAGAAGAAAATCATCAAGAAGACAAAGAAGGGTGGCATCGTAGAGGTCACAGAAAAGATTACAGAGGTACCGCAAATTGAAGAAGTGCCCGAAGAAACACCTGAAGAAACTGTTAAAGTTGAAACCACCGAAGAAATTGTCGAAGATGTTGAACAACCAGGCATTAAAAAGAAAAAGAAAATCATCAAGAAGACAAAGAAGGGAGGCGTTGTAGAGGTCACAAAAACTGTAGAAGAAGTTGTGTCAAAGGACGAAGAAGTCCCAGAGCTATTCGTACCACATTTAGCACAACGAAGTGGCGATGAAGTTGTTGTTATAGAAAAAATGATTGAATTAGAACTGCTCAAAAAAGCACTACAGCATGATAAAGAAGTAGTTAAGTTGGAAACCACGGAAGAAATTCTTGAAGATGTTGAACAACCAGGCATTAAAAAGAAGAAGAAAATCATCAAGAAGACAAAGAAAGGTGGAGTAGTTGAAATTACAGAGAAAATCTCAGACGAGTTCCCTCAGATTGAGGATGTGACTGAAGAAGCACCCAATGAGGAAACAGTCAAGGTGGAAACCACGGAAGAAATTGTTGAAGATGTTGAACAACCAGGCATTAAAAAGAAGAAGAAAATCATCAAGAAGACAAAGAAAGGTGGAGTAGTTGAAATTACAGAGAAAATCTCAGAAGAGTTCCCTCAGATTGAGGATGTGACTGAAGAAGCACCCACTGAGGAAACAGTCAAGGTGGAAACCACGGAAGAAATTGTTGAAGATGTTGAACAACCAGGCATTAAAAAGAAGAAGAAAATCATCAAGAAGACAAAGAAAGGTGGAGTAGTTGAAATTACAGAGAAAATATCAGAAGAGTTTCCTCAGATTGAGGATGTGACTGAAGAAGCACCCACTGAGGAAACAGTCAAGGTGGAAACCACGGAAGAAATTGTTGAAGATGTTGAACAACCAGGCATTAAAAAGAAGAAGAAAATCATCAAGAAGACAAAGAAAGGTGGAGTAGTTGAATTTATAGAGAAAATCTCAGAAGAGTTCCCTCAGATTGAGGATGTGTCTGAAGAAGCACCCACTGAGGAAACAGTCAAGGTGGAAACCACGGAAGAAATTGTTGAAGATGTTGAACAACCAGGCATTAAAAAGAAGAAGAAAATCATCAAGAAAACAAAGAAAGGTGGAGTAGTTGAAATTACAGAGAAAATCTCAGACGAGTTCCCTCAGATTGAGGATGTAACTGAAGAAGCACCCACTGAGGAAACAGTCAAGGTGGAAACTACGGAAGAAATTGTTGAAGATGTTGAACAACCAGGCATTAAAAAGAAAAAGAAAATCATCAAGAAGACAAAGAAGGGTGGCGTCATAGAGGTCACAGAAAAGATCACAGAGGTACCGCAAATTGAAGAAGTGCCCGAAGAAGCACCTGAAGAAACTGTTAAAGTTGAAACCACCGAAGAAATTGTTGAAGATGTTGAACAACCAGGCATTAAAAAGAAGAAGAAAATCATCAAGAAGACAAAGAAAGGTGGAGTAGTTGAAATTACAGAGAAAATCTCAGAAGAGTTCCCTCAGATTGAGGATGTAACTGAAGAAGCACCCACTGAGGAAACAGTCAAGGTGGAAACCACGGAAGAAATTGTTGAAGATGTTGAACAACCAGGCATTAAAAAGAAGAAGAAAATCATCAAGAAGACAAAGAAAGGTGGAGTAGTTGAAATTACAGAGAAAATCTCAGAAGAGTTCCCTCAGATTGAGGATGTAACTGAAGAAGCACCCACTGAAGAAACTGTGAAAATTGAAATCACAGAAGAAATTGTTGAAGATGTTGAACAACCAGGCATTAAAAAGAAAAAGAAAATCATCAAGAAGACAAAGAAGGGTGGCGTCATAGAGGTCACAGAAAAGATCACAGAGGTACCGCAAATTGAAGAAGTGCCCGAAGAAGCACCCGAAGAAACTGTTAAAGTTGAAACCACCGAAGAAATTGTTGAAGATGTTGAACAACCAGGCATTAAAAAGAAAAAGAAAATCATCAAGAAGACAAAGAAGGGTGGCGTCATAGAGGTCACAGAAAAGATCACAGAGGTACCGCAAATTGAAGAAGTGCCCGAAGAAGCACCCGAAGAAACTGTTAAAGTTGAAACCACCGAAGAAATTGTTGAAGATGTTGAACAACCAGGCATTAAAAAGAAAAAGAAAATCATCAAGAAGACAAAGAAGGGTGGCGTTGTGGAAGTCACAGAATCTGTAACTGATGTTGGATCAGACAAAGAGGAAATTCCAGAGCTTTTCGTACCTATGTTAGCAAAACCGAGTGAGGATGAAGTTGTCGTTATTGAGAAAATGATTGAATTAGAATTGCTTAAGAAAGCTCTAAAGCCTGAAGATGAGACACAAGAAGACACCAAAGATAAAACAAAGAAAAAGAAGGTTGTTAAAAAGATTGTGAAGAAGGAACAAACTCCGGAAGAAACATCTGAAACACCTAAAACCAGTGATATTTCAAAAGAAGAAGAAATTCCAGAAGATGAAGAAGTTCCCCAAATATCGGAAGTCAGTCCCAAAGAAACTCCAGAAGAAACAGAAAAGCCAAAGAAAAAGAAGAAAGTAATAAAGAAAACTCCTCAGGAGGATAAACAAGTTGAAGAGAAACCTGTTGAAGAAACTGAGATTTTGGATGAGACTCAACCTGAATTGGAGGAGCAACCAGAAGATGTTGAAGGTGAAGTACCAGAAGAAGGGCCTAAAGACGTAGGCAAGAAACCAAAGAAAAAGAAGGTGGTGAAGAAAACAAAGAAAGATGATGAATTGGACCTCATTCAACAGATGATTGAAGCAGAAATTCCAAAAACAGAACTCGAGACGTACGAAAAGTTCGAGGATGAGCAGAAAGAAGATCAGATACCCCAAGTTGAGGAAAAAGGAAAGCCCAAACCAATGAAGATCGAGAGAAAAGAAATGAAACCTAAAAAAGCAGAAATTGTCGATGTTGCAGATCTTCCTCAAAAGTTAAAATTAAAGAAACCAAAGCAAATCGAAAGGAAAGGAGACGACGAAGTCACATTTACCAAAATAAAGTTGAAGAGTAAAATCACCTACGTTGAATATCCTCCTACAATCATCAACTTAGTTATTATTGATCTCAATAGCATTCGAGATGCAGGCATTCTCTCACGAAATCTCGAAGAAGCCGAGAAGTTGCCCAAGAAGAAGAAAATCAAGAAGTTCAAACTCCCAGAAGAGCCAAAAGATGATTTGGAGAGACCTCAGTTAGAGAAATATGAAAAATACGAAAGTAGCTCTGATGAAGCTCCAGAGACTGAAGGCTATAAAAGACCAAAGAAAGAAAAGAAGGAAGAAACTCCTGAAGAAAAGACCCTAAAAATAGGTAAAGGCAAAAAGAAGCCTCAAGAGGAAGATGTTCCAGAAGAAGTTAAATTAAAACCGATTCCCGAAAAGAAACCAACTGAAGAAGTTGAAGAAGAAAAGAAACCCAAAAAGAAGGAGCCTAAGGAAGAGAAGCCTTCAAAGAAAAAGAAACCAAAGGATGATTCTAAGTTACCAGCTCCACTGGAATTCGATTTTGAACCTTCAGAAATTCCGCCTTATGAACCAGAAGAACCAGAACACGAAGAACACGTACCAGAAGAAACGCCCGAAGAGAAACCAAAGCACAAACGCAAGAAGAAAACTGAAACACAGCCTGAAACTGTTGAAATTCCACTCGTGAAGGGCAAACCAAAGAAACCCGAAGACATTCCTGAAGAGGAGATCAAACTCAGAGCAAAACAAGGCCCTAAACCGGAAGAAGAGCAACCTGAGATTGCTCTGAAGCCATTCAAGAAGCCACAACCTGACACAGAAACACAGAAAGATGAACCAGACCGAGACATGAAACTCAAACCATACGAACCGTCGTCTCCTCAAATTAGTGACGACGAGCGAGACGATGCGCCAAAAACTAAGAAAATCAAGCGCAAGAAGACACCGAAAACTAAAGATTCTCCAGACACGTTCAAAGACGCTGAAGAGGAGCCCATACTATCAGAGGAAAAACCAGTGATACCAGAAGAGGAAGAACGTAAGTTATTAAAAATAGTTTTTTGCACGTATATTAATGTTATAGTTATAAGTATATGTTTTCCATATTTACCATTTAGTAATATAATATGGATGAATTTAAATAAAGTTTATATTTTGTTCACTTATATACCTTGTACATATGACAAACCAAATATTTTCCAAACTTTTCATAATCTAGTCCAAAAAAGTAGCTGAAATATTATATAATGATAGTACCACTATGCTTATCCCTATATTTAGGAACAACAAAACTTGGGTGCTAAAGAAGTTTCCTTAAATAGGTTTTGTAGTGAATATTGTATTTAACATACATTATTCAATTCACAGAAAAAACACTACCATTAGATGATACACCTCAATTGAGCACGGTACAAAGTGAGCAGAATATCATAAGAAAACCTACAGTAAAACGTCAGCAGAAGAAAACATCCACATCTGATGAGACATCATCAATACTCTATGATAACAACGAACAACCAGGAACTACTCCTCTGGAAGATACAATAAAAACTCTTCCATCCGAACAAAAAATATTGTCTCAGGACAATAGCATAATTACACCACAAGATACCAGACAGACAGATACAGACGAAACATTAGAGGTAGTAACTATAGAGCAAATAGTTGAGGATAAAGACCGCCCTGGAATAATAAGAAAAAAGAAAATCATCAAGAAGACAAAGAAGGGTGGCATCGTAGAGGTCACAGAAAAGATCACAGAGGTACCGCAAATTGAAGAAGTGCCCGAAGAAGCACACGAAGAAACTGTTAAAGTTGAAACCACCGAAGAAATTGTCGAAGATGTTGAACAACCAGGCATTAAAAAGAAAAAGAAAATCATCAAGAAGACAAAGAAGGGTGGCGTCATAGAGGTCACAGAAAAGATCACAGAGGTACCGCAAATTGAAGAAGTGCCCGAAGAAGCACCTGAAGAAACTGTTAAAGTTGAAACCACCGAAGAAATTGTCGAAGATGTTGAACAACCAGGCATTAAAAAGAAAAAGAAAATCATCAAGAAGACAAAGAAGGGTGGCATCGTAGAGGTCACAGAAAAGATCACAGAGGTACCGCAAATTGAAGAAGTGCCCGAAGAAGCACCCGAAGAAACTGTTAAAGTTGAAACCACCGAAGAAATTGTCGAAGATGTTGAACAACCAGGCATTAAAAAGAAAAAGAAAATCATCAAGAAGACAAAGAAGGGTGGCGTCATAGAGGTCACAGAAAAGATCACAGAGGTACCGCAAATTGAAGAAGTGCCCGAAGAAGCACCCGAAGAAACTGTTAAAGTTGAAACCACCGAAGAAATTGTCGAAGATGTTGAACAACCAGGCATTAAAAAGAAAAAGAAAATCATCAAGAAGACAAAGAAGGGTGGCATCGTAGAGGTCACAGAAAAGATCACAGAGGTACCGCAAATTGAAGAAGTGCCCGAAGAAGCACCCGAAGAAACTGTTAAAGTTGAAACCACCGAAGAAATTGTCGAAGATGTTGAACAACCAGGCATTAAAAAGAAAAAGAAAATCATCAAGAAGACAAAGAAGGGTGGCATCGTAGAGGTCACAGAAAAGATCACAGAGGTACCGCAAATTGAAGAAGTGCCCGAAGAAGCACCCGAAGAAACTGTTAAAGTTGAAACCACCGAAGAAATTGTCGAAGATGTTGAACAACCAGGCATTAAAAAGAAAAAGAAAATCATCAAGAAGACAAAGAAGGGTGGCATCGTAGAGGTCACAGAAAAGATCACAGAGGTACCGCAAATTGAAGAAGTGCCCGAAGAAGCACCCGAAGAAACTGTTAAAGTTGAAACCACCGAAGAAATTGTCGAAGATGTTGAACAACCAGGCATTAAAAAGAAAAAGAAAATCATCAAGAAGACAAAGAAGGGTGGCATCGTAGAGGTCACAGAAAAGATCACAGAGGTACCGCAAATTGAAGAAGTGCCCGAAGAAGCACCCGAAGAAACTGTTAAAGTTGAAACCACCGAAGAAATTGTCGAAGATGTTGAACAACCAGGCATTAAAAAGAAAAAGAAAATCATCAAGAAGACAAAGAAGGGTGGCGTCATAGAGGTCACAGAAAAGATCACAGAGGTACCGCAAATTGAAGAAGTGCCCGAAGAAGCACCCGAAGAAACTGTTAAAGTTGAAACCACCGAAGAAATTGTCGAAGATGTTGAACAACCAGGCATTAAAAAGAAAAAGAAAATCATCAAGAAGACAAAGAAGGGTGGCATCGTAGAGGTCACAGAAAAGATCACAGAGGTACCGCAAATTGAAGAAGTGCCCGAAGAAGCACCCGAAGAAACTGTTAAAGTTGAAACCACCGAAGAAATTGTCGAAGATGTTGAACAACCAGGCATTAAAAAGAAAAAGAAAATCATCAAGAAGACAAAGAAGGGTGGCATCGTAGAGGTCACAGAAAAGATCACAGAGGTACCGCAAATTGAAGAAGTGCCCGAAGAAGCACCCGAAGAAACTGTTAAAGTTGAAACCACCGAAGAAATTGTCGAAGATGTTGAACAACCAGGCATTAAAAAGAAAAAGAAAATCATCAAGAAGACAAAGAAGGGTGGCGTCATAGAGGTCACAGAAAAGATCACAGAGGTACCGCAAATTGAAGAAGTGCCCGAAGAAGCACCCGAAGAAACTGTTAAAGTTGAAACCACCGAAGAAATTGTCGAAGATGTTGAACAACCAGGCATTAAAAAGAAAAAGAAAATCATCAAGAAGACAAAGAAGGGTGGCATCGTAGAGGTCACAGAAAAGATCACAGAGGTACCGCAAATTGAAGAAGTGCCCGAAGAAGCACCCGAAGAAACTGTTAAAGTTGAAACCACCGAAGAAATTGTCGAAGATGTTGAACAACCAGGCATTAAAAAGAAAAAGAAAATCATCAAGAAGACAAAGAAGGGTGGCGTCATAGAGGTCACAGAAAAGATCACAGAGGTACCGCAAATTGAAGAAGTGCCCGAAGAAGCACCCGAAGAAACTGTTAAAGTTGAAACCACCGAAGAAATTGTCGAAGATGTTGAACAACCAGGCATTAAAAAGAAAAAGAAAATCATCAAGAAGACAAAGAAGGGTGGCGTCATAGAGGTCACAGAAAAGATCACAGAGGTACCGCAAATTGAAGAAGTGCCCGAAGAAGCACCCGAAGAAACTGTTAAAGTTGAAACCACCGAAGAAATTGTCGAAGATGTTGAACAACCAGGCATTAAAAAGAAAAAGAAAATCATCAAGAAGACAAAGAAGGGTGGCGTCATAGAGGTCACAGAAAAGATCACAGAGGTACCGCAAATTGAAGAAGTGCCCGAAGAAGCACCCGAAGAAACTGTTAAAGTTGAAACCACCGAAGAAATTGTCGAAGATGTTGAACAACCAGGCATTAAAAAGAAAAAGAAAATCATCAAGAAGACAAAGAAGGGTGGCATCGTAGAGGTCACAGAAAAGATCACAGAGGTACCGCAAATTGAAGAAGTGCCCGAAGAAGCACACGAAGAAACTGTTAAAGTTGAAACCACCGAAGAAATTGTCGAAGATGTTGAACAACCAGGCATTAAAAAGAAAAAGAAAATCATCAAGAAGACAAAGAAGGGTGGCATCGTAGAGGTCACAGAAAAGATCACAGAGGTACCGCAAATTGAAGAAGTGCCCGAAGAAGCACCCGAAGAAACTGTTAAAGTTGAAACCACCGAAGAAATTGTCGAAGATGTTGAACAACCAGGCATTAAAAAGAAAAAGAAAATCATCAAGAAGACAAAGAAGGGTGGCGTCATAGAGGTCACAGAAAAGATCACAGAGGTACCGCAAATTGAAGAAGTGCCCGAAGAAGCACCCGAAGAAACTGTTAAAGTTGAAACCACCGAAGAAATTGTCGAAGATGTTGAACAACCAGGCATTAAAAAGAAAAAGAAAATCATCAAGAAGACAAAGAAGGGTGGCGTCATAGAGGTCACAGAAAAGATCACAGAGGTACCGCAAATTGAAGAAGTGCCCGAAGAAGCACCTGAAGAAACTGTTAAAGTTGAAACCACCGAAGAAATTGTCGAAGATGTTGAACAACCAGGCATTAAAAAGAAAAAGAAAATCATCAAGAAGACAAAGAAGGGTGGCGTCATAGAGGTCACAGAAAAGATCACAGAGATACCGCAAATTGAAGAAGTGCCCGAAGAAGCACCCGAAGAAACTGTTAAAGTTGAAACCACCGAAGAAATTGTCGAAGATGTTGAACAACCAGGCATTAAAAAGAAAAAGAAAATCATCAAGAAGACAAAGAAGGGTGGCGTCATAGAGGTCACAGAAAAGATCACAGAGGTACCGCAAATTGAAGAAGTGCCCGAAGAAGCACCTGAAGAAACTGTTAAAGTTGAAACCACCGAAGAAATTGTCGAAGATGTTGAACAACCAGGCATTAAAAAGAAAAAGAAAATCATCAAGAAGACAAAGAAGGGTGGCGTCATAGAGGTCACAGAAAAGATCACAGAGGTACCGCAAATTGAAGAAGTGCCCGAAGAAGCACCTGAAGAAACTGTTAAAGTTGAAACCACCGAAGAAATTGTCGAAGATGTTGAACAACCAGGCATTAAAAAGAAAAAGAAAATCATCAAGAAGACAAAGAAGGGTGGCATCGTAGAGGTCACAGAAAAGATCACAGAGGTACCGCAAATTGAAGAAGTGCCCGAAGAAGCACCCGAAGAAACTGTTAAAGTTGAAACCACCGAAGAAATTGTCGAAGATGTTGAACAACCAGGCATTAAAAAGAAAAAGAAAATCATCAAGAAGACAAAGAAGGGTGGCGTCATAGAGGTCACAGAAAAGATCACAGAGGTACCGCAAATTGAAGAAGTGCCCGAAGAAGCACCCGAAGAAACTGTTAAAGTTGAAACCACCGAAGAAATTGTCGAAGATGTTGAACAACCAGGCATTAAAAAGAAAAAGAAAATCATCAAGAAGACAAAGAAGGGTGGCATCGTAGAGGTCACAGAAAAGATCACAGAGGTACCGCAAATTGAAGAAGTGCCCGAAGAAGCACCCGAAGAAACTGTTAAAGTTGAAACCACCGAAGAAATTGTCGAAGATGTTGAACAACCAGGCATTAAAAAGAAAAAGAAAATCATCAAGAAGACAAAGAAGGGTGGCGTCATAGAGGTCACAGAAAAGATCACAGAGGTACCGCAAATTGAAGAAGTGCCCGAAGAAGCACCCGAAGAAACTGTTAAAGTTGAAACCACCGAAGAAATTGTCGAAGATGTTGAACAACCAGGCATTAAAAAGAAAAAGAAAATCATCAAGAAGACAAAGAAGGGTGGCATCGTAGAGGTCACAGAAAAGATCACAGAGGTACCGCAAATTGAAGAAGTGCCCGAAGAAGCACCCGAAGAAACTGTTAAAGTTGAAACCACCGAAGAAATTGTCGAAGATGTTGAACAACCAGGCATTAAAAAGAAAAAGAAAATCATCAAGAAGACAAAGAAGGGTGGCATCGTAGAGGTCACAGAAAAGATCACAGAGGTACCGCAAATTGAAGAAGTGCCCGAAGAAGCACCCGAAGAAACTGTTAAAGTTGAAACCACCGAAGAAATTGTCGAAGATGTTGAACAACCAGGCATTAAAAAGAAAAAGAAAATCATCAAGAAGACAAAGAAGGGTGGCATCGTAGAGGTCACAGAAAAGATCACAGAGGTACCGCAAATTGAAGAAGTGCCCGAAGAAGCACACGAAGAAACTGTTAAAGTTGAAACCACCGAAGAAATTGTCGAAGATGTTGAACAACCAGGCATTAAAAAGAAAAAGAAAATCATCAAGAAGACAAAGAAGGGTGGCGTCATAGAGGTCACAGAAAAGATCACAGAGGTACCGCAAATTGAAGAAGTGCCCGAAGAAGCACCCGAAGAAACTGTTAAAGTTGAAACCACCGAAGAAATTGTCGAAGATGTTGAACAACCAGGCATTAAAAAGAAAAAGAAAATCATCAAGAAGACAAAGAAGGGTGGCGTCATAGAGGTCACAGAAAAGATCACAGAGATACCGCAAATTGAAGAAGTGCCCGAAGAAGCACCCGAAGAAACTGTTAAAGTTGAAACCACCGAAGAAATTGTCGAAGATGTTGAACAACCAGGCATTAAAAAGAAAAAGAAAATCATCAAGAAGACAAAGAAGGGTGGCGTCATAGAGGTCACAGAAAAGATCACAGAGGTACCGCAAATTGAAGAAGTGCCCGAAGAAGCACCCGAAGAAACTGTTAAAGTTGAAACCACCGAAGAAATTGTCGAAGATGTTGAACAACCAGGCATTAAAAAGAAAAAGAAAATCATCAAGAAGACAAAGAAGGGTGGCGTCATAGAGGTCACAGAAAAGATCACAGAGATACCGCAAATTGAAGAAGTGCCCGAAGAAGCACCCGAAGAAACTGTTAAAGTTGAAACCACCGAAGAAATTGTCGAAGATGTTGAACAACCAGGCATTAAAAAGAAAAAGAAAATCATCAAGAAGACAAAGAAGGGTGGCGTCATAGAGGTCACAGAAAAGATCACAGAGGTACCGCAAATTGAAGAAGTGCCCGAAGAAGCACCCGAAGAAACTGTTAAAGTTGAAACCACCGAAGAAATTGTCGAAGATGTTGAACAACCAGGCATTAAAAAGAAAAAGAAAATCATCAAGAAGACAAAGAAGGGTGGCGTCATAGAGGTCACAGAAAAGATCACAGAGGTACCGCAAATTGAAGAAGTGCCCGAAGAAGCACCTGAAGAAACTGTTAAAGTTGAAACCACCGAAGAAATTGTCGAAGATGTTGAACAACCAGGCATTAAAAAGAAAAAGAAAATCATCAAGAAGACAAAGAAGGGTGGCGTCATAGAGGTCACAGAAAAGATCACAGAGATACCGCAAATTGAAGAAGTGCCCGAAGAAGCACCTGAAGAAACTGTTAAAGTTGAAACCACCGAAGAAATTGTTGAAGATGTTGAACAACCAGGCATTAAAAAGAAAAAGAAAATCATCAAGAAGACAAAGAAGGGTGGCGTCATAGAGGTCACAGAAAAGATCACAGAGATACCGCAAATTGAAGAAGTGCCCGAAGAAGCACCTGAAGAAACTGTTAAAGTTGAAACCACCGAAGAAATTGTCGAAGATGTTGAACAACCAGGCATTAAAAAGAAAAAGAAAATCATCAAGAAGACAAAGAAGGGTGGCATCGTAGAGGTCACAGAAAAGATCACAGAGGTACCGCAAATTGAAGAAGTGCCCGAAGAAGCACCCGAAGAAACTGTTAAAGTTGAAACCACCGAAGAAATTGTTGAAGATGTTGAACAACCAGGCATTAAAAAGAAAAAGAAAATCATCAAGAAGACAAAGAAGGGTGGCGTCATAGAGGTCACAGAAAAGATCACAGAGATACCGCAAATTGAAGAAGTGCCCGAAGAAGCACCCGAAGAAACTGTTAAAGTTGAAACCACCGAAGAAATTGTTGAAGATGTTGAACAACCAGGCATTAAAAAGAAAAAGAAAATCATCAAGAAGACAAAGAAAGGTGGAGTAGTTGAAATTACAGAGAAAATCTCAGAAGAGTTCCCTCAGATTGAGGATGTAACTGAAGAAGCACCCACTGAGGAAACAGTCAAGGTGGAAACCACGGAAGAAATTGTTGAAGATGTTGAACAACCAGGCATTAAAAAGAAGAAGAAAATCATCAAGAAGACAAAGAAAGGTGGAGTAGTTGAAATTACAGAGAAAATCTCAGAAGAGTTCCCTCAGATTGAGGATGTAACTGAAGAAGCACCCACTGAAGAAACTGTGAAAATTGAAATCACAGAAGAAATTGTTGAAGATGTTGAACAACCAGGCATTAAAAAGAAAAAGAAAATCATCAAGAAGACAAAGAAGGGTGGCGTCATAGAGGTCACAGAAAAGATCACAGAGGTACCGCAAATTGAAGAAGTGCCCGAAGAAGCACCCGAAGAAACTGTTAAAGTTGAAACCACCGAAGAAATTGTTGAAGATGTTGAACAACCAGGCATTAAAAAGAAAAAGAAAATCATCAAGAAGACAAAGAAGGGTGGCGTCATAGAGGTCACAGAAAAGATCACAGAGGTACCGCAAATTGAAGAAGTGCCCGAAGAAGCACCCGAAGAAACTGTTAAAGTTGAAACCACCGAAGAAATTGTCGAAGATGTTGAACAACCAGGCATAAAAAAGAAAAAGAAAATCATCAAGAAGACAAAGAAGGGTGGCGTCATAGAGGTCACAGAAAAGATCACAGAGGTACCGCAAATTGAAGAAGTGCCCGAAGAAGCACCCGAAGAAACTGTTAAAGTTGAAACCACCGAAGAAATTGTTGAAGATGTTGAACAACCAGGCATTAAAAAGAAAAAGAAAATCATCAAGAAGACAAAGAAGGGTGGCGTCATAGAGGTCACAGAAAAGATCACAGAGGTACCGCAAATTGAAGAAGTGCCCGAAGAAGCACCCGAAGAAACTGTTAAAGTTGAAACCACCGAAGAAATTGTCGAAGATGTTGAACAACCAGGCATAAAAAAGAAAAAGAAAATCATCAAGAAGACAAAGAAGGGTGGCGTCATAGAGGTCACAGAAAAGATCACAGAGGTACCGCAAATTGAAGAAGTGCCCGAAGAAGCACCCGAAGAAACTGTTAAAGTTGAAACCACCGAAGAAATTGTTGAAGATGTTGAACAACCAGGCATTAAAAAGAAAAAGAAAATCATCAAGAAGACAAAGAAGGGTGGCGTTGTGGAAGTCACAGAATCTGTAACTGATGTTGGATCAGACAAAGAGGAAATTCCAGAGCTTTTCGTACCTATGTTAGCAAAACCGAGTGAGGATGAAGTTGTCGTTATTGAGAAAATGATTGAATTAGAATTGCTTAAGAAAGCTCTCAAGCCTGAAGATGAGACACAAGAAGACACCAAGGATAAACCAAAGAAAAAGAAAGTTGTTAAAAAGATTGTGAAGAAGGAACAAACTCCAGAAGAAACATCTGAAACACCTAAAACCAGTGATATTTCAAAAGAAGAAGAAATTCCAGAAGATGAAGAAGTTCCCCAAATATCGGAAGTCAGTCCCAAAGAAACTCCAGAAGAAACAGAAAAGCCAAAGAAAAAGAAGAAAGTAATAAAGAAAACTCCTCAGGAGGATAAACAAGTTGAAGAGAAACCTGTTGAAGAAACTGAGATTTTGGATGAGACTCAACCTGAATTGGAGGAGCAACCAGAAGATGTTGAAGGTGAAGTACCAGAAGAAGGGCCTAAAGACGTAGGCAAGAAACCAAAGAAAAAGAAGGTGGTGAAGAAAACAAAGAAAGATGATGAATTGGACCTCATTCAACAGATGATTGAAGCAGAAATTCCAAAAACAGAACTCGAGACGTACGAAAAGTTCGAGGATGAGCAGAAAGAAGATCAGATACCCCAAGTTGAGGAAAAAGGAAAGCCCAAACCAATGAAGATCGAGAGAAAAGAAATGAAACCTAAAAAAGCAGAAATTGTCGATGTTGCAGATCTTCCTCAAAAGTTAAAATTAAAGAAACCAAAGCAAATCGAAAGGAAAGGTGACGACGAAGTCACATTTACCAAAATAAAGTTGAAGAGTAAAATCACCTACGTTGAATATCCTCCTACAATCATCAACTTAGTTATTATTGATCTCAATAGCATTCGAGATGCAGGCATTCTCTCACGAAATCTCGAAGAAGCCGAGAAGTTGCCCAAGAAGAAGAAAATCAAGAAGTTCAAACTCCCAGAAGAGCCAAAAGATGATTTGGAGAGACCTCAGTTAGAGAAATATGAAAAATACGAAAGTAGCTCTGATGAAGCTCCAGAGACTGAAGGCTATAAAAGACCAAAGAAAGAAAAGAAGGAAGAAACTCCTGAAGAAAAGACCCTAAAAATAGGTAAAGGCAAAAAGAAGCCTCAAGAGGAAGATGTTCCAGAAGAAGTTAAATTAAAACCGATTCCCGAAAAGAAACCAACTGAAGAAGTTGAAGAAGAAAAGAAACCCAAAAAGAAGGAGCCTAAGGAAGAGAAGCCTTCAAAGAAAAAGAAACCAAAGGATGATTCTAAGTTACCAGCTCCACTGGAATTCGATTTTGAACCTTCAGAAATTCCGCCTTATGAACCAGAAGAACCAGAACACGAAGAACACGTACCAGAAGAAACGCCCGAAGAGAAACCAAAGCACAAACGCAAGAAGAAAACTGAAACACAGCCTGAAACTGTTGAAATTCCACTCGTGAAGGGCAAACCAAAGAAACCAAAGCAAATCGAAAGGAAAGGAGACGACGAAGTCACATTTACCAAAATAAAGTTGAAGAGTAAAATCACCTACGTTGAATATCCTCCTACAATCATCAACTTAGTTATTATTGATCTCAATAGCATTCGAGATGCAGGCATTCTCTCACGAAATCTCGAAGAAGCCGAGAAGTTGCCCAAGAAGAAGAAAATCAAGAAGTTCAAACTCCCAGAAGAGCCAAAAGATGATTTGGAGAGACCTCAGTTAGAGAAATATGAAAAATACGAAAGTAGCTCTGATGAAGCTCCAGAGACTGAAGGCTATAAAAGACCAAAAAAAGAAAAGAAGGAAGAAACTCCTGAAGAAAAGACCCTAAAAATAGGTAAAGGCAAAAAGAAGCCTCAAGAGGAAGAAATTCCAGAAGAAGTTAAATTAAAACCGATTCCCGAAAAGAAACCAACTGAAGAAGTTGAAGAAGAAAAGAAACCCAAAAAGAAGGAGCCTCAAGAAGAGAAGCCTTCAAAGAAAAAGAAACCAAAGGATGATTCTAAATTACCAGCTCCTCTTGAATTTGATTTTGAACCTTCAGAAATTCCGCCCTATAAACCAGAAGAACCAGAACACGAAGAACACGTACCAGAAGAAACGCCCGAAGAGAAACCAAAGCACAAACGCAAGAAGAAAACTGAACCACAACCTGAAACTGTTGAAATTCCACTCGTGAAGGGCAAACCAAAGAAACCCGAAGACATTCCTGAAGAGGAGATCAAACTCAGAGCAAAACAAGGCCCTAAACCGGAAGAAGAGCAACCTGAGATTGCTCTGAAGCCATTCAAGAAGCCACAACCTGACACAGAAACACAGAAAGATGAACCAGACCGAGACATGAAACTCAAACCATACGAACCGTCGTCTCCTCAAATTAGTGACGATGAGAGAGATGATTCTACTAAACGTAGTAAAATTAGAATTGTTAAACCTACTAACAAGGGAGAACCTGATGACCTAGTTGTGTGCACAGAAGTAGATTCCTTTAGTATATATGCTGCAGATCTTGAAGCGCCTTTAAGTCCAAGTAAGTCTCATAATGAAATTTTATTATTTAATGATAAAAGGAGTCACAGTACGATTTCAACATTTTGCAAATTTGAAGATTCACTTTTGAGTATTAAGTAGACCAAAATGTCCATGCTCCTTACACAATATATTCTTTATGTAGTAAACAATCTATGTACATAATTATAAATATTTACACATTCGAGGGTTGACTTAACTACTCACTGAAAATAATTTCTTCGTTTACAAAGTTGAGATCGTTCTGTTACTCAGTGTTATATTATGTAGAAAGTCATAGGAATAATTTTCTGAAATAGGTATCAGTTATTAAATTTTATGTAAATCTTTTAAGTTAAGCAGGAACTAATAAAGTATTTAAGCATAATTGGTTATGTGGATTCCTATAAGTATTAGAGGTACAAAATTGAAGCTGCAGAGTACAATTATTATGGGAAAACTCTTTGTTATAAACCCGATATCGTATAAAAGAAAAACATTCACATTCATCTGTAAAAAATTACAAAAGGTACCCTTCATAATTTTCACATACATATTTCTTCGTTACAATGATTTTCATAAGGTAATACCATTGAAAATATACAGTCATAAAAATATTAAAACATTCAAAAATTCATTTTTCTTGGCTGCGTTTCCGATGATTTTCTCCGCACATTTTCAACAGCCGTTAATGGATTTTTCATCATTCAAAAAAAGTTTTAAAAATATATATAATCACAATGGTATATAACTACATATAAGATTATCATACTAAACAAGTTATTAAATTTATACAAAACAAAAAAACGAAAAATATTTTCCGCATAAACGGAGAAAAACATTAATTGGATTTTACAGTCAAATAATTGTAATAAACTTTTAAAACGAATTTTGCAGAACATCCAAAAGATCAGACAGAAGATATGCCAGAAGTCAACCAGGAAAAACAACCAGAAGCACAAGGAAAGAAAACACCAAAGAAACGGAGGAAGACTATAGAACAAACAGTTGAACAACACGAACCAGATGACACACAAGACAAACCAAAAGAAATTGAAACCACAGAAATTATAGAAGAAACTGTAATAGAAACAGACAAAGAGGGCTCAAGGAGGAAAAAGAAGATAATTAAGAAAACAAAGAAAGGTGGAATAGTCGAAATTACAGAAAAGATCTCAGAAGAATTCCCTCAGATTGAAGACGTAACAGAAGAAGCACCCACTGAAGAAACTGTGAAAATTGAAACCACAGAAGAAATTGTTGAAGACGTTGATCAGCCAGGTATCAAGAAGAAGAAGAAGATCATCAAAAAGACAAAGAAGGGTGGCGTCATAGAAGTAACGGAAGATATTTCTGAAGAATTCCCGCAAATTCAAGAAGTTATCGAAGAAACACCTGAAGAGACAATTAAAGTTGAAACCACTGAAGAAATTGTTGAAGATGTTGAACAGCCAGGTCTCAAGAAAAAGAAGAAGATCATTAAGAAAACAAAGAAGGGTGGAGTAGTCGAAATTACAGAAAAGATCTCAGAAGAATTCCCTCAGATTGAAGACGTAACAGAAGAAGCACCCACTGAAGAAACTGTGAAAATTGAAACCACAGAAGAAATTGTTGAAGACGTTGATCAGCCAGGTATCAAGAAGAAGAAGAAGATCATCAAAAAGACAAAGAAGGGTGGCGTCATAGAAGTAACGGAAGATATTTCTGAAGAATTCCCGCAAATTCAAGAAGTTATCGAAGAAACACCTGAAGAGACAATTAAAGTTGAAACCACTGAAGAAATTGTTGAAGATGTTGAACAGCCAGGTCTCAAGAAAAAGAAGAAGATCATTAAGAAGACAAAGAAGGGTGGAGTAGTCGAAATTACAGAAAAGATCTCAGAAGAATTCCCTCAGATTGAAGACGTAACAGAAGAAGCACCCACTGAAGAAACTGTGAAAATTGAAACCACAGAAGAAATTGTTGAAGACGTTGATCAGCCAGGTATCAAGAAGAAGAAGAAGATCATCAAAAAGACAAAGAAGGGTGGCGTCATAGAAGTAACGGAAGATATTTCTGAAGAATTCCCGCAAATTCAAGAAGTTATCGAAGAAACACCTGAAGAGACAATTAAAGTTGAAACCACTGAAGAAATTGTTGAAGATGTTGAACAGCCAGGTCTCAAGAAAAAGAAGAAGATCATTAAGAAAACAAAGAAGGGTGGAGTAGTCGAAATTACAGAAAAGATCTCAGAAGAATTCCCTCAGATTGAAGACGTAACAGAAGAAGCACCCACTGAAGATACTGTGAAAATTGAAACCACAGAAGAAATTGTTGAAGACGTTGATCAGCCAGGTATCAAGAAGAAGAAGAAGATCATCAAAAAGACAAAGAAGGGTGGCGTCATAGAAGTAACGGAAGATATTTCTGAAGAATTCCCGCAAATTCAAGAAGTTATCGAAGAAACACCTGAAGAGACAATTAAAGTTGAAACCACTGAAGAAATTGTTGAAGATGTTGAACAGCCAGGTCTCAAGAAAAAGAAGAAGATCATTAAGAAAACAAAGAAGGGTGGAGTAGTCGAAATTACAGAAAAGATCTCAGAAGAATTCCCTCAGATTGAAGACGTAACAGAAGAAGCACCCACTGAAGAAACTGTGAAAATTGAAACCACAGAAGAAATTGTTGAAGACGTTGATCAGCCAGGTATCAAGAAGAAGAAGAAGATCATCAAAAAGACAAAGAAGGGTGGCGTCATAGAAGTAACGGAAGATATTTCTGAAGAATTCCCGCAAATTCAAGAAGTTATCGAAGAAACACCTGAAGAGACAATTAAAGTTGAAACCACTGAAGAAATTGTTGAAGATGTTGAACAGCCAGGTCTCAAGAAAAAGAAGAAGATCATTAAGAAAACAAAGAAGGGTGGAGTAGTCGAAATTACAGAAAAGATCTCAGAAGAATTCCCTCAGATTGAAGACGTAACAGAAGAAGCACCCACTGAAGAAACTGTGAAAATTGAAACCACAGAAGAAATTGTTGAAGACGTTGATCAGCCAGGTATCAAGAAGAAGAAGAAGATCATCAAAAAGTCAAAGAAGGGTGGCGTCATAGAAGTAACGGAAGATATTTCTGAAGAATTCCCGCAAATTCAAGAAGTTATCGAAGAAACACCTGAAGAGACAATTAAAGTTGAAACCACTGAAGAAATTGTTGAAGATGTTGAACAGCCAGGTCTCAAGAAAAAGAAGAAGATCATTAAGAAGACAAAGAAGGGTGGAGTAGTCGAAATTACAGAAAAGATCTCAGAAGAATTCCCTCAGATTGAAGATGTAACAGAAGAAGCACCCACTGAAGAAACTGTGAAAATTGAAACCACAGAAGAAATTGTTGAAGACGTTGATCAGCCAGGTATCAAGAAGAAGAAGAAGATCATCAAAAAGACAAAGAAGGGTGGCGTCATAGAAGTAACGGAAGATATTTCTGAAGAATTCCCGCAAATTCAAGAAGTTATCGAAGAAACACCTGAAGAGACAATTAAAGTTGAAACCACTGAAGAAATTGTTGAAGATGTTGAACAGCCAGGTCTCAAGAAAAAGAAGAAGATCATTAAGAAAACAAAGAAGGGTGGAGTAGTCGAAATTACAGAAAAGATCTCAGAAGAATTCCCTCAGATTGAAGACGTAACAGAAGAAGCACCCACTGAAGAAACTGTGAAAATTGAAACCACAGAAGAAATTGTTGAAGACGTTGATCAGCCAGGTATCAAGAAGAAGAAGAAGATCATCAAAAAGACAAAGAAGGGTGGCGTCATAGAAGTAACGGAAGATATTTCTGAAGAATTCCCGCAAATTCAAGAAGTTATCGAAGAAACACCTGAAGAGACAATTAAAGTTGAAACCACTGAAGAAATTGTTGAAGATGTTGAACAGCCAGGTCTCAAGAAAAAGAAGAAGATCATTAAGAAGACAAAGAAGGGTGGAGTAGTCGAAATTACAGAAAAGATCTCAGAAGAATTCCCTCAGATTGAAGATGTAACAGAAGAAGCACCCACTGAAGAAACTGTGAAAATTGAAACCACAGAAGAAATTGTTGAAGACGTTGATCAGCCAGGTATCAAGAAGAAGAAGAAGATCATCAAAAAGACAAAGAAGGGTGGCGTCATAGAAGTAACGGAAGATATTTCTGAAGAATTCCCGCAAATTCAAGAAGTTATCGAAGAAACACCTGAAGAGACAATTAAAGTTGAAACCACTGAAGAAATTGTTGAAGATGTTGAACAGCCAGGTCTCAAGAAAAAGAAGAAGATCATTAAGAAAACAAAGAAGGGTGGAGTAGTCGAAATTACAGAAAAGATCTCAGAAGAATTCCCTCAGATTGAAGACGTAACAGAAGAAGCACCCACTGAAGAAACTGTGAAAATTGAAACCACAGAAGAAATTGTTGAAGACGTTGATCAGCCAGGTATCAAGAAGAAGAAGAAGATCATCAAAAAGACAAAGAAGGGTGGCGTCATAGAAGTAACGGAAGATATTTCTGAAGAATTCCCGCAAATTCAAGAAGTTATCGAAGAAACACCTGAAGAGACAATTAAAGTTGAAACCACTGAAGTAATTGTTGAAGATGTTGAACAGCCAGGTCTCAAGAAAAAGAAGAAGATCATTAAGAAAACAAAGAAGGGTGGAGTAGTCGAAATTACAGAAAAGATCTCAGAAGAATTCCCTCAGATTGAAGACGTAACAGAAGAAGCACCCACTGAAGAAACTGTGAAAATTGAAACCACAGAAGAAATTGTTGAAGACGTTGATCAGCCAGGTATCAAGAAGAAGAAGAAGATCATCAAAAAGACAAAGAAGGGTGGCGTCATAGAAGTAACGGAAGATATTTCTGAAGAATTCCCGCAAATTCAAGAAGTTATCGAAGAAACACCTGAAGAGACAATTAAAGTTGAAACCACTGAAGAAATTGTTGAAGATGTTGAACAGCCAGGTCTCAAGAAAAAGAAGAAGATCATTAAGAAAACAAAGAAGGGTGGAGTAGTCGAAATTACAGAAAAGATCTCAGAAGAATTCCCTCAGATTGAAGACGTAACAGAAGAAGCACCCACTGAAGAAACTGTGAAAATTGAAACCACAGAAGAAATTGTTGAAGACGTTGATCAGCCAGGTATCAAGAAGAAGAAGAAGATCATCAAAAAGACAAAGAAGGGTGGCGTCATAGAAGTAACGGAAGATATTTCTGAAGAATTCCCGCAAATTCAAGAAGTTATCGAAGAAACACCTGAAGAGACAATTAAAGTTGAAACCACTGAAGTAATTGTTGAAGATGTTGAACAGCCAGGTCTCAAGAAAAAGAAGAAGATCATTAAGAAAACAAAGAAGGGTGGAGTAGTCGAAATTACAGAAAAGATCTCAGAAGAATTCCCTCAGATTGAAGACGTAACAGAAGAAGCACCCACTGAAGAAACTGTGAAAATTGAAACCACAGAAGAAATTGTTGAAGACGTTGATCAGCCAGGTATCAAGAAGAAGAAGAAGATCATCAAAAAGACAAAGAAGGGTGGCGTCATAGAAGTAACGGAAGATATTTCTGAAGAATTCCCGCAAATTCAAGAAGTT
The DNA here is from genome assembly GCF_024334085.1 of Lutzomyia longipalpis. Lineage (NCBI taxonomy): Eukaryota > Metazoa > Arthropoda > Insecta > Diptera > Psychodidae > Lutzomyia > Lutzomyia longipalpis. The sequence continues at coordinate 26,845,837 of NC_074709.1, forward strand.
ATCGAAGAAACACCTGAAGAGACAATTAAAGTTGAAACCACTGAAGTAATTGTTGAAGATGTTGAACAGCCAGGTCTCAAGAAAAAGAAGAAGATCATTAAGAAGACAAAGAAGGGTGGAGTAGTCGAAATTACAGAAAAGATCTCAGAAGAATTCCCTCAGATTGAAGATGTAACAGAAGAAGCACCCACTGAAGAAACTGTGAAAATTGAAACCACAGAAGAAATTGTTGAAGACGTTGATCAGCCAGGTATCAAGAAGAAGAAGAAGATCATCAAAAAGACAAAGAAGGGTGGCGTCATAGAAGTAACGGAAGATATTTCTGAAGAATTCCCGCAAATTCAAGAAGTTATCGAAGAAACACCTGAAGAGACAATTAAAGTTGAAACCACTGAAGAAATTGTTGAAGATGTTGAACAGCCAGGTCTCAAGAAAAAGAAAAAGATCATTAAGAAAACAAAGAAGGGTGGAGTAATCGAAATTACAGAAAAGATCTCAGAAGAATTCCCTCAGATTGAAGACGTAACAGAAGAAGCACCCACTGAAGAAACTGTGAAAATTGAAACCACAGAAGAAATTGTTGAAGACGTTGATCAGCCAGGTATCAAGAAGAAGAAGAAGATCATCAAAAAGACAAAGAAGGGTGGCGTCATAGAAGTAACGGAAGATATTTCTGAAGAATTCCCGCAAATTCAAGAAGTTATCGAAGAAACACCTGAAGAGACAATTAAAGTTGAAACCACTGAAGAAATTGTTGAAGATGTTGAACAGCCAGGTCTCAAGAAAAAGAAGAAGATCATTAAGAAAACAAAGAAGGGTGGAGTAGTCGAAATTACAGAAAAGATCTCAGAAGAATTCCCTCAGATTGGAGATGTAACAGAAGAAGCACCCACTGAAGAAACTGTGAAAATTGAAACCACAGAAGAAATTGTCGAAGATGTTGAACAACCAGGCATTAAAAAGAAAAAGAAAATCATCAAGAAGACAAAGAAGGGTGGCGTTGTAGAAGTCACAGAATCTGTAACTGATGTTAGATCTGACAAAGAGGAAATTCCAGAGCTTTTCGTACCTATGTTAGCAAAACCGAGTGAGGATGAAGTTGTCGTTATTGAGAAAATGATTGAATTAGAATTGCTTAAGAAAGCTCTAAAGCCTGAAGATGAGACACAAGAAGACACCAAAGATAAACCAAAGAAAAAGAAGGTTGTTAAAAAGATTGTGAAGAAGGAACAAACTCCGGAAGAAACATCTGAAACACCTAAAACCAGTGATATTTCAAAAGAAGAAGAAATTCCAGAAGATGAAGAAGTTCCCCAAATATCGGAAGTCAGTCCCAAAGAAACTCCAGAAGAAACAGAAAAGCCAAAGAAAAAGAAGAAAGTAATAAAGAAAACTCCTCAGGAGGATAAACAAGTTGAAGAGAAACCTGTTGAAGAAACTGAGATTTTGGAAGAGACTCAACCTGAATTGGAGGAGCAACCAGAAGATGTTGAAGGTGAAGTACCAGAAGAAGGGCCAAAAGATGTAGGCAAGAAACCAAAGAAAAAGAAGGTGGTGAAGAAAACAAAGAAAGATGATGAAATGGACCTCATTCAACAGATGATTGAAGCAGAAATTCCAAAAACAGAACTCGAGACGTACGAAAAGTTCGAGGATGAGCAGAAAGAAGATCAGATACCCCAAGTTGAGGAAAAAGGAAAGCCCAAACCAATGAAGATCGAGAGAAAAGAAATGAAACCTAAAAAAGCAGAAATTGTCGATGTTGCAGATCTTCCTCAGAAACTTAAACTCAAAAAGCCTAAGATAATTGAAAAGAAAACCGATGAAGAAGTCAGTTTTCTTAAAACCAAATTGAAGAGTAAAATTACTCATATTGAATATCCCCCAGAAATATCTAAAATAGTAATATTCGACATGAATACTATTCGCGATGTTGGGATTCTTTCACGAAATATGGAAGAAGCTGAGAAGTTGCCAAAGAAGAAGAAAATCAAGAAGTTCAAGCTCCCAGAAGAGCCAAAAGATGATTTGGAGAGATCTCAGTTAGAGAAATATGAAAAATACGAAAGTAGCTCTGATGAAGCTCCAGAGACTGAAGGCTATAAAAGACCAAAGAAAGAAAAGAAGGAAGAAACTCCTGAAGAAAAAACACTCAAACTGGGTAAAGGCAAAAAGAAGCCTCAAGAGGAAGAAATTCCTGAAGAAGTGAAGCTCAAAGGAATTCCCGAAAAGAAACCAACTGAAGAAGTTGAAGAAGAAAAGAAACCCAAAAAGAAGGAGCCTAAGGAAGAGAAGCCTTCAAAGAAAAAGAAACCAAAAGATGATTCTAAATTACCAGCTCCTCTTGAATTTGATTTTGAACCTACAGAAATTCCGCCTTATGAACCAGAAGAACCAGAACACGAAGAACACGTACCAGAAGAAACGCCCGAAGAGAAACCAAAGCACAAACGCAAGAAGAAAACTGAACCACAACCTGAAACTGTTGAAATTCCACTCGTGAAGGGCAAACCAAAGAAACCCGAAGACATTCCTGAAGAGGAGATCAAACTCAGAGCAAAACAAGGCCCTAAACCGGAAGAAGAGCAACCTGAGATTGCTCTGAAGCCATTCAAGAAGCCACAACCTGACACAGAAACACAGAAAGATGAACCAGACCGAGACATGAAACTCAAACCATACGAACCGTCGTCTCCTCAAATAAGTGACGACGAGCGAGACGATGCGCCAAAAACTAAGAAAATCAAGCGCAAGAAGACACCGAAAACTAAAGATTCTCCAGAAACTGCTCCAGAGAAAGATGAAACTCCAAAACACGAAGACACTGAACAAATTGAATCCCCACGTAAGTTTCCTTATGAAAAATCGAAATTTCAAACGTACGGGTACTTTGCTCAGAAAATTGCTTTTAGTAAGAAAGTAACTTACTTCAGTAAATATTTTAAAATAATACCTACATAGAATTTAATGATTACAGTTTTACTAAAAGGTATATTTTTTGATTAAAGTCCTATTATATATTATTTATGTTACACTTAAAGTGTGTATGTGTAATAGTTTCAAATAAAATTGAATGCTTTGTAAATTCTAACGTGCGGTATGATTGTGAAACTTCTTACAAGATAAGGGTATTTTTTTTTATTTAATTATTGAATTTTTTATTATGACTAATATCTACATACATTCGACATTAAATAGTTTTTATGCTCATTTGGGATTCTAATGCTTTCTGTTTTTCTGATTTGATATCAGAGAATATATTCTCGAAAAGGTAACGAAATTTTATCAATTATGTAAGACTTTGACTGATATTTCAAAACGACTGAAATTGTGTGAAACAAAACTGATATGTCCATTATGTATTAATATATGTATATAATATGATACATTAAAAATTACTCTTTAAAAGCCACAAAAAATACAAATTAATTAGATTATTACATGTATTTTATTAAATTTTGTTTATATGTAATGAATACTTTACAGACGATGTTACACACGAACCGGTGTCGAACATCGTTCAAGACACATCAGCAGAAGATCAGGAGATTGTTCCTAAAACACTTACAAAACCAGATTTAGAAGAAACTGATGACACAAAAATACTTGAAAAGACTAGTGAACCTACAGAAGAAACTCCGGAAGGTGAAAAGCCAAAGAAAAAGAAAATAATTAAGAAGGTCAAAAAGGGCGAAAAACCTGAAGAAGAAACAATTGAAGCACCTCAAGTGACTGAAGAAGAAATTCCGGAGGTACAGCCTGAGACTGAAGAAATCCCGGAGGCTGTTGAAGAAGAAACTCCGGAAGGTGAAAAGCCAAAGAAAAAGAAAATAATTAAGAAGGTCAAAAAGGGCGAAAAACCTGAAGAAGAAACAATTGAAGCACGTCAAGTGACTGAAGAAAAAATTCCGGAGGTACAGCCTGAGACTGAAGTAATTTCGGAGGCTGTTGAAGAAGAAACTCCGGAAGGTGAAAAGCCAAAGAAAAAGAAATCTGTTAAAAAGACGAAAATGCTTCAAGAAGAAGTAACTGAGGCACCAAAGGTCGAAGAAGAAGAAATTCCTGAGGAGCAGCCTGAAGTTGAGGAAGCTCCGGAAGAAGAACAACCCACAGAAGAAATTCCAGGAGAAAAGAAACTTAAGAAAAAGAAGGTTGTGAAGAAGCCCAAAAAGGATGATGATTTGGATCTCATTCAACAAATGATTGATGCCGAAATTCCAAAGACGGAGCTTGAAACGTACGAAAAGTTTGAAGGTGAAGATAAACCTAAAAAGAAGAAGGTCAAGAAGGAAGAACCAAAATTGACCAAAGAAGATGTTCCTGAAGAAGAACAACCACTTGAAGAAGCTCCAGAAGAGAAACCTCCTGAAGAGCTACCTGAAGAACAGCCAAAGAAAAAGAAAATTGTTAAGAAAACAAAGAAAACAGAAAAAGAAATAATTGAAGCGCTTCAACCTGAAGAAGCTTCAGAAGAGCAACCACAGGTTGAGGAAGCACCAGAAGAAATGCCTTCAGAAGAAGTTCCTCAAGAAGAAAAAATAAAGAAAAAGAAAATTGTTAAGAAAACAAAGAAGGAAGAAGAAATAGTGGAGGCAACGAAAGTAGAAGAAGAGGAAATTCAACCGGAAGTTGAAGAAGTAACAGAAGGTCCAGAAAAAGAAGAAATTCCTCAAGAAGAGGCTCCTGAAGATGAAAAACCAAAGAAGAAGAAAATTGTTAAGAAGATTAAGAAAACTGAAGAAGAAGTTATTGAGGCTCCCAAAGTAGAAGAAGAGGAAATTCCAGAAGAAAAGCCTGAGGTACAAGAAGTACCAGAAGAACAGGAAGAAGTTCCAGAAGAAGAAATTGCTGGAGAAAAGAAAAAGAAAAAGAAGGTGGTGAAGAAGCCAAAGAAAGATGATGAATTAGATCTTATTCAGCAAATGATTGAAGCTGAAATTCCAAAGACAGAACTCGAGTCATATGAAAAGTTTGAGGATGAAGAAAAACCGAAAAAGAAACCAAAAGAAGACAAGAAAGAAAAGCCCAAACCTATGAAAATCGAGCGTATAGAACAGAAACCAACAAAGGTTGATGTGGTTGATGTGGCTGATCTTCCTCAGAAATTAAAACTCAAAAAGCCTAAACCAATCGAGAGAACTAGCATAGATGAAATCAGCTTCCCGAAAAAGAAGCTGAAGAGCAAAATTACTCATGTTGAATATCCCCCAGAGACATTAAAATTAGTCATTTTCGACATGAATACAATTCGTGATGCTGGAATTCTCTCTCGAAACGTTGAAGAGGCTGAGAAATTGCCCAAGAAGAAGAAAATCAAGAAGTTTAAACTTCCAGAAGAGCTCAAAGAAGATCTAGAAAGACCTCAATTAGAGAAATATGAAAAATACGAAAGTAGCTCTGATGAGGCACCTGAAACTGAAGGCTATAAAAGACCAAAGAAAGAAAAGAAGGAAGAAACTCCTGAAGAAAAGACGTTGAAATTAGGTAAAGGCAAAAAGAAGCCTCAAGAGGAAGAAACTTCCGAAGAAGTGAAGCTTAAAGCAATTCCCGAAAAGAAACCAACTGAAGAAGTTGAAGAAGAAAAGAAACCCAAAAAGAAGGAGCCTCAAGAAGAGAAGCCTTCAAAGAAAAAGAAACCAAAGGATGATTCTAAATTACCAGCTCCTCTTGAATTTGATTTTGAACCTTCAGAAATTCCGCCTTATGAACCAGAAGAACCAGAACACGAAGAACACGTACCAGAAGAAACGCCCGAAGAGAAACCAAAGCACAAACGCAAGAAGAAAACTGAACCTCAGCCTGAAACGGTTGAGATTCCTCTGAAGAAAGGTAAACCAAAGAAACCAGAGGTAATTCCGGAAGAAGAAGTAAAATTGAGAGCAAAACAAGGCCCTAAACCGGAAGAAGAGCAACCTGAGATTGCTCTGAAGCCATTCAAGAATCCACAACCTGACACAGAAACACAGAAAGATGAACCAGACCGAGACATGAAACTCAAACCATACGAACCGTCGTCTCCTCAAATAAGTGACGACGAGCGAGACGATGCGCCAAAAACTAAGAAAATCAAGCGCAAGAAGACACCGAAAACTAAAGATTCTCCAGAAACTGCTCCAGAGAAAGATGAAACTCCAAAACACGAAGACACTGAACAAATTGAATCTCCACGTAAGTCTTCTTCATATTGATTGAAGCAAGCCTTAACACGGAAGCATTTTCTGCAGCATTTTACAAAATACTGCTTCAAATTATGCTACGAAAATTTTTAGTTTTTTTTATCTACATATTATACGCATATAATTATAGTTTTAAGGGTTGTCTATAAAATTGTGAGAGGTTTTTGTTTTCTTTTACAAAGGATTTATATGTTTAATTAAAACAAAAACAATCACTGTCTTAACTTTACATAAGATGTGATGAAACAATGTGGAAAGATCGGAGATAAACTAATATTCTATGTACTTACTTTGTGGTTAATAATTTGGTGTTGGCTTCACACAATTTTTTCTCTTTGGCCTCGTCGTATTGTGGGTGATGCTTATTTTCCGTTCTCTCCTTGAGACGTGCCTACCCACTCATAAATCTACACGCCCAGAACTATGTTTGCAGATTATCTGTGGAATTATAAAATAATTTATACTTTTAATTTGAATACAAAAGCTACACAAAATCTTTTGTATATTATAGACAGAATGATATATAATTATGTTTTTACAGACGACAAAACACAAGAAATTGAACCAGACAATGAAGTAAAGAAACCAGCAATTGGCATACAAGACACACCACAAATCACAGACACACAAATTGTTCCAAAACCCGATCAAAGCTCTGAGGAAAAAAATGATCTACCAAAGGAAGAAGAAATACCCAATGAAGAAGCAATGCCAAAGAAAAGAAAAATCACAAAGAAACCGAAAAAAATAGAAAAAACTGAAGGTGAAATAATTGAAACACCAGAAGTAACTGAAGAAGAAGTTCCAGAAAAACAATTTGAGGTTGAACAAGTTCCAGAAGAAAAACAGCCGGTAGAAGAAACTCCCAAAGCAGAAAAACCAAAGAAAAAGAAATTGGTTAAGGAAACGGAAGGAAAAATAACAGAAGAATCACAACCAGTTAAAGAGGAAATACAGGAACAAGAATCTGAGATCGAAAACATACTGGAACTTCCCGAAGAAAAGCCTGTTGAAGAAGAAACTCAAGAAAGTGAAAAGAAAAAGAAAACAATTAAGAAGGTCAAAAAGGGTGAAAAACCTGAAGAAGAAACAATTGAAGCACGTCAAGTGACTGAAGAAGAAATTTCGGAGGTACAGCCTGAGACTGAAGAAATCCCGGAGGCTGTTGAAGAAGAAACTCCGGAAGGTGAAAAGTCAAAGAAAAAGAAATCTGTTAAAAAGACCAAGAAGGTGGAGGAAGTAACTGAGTCACCAAAGGTCGAAGAACAAGAAATTCCTGAGGAGCAGCCTGAAGTTGAGGAAGCTCCGGAAGAAGAACAACCCACAGAAGAAATTCCAGGAGAAAAGAAACTTAAGAAAAAGAAGGTTGTGAAGAAGCCCAAAAAGGATGATGATTTGGATCTCATTCAACAAATGATTGATGCTGAGATTCCAAAGACGGAGCTTGAAACGTACGAAAAGTTTGAAGGTGAAGATAAACCTAAAAAGAAGAAGGTCAAGAAGGAAGAACCAAAATTGACCAAAGAAGATGTTCCTGAAGAAGAACAACCACTTGAAGAAGCTCCAGAAGAGAAACCTTCTGAAGAGTTACCTGAAGAACAGCCAAAGAAAAAGAAAATTGTTAAGAAAACAAAGAAAACAGAAGAAGATATAATTGAAGCGCTTCAGCCTGAAGAAGCTTCAGAAGAGCAAACAAAGATTGTGGAAGCACCTGAAGAAATGCCTTCAGAAGAAGTTCCTCAAGAAGAAAAAATAAAGAAAAAGAAAATTGTTAAGAAAACAAAGAAGGAAGAAGAACCAGTAGAGGAACCGAAAGTAGAAGAAGAGGAAATTCAACCGGAAGTTGAAGAAGTAACAGAAGGTCCAGAAAAAGAAGAAATTCCTCAAGAAGAGGCTCCTGAAGATGAAAAACCAAAGAAGAAGAAAATTGTTAAGAAGATTAAGAAAACTGAAGAAAAAGTTATTGAGGCTCCCAAAGTAGAAGAAGATGAAATTCGAGAAGAAAAGCCTGAGGTACAAGAAGTACCAGAAGAACAGGAAGAAGTTCCAGAAGAAGAAATTGCTGGAGAAAAGAAAAAGAAAAAGAAGGTGGTGAAGAAGCCAAAGAAAGATGATGAATTAGATCTTATTCAGCAAATGATTGAAGCTGAAATTCCAAAGACAGAACTCGAGTCATATGAAAAGTTTGAGGATGAAGAAAAACCGAAAAAGAAACCAAAAGAAGACAAGAAAGAAAAGCCCAAACCTATGAAAATCGAGCGTATAGAACAGAAACCAACAAAGGTTGATGTGGTTGATGTGGCTGATCTTCCTCAGAAATTAAAACTCAAAAAGCCTAAACCAATCGAGAGAACTAGCATAGATGAAATCAGCTTCCCGAAAAAGAAGCTGAAGAGCAAAATTACTCATGTTGAATATCCCCCAGAGACATTAAAATTAGTCATTTTCGACATGAATACAATTCGTGATGCTGGAATTCTCTCTCGAAACGTTGAAGAGGCTGAGAAATTGCCCAAGAAGAAGAAAATCAAGAAGTTTAAACTTCCAGAAGAGCTCAAAGAAGATCTAGAAAGACCTCAATTAGAGAAATATGAAAAATACGAAAGTAGCTCTGATGAGGCACCTGAAACTGAAGGCTATAAAAGACCAAAGAAAGAAAAGAAGGAAGAAACTCCTGAAGAAAAGACGTTGAAATTAGGTAAAGGCAAAAAGAAACCCCAGGAAGAAGAAGTACCTGAAGAAGTGAAGCTTAAAGCAATTCCCGAAAAGAAACCAACTGAAGAAGTTGAAGAAGAAAAGAAACCCAAAAAGAAGGAGCCTCAAGAAGAGAAGCCTTCAAAGAAAAAGAAACCAAAGGATGATTCTAAATTACCAACCTATCTTGAATTTGATTTTGAACCTTCAGAAATTCCGCCTTATGAACCAGAAGAACCAGAACACGAAGAACACGTACCAGAAGAAACGCCCGAAGAGAAACCAAAGCACAAACGCAAGAAGAAAACTGAACCACAACCTGAAACTGTTGAAATTCCACTCGTGAAGGGCAAACCAAAGAAACCCGAAGACATTCCTGAAGAGGAGATCAAACTCAGAGCAAAACAAGGCCCTAAACCGGAAGAAGAGCAACCTGAGATTGCTCTGAAGCCATTCAAGAAGCCACAACCTGACACAGAAACACAGAAAGATGAACCAGACCGAGACATGAAACTCAAACCATACGAACCGTCGTCTCCTCAAATAAGTGACGACGAGCGAGACGATGCGCCAAAAACTAAGAAAATCAAGCGCAAGAAGACACCGAAAACTAAAGATTCTCCAGAAACTGCTCCAGAGAAAGATGAAACTCCAAAACACGAAGACACTGAACAAATTGAATCTCCACGTAAGTCTTCTTCATATTGATTGAAGCAAGTCTTAATACGGATGCATTTTTTGCAGCATTTTACAAGGGCCTGCAAAAGCTTCTTTTTACAGGAATCAAGTATAATTTTAATACACTAGGTACTGATCCTTTTTATTTGAGATATATTAAACTGATCCATAATGATTCAAAGCACTGAAATTATAAAAAAAATTGTTTAATTTTAAAACAATGCTGACTTAACAAAAGAATATAAAATTATTTTGAGAAGATATCAATTTTATCTGTTTTTAACTAAATAGAAATTTAATTTTGACTACCATACATCCAGAATATACTAATACTTATACTTATCAATTCAAATTATTAAATGAAAAAAATTATACACATGGGTTATCGTAACACTAAAACTATATAACATTCAATAATGCTGAAATAACATCAACAGAAATTCTTCAACTTTACAGGATTAAAAAGATTATAAAAAAAAATTCATTAGATTAAATATTAAAAGAAACATATGTATTTTACAGATACTGTCAAAGATACACCAGCAGAAGATGTGCCTCAAACACTTTCACCACAAATTACAGAAGACATCGAGGAAAGTACTGAAGATCAAAAATCTGAGCCGGAAAACAAACAAGAAGACATTTCAGAGGGAAAGCCAAGAAAAAAGAAAATCACAAAGAAACCCAAACAAGGCGATGAACCAACTGATGTAACAAAACCAATTGAAGAGGTAATTCAAGATGAAAAACCTGAGGTTGAAGATGTTCCAGAAGAAGACCAACCTGTTGAGGAAACCACAGAAGAAGAAAAACCAAAGAAAAAGAAAGTAATTAAGAAAACAAAGAAAACAGAGGAAGAAATAACTGAAGCACCCCAAGTGAATGAAGAAGAAATTCCGGAGGTAAAGCCTGAGACTGAAGTAATTTCGGAGGCTGTTGAAGAAGAAACTCCGGAAGGTGAAAAGCCAAAGAAAAAGAAATCTGTTAAAAAGACGAAAATGTTTCAAGAAGAAGTAACTGAGGCACCAAAGGTAGAAGAACAAGAAATTCCTGAGGAGCAGCCTGAAGTTGAGGAAGCTCCGGAAGAAGAACAACCCACAGAAGAAATTCCAGGAGAAAAGAAACTTAAGAAAAAGAAGGTTGTGAAGAAGCCTAAAAAGGATGATGATTTGGATCTCATTCAACAAATGATTGATGCCGAGATTCCAAAGACGGAGCTTGAAACGTACGAAAAGTTTGAAGGTGAAGATAAACCTAAAAAGAAGAAGGTCAAGAAGGAAGAACCAAAATTGACCAAAGATGTTCCTGAAGAGGAACAACCACTTGAAGAAGCTCCTGAAGAGAAACCTTCTGAAGAGAAACCTTCTGAAGAGAAACCTTCTGAAGAGCTACCTGAAGAACAGCCAAAGAAAAAGAAAATTGTTAAGAAAACAAAGAAAACAGAAGAAGAAATAGTTGAAGCGCCTCAGCCTGAAGAAGCTTCAGAAGGGCAACCACAGGTTGAGGAAGCACCAGAAGAAATGCCTTCAGAAGAAGTTCCTCAAGAAGAAAAAATAAAGAAAAAGAAAACAGTAAAGAAACCAAAGAAGGAAGAAGAAATAGTGGTGGCAACGAAAGTAGAAGAAGAGGAAATTCAACCGGAAGTTGAAGAAGTAACAGAAGGTCCAGAAAAAGAAGAAATTCCTCAAGAAGAGGCTCCTGAAGATGAAAAACCAAAGAAGAAGAAAATTGTTAAGAAGATTAAGAAAACTGAAGAAGTTATTGAGGCTCCCAAAGTAGAAGAAGATGAAATTCGAGAAGAAAAGCCTGAGGTACAACAAGTACCAGAAGAACAGGAAGAAGTTCCAGAAGAAGAAATTCCTGGAGAAAAGAAAAAGAAAAAGAAGGTGGTGAAGAAGCCAAAGAAAGATGATGAATTGGATCTTATTCAGCAAATGATTGAAGCTGAAATTCCAAAGACAGAACTCGAGTCATATGAAAAGTTTGAGGATGAAGAAAAACCGAAAAAGAAACCAAAAGAAGACAAGAAAGAAAAGCCCAAACCTATGAAAATCGAGCGTAAAGAACAGAAACCAACAAAGGTTGAAGTCGTTGATGTGGCTGATCTTCCTCAGAAATTAAAACTCAAAAAGCCTAAACCAATCGAGAGAACTACCACAGATGAAATCAGCTTCCCGAAAAAGAAGCTGAAGAGCAAAATTACTCATGTTGAATATCCTCCAGAGACATTAAAATTAGTCATTTTCGACATGAATACAATTCGTGATGCTGGAATTCTCTCTCGAAACGTTGAAGAGGCTGAGAAATTGCCCAAGAAGAAGAAAATCAAGAAGTTTAAACTTCCAGAAGAGCTCAAAGAAGATCTAGAAAGACCTCAATTAGAGAAATATGAAAAATACGAAAGTAGCTCTGATGAAGCTCCAGAGACTGAAGGATATAAAAGACCAAAGAAAGAAAAGAAGGAAGAAACTCCTGAAGAAAAGACGCTGAAATTAGGTAAAGGCAAAAAGAAGCCTCAAGAGGAAGAAACTCCCGAAGAAGTGAAGCTTAAAGCAATTCCCGAAAAGAAACCAACTGAAGAAGTTGAAGAAGAAAAGAAACCCAAAAAGAAGGAGCCTCAAGAAGAGAAGCCTTCAAAGAAAAAGAAACCAAAGGATGATTCTAAATTACCAGCTCCTCTTGAATTTGATTTTGAACCTTCAGAAATTCCGCCTTATGAACCAGAAGAACCAGAACACGAAGAACACGTACCAGAAGAAACGCCCGAAGAGAAACCAAAGCACAAACGCAAGAAGAAAACTGAACCACAACCTGAAACTGTTGAAATTCCACTCGTGAAAGGCAAACCAAAGAAACCCGAAGACATTCCTGAAGAGGAGATCAAACTCAGAGCAAAACAAGGCCCTAAACCGGAAGAAGAGCAACCTGAGATTGCTCTGAAGCCATTCAAGAAGCCACAACCTGACACAGAAACACAGAAAGATGAACCAGACCGAGACATGAAACTCAAACCATACGAACCGTCGTCTCCTCAAATAAGTGACGACGAGCGAGACGATGCGCCAAAAACTAAGAAAATCAAGCGCAAGAAGACACCGAAAACTAAAGATTCTCCAGAAACTGCTCCAGAGAAAGATGAAACTCCAAAACACGAAGACACTGAACAAATTGAATCTCCACGTAAGTCTCCTTTTCCAGATATGGATCCATTTATTCTGAGTGCGTGCTTCGAGTTCTTGAAAATATCTTGAGAAGTTCTGCTTCTTCATTGCTTTTCTAAGTGCTTAAAAAATAAAAGATTAAGTACGAACTCTACCGTTTTCAATTTCTTCTTGATTAATTGCGTTCCAAAATGCAACTATGCTTAAAGATTCATCAGACACAGAAGTGAAACGTCTTAATTTGTCATTTTCTATAATTTGCATTGTGAAAAGGACAATTTACAATATACATATATGCTACATTTCTTGCGCTTTTGTTGAATTCTTCATTTTTCAGAAAATTCACACTCATTTTTCTATATTTCTTGACGCATTATTTATCTAACATCTTACTCAACTAAACAATTATCAGTGAAATCATTATTCTTTATTTTAAATCTTTCTACAGGACATCAGGATTATGAATTACACCATATTACATAATTTTTATAACAGACTCAAATAACGAACATTGTTTGCAGCTAATTTGCAAATTTTCAGCATTTTAAGAACAACTTTAAAAAAAAAGAGAAATAATATATAATATAAATTTTATTAATAAACATCAATATTTTACAGACGAAAAGAAACCAGAAATATTGCCTGATACGGTCAAAGACACACCCGCACCACAAATTACAGAAGACATCGAGAAGGTTGCTGAGGAAGAAGCTCCATTAGAAGGCGACAAGGAGGATGTTCAAGAAGAGGAGAAACCAAAGAAAAGGAAAGTGTCGAAAAAGCCGAAGAAAGGCGATGAACCAAAGGAAGAAATTGTAGAACCTGAAGTGGCTGAGGAAGAAAAGCCGGAAATTGAAGAGGTTCCAGAAGTACAACCTGTTCAAGAGGAAGCTCCCATTGAGGAGAAACCAAAGAAGAAGGTTGTTAAGAAAGTGAAAAAAGATGAAGAGATAGTTGAAGTTCCTAAATCAGTAGAAGAAGAGGGTATTCCAGAAGAAAAGTCAGAAGTTGAAACAGTACCTGAAATCCCTGAAGAAGAACAACCAGTAGAAGAGGAAGAAAAGCCAAAGAAAAAGAAATCTGTTAAAAAGACGAAAACACTTCAAGAAGAAGTAACTGAGGCACCAAAGGTAGAAGAACAAGAAATTCCTGAGGAGCAGCCTGAAGTTGAGGAAGCTCCGGAAGAAGAACAACCCACAGAAGAAATTCCAGGAGAAAAGAAACTTAAGAAAAAGAAGGTTGTGAAGAAGCCCAAAAAGGATGATGATTTGGATCTCATTCAACAAATGATTGATGCCGAGATTCCAAAGACGGAGCTTGAAACGTATGAAAAGTTTGAAGGTGAAGATAAACCAAAAAAGAAGAAGGTCAAGAAGGAAGAGCCAAAATTGACCAAAGAAGATGTTCCTGAAGAAGAACAACCACTTGAAGAAGCTCCAGAAGAGAAACCTTCTGAAAAGTTACCTGAAGAATCATCTGAAGAACAGACAAAGAAAAAGAAAATTGTAAAGAAAAGAAAGAAAACAGAAGAAGAAATAGTTGAAGCGCCTCAGACTGAAGAAGCTTCAGAAGAGCAAACAAAGATTGAAGAAGCACCAGAAGTAATGCCTTCAGAAGAAGCTCCTCAAGAAGAAAAAATAAAGAAAAAGAAAATAGTTAAAAAACCAAAGAAGGAAGAAGAAATAGTGGAGGCACCGAAAGTAGAAGAAGAGGAAATTCAACCAGAAGTTGAAGAAGTACCAGAAGGTCCAGAAAAAGAAGAAATTCCTCAAGAAGAGGCTCCTGAAGATGAAAAACCAAAGAAGAAGAAAATTGTCAAGAAGATTAAAAAAACTGAAGAAGAAGTTATTGAGGCTCCCAAAGTAGAAGAAGAGGAAATTCGAGAAAAAAAGCCTGAGGTACAAGAAGTACCAGAAGAACAGGAAGAAGTTCCAGAAGAAGAAATTCCTGGAGAAAAGAAAAAGAAAAAGAAGGTGGTGAAGAAGCCAAAGAAAGACGATGAATTAGATCTTATTCAGCAAATGATTGAAGCTGAAATTCCAAAGACAGAACTCGAGTCATATGAAAAGTTTGAGGATGAAGAAAAACCAAAAAAGAAACCAAAAGAAGACAAGAAAGAAAAGCCCAAACCTATGAAAATTGAGCGCAAAGAACAGAAACCAACAAAGGTTGAAGTTGTTGATGTGGCTGATCTTCCTCAGAAACTCAAATTAAAGAAACCAAAACCAATTGAAAGAACGAGTACAGATGAAATCAGCTTCCCTAAAACCAAATTGAAGAGTAAGATCAATCACGTTGAGTACCCTCCTGAAAGCACAAAATTGGTGATTGTTGATCTTAATAGCATTCGTGATGCAGGTATTTTGTCACGAAATGTTGAAGAGGCTGAGAAATTGCCAAAGAAGAAGAAAATCAAGAAGTTTAAACTTCCAGAAGAGCTCAAAGAAGATCTCGAGAGGCCTCAATTAGAGAAATATGAGAAATATGAAAGTAGCTCTGATGAGGCGCCTGAAACTGAAGGCTACAGGAGGCCAAAGAAGGAAAAGAAAGAGGAAGAAACTCCTGAAGATAAAACATTAAAAATAGGTAAAGGCAAAAAGAAACCCCAGGAAGAAGAAGTACCTGAAGAAGTGAAGCTTAAAGCAATTCCCGAAAAGAAACCAACTGAAGAAGTTGAAGAAGAAAAGAAACCCAAAAAGAAGGAACCGGAAGAAGAGAAACCTTCAAAGAAAAAGAAACCAAAAGATGATTCTAAATTACCAGCTCCTCTTGAATTTGATTTTGAACCTTCAGAAATTCCGCCTTATGAACCAGAAGAACCAGAACACGAAGAATTCCCTAAGGAAGAAACTTCCGAAGAGAAACCCAAACATAAGCGCCAAAAGAAACCCGAACCTCAGCCTGAAACGGTTGAGATTCCTCTGAAGAAAGGTAAACCAAAAAAACCAGAGGAAATTCCGGAAGAAGAAGTAAAATTGAGAGCAAAACAAGGCCCTAAACCGGAAGAAGAGCAACCTGAGATTGCTCTGAAGCCATTCAAGAAACCACAACCTGACACAGAAACACAGAAAGATGAACCAGACCGAGACATGAAACTCAAACCATACGAACCGTCGTCTCCTCAAATAAGTGACGACGAGCGAGACGATACGCCAAAAACTAAGAAAATCAAGCGCAAGAAGACACCGAAAACTAAAGATTCTCCAGATGAAGATGTGCCTACAGACATTAAAGATGATACAGAAAAGACACCCGATGAGCCTTCAAGTGAGTCATAAAAACACTTTTTTCTTGAATAAGTGCTTAAAGGCTTAAGCTTGAAGTAAGTCTATTTTTAAAAGACAAAATTCAGCAATATCCTACCTTATACTTAATCTGTAAAGAAATACGCTATTTATTACACAATTTATTACAAAGTAGCACCTTTATTGTTCCAAGAATATTTCTGCTTCAGCAAAAGGAATGCCCGCGGTATTGTTGATTGATCTTCTATATTTTGCGATTTTTTAAATAAAAGGGTTGTAAAATAAAGGAGATCTCTATGAAAGATAGTCGTGGAGCTTCTGCTTTTGAGTGATAAATTATATTCACAAGACAATAACCTTGAGACATTTATTCAATTTATTTTCAAGTACAAACCTTTAAAAAATATATTTTTCTTTAACTATAACAAACATAAAATATTTAAGAATTGTTTCAAGTTACTTTTACATTTCATTTAATGTTATTTTATGTTTTATTTACTACCTATATACTAATTTTTAAACAATAAATCTACCTGCACTATTACCTAATTAGACATAAAGGTAATAATATGATGTATGACAATATTTTTGCAGAAGATATAACTCCAAAACAAGAAACTATAGAACACAAACCGGAAATTCCAACACAAGATGAGGCAAAACCAGAGGAAGAAACACCTGAAGATGTGCCAGAAGAAGCAATTCAACCTCTTGAAGAAGTTGCAGAGAAGCCCAAGAAAAAGAAAGTCATCAAGAAACCCAAGGATACTGAAGAGCTTCCAAAGGAAATAGAGGAAATTGAAAAACAACCCGAAGAAGAGATTCCTCAGGAAGAAAAACAATTTGAAGAAGTTCCAGAGGAAACGGAAGTACCTAAAAAGAAAAAGCCGACTAAAAAACCAAAAGAAGAGAAAAAGGAGGTAGAAGAGGAAGCTCCAAAACCAGTTGAAGAAATTCCAGAAGAGATACAAGAGGAAATTAAACCTGAATCAGTAAAAGAAGAAGAAATTCCAGAGGTTGTTCCCGAAGAAACTACGGAGGAAGAAGGCAAAAAACCAAAGAAAAAGAAAGTTGTGAAAAAGCCAAAGAAAGACGATGATTTGGATCTTATACAACAAATGATTGAAGCTGAAATTCCAAAGACTGAACTCGAGACGTACGAAAAGTTTGAAGAAGAAAAACCGAAAAAGAAACCAAAAGAAAAGGAAGAACCAGAAGAAAAGCCTAAGCCTAAACCATTGAAGATTGAGCGTAAAGAACAGAAACCAACAAAGGTTGAAGTGGTTGATGTGGCTGATCTTCCACAGAAACTTAAATTGAAAAAGCCTAAACCAATCGAGAGAACGAGTACAGACGAACTCAGCCTCCCGAAAACTAAACTGAAGAGTAAGATCAATCTTGTTGAATATCCTCCCGAGACTACAAAATTGGTAATTGTTGACTTAAACAGCATTCGTGATGCTGGAATTCTCTCTCGAAATGTTGAGGAGGCTGATAAACTTCCTAAGAAAACAAAGGTTAAAAAGATTAAACTTCCTAAAGTGCCTAAAGATGATTTAGAGAGGCCTCAGTTGGAGAAATATGAGAAATACGAAAGTAGCTCTGATGAAGCTCCAGAGACTGAAGGCTACAGGAGGCCAAAGAAAGAAAAGAAAGAAGAAGAAATTCCTGAGGAAAAAATACTCAAACTCGGTAAGGGCAAAAAGAAGCCAGAAGAGGAAGAAATTCCTGAAGAGGTGAAGCTTAAAGCAATTCCAGAAAAGAAACCAACTGAAGAAGTTGAAGAAGAAAAGAAACCCAAAAAGAAGGAACCGGAAGAAGAGAAACCTTCAAAGGAAAAGAAACCAAAAGATGATTCTAAGTTACCAGCTCCTCTTGAATTTGATTTTGAACCTTCAGAAATTCCGCCCTATGAACCAGAACAACCAGAACACGAAGAATACTTTAAGGAAGAAATTTCAGAAGAAAAACCCAAACATAAGCGCCAAAAGAAACCCGAACCTCAGCCTGAAACGGTTGAGATTCCTCTGAAGAAAGGTAAACCAAAGAAACCAGAGGAAATTCCGGAAGAAGAAGTAAAATTGAGAGCAAAACAAGGCCCCAAACCGGAAGAAGAGCAACCTGAGATTGCTCTGAAGCCATTCAAGAAGCCACAACCTGACACAGAAACACAGAAAGATGAACCAGACCGAGACATGAAACTCAAACCATACGAACCGTCGTCTCCTCAAATCAGTGACGACGAGAGAGACGATGAGAAAACAAAGAAAATAAAACGTAAAAAGGTTCCCAAGGACAAAGAGTCTCCAGCAATTTTGGACAAGCCTGATGAGACTAAAGTCCCTGAAGAAGAATCCATTGTTCCCAAAGAACCTGAGAGTAAGTTTTCTTCTAATAAATAAAATGCTTTACTCAAATTAATTATTTACAAAAATTTTTTTTTTTAGAAATTTATATTCTGCAAAAATTATTTTTAAAAATTATTTTATGCAATTTTCTAATTTAACTGTTAATATTTTAGGAGATGTCCCAGAAGATATTATTGAAGACAAACCCGTGGAGGAAGCAAAACCAACTGCTCCACATTTTGAACCTGCTGTAATTTCGGAAGAGAAACCTGAGGAGGAAGCACCAGAAATTCCTGAGGAAGGAAAGCCAAAACCAAAGGAAGCTCCGAAAAAGAAGAAGGTCGTTAAAAAGCCAAAGAAGGATGATGAATTGGATCTTATCCAACAAATGATTGAAGCTGAGATTCCAAAAACAGAACTCGAGTCATATGAAAAGTTTGAGGATGAAGAAAAACCAAAGAAGAAACCAAAAGAAAAGGATGAACCGGAGGAAAAGCCTAAACCTAAACCTTTGAAGATTGAGCGTAAAGAACAGAAACCAACAAAGGTTGAAGTGGTTGATGTGGCTGATCTTCCTCAAAAACTCAAACTAAAGAAACCTAAGCCAATTGAAAGAACGAGTACAGATGAAATCAGCTTCCCTAAAACTAAACTGAAGAGTAAGATCAATCACGTTGAATATCCTCCCGAGAGTACAAAATTGGTAATTGTTGACTTGAACAGCATTCGTGATGCAGGTATTTTGTCACGAAATGTTGAAGAGGCTGAGAAATTGCCCAAGAAGAAGAAAATCAAGAAGTTTAAACTTCCAGAAGAGCTCAAAGAAGATCTCGAGAGGCCTCAATTGGAGAAATATGAAAAATACGAAAGCAGCTCTGATGAAGCTCCAGAGCCAGAGGGTTACAAGAGACCAGAGAAAGTCAAGAAAGAGGAAACTCCTGAACCAAAAACACTGAAGCTCGGAAAGGGCAAAAAGAAGCCTCAGGAGGAAGAAGTTCCTGAAGAAGTGAAGCTTAAAGCAATTCCCGAAAAGAAACCAACTGAAGAAGTTGAAGAAGAAAATAAACCCAAAAAGAAGGAACCCGAAGAAGAGAAACCAACAAAGAAAAGGCCAAAAGAAGATATAACTGTACCATCTCCTTTAGAATTCGATTTTGAGCCATCGGAAGTTCCCCCATATGAACCAGAGGTGCCAGAACACGAAGAGCCTATCCCTGAAGAAGTTCAGGAGGAAAAGCCAAAATACAAACGCAAGAAGAAGCCTGAACCTCAACCAGAAACAATTCAAATTCCACTGGAGAAGGGAAAACCAAAAGAACCCGAAGAAGTTCCAGAGGAAGATGTTAAATTCAGAATTCCAGAGGCACCTCCGAAACCAGAAGAAGAACCCGAACAAGTTGTTCTTAAACCCTTCAAGAAACCTGCTGATGAACCTGAAGAAGTTGTGGCCGAAGTGAAACTTAAAGAAGAACCAAAGCCAGAACCTGAGGAAGTTGCGGTTAAAATTAAAAAGAAGAAACCAAAGAAACCCGCGGAGGAAGTCGAAGAGGCTGTTTTGAAAATTAAAAAGCCCGAAGAAGTTGTGGAAGATGTGATTATTAAGAAACCAACTAAAGAAGACACCGAAGAGGTTGTTGCTGAGATAACATTGAAAGAAGCTCCTAAACAAGAACCAGAGGATGTAGCTGAAGCAATCACAATTAAAAAGAAGAAACCTAAGAAACCAACTGAAGAAGCTGAAGAGGTTGTTCTTAAGATTGAAAAACCCGAAGAAGTTGTCGAAGACGTCGTAATTAGGAAGCCAGTGAAGGAAGAAGTTGAGGAAGTTGTGGCTGAAATAAAATTAAAAGAAGAACCAAAGCCAGAACCCGAAGAAGTTGCTGTTAAGATTAAGAAGAAGAAGCCAAAGAAACCAACTGAAGAAGTTGAAGAGGCAGTTCTTAAGATTGAGAAACCTGAAGAGGTGATTGAAGATTTTGTCATTGTAAAACCAACAAAAGAAGAAACTGAAGAAGTTGTGGCTGAAATTAAGCTGAAAGAAGAACCAAAACCAGAACCTGAAGAAGTAGCGGAGGCAATTAAAATTAAAAAGAAGAAGCCTAAGAAGCCAACTGAGGAAACTGAAGAAGTTGTTCTCAAGATTCAGAAACCGGAAGAAGTTGTTGAAGAAGTTGTGATTAAGAAGGCTCCGAAAGAAGAAATAGAGGAAGTTGTAGCTGAAATAAAATTGAAGGAAGAACCCAAACCAGAACCTGAGGAGGTGGCTGTGAAGATCAAGAAGAAGAAGCCAAAGAAACCCACAGAAGAGGTGGAAGAAGCCGTTCTTAAGATTCAAAAACCAGAAGAGGTTGAGGAGGTGACAATTGTAAAACCAACTAAAGAAGAAACGGAAGAAGTTGTTGCTGAATTTAAATTGAAAGAAGAACCAAAACCGGAACCCGAAGAAGTTGCTGAGGCTGTTAAAATTAAGAAGAAGAAACCTAAGAAGCTAACAGAAGAGACAGAGGAGGCATTTTTGAAGATTGAGAAACCAGAAGAAGTCGTTGAAGATGTGATTATTCGAAAACCAACAAAAGAAGAGGAGGAAGAGGTTGTAGCTGAAGTAACGTTGAAAAAGCAACCAAAACCAGAACCTGAAGATGTAGATGTGAAGATTAAGAAGAAGAAATCAAAGAAACCAACTGAGGAGACGGCTGAAGTTGTATTCAAGCTCAAGAAGCCAGAAGTTGTGGAAGATGTGGTGATTATGAGGCCAACTGAGGAAGAAGAGGTTGTTGCTGAATTCCGACTGAAGAAGGAACCCGAAGCTGAACCAGAAGATGTCTCCGAAGAAATTAAGATCAAGAAGAAGAAACCAAAGAAGCGAACTGAAGAGACGGAAGAAGGTTTCTTAGTCGTGCAAGTTCCCGAAGAGTACGAAGATGATGGTTCTGAGCACATTTCTGAAGAAATCTTTGATGAATTTGTAATTGTTAAGAAGAAACCTCCAAGACCTATTCCGGTAATTGAAGAATTCACCGATGATTACACTGTGAAGAAGCTGCGAACGGTTAGGAAGCCCTCTAGGCCAGATATACCTGAAGTCACGGACGTTGAGAATGTTACATTCCGACCAAAACGTACAACAACAAAGGAGGATATTGAGCAGGAATTCAACATTCAGCTGGATTCGTATGCAGAGGAAGAAATCTCAATGTCGGGCAAGGTGAAGCTGAAGAAGACAAAGCCACTCACGTACTCGGAAGAAGCAGGTGAAGCATCAATTAAGCTGGTTCAAACATTCGATGATGATGGCCCAATTATTGAGGAAATTATCGACGATGGAAGTGAACCAGAGGACACAATGTACGACATTGATGAGCCTGATGAGTTCTCCGATAGCATCTTCCTCGAAGAAGAACCGGACAGTGTAAGTTTCAAGCTGAAGGGAAAACAACCGAAATTCGTTAAGCCTGAATATCGCATTGAGGATCTTGAGGAAGATATTTCATTGGAGTTATCGTACAAGAAGAAGGAGAGGATCAGCTACGAAGAAGATTCCTTGACGCTCAAACAGAAGCGCAAACCTCTCCAAACATTCCTTGAAGGTAAGGGAATCAGTCAAAGTTTTTTCAAGCTTAAATATTCAAATAAAATATGCAAATAAATTTAAAAAAAAAAAACTGCAATTTAGATTTGAAATTTTAATAAGAAATTTCTTTCTAGAAATTCGTCTTTTTTGAGTATAGGTGCTTATTAATATTAATTACCTTAAGATGCTTCTACTATTCGCCATTTAAATGCTCACTCATTAATAAAGCAAAAGAAGGTAACATTGTGTAAATAGTAACTAATTTTTACTAAAACTACTAATTTAGGATCTAAGTCGATCTCATTTTCTCTGGAAAAAACTTAATAACACTACGTGATAATAAAATAATCTTCTTTTTGAAGAGAAAACTCTGTCCAAAGAATCAAAATTAATGGCTTTCTTTTGCATGAAAAAATTCCAGAAAATGCCTCCCTTCAAATCACAAAAGAGTACGAAGTTGAAGCTCTAACCGATGAGGAAGTTATGTATTCCATCTGCACGTATGTGGCTGAAAATGAAGAAGCTCTAAACCTCGTTGAAGGAGAGAAGGTTTACGTTATTGGTGAGTTTTTGATACAAAAAAAAAATTTCAAAAAGAATTTCTCATTTTAATTAAAATCTTTTGCAGAACAACAAAATGCCGACTGGTGGTTCGTGAGGAAGTACTTAACGGATGACAAGGGCTGGGTTCCAGCTCAGTGCTTGATGGATGAAGTTTCCTACACGCACTACGTCCAGAAGAAGCTCAATGAAAAGATTGATAAACTTCCAGTCTTTGAACGTAAGAAAATCATGGAAAAAGGAGATTATTCGCTCTCCACAGAAAAACTTCATCACTCCCAAAACATTTTAAACTCATTTCAACTTGTAGAGAATCAAAAAATAAGTGAAAAATCGCGAAATAAACTCCAAAACATAGACAGTAGAGCCAACAAAAATTGCAAAAAAATGTAAAAAAAAAAACTGCTACGCCATTTGCAATTCTAGGTTAGAAGTGAAGTTTTTTTTTCTGGAGAGCCGGTAATCCTATTGAATTCAAATTTTTTTAATATCTTTAACAATATTTCTTTGAAAAAAATTCTAGGACCAGGACCAGCGGAGAAAACTCTAGCCCCGAAATTCATTGAGAAGCTACAACCACAGCACGTTCCTGATGGGTACACTGTGCAGTTTGAGTGCAAGGTTGAGGGTCTCCCAAGGCCCCAGATAACCTGGTTCCGTCAGACGGCTATCATCAAACCCTCAGAAGACTTCCAAATCTACTACGATGATGACAATGTAGCAACATTGATTATCCGAGAAGTTTTCCCCGAAGATGCAGGAACCTTCACGTGTGTAGCAAAGAATGCTGCAGGTTTCGCCTCAAACAGTACGGAATTGCTCGTTGAAGCTCCCCTCTCTGATCATGGATCTGACGCAACAGGCCTATCGCGGAAATCTATGTCTAGAGAATCCTCCTTGGCGGATATCTTGGAGGGTATCCCACCGACATTCTCACGCAGACCTCGAGCACAGTACGTCGATGAAGGTTCCAACGTTCTCCTTGAATGTCGCCTTGTTGCCATCCCTGAGCCAGACGTCTACTGGACGTTCAACGGTGAAGAAATCACAACCAAAGACAACGTGAAGATTGTCACAGAGTCCGATATGCACATGTACTGCAGCGTTCTGTCCATCAACAAGGTGAACAAGAAGCAGGAAGGTGTGTACGAGGTTGTTGCAACGAATCGTGAAGGTGAAGCCAAATTGCCGATTATTCTCAAGGTGAAAACCGGCGATAAGGAACCACCGCAAATTCTTGAACCTCTTAAGAATATGATTATCCGCGAAGGGGAGAGTGTTATCCTGAGCACGCACATCATTGGCAATCCAACGCCGAAGATAACGTGGTTCAAGAATGGCGAACAAATTAAGGGCAACAAGAAGACGGACAAAGACATCCATACCCTTAGTTTAATAACTCCCACGCGGGATGATAGTGGAGAATACACCGTTAAGGCGGTTAACAACTCCGGAACAGCCGAAACATCCTGCACACTAACCGTTGAGGAGCCTGAAAGTGGTAATCCCGAAGCTCCATTCTTTGTTGAACGCTTCGAAGAGCAAAGTGTTCCACAGAATGGCACAATTAGGCTGCCTGCTAGGGTGCTGGGTAATCCTGTTCCAGAAATTCTCTGGCTCTGCAACAACAGCCCTCTGTATCCGTCTGAACGAGTGAAGCAAGCCTACGATGGGGAGAACATTGAACTCATCATTAAGAATGCTGATTCTGAAAGGGATTCCGGAAATTACAAATGCATCGCCAGCAATCCAATTGGTAAAGCATCTCACGGTGCAAGGATAACCGTTGAAGTGGATGATGTGGTCTTTACGAAGAAGATGCGGAAGCACGTTGTTGTCGAAGAGACGCATCGGCTTATTCTTGAGTGCGAAACCTCGCATACAGTTATCACGCGATGGTACCACAACGACAAAGAACTAACAGGTATGGATCATCGTATAATCGTCCAGGAGGGACACATCCACAAACTAATCATCCGCAATGCAAGCATGAAGGATGCCGGGGCATACAGGTGTACGGTTAAGAATCAAGTTACAAAATCCAACGTTGAAGTACTTGAGTGCAAACCCGAATTCACGCGGAAACTTGAAGATGTTGAAACAAAGGAGAAGGAAGTTCTTGTGCTGGAAGTTGAAATTACATCTGACACCGCTGATGTAACATGGTACAAGGATGGTGAGAGAATTCAGGAAGCGGACAACAAGAAATTCGTCAAAGATGGTCATATTAGGAAACTTCTTGTTCGTGGAATTTCCGTTCACGACGAAGGAGAATACTCGTGTACGGTTGGAGATCAAGAATGTACAGCTGAAGTTAATGTTATTGAACTGCCACCTGAACTCCTGAGAGGCCTAGAAGACATCACGTGCGTCAAAGGGGACAAGGCTACATTTGAGATTGAACTAACAAAGGGAGATGCTCTGGTTAAGTGGTTCAAGAATGGCAAAGAAATTCAATTTAACAGCCACGTTAAGCTAACCATCGACGGTAAACTGCAAAAACTCAAAATCTACGATACAACGAAAGATGATCAAGCAGAATACTCATGCCAAGTTGGGGAACATACCTCAAAGGCACGTTTGACCGTTGAAGAACCAATCGTTGACTTCATTACGAAGCTTCCGGACACGACAACCGTTACCAAGGATACAGACGCAACGTTCACTGTTGAACTGTCAAAACCGGACGCAGAGGTTGTTTGGTACAAGAGTGGTAAGAAAATTAAACCATCCAGTAAGCACACCGTTGAAGTTGAAGGAACTGTTCGTCGGCTGATTGTGCACGATTGCACGGAGGAAGATGAAACCAGCTACTCATGCAGTGTCTTTAATCTCAAAACTACGTCCAAACTTCGTGTACAAGGTAAAGTTTTCCTTAAGAATTTATCCTAGAGAATTTAATTTAATGAATTTTTTATTAAATAAATTTTCAGAACTGCCCAAACTACCAACTGTCACATTGGATCAAAAGGCCTACAAGGTTCGCAAGGAAGACAGTGTAACGTTCAATGTAAAGATTTCAGGAACTCCAAAGCCAACAGTTGAATGGTATACATCGGGCACAGTTGTGAAGAAATCTCCGCGAATTTTCAAGGAATTCGATGAGGAATCTGCAAGTTTGACAATTAAGAAGGTTGTTGAACAAGACGCTGGAGACTACACAGTTCGCGTCAAGAATCCTTGCGGAGAAGTCGAAGCCACTGTTCATCTGACCATTACGCGTAAGTTTTTTTTTTTTCAATTCATTGAATTATTTTTTTTAATTCAACTAAACATTTTTGAACTTCTATTTAGGACCACCTTCACGACCTGGAGCTCCTGAACCTGTTGCCGTTGCCAGTGATTCATTAACATTGTACTGGAAGGTACCAGAAGACGATGGAGATGCCGAAATAACGGAATACATCCTTGAGTACCACGAGAAGAAGGTCAAGGAATGGACTACAATACGGCAGATAACCGATACAACATACACCGTTGAAAAATTGACAACAAACAAGGAGTACATGTTCCGTGTGATTGCAGTCAATGAAGTTGGCCCAAGTGAACCATCCCCCGAATCTCCATACATCAAAGTTAAGGCTTCAACGGAAAAGGAACCGCCTGTTATCCAAGAACCTCTTAGCGATGTTTCTATTGGCCTTGGAAAAACTCTGACACTTTCTTGCGTTATTGGTGGACAACCTGTGCCGGAAGTAAGCTGGCTCAAGAACGGAAAGTCCATCAAGAGCGCCAAAACAACGTATGAGAACAGAATAGCCAAGTACATAATTGAAGAGACAACTGAGAAAACCACAGCAACGTACACATGCAAGGCTGTTAATGAAATTGGAGAAGCTGAAACTTCGTGCAATGTTAAGGTAGAAGAACGTCCTGAAATCACAGTTGAGAGCACCGATGTGTCGAGTCAACTTAAAGTCGGAACAACGTGGGAGGTTACAGCTACAATTTCAGGCTATCCATTCCCAACTATTGCATGGTACAAAAATGATCTCAAAATTGAATCCACATCAACGTGCAAAATTAGGACTGAAGGTAAAACCTCAACAATTTCAATTGAAAGCGTTGAGAGAACAGATAGTGCAAAATACAGGATTGAAGCAACGAATTCGTGTGGAACGAGTAGCGTTGACCTCACACTGTCTGTAATTGATAAACCAAGCAAACCCGAAGGTCCTATTCAGGTTAAGGATGTCAGGAAGGATTCAATTGTAATTGAATGGAAACCACCAGAGGATGATGGTGGTTTGGACATTGTCAAGTATTCCATTGAGAAGTGCGATCAAGAGAAGGGAACGTGGATTAAGGTGGCTGATGTTGAGAAGGGCATCGATACATACTGCATACAGAGGTTAGCCCTCAATGCACAGTATATCTTCAGAGTTGCTGCTGAAAATCCAATTGGAGCTTCGGAGCCGCTTGAAAGTGAGCCAGTTACCATCAAGAAGATCATTGGTAAGAATTTGAAATATTCGTTAGAAAATGTTAGAGTTAGGTTTTACTGATTAGGCAATAACTTCTAAGAACAGCTGTAGAATCAAGGACGATGCCTTTTAAGAAAAGGTTTGATAGTAGGAGATTTAAAAGACAAAGCAATGCTTTTAAGATCAGCCGTAACAGGCAAGACTTTTGCAGATCAGAAAAAGTCTTTAAAAGGACAATTTTGATATAAAAGACAATGCCTTCTAAGAACAGTTTTGACAGAAAAGGCGTTGCCTTTTAAGAATAACTTTAATAGATCTGGCGTTACCTTCTAAGAACAGTCTTGTCAACTCCCAATTATAATTCTTCCAGAAAAACCAACCCCACCACGTGGTCCCATCAGTGTTGTCTCAATGGAAGAAGCCAGCTGCACAATTACATGGCAATCATCCGAATTCGACGGTGGTAGTCCCATAATTGAGTACATCGTTGAGATCAGCGAAGAAACCGAAGCAACGTACAAAGTTATCGGAACTACAGACAATGAATGCACAGAACTACGTATTGATAGCCTGATCAAGGGTAAAGCCTACGACGTAAGGATCTGTGCAAGGAATGAAGTTGGTAAGAGTATGTATTTAGAATCAACCGAAAGGATTGTTGCAGGACAGAAGTTATGTAAGTTTCCCGCAGTAATTGTAAGTTCTCCTTCAAACCGGCATGAAAAATGCTTTTTGTGTAAATTTTCAGATCCACCATCATGCCCACGAAATGTCCGTTGTGTAAATGTTACAAGCAGAAGTGCCACGCTTGAATGGGAGGTGCCAGAACACAATGGAGGAACTGAGATTACGGGCTACATTGTGGAGAAGCGCGTTGCATCGTCCAAGAAGTGGACAAAGGTTGTTACGCTTGAGAACTACAACCTACAGTATACAATTGAAAACCTCAAGGAAAAATCCGAATTTGTCTTCCGTGTCTTTGCTGAGAACTCCATTGGACTTAGTGAACCAGCTGAAACTGAGAATATTCTACTCAATCCTAATGCCAGTAAGTTGAGGAAGAGCGGTGGAAGTTTAGATAAAGGGGTTAGTTCTAACGGGCTTTTGTTGTTTTAGCTGTTCCTTCACCACCAACTGCTCCATTGGAAGTTCGCGTGGTGGGTACGAATCTTCATGCCATCGAATGGGGTATCCCTGAATCAGACGGAGGTGCACCGTTGAAGGGCTACAACATTGCGATACGCGACGTGAAGAAGACAATGTGGATTGAAGTGGGTCAAGTACCGGCTGGTGTGCAGAAATTCCAAGTGAGAGACTTGCAGGACAATCATGACTATCAGATAAGAATATTCGCGCGCAATGAAATTGGATTGAGCGATCCATTGGAATCTGAGGAACCCTACAAAGTTTTGCCCATGGCAGGTACGTTCACAGTTGTCGTAAGCTCTGATCTTATGAATTCAGAGTTCAAAGCAAGGCGATAGTTTTGACGGTTTTTACTTGAAAATTTGTTTTTCTCCCAACAACAGGTGATGAGGAGATGATGCCTGAGGAAACAAGGACTGAACTGACAGAGCCAACAGGCTTCAGTACTGAGAATACATCCTCATGGCTACGAGAGCACAACATGGATGCTGACATCAACACTTACGCCAGAGCAAAACTCCTGCGAAAGGATGAATACTTCTTCCGTATTTGGCACTACGCCAAGAAGTTATTCAAATAAAAAAATATATTCTTTCTTATTCTATACCTTCGAAGTAAGAATTTACAACAAAATATTTTAAAAAAAAAACGACACTATCAACTATCCCAGCAGCAAAAGATCGTTCTGAATGAAATTTGTTGCATTCATTCAGAACAATATTTTGTGCGAATATTTTTCCTCATTATAATCAACGAATATTTTTTTATACTGTGATAAAGTATTTATTATCTAATATTTTAATTTTTTAAATTATAAACTACCCCCAAAAAATAATTTGGAGACTTGAAAAACATTATTTAAAGCAAAAACAGTGGGAATTGATAAAACAATTTGAATGATTTTCCCTGAAAAGAAAATTCGCAAATCTTTTCTGAATTTCCACACAAAGTTATGAATATAAAAAAAATTGTAAATAAATTTACTGTAAACCTTTAAAAAATTCAATGACACGGAAGTATTTGAAAGAAAATTTCGTGCCTTTGGGCGAGGGAGACAAAATATAGGTGCAAATATTTTCTTTTCAATCAAAAGCTACGATTTTTTCCGCGAGATATCTCCGTGTCATGAGAGAATTGTTGAAAAATGAAAAAAGGTGTGTTTTTCAGTTGATTTTCAATAAATTATATAAAAATTAAAGCGTTGTGTTTCTTTCTTACATTCGAAGACGTTTTGTACTAGAAGGAGTCTATTCACTTTTGATACAAAGCAGAAAATTCACATTTTCTTGTCTGAAATTTTTTTTCTTTATGAGAAGCTTTGAAAGAAGCTTGATTTCATTGTGAATGAGTGCATTCATTTTTATCTCGATCAAAGAAAATAAAATAAAAAGGATATTACCGGCTTTTCATGAAAAAAATTCCTCATTCGCAAAACGATTTTAACTCATTTTGTTTTGTAGAGACACAAAAAAAATAGAAATCGCTAAAGAAACTCAATTTTTCCTTAACCATTTCGCGTCCAACGTGAATCATAGAAACATTGAAACATGCGCTCTTTTTATCAAGATATTTATTCTGTAGATGCTTTTAGAGAACATTTCTCAATCAGAAAGTCTTTTCTGGCCTCTTTTGCGTAAATGTGATACATTTATAACTGAGAAAAATCATTTAATTCTTTAAAAAAAAATGAGAAAAAAATGTTTCACGTTTGGGTCTACGTATGACCCAAAGAACGCGAAAGAGTTAAGATCATGTAGAAAAAAGCCGGCAAATATTGCCAAAAATGCGCCGCCATTTGCATTTTTTCAAAAGTTTTAGACAGATTTTGCAAAAATTTATAAATACTTGGGTTCTAATTACCCCACACTCCCCTATGATATTGGAAACTCTTCAATTTCCCCTTGAATTTTCCTCCCTGCCATCTACGAGGAAGAAAATTTCCCAACGTTTGCGCATTTTTCCGCGCCACCTCGGTGGAAAATGAAAATTCATGCTCGAAAGCAATTTGTGGGGAAATTTTCTTTGCTCTCTCTGTGTGAATTTCGCCTCTCATCAGTCTTTCGGTATTTCTCTTCGTATTCGCATGTCCCATCCGCAATAAAATTGATTCCCAAAGTGAAGGAGTGAAAATTTTTGTGGAAAACCTCATCAAAAATCTCACTCTTTTTGGGTTTTTCAATCACATCGGGGTGCACCAGTTGTGTTGGGTGTGACAACGTGAGTGGGAAAAGTGTGGAAAATCCATCCAAAAAGTGGTGAAAATTTTACTGTGAAAAATCACCCCACAGAGTGGTGTGAAGAAAGCAAAAAGAAAAGAAGTGAAAAGTGTTTCGAGGATTTTCTTTTTTGCCTTTTCATTCAAAAAGAATTTTTCCCTTCACACAACATAGAGGAAGAATAAAATTGAATTAAACGACCGGACCAACTTGGAAGGAGTAATTGAATCGCATTAGCTAACGAAAAAAGGGAACTGTGTAGATTTGTTTGAAGAACATGTAAGTGGAAAATGTCCCCATTTATTGATTTTCCACGACTTTTCCATTTTTAACATCCACCCACTTTTGGCATTTCTCCATGATTTTTCTCCTTTTTCTTCTACACCGTCGTCGTTGTACGAAAATGCATCTACTTAAATTTCTGTACCAAAAAAAAATCTTTTGAAAGTCTCCCATTTTGAAAATAATCCGAATTAAAAACCAAAAATAAATGGGAAAATAGAGAAAATTGGTCCGCTTTTCTTCGCCTAGTGGTGAAAAAGAAAATATTGATTTTTCTGCAAGACTGCTACTACACAACTCAACACTATATAATGCCGTTTATGTATTCCACTTAAAAAAAAAAAACGAGAAATAGCAAGAGGAGTTCAATGAAAGAAAATTCAAAAGAAAATCCTAAAGGGTTGCAATTCCGAATCTTTTCACGTTTTTTTGCAGCGTGAAAGGAAAAAGGTTTGAATTGTTGCAAAATGTTTGTTTGATTGGTTCGTGTTCTATTTGGGAAAAGAACTACGAGGTAACACAAGGAATAATTGAAAGTTTTTAAGGAAGACTGGGGTAAAGTGGGTCACAAAAATAGTGGAAAAACTTACGTAAAAGTTATTTTTTATTTAAAAAATTTTTGAAAATATTTTTTTTGAAAAAAATTCGCTTTATCTTTAAAAAAAATTGTAAAGAAATTAAAAAATAAATAACTAAAGAAAATTATTTTATTAATAAAATGCAAAAATTTAAATTCAAAAACAATAAAATCTAAAATCCAAAATCTTAACCGAAATCTTACTGAAAGTGACCAACTAAACCCCAGGTTTCCCTTATTCAGTATCAAGAAAATTCAAATGCAATTGTAAGGTTTTTACAGCCTCAAAAAAAAAAACATTTACACATTACATAAAACATAAATAAACATAAAAACATAACACGCACATCTAACACAATGTATACTTAAACATTATTTATAGATTTAAGGATGTCTGAGCCTGAAGTAGAAGTTAATGCCGAAGAAACGTCGTAAGTAGTAATTTTAAGGACACATTTTAAGTCCTTAACAACAAAGCTCTCGAACCCTTCAAGGACCGCGAACAATCTATCTATCTAGCTAGCTGATAAAATTTAAAACAATTTTTGGGAGTTCTTCTTTTAACTTTTGTCCCTCCTGATCCATATTCTTCCACTAATTTTAATTCAAAATTCAAAAGAAAATTAACTATTTAAAAAGAAAGAAAAGGTCCTCAAAGGGTTAATTTTTTCTTAAACTTTTCCAACGCTGCAGAATGTATATAGCGCGCATAAACATACATAGCTTGATACACAAAAACATAAATAAACAAACAATCAAAGCATGACAAGACCCCAAAAGTATCTTTGGGGCGAAATTTGAAAGGAAAACATTACCATTATGCTTTTGCATAGAAGTTATGTAAAATTTATTAATAATTTTAATAATTATCTTACTCCTAATTCTCCTAATCGAAGATCTCATGCATCTCAGGAGGCTGTTTTTCTGGTTGCTACGATGCCTTCGAAAGTCAAATTTTGGTCGTTAAATCCATGATTCAGGCTGCTCATTGATTCCCATCGTCTTGGCCATCATTCGCGGCATCCACTGTATCCTTGCACCTACACCTAACATCTTTTATTAACCAATAAGTTCCTAAATTATTTGAGAAATAAAATTCGTCAATGTTATTTATTAACATGACAGTTATGACAGTTGCACCGTGTAAAAATATGGACGTTTTGTTTACAAAAATAACAATTTCTCTTCAAGTTTTCCTGTGAAAATTAATTAAAATATGCAATGACGTGCTGTGAAAATATCTTGAGGTTCAAGTTGAAGAGTTAATCATACAAATTTAATGGATTTGGTGCCTGGGAAATTCTTCAAAATCCAAAATTGGGGTACTTTTACTGAGGTCATTTCAGGCCGTTTGAACATGAAGAAATTCTTATCAGAAAAATGTTTTTGATGGATTTTTCTCTCCGGAAAAGGATATTTTGTGTCTCCTGAGAAGTTGAAAAAGGAATTTTAGTGTCGTCCAAGAGGTCACGAATGGATCTATTAATCCAGAATGATTGAAAATTGGATAAAGTTTTGAAGCTTTTGAGGTTCGTATGGAAGAGAACCTTGAAGAATTCTACTCAAAGTAATATTTCATGATGTGTCCTGACCAGGTAAATATCCAAGCTGGTGAAGTTCTTGAGAATTCTGATCCAAGAATCATGAAGTTCCTAATCAAACTTCCAATTGGAAAAATCAGGAAAATACTTGAATTGGTTGTTGAGTTTCGGGACAAAACTTTGAGAATCATCAATTTTCGTGAGATGTCTGACTAGAATTCCCAGATCTAGTAGAAATTTCTAGCTCCTGGCTGAGAAATCTGAATTAATTAAACTTCTAATGATTTGGAAAACCCTCAAAGGAGAAGAAATCCAACAAATTGAATTTCTTACCAGAAAATCCAGCACAAGGTTGAAGTTCTAAAGATTCTAAGCTGAAAAATCCTAGAGAAGTATCCCTTTGATCCCCTCTTTCTGGAAACAACAAACCTCAGGGAAATTCTCTAATTGTTTTAGAGAGAAACATCTTTTTATTTAAGAAAATTTTATTCTTTTGATCAGAAAATTGTTTCCAATGATCGGGAAAATATTGTATTCTGATTCTTCCCTCCTCCAAAGAAAAAATCAACTTTAATTAATTATTTAAAAATAAGAAATGAGAATTTCCTTTTGAAAGAATCATAAACCTGAAACAAGGACAATGTTTATTTCCGTATCCCCTATGTGACACGCATTAAATATTAACTAATTCTTCCTAATATAGAAAATACAACGCGTCAATCACGCACGACAATGAAATTATATTATACTCTCAAAAAATCTGATGCGGAGATTGATTTTGATGGTTTATTTTTAAACTTTCTCTGAGGAATTTTGCTTAATTAATATCTTTGATTAACTCTTTATTTATTTTTTTTAAATCATTTTAAGGATTTCTTTTCATTTATATAGGCTTTTGAATTTTTCAGAGCTCTAATTTTTGATAATTTTACTACATATTACTAAGTTTCTTCAAGCTTTAGGAAAGGATGGTTTCAATACAAGAAAAAATCAATCCTATTCTATTCGACGAGTAAAATTTCTAGCTACGCCCCTATATTCTCAATTAAAACGTGAAAAGTTTACAGAAAAAAGGATCAATTTAAACCATCCTCTTACCTACTAAATCTTTAAGCTTTTGTATCAATTTTAAGCTTTAAACAAATTGCTAATTTTCAAGGGATTGTTCGCTTTATTCCCTTGATTCCCATTTAAATAAACTTAATATCCTTCGTATTCTTCCCGTCTCCCGATGCAGCTCACAAAGAGCTAAAAACATTGCTTTTATTAAATTTCTTCTAGGAATTTCTCAAGATGTTGTTTCATATTGAAGAATTCCTTTTAAACGGAAATAAATTTAATTATGAGAACATCCATAAATACATAAATTTCTCTCCTGTTTCCTCAACACATTCGCCCCATCTCGCATGGAACCCTTTTCTGCACAAACAATTCCGGGAAATTCATATTTGAGGAAAATTTTCATGAATGGAATATTGACTCACGCAGCAGCCAAAGAAGTCGAGGGATCTAATCACTTTTCCATGAATGAATCGCACCACGTTTAGCCTCCAGCACAAAGGGACACATCCCAAATTACTTGGCCATTAGGTAGCCACGCACAATCCCGTGCGAATTATGCAAATTATGCTACGAAGAGTGCACAGCATGAAAAAAAACATGCTCAGCATACGCACTCTCGCAGACGACCTCCATCCAAGGGTGGTGTAACAATGAATTTTATCCAGGAAAAGGGGTCGTGAAAAAAGCAGGAGATGGGAGACGCATCCCCTCGCATGGGGAAAATGCTATTTTTCTTCTTTCCAAACAAAATGCATTCCCCTTTGATTTTTTCCTACCGTCGTCGTCCTGTGGGATGCATGGTGGTGGAAAAAAGAAAGAATTTCATTGATTTGGCGGAATGGAAGTCAACTCGGTGGTGGATGGGAAATCCGGAGCATGCGCTCAGTGCCTGCCTATCGATCCATTTGCACGTATCGCGTCAGAAACAGCAGCATTTCCCATCCATTCCTCCACACGTATTTTTCCTCCAAAAAAAAACACCCTTTTGCTGTCTCTCTCCCACCCACTGCCTCAGACGGAAGTGCATGGCACCCTCTCCTCCACCCCCTAAAACCCCAAAGCGAATGTCAATCCAATATAGGGTGGGGAAAACGCGTAGGAGATCCTCATCGCGCGATGCACCTGCAATTTTTCTTCCTTTTCAGCATTTCTTCAGAAATGAAGAAAAAAAATAATTTCTTTGATTTCTCTTCCTCCTCACTCCTCCTCCCCGAAAAATAGGGCTGCCCCCGATGGACTCGCCCCAGCTGCGCCAGCCGGTGAACCGAATGAAGATGGAATTGTCGGTGGACCAAGGACACCCCAACAGATAGCTGCCCAGAAGCGGCTACAACAGACTCAGGCACAGGTCGATGAGGTCAGTAGCCCCTCCCCGAAAGAAGCCTTACAACCTTTTAATCCCGACAGTTAATTAATTTCAATTTTCCAATTAAATTTTCCAGGTGGTTGACATAATGAAGACGAATGTAGAGAAGGTCCTGGAGAGAGATCAGAAGTTGTCTGAGTTGGATGATCGAGCTGATGCGCTGCAACAGGGCGCTTCACAATTCGAACAGCAAGCTGGAAAATTGAAACGAAAATTCTGGTTGCAGAATTTGAAGGTAAAAGGAAATTATGAAAATTTCGTTGAAAATTTTATTTAATAGAGGAAAATATCCTTATTTGAACAATTTTTGAATGAATTCGGTTAGAAAATTTGATTTTGAAAGGGTATTCATTGAGAAGAATATTTCCCATAGAGAAAATTTAACCCTTTGAGGACTGATGGATGCCTTAATATGTCCATCTAACAGTTCTTCTGTGTAAAATACTGTAAGAAAAAAACTTGAAGAATTTGCTATTCTTTAGGCTATTCTTTGTAATAAAATTTGACAGCTCAATGGCGCCCATTTTGCATTTTTCCCAAAGACCTTTGAATGGATATTTTGATATTTCTCCGCTGCGGCTTATCCGATTTTAATAAATTTCGAATATTTTTGTAGCTTATTAAGCAAATTATAAGATTATTTTGCAGTTAAATACTTTTAAAAACATTCTTAGTGTAGAAAAAACAAATCTTTCCGCCATTTTGTAAAAAAAATCAATTTAACACTTGGAGGATCGAGGTTTCTAACCTCAAAAGTTTGACCTTCATTTTCTGTTAAAAGAAAATGTTTTTCCAAGTTTTCTTTTAACGATATTAAAGTAATGGAACCTTCCTATACACAGATGCAGAAATTATCAAGATATTTTTAAGAGATTTTAATTCTATGGCGATTTAAAAAATTTAGAATTTTGCCACTTTGGCCAGCAAAATCCTCCAAGGGTTAAGGAATAGTTTTAAAACTTCTGATGCGAAATTTTAGGGATTTTCCTCGTACTATTAATATTAAACACAGTTATTCTCATTCCATTTTACTCCCATTCACCCCATTTAATGGCACATTTAACCCCCGAAAAAATGTAAAAGAATTCATAGAATTTTCCAAGCGAGAAAACATAAAAGACATAAAAAACGAGTTGAAAGATTAATTAATTTTTAACATTGGAAAATTTCCTTTCAAACGAGGCGGAATTTGCTAATTTCCGATGACCTATTCAAAGGATGAATCAAAATTGTGACATTTTATCTCTAATTTCCCATTTTGAATTAATTTGTATTTGGTAAAATGCTGTAGGTAGAATTAATAATCTATGTACACGGCATTTAATTATATGGCATTACTTAACTTTTGACCTTTTCATAAATTCCAACTCTCTGTGTGTGTTTTTTTTTTCTATTCGCTCCATTTCAACCCCACATTTTCCCACTCAAACAGCATATAAAAGCAAAACGGGGGGAAAAAAGAAAAACAAGATATTCACCAATTTACAGGAGCAAAAATTTTCACAGAGACGGAGAGAAAAATGATATGAGCACGTTGCTCTTTTGAAATTATATATCAAACCCACGTGTTGTGCTGAAAAAAATGCTAAGGAATTCACAATAAATATACAATTTATTCGCAATTGTACGCTGGAGGGAGATTCGTGAAGATTTGTAGGGAAAAGTATATTGCAGAGCTTAAGGATTTAATTTTTTGTTGCAAAGAATTTTTTCTCAATTGAAGAATCTTTTTGAATAACTTTGAAACTTTTTAATTTAATTTATTAAAAAGTTTTAATACTAAAGTCTTTCTTAAGGAATCTTAAGTCTTTCTGAATAGTGAATTTCGCCCCAATAAAGACTTTTTTCTTTAAAATTTTGATAAAATAAAATAAATGATAAAATAAATAAAAAATTTACTTTTCCAAAGAAAATTATTTCATTTAATTCTCCTTCTCTTCCACCCACAGATGATGATAATTATGGGCGTCATTGGACTCGTTATACTTGCGATAATTGTAGGTAAGTAACCGTACTCCCTTTGAGCGACTTAACAAACCTCCAGACGAAGAAATTTAAATTAACCAAAAAGTAAAGAAAAATACGTAAGAAATGAATGAATGATAAAAGTGCTTCAGTATGTACCATCCGCCATCGCCTTGCCCTATTATTTTATTCTCTAAATTCTTCCACTAAAAATTCATTGAGAGGTTGAGATAAAAAAAAAACTTTCACGTAAAAAAAATTAAATGAGAAGCAAAAGAAAAAGAAAATTTAATCACAAAATTGATGCTTTTGTCTCCCATCTTTTTTTTATAGCAAACTTCATGTAGACGGCTAAAAAAATGTATTAAAAAATCATCAGTTTTCGCCTAAAAAAAACCCAATCTCACAATCTAAATCAGGTTCGCAAGAAATATTCGAAATTATTTGTATAAAAATAATTGTCGTAAAAAATGTCGTATCCATCAGTTGTTTCAATTTATTGTCTTTCTTTTCAAAATGTTTTATTTTTCATTTAAAAAATCTTTTCTTTTTATTTCTCTCTGTGTAAAGAAATACAGGGTGGAATGAAAATATTGCTAAATTTTTATTTATTTATTTCCTTTTTGAATTTAATTTATAAAAGCTTCAAAAAATAAAATTTCTGTTAAAATTTAGGTGGAATTCTTTCTTTTAAAAAAGTTTCTTTTTGTGCTTTTAGTCAAAATTATTTTCAAAAAAAAATTAAAAATCTTCTTTAAAAAAAGGACTGAATCCTTTTGAATCTGATGTCTTTCTTCATCTATCTCCATGAATTTGTGTTTTCCTTTTATTTGGTATTTGTGTATCCTTCTGTGTATTGCACGGTAAAAACAGAAAAAAAGATACTTTAGTAGTAGCTTGTTTGTAGCTGCTGTATCCAAGAACTTTTCCAAAAACAAACTTGAAAAAAATGTTACAGAGAAAACATAAAAAACTCAAAAATTAGCGAGCTTAATCTGTGTTAGAAAAATGTTTTTTAGACACTCAAGAAAATGTTTTCCAACAAAACCATAAAAGAAAAAAATCAGTAAGGAAGACAACAGACACAAAATTTATTTTTATCTCCTTAAATTTTTTTTATTGATTTTCCTTTTTATTTTCGCTTTGAAGACAATTATTATTACAATTATTAAAATAAAAAATAAATAAACCAAAAAAAATCACGACCTTGATACACAATTTAGAGATTTTCAAACGATTTAAAAAACAAAGCAAAAAAGTAGAAGAAATATTCACTGATAAACTAATGAAAAATATTTTCAAAATAAAAACTAATAAACGAAGATTTCTTATCACTCCCTCACCCCACTTTAATATCAAATCACCTCAAAATCACAAAATCACAATTGAAATGTTTTATTTTTTTGTTTAAAGATCTTTATTTTTATTTTTTTAAACAATCAAAATAAATTACAAAAGCTTTTCATTGAACAGCAAAAAACACCAAATGAAGACTTGAATGAATGTGGTAGAAAATTGCAAAAATATTAAGGAGAAAGGGGTTTGTCATTTAATCTTATTTTTGTCTGAGACAAGATAAAAATGTCAAACGTTGAAAATGTGAAAAGTTAGCAAAAGATGTCAAACATTGGAAATGTCAAAAATGGTATTAGATACGCCAAGTATAAGATTTAATGTTAATCGTAAGAAAAGAATATTAAGCATTTGAATAAACATGAAACTTAAAAAAAGATCTTATTAGAATTGACGTTAAAATTAAGCATTAACAAACCTAAAAAAACAAAATGCGTTTAAGAAAAAAACTCTGCGCCTGTTCTCTCTGCGTTCTAATGAAGAACACTAAGTCTATCAATTGTTAAATCTTAAATATTCCTATAATTATTTTAAAAGCTAGTACTTTATATTTTTAAATGACAAACCCCTTACTACACTGAAAAAATTATCTGAATGTATGTTGTAATTTTTCTGTGTAAAATCTTTATCTTTCTGTTTTCGTTCTCTAGCCATTCTGAACTTTAAAAAAACTAACAAAAAATATATTTATTTTTCTAAATTATTTATTTCAAAATTTTGAAACTTGAGGCAATTTTTTCCGTTAGTTTGTGGATACTTTTGTTAAACTTTTTTTTAAAGAGAATTTTGAAAAATATTTTTCTCTCTATAAAATTTATTTTAACAGCCAAATTCATGCCGGAACAACAACAAGCTCCTCCTCAGATGATGATGGCACCACCACAGATGCAAATGCCTCAGGCACCAGCTCCGGCGGCACCGGCTCCCGCCGCACTTGTCGACGATCACCTCCATGCCCACGGCAGCCCAATCAACTAAGTGTGGGTGTTGCTTTAGAGAGAAGTGAAGAAGTGAAGAAGAAGCTGCAAAATTTGCATTAGATGTCTCTACATAAATTATAATAAATATATATTTCTTCTAAATAACCCATAAGGAAAAAAATGCTATCATAACTTTGAAAAAAAAATGAGAAAAATTTTGAAGAAAGAAAAAAAACGTAAAATGATGGAAAATAATCAAATTAATCCACTTTAAATACGGCGTGATTGTCGACAAGACGTTAATTTAACGTAAATTTATTAAATGAAGGAAGAAAGAAAAAATCTATTGTATTGCAATTAATGAAAATCTAGTGCAGAACATCTCTATCTTTTCATTAATTAGTAAAAATTTTTTGTATTAGGAGACATTTATTGAAATGAAATTTAAAGAAAAAAAAAGGTTAAAATGTTTGAGGAAAAAGTTCAAAAAAAAATTTGAGAGACAAAACAGAGCACGACTTTAGAATTTTGAGCTTTTCACAGAACATTTTGCACCAAAAAACGTTCCTCTTTCTTTCCATTTTAAAGAAAACATTTCTTATTCTCAAGTTTACCCAAGTTGAAAAATTTATCTAAAAGACATTTTTGTGCGTAGCAAAAGAAATTGAAGGAGAATTTTAAAGAAAAATTGATTCGTTATTTTGTTAAAAATAAAAAATTATCTGAAGACATTTATTCAAGATTAAAGATTTATTTTTATTCAGGAAATTAGGAAAAGGATTTTTTTTTCAAAATTGAGTGAAAGAATTCTTTATTAAAGGAAAAGAATATTTTATTTATGATTAAAGAAATGTAAATTCTTTAATTACTTTTCTTTAAAAAATATACTTAACTATTTCTTTGCAAATTAATGAGAATTTTAAACTAAAGAAAAAACTCTTATTGAAAGTGAAAAAAAACAAAAATGTAATTGAAAATGAATTACAAGAATTCAAGTACAATAATTACTAAATTAACTGCATCATCTTAAAAGAAGAGAAAGGAAGTAAGTAGCTGAAAAAAAAACATAAAATAGGAATTCTTTTTAATTTTCTCTCAATCTGATTATGCTTAATTTTTAATTAAATAAATTTAAAAAAAATTAAAGAAAATAAAAACTAAAATCTCCTAAAAAACGGAGATGAGACAGAAGAATTTGCGAAATAAAATGAGGAAAAGAAAGAAAGAAAAAAAACTACTATAAAGCCAACGACATTCCACTGAATAGAAGTTTTTTGAATGATAAAAAAAATAAAATTTAAAAGAAAATGTAAATTTTGTTCTTAAGTTTAAAAAATAAAAAATATGCATACATTTTTCATATAAATTCCATTTTTAAAATGCTTGAAAAAATGTATTCATAATTCGTTTTTGTGTTAAACAAATTGCAAAGGTTAAAAAAAAACGTAAAAGTAAAAAATGATGAAAAATAAAACTTATCAGATTATAGTAAAACAAAAAAAAGAAGATATTAACAATATTAGCATAGAAAGACATTGTATTTAAATGAGGAATATTAAACAATAAAAGAAAATAAAGGAAAAGAAGGGAAAGAACAGAAGGACATGTGAAAGGAAAAGCCGGAAAGGAAGCTTAGGGGGTGGGATTCTGGAGGGAAAAGAAGCGAAGTTATTGGAATCGATGATGAAAAAAAAACAATTAAAAAAAGGAAGATAGATGAAAGTATTTCACAGAAGAAGAAAAAAATTCATAAAAATTACATAATGAAAAAAATATGAGGAATAAAACATGATATATATAAAAAAAGTGTATATGTGTGGGGCTATAATAGTATTGTGTAAAAATTAATTGATTTTAAAAGTATAATAAACTGGAAAAGTGAATAAAAATCAATTTACTGCACCCACATTTTCTTTTTTACTTCAATCGTTTTTTTTTATTTGAAAAATTCTTCTAATCATTCCCTAAAAAAATTTTGATTTTTAATAATAGAATTAGGGATTAAAAAAAACAAAGGGTGTTTATCTGAATGAAAATCTTCGGAATATTCGTCAAGATTCGGATTATTTGTTGAGATTTGGATTATTCGTCAAAATGCAGATTATTCGTTAAGATTCAGATCATTCGGATTCGGATTATTCGTCAATTCGATTCGGATTATTCGGTAAAATTAAAAAGTATTCCTTCAGACTCAGAATATTCGTTAAGATTCATATTATTCGTCAAGATTCGGATTATTCGTCAAGATTCGGATTATTCGTCAAGAAAATTCGGATTATTCGGCGAAATTCAGATTATTTGTTGAGATTCGGATTATTCGGTAAAATTAAGAAGTATTCCTTCAGATTCAGATTATTCGTCAAGATTCGGTAAAATAAATCGAAATATTCGACAGATAAACTTCCCTTGAAAAATAATTAAAATTTGAAATTTTAAGGATTCAACGAAGCTTTCAATTCACGATGATCGACGTTTT
This sequence comes from Lutzomyia longipalpis, assembly GCF_024334085.1. Classification (NCBI taxonomy): domain Eukaryota; kingdom Metazoa; phylum Arthropoda; class Insecta; order Diptera; family Psychodidae; genus Lutzomyia; species Lutzomyia longipalpis. Next base: position 26,887,599 of record NC_074709.1, read on the forward strand.
TTTTTCAATTCCCTTTGAAAATTAAAAAAAAAGAAAAATTCTCTTCAAGCTTATTTATTTTCCAAATTCATGAAGAAAATATTTGTTAGAGATGAAAATTACATTGAAATTTTAATTCACATTGAAATTCTGGGAGAAATATTTGGGATGTTTTTTTTTCCTTTAAAGTTTTTCAGCGTCTGTACTCTGGTTCCGAATCTGCTGCCTCTTCATTTTCATCTTCAGCATCTTCTGCGTGTTCCTGATCCTTGCGGCGACGCGTGTAGGCCCTCTTGGGTGCCACAACGGGTTGATCTGATTCCCCATGAAGGAGAGCGTTGCGATAGTTAATGAGCGGCTGCCAATCTTCGCCACGATTGAGCGGCATATCGGACGTCATTCGCCTCTCGAGGAAATTCAGCACCAGCCTCTTGTCCTGCTTTATCAGCTTATTCGTGAATTCCATGATTATCTCCAGGAAGAGGAGACACGGTGGCGGCGAATGGGGGTCCTCTGCCACATCCGGTGGTTGTGTGACGGCAAAGAGAATCCCCGCACGATGTAGAGCTGTTATCGCCTCGCGATTCCTCACGGCGTCCAACCCAAATGACAGCGTGAAGCGTTTTGCCAACTCACGAAGATCCGAAAATTCCGGGACGCCCTTTGAGATGCGAATTGTGTTGTATTTTGCCTGAATCTCCTTGAACATCGTCACGAGACTCAAGCACATCGTCATGGCGCAATTTACCTTATTTATCTCACGCGCCTTACCCAGTGTGGACTTTATGATGTCCCCGTACTCATTGTAGCACTGCAAAGGATCAAAGTTTTTGATTAAAATTAAATTATTTGAGGTTTTAATGACTTCAAGAAGGAATTTCTTATCAAAAATCTTTCAATTCTTAATCATAAGAATTTTTAAAGGCAGAGAAATTTTTTTTTATGTATATGAGTTGGAGAAAAGAAATTTCAAAGGTAAAAAAATTATTGAAAGTAAAGAAAATCATTTTTGATTATTTCTCATCACATTCATCGGTTAAAAATTGATAAGAATTAATTGATAAAATTGTCTCACAGCTAAATTTTCTCTTAAAAGCTGTCTTTAATTAATTTTTTTTTCTTATTAAAAATGTTCGATCGTTAGTATTTTCTCTTAAGTTAAAATTTTCACTTGAAAATTAAAAGTTTAAAATTTTCTCTTAAAAATGATCAGGCCATTATGTTTCTCTTAAAAACTGTGTTAAGTAAAGATTTTCTCTAAAAAGCTGTCCTGAGTTAAGATTTTTTTATAAAAAACTGTCTCAGAACTAAAAAAAATTCTATAAAAGCTTCAGTTAAAATTTTCACTCAAAAATTAACAATCGTTAGAATTTCCTCTTAAAATATCTAATAAGTTAAAATTTTCACTTGAAAATTAACAATGTTTAAAATTTTCTCTTAAAAATTATTCAACGTTAGAATGTTTCTCTTTAAAAGCTGTCTTAAGTTAAGATTTTTTATTGAAAACTGTCTCAAAGCTAAAAATTGCTCTTAAAAGCTGTCTTAATTTAAAATTTTCTTTTAAAATTAAAACAAAATCAGAATTTTCTCTTAAAATCTGTCCTTAAATTAAAATACAAAAAATTCAAAGAAATAAAGCATTAAAAAATTCAGAAAACAAAGACAAAAAACTAAAAAGCCAAAAAAACTCACCCTTAGGTAGTGCTTGAAGATATCCGCGGCGGCTTTAGTGGGAATTATGTTGTAGATAATGAGCTTGCAGTAGCCCGCGAGGAAATTCCGCTTCTTGTGCAACTCCTCAATACGCCTCTCATCCTGCCCTTCATCCTGCTGCAGGGCAAACACGTGCTGCTGCACAAAATCATTGAGAACCCCCTGCATGTCAGTTGATGCTTCGTACTGCAGTGCCCGCAGATGGGGAGCCCCATTGACTGCTAGTTGATCCGAGAAGATGATCAGGAGATCACAAATGGACACATAGGCAGCCTCCTGAATGTCCTCACTACTCCCCCGGCGAATGAGTTCGCGGCAGGAATCGAGATATTTATGGAGATTCACCCGCATCTCATCCAGCTGTGCCTGAAGCATTCCCGAATCGCAGAAATTCTCCAAACTATGAAGGGCCCAGTTGATGGAGAAGAAGCATCCCTCGATGCAGTAGATGAGAGCCTCATTGGGCAACACAGCCTCACCCACTTCGCCCGTTTGCAGCTCATGAATATCCCGGTAGAGGCTGTCAAAAAGCCCCCATTGATTGAGATTGTGGCACGAGAAGAGAATTGAAACCTTCTTCAGGCTGCTCACAACGTTGAAAATCTCATCTTCATCCGGAACCTCCTCGCCCGCAATGAGTGTCCTCCAATCGTCAATGGCCTCCTTGTAGCGATTGACGCACTGATCGATTATCGTTGACCTGGAAACGTCGCATTTCGTGTAGATTGCACTTCCTTCCGTGCAGAGGTATTCCAGTGTCTTTGCGCACGTCTCCAGCACATCACGATCCGTGTGAATGGACATGATGTGCGCCATTTTGTCCAGAAGCGCCTGCAGGGCTCCCTCCTGTCGGGCTGTTGTATAAATATCCAAATCAAAGTACTGCGGAATGGCCAGAAGATTCGTCAGTTTCTCCGCATCAGCTGAATAGCGATGCAGGAGCGTCGGGAGGGTCTGGATGAAGTGCTCCGTGAGCTTCTGCTTGTCATCCTGCACCACTTTGTGCTCCTTCGCCGACAAATTCATCTTCCGGCTACTCCCACGGCCAATTGGGGGCTCTCCCGTAGCGCATTGACGCACCGATGAGACCATAATCTCAATCAATGTGGATTCCTGCTTATTATCCAGTGGCTCCTCCCCCAGACCCGGATCCTCCAACAGGAGATCCGTCATACATTCCCAATCCTTCACCATGGGATTGTTGTCCGCAAAGGAATCCACCAGATATGCTCCGTGCTCGTGAAGCTAAAATAAATTCATTTTTTGTTATAAAATTGTTATGTTAAAAAATTAGGTCGATTTTTTCGCGAACCTTTTCAGCTTAAGGTATCGATTTGAGTTTTTTTTAAATCTAGGCTTTTTTTTTTACTTTAACCAGACTTCAGTTTTATATGCTGAGCTTAAGTTCTTTAATCGAGATCTTTGTATTAAGCTAAATCTCAGTTTTTTTATAGTTAAATATTAGGATTTTTTTAAACTAGACCTAATTTATTCTAAACTGAGCTTGAGTTTCCTAAGTTATGCTGAGATAGGATTAAGTGCATTCTAGACCTAACCTGTTCTAGATATTAAAACCCTTAAAGCTTTGTCTTAAACAATTCTTAAGTAGGGAACATTGCATAAGGCCTAAAACCTGTCAAGCCTGACTCAAGAAACTAAGCCGTTTATTAGGCCAAGCCTATTTTTCTTAAGTCAAACCATAGTTCCTTTAGGTTAGACATTTAAGACGTATTTAGCCTCAGTCTAGCTTAATCTAATCTTGAAATCCTAAAAGGCTGATCTTAAAAAAAAACTTAAATCTAGTCTACAACAAAGGCCTTGCTTCAAAACCTTACGACTGACTTTAAAAACTTAAACCTAGTTTGAAAAGAAATGTAGTATAGCCTAAAGAAGTTTATTCTGGTTTAGAAAAACTCTGATTTGACTTAAGACGATTTTCTTTTAGCTAAAAAAAACCGAAACTTTCTAAATTATCGATTTTTTTAGTTTTCTTGTACTGCCGAAAATAAAGCAAAAAAAGGATAATTATAAGCGTCTACTTATAAGAGTTGGTGTCCCACAACGTGTAAAAGTTAGTTTATGCGTTGTAATGCGATTTGTACAGAAATTTCTTGAATAGTTATGGAAAGGTCTTGAAACAAGCTATAATTTGGCATACAAAATGATAATCTATCTCTCAGCTAGCCTAATGGTTAAGTACATAGACTGCTAAACAAACATTCACCGGTTCGATTCAAGGTCAGGAATCCAAGAAAATCCTTTTTTTTTTTCTTTTTTTAATTGAAAAATTGAAAGAAATCAATTCACTCACCTCGGATTCAATGAAGAACTGCACGAGATCCCGGATGAGGGGAGTGTTGGGCAGCCGAATCTTTCCCCTCTTGGTCTTCACGACGGTACTGAGGGCCTCCTCGTCGAGACGGAAGAGGCGCACATTGAGAAATTCCGCCGCAGCTTGAGCCACACCACGATTGGAGGAATAAACGAGCTCATAGACAATCTCACAGTCTTTATCCGTGAGGATGTCCGGATGGATTTTGAGGATGCTGATTACGAGCCGAACCGCATGGACGGCCACCTCGAATTCCTTGTCCAGCGTCATTGCCACGATGCGATCTTTGAATTTGGACGTGAACAGCTCGAGTTTCCCTTTGAACTCTTCGGACGCGTAGAGGGGGAGGAGAGCTTGAAGGCAGCGTAGCCGGACGTCGCCTATTTTATCGTGAAGCGTCCACCCGATGTACTTGAGGTAGGAATCATCGAGGAAGTTCTGACTGAATTTCTGCATCCACACCCCGATTTCGGTCATACAGATGGCCCGGATGTCCGGCAGCGTGTCCCGGTAGCGATGCACGAAGACGGATTTGAACATGTACGTGAGCATGTTCTTGATTTCATCCATATTCTCCTCCAGTTCCGTTCGCTTCGTCATGAGGGACTCAAGCCGATCCGAAGCACGTTTGTCGCGTGTCTTGAGGCGCTCCGCTTCGTACTGCCGAGCGCTGTTGTCAAAATTCACGGAAACAAGCAAAGCAACATCCACGAGGGCTGTCATCAGCTTCATTGCTGCCAGTGTTGCAGTATGCCGGAAGGCACGCACTTGGGAATCACTGAGCCCCGTGAGGAGGCTGATTACATTGTCCATGAGGAATTGATCGTAGATAATGGAGTACTGACACTGCTTCACGAGAGTCTGAACAAAATCGCAAAAGTTCTGCTTGAATTTCTTCCATTGCTGCCCTGGCATAATCAATGGATACTCCCCGCTCTCCTCGTCGAATTCCTCCGTCATCTTCCGGATGGTGGCTGTGTGCTCAATTGCCGGCAATTTGTGATCAATCTTCCCTTTGCACCCACTGGCATTGATGAAGAACTGCATGAGGGAGATCAGGGCGGTCTCCCGGACTGTCTTGTAGCTGGAAATCCAATCGTCCACAATGGTGGCAATGGCTGCCTTGCTGTGCCTCACAATGTAGTACAGGCTCGTCTCATCCGTCGTCACATCTCGTGTCTCCTTCTCCGCTGCTGTGGCCGCCCTCTCAACGCGTGGCTCCCGCTCAACACGCTCCCGCGGCTCTGCTGGAGCCTTCCGTGGCTGCTTCACTGTGTACTGCTTCCTCCGCTTGAGCACAGGCTCCAGCAGATCGTCAATATCATCATCAATTATCGGTGGTTTATCCCGGACGCCACCCCTGGCACGTAATCTCGTCATCCTCCCTCCCTTTCCCGGAGACGACTCACTGTCCCCACCATGATCGGATTCACTCTCATTCATCTGCTCTTGGCTGCAAAGAAACACCCCTCAAAGATCAGCAAAATACATCCGGAAAATCTTCTTCTTACAAGGAAAACTCACAAACTAGCTTCCATCATCCGGATGCGCTTCCCGCCCCTTCGATGCATCTTTCTTTCACTCTCTTTTGAGCCTTTTTCAATGAAGTAAATCAATGTCCTGCACTGCTAATCGCTGATGGAACTCCTATTGAGGAGATTTAAGCAGGAAAAACACAATTTTCACTGATTTTTCTATGATTTTTCTTGTTTTTTTTTGAGAAATGTTTGCAAACAAATTGGAAATTTGACGTTTTTCATGTTTCAGTCGCGTTTCACAGTGAAACGCATGAAACATAAATGTTTCATTCATGCTGTTGTGCGGAAAATTTTTTAAATATTTATTTTTCCGGGAAAAACTCATTTTTGGGGCGCCAAAAGTTGGCGGGTGGCTCAGGGGGGCCCAAAGTACGTTCAGTAAAAATTTGGTTGCTCAACTCCCCGGATTTTTTTGGGGAATTTGCACGACTTTTTCTGGCGCGAATTTTGAGAGTTTTGAACTGGCGACGCCAATCGACGCGGCGTCGCTTCCTGGTCACAAAAAACGTAGTTTTGCTGGGAAATTCGGCGGAAAACGCGAGAAAACTGCGAAAAACTAATTGTGGGAGGGAGACAGTATCAGAGTGATGTGCTGTCTCATTTTTTCTGGAGTAAAGAAAAAAACAAGAAATGTCCATGGAATACATGGAAAGAATCCATGAAGACGTTTTATGGGGCTTCATGCCAGAATCACGAGAATCACCGAGAATCACAACACCATCCAAGCAATCCAATCCAATCACAGTGTATCGCCGACCACTGAAACGTCAAAGTCGCTCCAATAAGGAAGTTGTTTGACTGATTTTCTCGTGAGTTTTCCTGGCAAAGGAGTGAGTTTTTCCCCGTGAAATGCGTGCACGCACCTGAAGGACAATGCGGTGGACTCGAGTGCAGTGCTCAGTGAGGTGCAACGGCGTGATTTTTGCTGTTTTCATCGCCCTCAGTGGACTGTTTACAAAATGCCATGGCAGCCAAGGTGAGTGTCGCCCCAAACAAACTTTTCCGCCGCAACCTTTCGGGGCCATCTGCGGCAAAAAATGCCGGCTTTGGGGCTCATCAGGTACACAAATTGCTCAAAAGTGCCCCCAAAGGGTGTGTGGGGGTGCAAAATTCACCCCAATGGGCATTTCCTTTGACCCTCCGTGGCTACTCCTCTGCAATTATTTATCGATCTGTCGCCGTGCGAGACTTCTGTGTTATTTTGCTCCCGCACCCCATAATTCCAATTGTGTGGGCTGCGGGTGGGGCTACAGGGAAGCTAATGTTGCCCATGGAGAGACTTTTACTCTTCCCGGTGCTGCAGGATTCGTGAAAAGTCTTCTCAGGATCGTCCTTTTGGGCTGTTTGCTTTATCCCTTTGTCCGGGAAGCTTCCCCATCTCGTTTAGCCTTTTTAGGCCACTTGACCATCTCCACAATTTTTGCTGATTCTCACCATTGGACGGGCAGTGAGAATGAGACTCAATGCAAGTAGCTGGGAGCAAGGAGAATGAGTTGGAGGCCCAGGAGTGTGGGAGGAATATTCAATAATAGTCAGGAGAAAATGCCCAAAGCGTGCGAAGAATTTCAAGATCTTGCCATTTGATAGGGTTCACCTCTAAAATTGGCAAAGTGGGTAAAGTGGGAGGATGTTAAAGTACTTCCGTGACTTTCTGAAGCTCCACTGAGGGGGCTTGTAGGGGAGCCACTTCTGCCGATGGTGCTGAAGAAGTTTTATTGGAATTATCTTTTCAATAAGGTTCATTCAATTCACTTTAAATTGCTTTCAAGGCTTTCAGGGGTTGTTTAGGGAAGTTTTTAAGATGTTCTAGTTGATGATTTCCCTTCTTTTTGATTTATTTATGAATACCTAAATGTAATTCTTAGAGATTTTTTAAAAGTTTATCAGGATAAAAAATTAAAAAAAATTAAGGGACACAATCCTGGAACATTTCTAATGATTCTTTTTTGATTTTAATAATAAAATATTAAAAAAATTCTTTAATTGTTTTTTTTTTTTCTTATTAATGATGTAAATCTTATCTTCTTTTTCCTATTTCTTAAATTATCTAAAAATGGCAAATCCTTTAATTTGAAAATGAATTTTATACAACAATTTATCTTAAAAATTAATAAATACAATAAAAATAAAAATTGAACTCTAAATTGATTTAATTATTATTTTTTTACTTTTCGAGTTGATGTCTTTCCTTTCTTTTCATCAATTCGTTGTCTTGGAAAAAAATGAGGCAAGTTTACACATAGAAAAAATATTTCTTATGAATTTCTTTAAAAGAAAAAAAAAACATTTAAAATTTAATTAAATTTTTTTTATAATTCCCAAAGAAAATTTTCAATCTTGATGGCTTCATCGTGAGCCTAAAGAAGGTGAAAAATAAAAAAAAATAAATAATAAAAAACAGACCTTTCTTCTTAGTTTCGAACCCACTACTTGTAGGTTGTTGAACTCGTGTGCTACCCATTTGACCCATCAACTCATTGAATTCATGCAATTTTGTGATTATTTAAGCTTATATTGACCTCTTTTATTTTCCCCTAAATACTAAATCTTGCAAACATAGCTCAATCTATGCAAATAGAACGTAATAAATTCTTGAAAAAAAAGAAGCACAAGAACAGCAACTTTTCTTTGCCTTATCAAATTGGGGATTTTTACCGCAAAGAGAAAAATGCAAAAAAAAAAAATAAATCCACAGAGGGATTAAATTAAATACCACACGGGCACTCCTTTGCGTCTTTTGCGGCATTAAAAGCTCACTTTTATTGGGTCTATTGTAAAAAGTATTACATCGTGCTTGGATTGACTGCGAAAGAGGTGAAAGAAGAAGAAATTGAGGAAAGACATTCTGTGGGAGGGGGGAGATACAACAATAAAAGGAAATGCCACTATTTATAAATTGACGTGTGCGCTTTTTGTTATCAAAAAGACAAACTGAAAGAGCGTAAGGCGAATGAGTAAAAGAAGTTCATTAATCAATTTGTAAAACAGGGCGGGAAAAAAGTGATGAGATTGATCATTTTACGCGCGCATTTGTGGGCAAAACTGACTGTGGCAAAAGAGCGGGAGGTTAATTGATAAGGAAATTTAAAAAAAAAGAGACGCCCTGTTATCAGTTACAACAATAAATTTGCTTTGCGCGCGAGAAATAAAAATTAACAAAACATTTAAGCTTCACGCGCGGCAGGGTGATCCAATAGACAAACTCTGTAATGAAATCAGGGGGAAGTCCGTGTCAAAAATCAATAGTTTTGGTGATAATATTTTTGCTATGTTTGCACTCTCGGTGTGAGTCCCCCGCTTGGAGTCTTCTCCCCTAGTTAGAGTTGGTAAATCCCATTATTAGCAGCAAGAGAGCCTAAAAGAGTGATAGACGATATCTCACTTTCAGCCGTTTTTCATTGGACAATCTTATCAGAGAAATCACAAATAAGAATTTCTCTTTATTTTTCCTTTTCGCTGCTTTTTTTCTTCAACAAGCAAATAAAGCTCAAAATTGCAAAATAAAAAATATTCAAACAAGGGCAAAGAGAAGAAACACTTAAAAGGTCAACAGTCGCGGAAAAGCCAAGACCGGTGGCGCGTAAAGGCATCGTAAAGTTTTTCCGAAGAAGAAAAAAAACGCGGAATCTCATTATTAAATTCTAAAAGCTTTATTAACCCACTAAATGACATTGACGGCATTCTTTTTCAAATTGGAATCTCTGTCGGAATCGGGTTTGGTGGCTCTGTCTCATAAACATCCTCCTTGATCTTATTTAAATTCAAAATAATCAACACAAAGATGCGCCACCAAAGAGCGTCTCTTTAGCTACTTGTTTATTATTTTTTAATTTAGATTTATTGATTAGAGAAAAAAATTAATATCAGTGGCGTTCTGTTTAGGTGTCTAAACGCTCTAAAAGTTCAAACTGTTTTACTTTATTTTTCTCTAAGCAGTCAAATAAAATTATTTTCAGTTTAAAAATGATTAAAAAAAAAATGATTTTTAACTGTTAAAAACGTTAGATATTAGAAATGTCAAACTTTAGTAAATAAATGTTAATGAGGAAACGTCAAATGTCATAAACGTTAAAATAGGAATGTCAAAAAAAAAGACAAACGAATGAAAAGAAACGTCAAATATTAAAAAAAAAAAACGTCAAGTTTTAATTGACATTTTTTTCTATATCTTTTTAAATGAAAAGAGGCGTCAAACGTTAGAATTGCTGAAATAAATTCTCAGAGGCCATTAATTTAAATGCAAAAGTAATGAATTTATTTATTTCTAAACCGTTATTTCTAATTTAATTTGTTTTTAGGATGTTTCGTACCTTAAAAAATTAGTCCCCTCCTTGAATAGATTTCTGACTACGCTGGATATTTTTTATTAAAGTAATTTTTCCTTTTTTCCTTCAATTTTTCCTCAATCATTCTCAATATCTGTCACTCCTTGAAAATACCAAAAAAAAGGAAATAAAACGAGCAGAAAAGGATTGAAAAATGTCCTTGTCAAAGGATTGGAATGTCCAGAAGAAAAGGGGTTTTATTGGGAATGTTAAAATGCGAGAGGATCAATATTGAATTGAAAGGAAATTGATGAAGAATTTTAATTCTATTCTCCCAAAAAAGTGAAAAGGAGGATTCTTTCCTCCACAAAAGTCGCCTCAAATATACAGAATTTCAGTGATGGAGACAATCTTTGTGGAATTGTTTAGGCCAAAGTGAATAATCCTCCTGAAAAAGAAGTTGTTTGATCATTTTCACGCACGAGTGACAAATAATAAATTCCTTCTGCTTCGACGACACGTTCTTCAGGAGGCCGAAAAGGGGATTATTGGGCGATGTGAATGGAAGAGGAGAAAAGTAAAATAAAATGTGGGATTATATTTTTTCAAGAGAAGAAGGAAGGACTGCAACACCTTTCCATTAACTAAGCTGCTCCCCCTATTTGTTTTTTTCTTTGTAAAATCTCACATTTCAATCTTATTAATTGATTGACAGCGCAAAAGAAGGGGAAGGGTGAGCTTTTATTGCAATTGAACTTCTTTTTTTTAACCTTCTTCAGCAAGAGAGATCAGAGCATTATCTTGCTGGTAATCCCTCCAATGTTGGTTTCTTTGTATGGAAAACATTTAAATTGCTCCGAATTTGGACAAGATATCGAGAGATAAATGAATTTATCTAGACAATGTTGATCTCTAGCGACATTTTCCATTTGAATTTTCATCTAAAATTTCGCTCAAAAAGGGTTTCAATTCGCAAAATTTGTTTGAAATAGACGATTGTTGATTGTTTAGCTATACGTTCACGTTTCTCTTTATTTATTATTTAAAAGAAAATGTTCTCTTGCTCAGGTATTTTTAGCACAGTATTGCTTGAAAATACTTTGTTGTACAATTTATCAAATGAACGACATTTTGTAAATAAATAATAAAGAAACATTTTGAATAAATGAAAATGCGATGAAAGATTTTCAAAAGTTCGCTCAGTTTGAATGCACAAAACGTTGATTGAGCACGTGCAGAAATTGCTGCAGGAAGAAAATAAATAGGTAAATTAATTGGCTGCTGCCTGGAGAAATTTAAAATGGAGTTGTTTTTAAGAGACTTTATTGCATGTAATTGTGTCTGTTTGAATTATGAGAAAATATTGCTGGTTGTAAGATTAATTATTAAGTATATCTCTGAGTGAGATATTTAATTTGTTGTTGCTGAGGAATTTTTGTAATCATTAACCAATGGTTTTTGCAATAGGGGGTGGTTTTGAGATTAAAATATTTGAAATGAAAATAAATTTAGAAATCTTGAAAAGAAATCTTGATTCTCTTTATTTAAAATAAAAATAAATCGAAATAGAATCTTTTAAAAAAAAAATAAAAATTAAGGCAAGAAAAATGTATTCTTTGTTTCAAAATATTAAGCTAATTAGGTCAGTGGTTTAGCACACCACCTTTCCAACCAAAAAGTCGCAAGTTCAACTCTCACTTGTGATTTCTTTTTTTTTCACTTCTGATATTTCTCACAATTCCCACCAATAAATTAAACTAAAAAATAAACTTCTCTGGATGCTTCTTTTTGTTTCAATGATGTACGTATTTATATAATCTTCTGAATGTCTTTTTTATCATGTTCTTTATGCCTTCCTCACAGTCTTTGCCATTGATGAAAACAATTTACGACTGTGTGAATGTTTTTACTTCCAGACGTCTCATTATTTGATTGATTGATTAATTAGGCAGACGATTGAGCCTTGATTCTCATTTTACTTTATTTTTTTTTGGTGCAAAGTCAGAGAGAAATGATATAAAAAAGACACGAGAATGTATGTCATCTGTTTGAGGGGTTTCCTGTGCAAAATTTGTGAGTTTAATTTCGTGTTTGGGAGATGGTGGTGTTGATGGGGAGACATTGTTAAATTCACGCGAAAGCTTTTGCTCAAATTGTCTAATTAAATCCCCCATCAATTTTGCATTAAGCCCCGGTGTGGTTGGAGATATGCAAATTGATGGTACAGCCGCCGTAAAGGCGGAGAGAGAGGGCGGCTTTTGGCTCAACAATGTGGTCGCCAGTTAATCCGCAGCTGATCTCGTGCAATTCAAACGGACAAGGTGGCGGGAGAAGGTACTCCGCGATGATTTGGGCGGATGATGGGGCAGCAGCAGCAGCAAAAAGCGGGAAGAAGTGCAACGAAGAGGTAGCTGGCTGCAATGAAAACGTCTGTGCAAGATGAGAGAGAGAGAAGAAGCAAAAAAAGGCAGAAGGAATGGGACGTCGTGGTAGAGTCACGCTCGGGGATTTGTGCGAAGTGACTTTAATTTGCTGTTATTATCGTCATTATGTCTCGTCGGGTGAATTGCATAGTGTTCAGAGATGCAGGCTTTCGGTGTGAAATGAGATATGTATTGAGTATTCAAATGGGCGAAGATCATGCCCGGGTGTGTGAAGAGATTGAAGAGATTTGGCATCTTCAAGTTTACCACATTGTCCATGACACTCTCTTTGCACATTGGAAGGTGAGGGAACAATGTCCGGTGTGATTATTCAATTTATTCATTGGAAATCATCTTTCTTGTTTGCAAATCACGCCGGGAAATTGTTCAGAGAATCGATTGTGTGGTGTCTTGCTGTGCTGAAATTGTAGTCAATCAGGTAGGGGGTGAAAAGAACCATCAATGGGAGAGAAATTCTAATCTCTGTTAGAGGAAGGATTGTTAATAATTAAACATGGAATGACTTTTAACGGAATTGAATAAATTTAATTTAAATTTTGCTTAAAAAATTCTCCAAAAAAAACCGTTTCCAGGCATAGTCAAAATTGCAAAAAAAAATTTCTCGCTAGGTGGCGCTGAAATAAAATAAAGATAGACTTATTTAAAGTAAATCAAGCAAAGCATTATTTCACTCGAATATCAAAAAACTCTTACAGATCGTTTGTTTTCTCAAATAGTAGGTAGGCAAAATATTTCTACGCTAGATGGCACTGTAAATGATTTTCAAGAATAAAGATATATTTTTTTTATTTTTGTAAACAAATCAAACCTTTTTGTATTCAATGAGAATACTATAGAACTTATTTTGTTTGTTGGGTTGTAAGTTAAAAGAGATCTCGTAAAAACCTTATAACGTTGAAATCATGCAATCAAATAAATTCACAGCGAGATGGCGCTGATAACAAGTTAGAATAGCATGCTTGATGCTTCCAGCGACGTTTCGATTAATTTAATCACTTCTTCAGGCTCCAATTTCAACAAGCAGCAGCAAAATATCTCCCTGCCGCGAAAGCAAATAAACTTTTTGAACAAACCTCTCCTCTTAAAAGCAATGCAAATCTCTACAAGAGATGAAGTACTTCTCTTCTACCTTTTGAGCAAGCAGCATAACTTTTTGAGAGACTTGGAGGGAAACGAAAGAAGGAAAAAAAAATCTTCCAATATATAAATTCTTTGTATATTTTGCACAGCGCCGTACGTGTATTGCTCATTTCTGAAGGCAAACACCCATATCAAAGTGAAATAATCTCAAATCGTGCTGAAAACAATACCAGAAACTCCTCTAGGCGCGCAAAAAGATTCAAACTATACGAATTTATTTTCCTTTGCAAACCGCAGTGGAAAAGCACAACAGGAAATAATTTTACTTGAGAGCTTTTTGTGTGTGTGTGTTAAGAGAATTTTCGCAAGTTAATTCTTGCAAAGTGCCGAAATGAGGAGATTCATTGAAAAGTGGATGAAAATATGAACTGAAACAATCAAAAGAAAATTCTCTTTGGAATTGAGGAAGAATAAATTATAAAATATTGATAATATTTCCACTTCCGACACTGTAAATTATATATTTTGTAAATGGTGTGCAATTCCTTAATGGCACAAGAAGAGATGCCTTCACCCAAAACAACGAGTGGCTGCTTAGAAAATTGCACCACTGCAAGGCGAAATATAAAACTTTCACATAAATTTTCCCTCCACTTTGCTGTTTTTTCCCTTTTCTCTCCACAAGCTCATGGTAATATGGGTGTTTGGGTGAATGATAATGCTGTCTCAAGGCAAAAATTATGTTGGCTAATTAGCATGAGATGGGGAGTTTCCTTATAATGCTCTCTCTATGTGGATTTTTCAGTTTCCCGTAAAAGCCACACTGAGAGTGGATTTAATAAATTATTTCGCGAATTTTGTACAGCAAACAATGCTTGAGTTGTTTGAGAAAACCCACAAATTAAGAAGCTTCGTTGTTGCAGAAGAATTAAGGAGATGTTATTCAGGAGATTTAGCGCCATCTAACGAAGAAAATTTTTGAGGGAATATTTAATTATTTAAGGTCTTTCTTAGACAATTCAAGAATCAATTGAAATTAGTCTTAAAAACTCAACGTGATCCTTAAATTTCTTTAAAAATCCTCGAAAAAATATAGTTGAATTGAAGAACAGCGCCATCTAGTAGAGAATTTAGTATCTCTAAATTGACAAAAGAAAAAGAATAGACTTATTCTTTTATTCAAAAACATTTCTATGTAAGTGCTCTACAAATAATCTCAAACATAAATCGTTTTGTAAAAATTATTTAATTACAACTCGTGATTCCAAGAACCTCGACAAATATTTTTCATGGAATTAACTACACAACCAAAGACCGCATTTATGCAAATAGAGTGAGATGTAGAGAAATTACGCACGTCAATTACATCACTATTTCAATCACACATCAATTAAACGAGATATTTTCATAATAAATGGTTGAAAAAACTTTCAAACTTGTAATTGGAATTTTCTCCCTGGATCACCCTGTACGCAGTCAGAGGCCTTTTTTTCAATATATTAATTTCAGACATTTATTTAGAGACAAAAATGGATTTAGAAGAGAAGTTGGGAAGGTTGAGAGGAACGTGCGTGCGAGTGGAATCAGCAGGAGGAACTTTTAAATAAAGACCAAAATGCATTCGGTGCGACCCTTCAATGTGCATTCAGATGGAAAAAATCATCATAGGGGTGACTCGCCCTTAATCGTGCTCTATATACTACTTTCCCAAAAATAAATCCACAAACACACAAATCAAAAAAATCTCAATGGCACATTTTCATATTGAAAGAGCAACATTTAATGGCAAATTGATTGATTTTTTTTAGCTTCACCTCGATTTGTCAAACTTCTTTTTAACATTGATGACGAAGCAGAATCAAAGATAAGCTCGTTTCGTGGATTTATTTATTGTGTTATGAGCAGCTGAAATTCCATATGGCGGACTTTGTGGAAGAGATTATTTAATAAATATCATTGTGCTGGTAATGTGTTTAGTTTGTGGAATTGTGCTGCCATCTGTTGTGAATTATCTGTCAATGTTTTTCCTAGATTTGTAGGAAAATCATTGAAATTTTCCAAAATATTGCTTTTGAATGAAAACTGCGAAAACTATCCATTCATTTGCTAAATGAATTTAATTTTTTTTAAAGAAAATAATTCCTCTACTAGATGGCGCTGATTTCGTTTTGCAGCACATCTTCTTCAGGGCATCACATTTTGGGGAAAATCATAATGGTCATTTACCCTTCTTTTTTCAACAAATTCTTTTTATTTCTTATCAAAGAAATTTTAAAGAGGAAAAATAGGGAAAATTGAAAAACTCTCACAGAATTCTTTAAACTTTTTTTCTCAACCACCCCCCACCGGGAGAAGAGCCAAAAGAGGCAGCACAGCCAAGCACTCAGTTAGCACCATAGTTAGTCATTTGAGGTGCAGCCATAAAATTGGTACACTGTGCCAACTTGTCAACATTAAATGGGATGCCATCTCTCTCTTTCGTGGCGGTGTGTAAATAAAGTTTTGAGATAGAGACGAAAAGCAGAGTCTATATTATGGCCTATACGGGGTGTGTGGAGATGAAAAAAAAATATCACGATCGGCAGGAGGTAATAAAAATAAATCAAAATGCAAATAAGGAAATTATATGGAGAATTTTTTCTTCTTTTAGATGAAAAAAAAGAGAAGAAAAATCTGTGCTCATGAAGGAGGCAAATATATTTAATACTATCATCATAAAACGCAATCTGGCAAATTGAATCTCTCAATATGTCTTTTGCGACAGTTTTACGCGAATCTCCTCTGTCTGCTCTGTTGTGTCGAATAATCATGCCCTCTGCAAAATAGAATATCGGATGTTTTCCAATGAAATCATAGAAATTAACATAAATATTCTTGTTGCATTGAGAGTTAGAATAAACTCCACATGTCGTTTACATTTTTATTCACATGGCTTGTCCCTCAGCATCTCCCATGGTTGATTGATGAAATTGCCGCCGTATCTCAGTGCTTCATCACATACAAAAATGGGCTGTGGACGCGTTTCCTCCCTGGCGCCACAATTACAGAAGAAGAAAAAAAATAAAATAAATTCACTAAAACCCTAAATCACCGCATCAAGTGGGAAGAAAGCTCATTAAGTCATCATCGCTCAGTGAGCTTCTCTTTTTTTTCTTCTTTCCTCTCTTGCTCTGGCTTTTCCTGTCCATCATCCATGCTTCCACTGAAAATCTCTCTCAGATATTTTGGCCTCACCATGACCTCTTGCGCGTGAAGCAAAAATCCTTCCACGGAGAGGCTCACAAAAGAAAAGACAAATTCATCACTTATCGCTGTTGGTGTGCCCCTCTGAATTTAAAACTCTTCACTCAGAGACCTCGTAAAACAATCAAGACTCCACAAGAAGGTCTTTCCTTGCAGTCTCTCTTTCTCCCCTTTAATGGGGAAATGTCGAATCTCCCCCCCCCCCTCAATCCATTTGTGTTAGAGTGGTTAAAATAGTAAACAAAAAGCCGTGAATAAAACTTTTTTTTTCGAAGGGATAAATCTTCAACTTCGGCGGGATTTCTTACAATAACATGGGAATTCCATTGACCTTCTTGTGGAAGAGAATTCTTGAGACAGTTCTTGAGAGAAGGAAAAATAGTTTGGTTGTGAGAAAGGGGTGTTTCAGTGCTTAAAAATATTTTATTTTCTCTGATGTAAGTGTGATGAAGGCGCCGGGTAATGCTTTTTTTTTAATAATGAAGACATTTTGTTTATCATTTTGCAAATTAAGTTGCAAGAAAGTAATTTTAATAAACGACAAGGTAGATTTTGTGTTTATTGTGCATTAAAATCAATTTTATATTGAGATGGAGGCGCCTGGTAATTACTTAAATCCTCAATATTAGTCTAAAAAATAATCATAACATGCTTAAAATTGATTTAAAGACCATTTTTCATTTCTTTTTACCTTAAAGTCAACAGTAAATCGAGATAAAAGCTCCTGATTCTTTATTAAATTATGAAATGTTGTAAATATTGCAGTGGAGACGCCTGGTAATGAATAATATCGCAAAATGTGTTAAAAAAACAATTTTTTGTGCAGAATTTATATAGTTTTATTGCAAAAACAAATTGTAATTATACAAAATATTTAATATATTCAAGATTAATTACCAAAATGTTCAGAATATTTGAGAATTCTGTTTGTATTCTGTTAGTTATTTGCCCCTTATTTGCTTGAATATTTTGCGAACTTTTTACTATCTTAAGTGGATTTACTTTCCATCAATAAATCAAATATTTAAAGGAAGAAATTCCTTAGAAATCTTAAGAATCAAAAAGTTCCTTGTCAAACATTTCAGAAGGAAGAAGAAATTGAATTTTAAATCAAATAAAAATTCAACTAATTCATTATTTTTAAATCCCCTCGCTTAAATTCCAAATGTATCCTTTTTATTTTAATGGCCATTGAAGGGATATTTTCATTGAAAACAATGACCGGAGGAATGCATAATACAGATACAGAAAAAAAATGGATGAGAAAGGATTTTATTCCAATTGATTCGTTATGCAGGATAGGTCATGCGAAAATACGTTTTATAAAACAATCTTCCTCGTTGTGCCGTACATAAAAATCAGTCTCCCATTGATTTTCAATTCTGTGCAATCTGACTTTTTTCCTCTTGCTGCACATCGAGGGTTGTACTGAAAGGGAATCAATCCTGAATTGAAATACCTTACTATGTGTGTATCTTGGCGAATGGATATAATACAAGAGAGGACGAGCTCTGGTGGCAAAAGAAGTGCACAATATTTGCTTAACGACAAACTCGCATTCAATTCAGCCGCCTTGCCTTTCCATATAGTCGTCCTCCTAGTGTTTACCACGCTATTTCCCTCTCTTTCTCTCTGACTCACGGAGATGTGCACAAACAAAGTTAGGGGTGGGATTGCGGAATGCATGTTGTGCCACTACTGCTGCAAAAGTAATCAATTTTGCGATTGATGTATTACACACAGTGGGTTGATTCATAAGTAAACTCATTGTTATTTTGTGTGTCTTGCATACATTCCACAATTTTCGCCATGCCATTTTCACACACAAAGGACGCAAAGGATCGAGTGCGTGCAATATTGAATTCGTTGGATGTGAAATGTAATTCCATTGCTTACACACAAAGGGGGTTTACTGATTGAAATTGATTGAGAAACTAGGACGTAATTTCCTCTGGTCAATAATTGATTTTTTCTCTGATAAATTAGATGATTTTTTAAATATTTTGGGGGAACTTTCTTCAGCGCCATCTATTGGGAAAATTAGATTAAGTAAGTTGACTCAAGAATTGCTCCTTTAATTTTAGGAGTTTTTTTGTAGATCAATTGATGAGAGTTTTTTCTTTTTTTATTCTTTTAATTTTAAAAGGATGAAAATATTTTCCAGGGTGTAATAAATGATTTTTCAAGACTTTCGAATCTTTCGATTCAATTTTGATAAACTGTGTGTCTTCCTTTGAGACTACAGAGGAATCATTTCCACATTTCACGATTCTTTATCATTTCAACGATTCTTTATTTGCTTTCTAAATGATAACCTGCTCAAAATAGATTACGATTTTATCCTTGATATTGATTAAAGTTTCTTAAAATTAAATTTAATTAAAATTTCTTCTGCCAAAACTGTCAAATTTTGCCAAAAAATAATTAAAATTTAAAATTTCCAACGACAATAAATGTTGGCATAAAGCCTCTCATTCAACACCTGAAAAATATTTTTTTCAGTGTTTAGTAACAATGCGAAAGGAAAGAAAATACTTAACAAAAGGAGAGAGATCATTTGACATTTTCATAGAAAAAAAAAGAAGTTCAATATTGTATAAATTCTCTTTCATCCAAAAGAAGAAAAAAAAAGTCTGGGTAATAATAAAAATGGGAGTTTGTTTTGGACGATGGTGAAGGTCTCAGATGGATGGCAATGTGTGTGCAAATAATAGGTTGAAAATAGAGAGATTGAATGGCTTAGATATATATACATTTATAGTAGAGAAGGTTGAGGAGAGTGGATGATATGTGGATGAAGGAAAAAAAAAAAGAAGGTAAAGCAGCAGCTGCCTTTTGGAATCGTTTTGATCAAATTACTATAATATTTGCACACCTTAAGCGTTGCGTTGTGCGAAATTTGGGACGAAATAGAACTTGAATTTTTTCAACAAAAAATAGCTCTTTTTTATTAAGAAATTCAAAGGTGGTGCGAAGAGAAAATTTGAAATTTACGATGAAGAGGAAGATTTTTTGGCACATTTGGATCGTTCAACTTTTTGGGGTTAATATAATTGGTGGGTTTTAGCAATGGGTTTAGGAGTTTATTCATCAAAGTTATGAGCACACACACACAAGACCCATCCTCTTGGCCGCCCATTATAATGATAGTAATCTCATGCAAACGCGAAGGGAGAATTAACAGCTCTGGAGTGGAGTAAATTTAATGCCTTGTGTGAGAGATTAAATTTAATAATTTATGACTTTAACAAATTTAACGAAGAAGGAGGGGGAATGAATCCCCTTTACACAATTCCCCCTCATTGGGCTTCTTTTTGGGGGCATACTAAACGGAGGTCCACCAAGCGCGGTCTCATGATCAATAAAATTAAATTGATCAATTGAAAAATTAAATCACAAAAGGCGCAAGAAAAGTTTCAATTTCTAAGGGCGATGAAAAGGGTCATTTTCACTTTTGTTAATGATGATTCTTCTCCACAAGTTTTTCTGGGTATAAAGCACTGGTGTGGCCATAGAGGGATCATAAAAGTAAATTAGATGTTTTAGGAGTGATGAAATTTCTAGGTCCATTGCGGTGAAATGACCAGAAAAATGGCTGAAATATAATAACTTCGTTAAAAATCGTTTTTTATTGAAGTTTTCATTGGTTTTTTGTATGAGAAAGAGTTCAAAATGGAACGATTTTGATAAGTTTTTGGATGGTTTAAAAAGCTTTTATATTGTGATTCTTTTTCCGTAACGTTCTATTGAATTTTTAACTAAAATAAGTAAAAATTCGAATTATTTGTTTTCACTGACAAAATTATACAAACTTTAGTAACCGATGACCCGATTTGTATAAGTTTTTTTATAATAAATTTATTTAATTAATAATTAACTAATTTAATAATAATTGTCTTTTAAAAAAATAAAATAAAGCGTACTGATCGACTAATTTTAATGTTTTTTAAAATTATTTTTGAAGAATTCTTTAATTTTTTTAATGATTTTTCTAACTTTCTTGCCATTTGTTTCATTCTGGAAAAAAAAAACTGAATGAACTCACCAAATCACCGATTTAAAACAATTTAAGAAATCCATTCTTCGGACATTTCCCTTTGCCTGACCTACAAAACAACGATGAAGGGGAGTGCAATTGAATTTCACATTAAGAAAAGCCAATAGATATGAAAGTCTGTGATATAAATCAATTTAATTGTGGTTTAGATGATGAGGGAGGCGAGTAATTTACTCCCAAGAATGGTGAGAAATAATTGAAATTTATTTTCCATGTAAAATTTCCCGCCTTTTCCAATTTTCATGCAAACCGTGAAATTTTTTTTCTTGTAAGTAAAACGACCACAAATGGAAGAGAAGATAAATGTTGGCAACATCGTCAATTTGTCTCCATGACTAATTTCTCATCATCATTCTCGTATTTCACATGAATTTGTCACCTGCAGTAGTGAGATAGGCTGTCTCTTGTGGTTGTAGGCTGGCAATACAAAGACGGTGGATTAAGTTTTCCGTTGATGGTGGGGGGAAACCGCGCGGATTTTAAATGGTTCTTTTTTGGTTTAAAAAAGGAAAATGAGCAGAACGCGGGAGTTTTAACTTTATTTTTGGGCATTGAATGAGGGGGAGTGGATTATCGTCCCGCAGACATGGCGCGCACGACAATTCCCTCCAAAAACATGCGACAGTCTTTCATCCATTTGTTGAGGAGATATACCTAAGGAAAAAAGAAAGAAGAAGGAGGGCAAAAAGTGTGATGATTTCCTTCTATCTTGTGCAATTTGTCGCTATAAATAAACTTCAAGCGAGAGAATTGTTTATGGGATATCAAAACAATTTGTTATACGTTGATACTAATCTAAATCTTCAGGAGGGGATTTTCTCTGGCAAGGCCTAATTGGAGTTGTTGAGTGAGTGAGAAAAGAGACCGTGACTAAATAAATCTGTTGAAATTGATTAGATGGATTTTGTAATGCCCTAAATTTAGTATAAAGTACAATTTTATTCAAGACTGCTTTAAGGGACATTGTTCTGCAGTGAGACACTGAAAGATTTTTGCAAGAGATTTGGTGTAAAAATTCAAATGACAGTGTCAAAGGTTCAAAAGGCAAATTTCTTGGGCACATTGCACATTGAATTATGAAATTTTGTCACGATTTACAGACTTATTGATGAAATAATGGAGCAATTGTGAAGTTTGGTTGGAATTCTCCATGGAGAAAGTCGTGGGAAATGGTGGAAATTTCGTAGGATTTGCCTGATGTGTGCCAAAATTTCTCCTGAATTGAAATAGAACCAAAAAAACCCTAAAATATATTAATTTGAACCAAAAACTCTTATAAACTTTTGAAGAAAACTCAAAAATAGATTTGTGCTCCACAATTTCAGTCACAAATCTGTCTGTATGAACGACAAGATACATCTATGACTCAAAAAAAATCTCCTTGCAGGCAATAGAAAATTTTAACTATTGGCAAATAAGATTGCAGTTAAGACCCCAATAAAGACGCTCGCGCGCGCGCCTTTAAAAGTGGATTAGATCGAAGAATCGTGATTTATTACAATATTTCGCATGATGGAAGTTTTGTATTCTAAACAATTTATTATAATTTCATTTTCCTCACTTATAAACATTTTAAAAGAGAGAGAAAATAGGGAAGATAGCTTGTAGACAATAAAAAAGAAGAGAAAAGTCTGCCACAACAATCACGATGAAATCAATAACACTGCTGGATACGAATCGTTTTTTGACATCAAACGATATATAATAAGTTATGGGAGTTAGTAGATAAAAGCGCATTGCGCGAGATAATTTCTCAACTTATGGAGCTTTTATACAAGAGAATAGTTTTAGGGCCATTTGGTGCAATTTCTGGCATTGAGAATCTCTCCTCCTCATCCTCCCAATGGGTGGCTGAGTGTTGTGAAGAAAGTCGCGCACACTGAAGATTCAGAAGATTCATGATGGTGGCGTGCAGTAAGAAAAAAAAGACGAAGAAATATAATAAAGTATTAAATTAACAATTGATTTGAAGCTGCATCTGTCGCTTCTAACTTTCTTGAGATGCCTCGAAATCTTATTCTCACCCAGTCGCGACGGGAATGTAAACACTTTTTTCCCTTCATGAGCATTGTGAAATGATATCTCCTCATGGGGCATGAAAAGAAAGGAGTTTTATGATTTGGTGAGAAGCCATAAAAAACGATTTTGTTATAAGAACAAGAAAGGCAGGGAAGATGGCATATAAGTTGAATTGGTTGGTGTGAAAGGTTTCAGAATGCATTGGTTTCAATTTTCACAAAAGAATATTCAGGTTTTTGTAAGAATTTTATGTTCGCAGGGAAATATTTATGGAGAATTATTGGAATTCTCCAGGGGAGAAAGTCTGAAAATTGCAAGAAATGTCATAGAAAATTCAGAAAACATCGAGATTTATATTTACTGGTTTTTCTTAATTAAAAAAAAATTGGAAAATCATACGAATTCTCCAGGAGAGGAAGTCTGAAAATTACAAGAAATTTGCATTCCCCAGACAATAGATAGGACATTCTCCGTTTTTGCTTAATTTCACGCATTTTCGAGACTTTGAGTGCAACCATCAGCTCAATAGACAAGAAATATGAGTCCCAACTAGTGGCAATTGTTTGATTCGTCGTAATTTCCACGCGGAGTTGAATATCTTGAAACGGATTTGGATATTGAGTTCAACGTGGAATGTGGTGTGTGTGTGTGAGAGTGAAGATTACAAGTTCTGTCCATATAAGAGAAGGTTTAAAAAGGCTTTTTTTCGCATTAATGTGAAATATGGTGTTGACTAACAATCGGTGGAAAATATAATTCTTAAAGTATCTCTCCATAAATGTAATATCATATTTCTCACAGACAAAATTTACATGCAATGATTGTTGTCACACCAAATGCAGCATCGCACCATTAGGAGTGTCCCTCATGCGCACAAAATACGCACAACTCAACAATGTGGTGGCATTAACGAGTAAATATTTCTGGAAAGTCTTTTTTTGTGTACCAACAATGATGGAGCTTTGCAATTGTAACAAAAGCCCGGTGCGGCAATTGTTGGATTTTCCGTATATACATATACATTGTATAGGGTACGCGGAGTACTCTGAAGAAGCCACAGAGAACATTTTTATACTTCTTCACCATAATTTAACACCAAACAACTCCCTTGATATTTTCCGCCTTTTGCTATTCATTCGTGTTTTTTTTTCCTCCCAAATGGTTTGTCGCTTTTTTCTTGTACTTCTTCTTGTATGTGTCTCTGCCACTGTTGATTCCCCTTCTTATGCCGAACCTCCCCTTTTTAAAATAGTTGACTTGTTGATAGATCGATTTGTTAGACAATCTATCAGAATGTCGCCTTATTTTCTTTTCATTTTCACGCTTAAAGAGGGGTCGATGTGACAAGAAAAAATTCTTTGTTGCACTCTCGGTCTTCTGCGGTTTATATGAGCTATATATTGATGAACCTTCTGGCCCTTTGAGCACCCCATTGGGATTAATAAGAGGAGGGATTAAAGATGTCTCAATCATCTTCTGTTTCATCCTTGTCTCGTTATTATATGAATATGGTAATGGGAATCATTATTTTCAATAACTAATGACACACTTCTTTGATGATGAAGGGGTTTAAATTTCAAAGATTCCCTGTCTTGCGTTGACGTCTTACTTTTCTTTGTTATTCCTTATTGAAGAAGACAGATTATTGCTTCTGTAGTTTGTTTAATAATTAACTTTCTAAACGATTTTCTTTCATTTCACTGAAAGAATTTTAACTTTTCAAGTACCAAATTCGACATTTTACTGCTTATTTTGTACTTGGATAAGCACCAAAATTCTTCTTCTTCCTTTTTTTGATTTTTAAGATATTATCGATATCGATATTCAATATCGATATAGAATCTTCTTCTTTTTTTCTTTTCTCATGAAAATTGAGGAAAATCATCTTAACCCCTGAAGAAGCAAAAAATGAAGTTCCTAATCCCCAGGAAGAGCCGAATTTCAGGAAAACACCACACATTTTGTATTATTGTTTAACAAATATAACCTAAAACTAAGAAAAAAAAGAAGAAGAAGTTTCAGTTGAATAATCGGTTTTTGAAAAAAAAGCGATATTGTGTGAAAATATAACCAGCAGCGCCTCTATATAGATATTTGAGAAATAAAGTGGTGCTTTTTCAACTTAATTGGTACTTAGAAAAGTAGTAAAACCGACAGTCGAAGCACAAACTGTTTTTTCAGTGTTATAATGAAAAAAAAAATGTTTTTCTTGAACTCCTGACCTTGAATCGAACCGGTGGTATTTTGTTTAGGAGTCTGTGTGCTTAACCATTAGGCTATCTTAGAGGTAAATTTAGAATCAAATAACATTAAATTATATTTCTTTCCAAAACATATTTTTATCAATTTTTTTATTATTTTCTTTGTGTAGCAAAAGTGAAAAAGAATGAAACAATCTCACCCACATTCTTTACCCCACAAAGAAGAATTAACTTCCTCTAAATATCACACTTAGGGATACACATATACAACTAAAACAATAAAAGAACAAACATAAATTTCAACTCTGGGAGCTTCTTTTTATTGATATTTACGAGAAAAATTATTGCTGGTAATTTTTTCCGAGTTATTCAACACACCCCAAACGTTAAACATTACTTTTCCCTTTGCACGGGGAAAAAACGATCCCATGAACTCCCCTTAAATTCTTTTCCACAGCATCCCTGTTGCAGAAGAAGGGCGAAAAGATAGTCTCTATGGTGGAAATAAATCAAGGGTGGTCTACCGTCAATCTAAGTGATGAATAAATCATTCTTAAGCCTTAAGCTTTGACTCTCTATTCTAGGCCACAAGTACAAACCGAGAGTGAGAGAGGGAACCTTTAAAGAGGGGAATGAAGAAATGACTTTCCCGCAAATTGATTCCAATTTTGTCCATTAAGGGGGGTTGATGTCCTTACCTTTGCTACCTCTGCTGAGTTTAAATTCCTAGCTCGCTTGTTGGAATTTTTTTTTAATGTTTAAATGTTATTTGGGGAGAAGCATTAGATGCGATGCCTGAAATACTGAGATAATCATCCCTTCGTGTGGAAATTTTACCGGAAAATTCTTTTCCACCCGAAAGAATTCCTTCAAAATAAATCTATCCGTTATATTTTCTCACCCATATATCCTGAATGTCTGCTAGTTTCTCTCGTCCACTATTAGTCTAGAAAATCTCCCAGAAATCTCCTTGAAATCTTTGTTTTATTTTCTCCCAAGGAGACAATATATTTTGACAAGTTACGTAAAGTGAATCAATATAGTTTTTGGGTGCCAGTTTCAGCTATTTTCTTGCAAAATTCATAAATTCTCCTATCTCTTTATTATTATTGATGTGGTTAAAACAATAAACTACTAGAAGGAAGGCACAACAAAGTGCTCTCCTTTCGATAAAGTCATTGTGAATTCCATCCCCACAACTTTCGCAGTTTCCGCATCCCCTTCCCTACTATTGGATGTTATCAGTGTGGCAAATGGAATGGCAAGCAAAGGGGCGACTGGAAGTGTGCTGTGGTGGTGAGTCTCGTTGGGGTTGACGACGGCAAAATATCTAAGTGACTTTCGTCTCAAGAGGGTAGTTCAATTAGGGGAGCATTTTTACCTTAGAAAGTTGCCTGTGCTAATTAAATGAGATGCTCTTTTACAAGTAGAAAAGGTCACAGTCTTGAAAGTAAGAGTGGAGAAAGGAGGTTTATCAATTTAAATGTCATGTGTTGTCTTAATTAAGCTGGTTGAACTTTAGTTTAATGAAGGAGTATAGAGTAAAAAATCCGAGTTTCCGAGCCTTTTTGCTTAATTTCATAAAAAAGTTTTCTAAGGAAATTAAAAAAAAAATTCAAAAGCAATTTAAAAAAAATAATTTTAATATTTCGTCAACTTAAATATAATTTCCAGAAATATTTCAATACATTGCTGTGGGTTAATACGTTAGAACACAGTCTACTTAACCAACTGTCGCCGGTTCGAATCTCAAGATTTTTTTTTTTGCAAAAAAGACTTTCACTTCATAAAAAAATGATATTTCTGTCTTATTCCTTTGGTTGCATTTTTCGCACAAAATAAATCATTATTCTATTTTCGTAAATAGAATTGAAGCAAAAGCCATCTGCAAAGTGTTTTCTATTTTTAATGAATGGGAGGAAGGGGAAGGAAATCAAAGTGAGAAACCCCTGTTTTTCACATCTTTATATCATCGCACAGAAAATGTCTTTTACGTTGTTACGGATGACTTGGGCGACACAGACGGGTGATGAAAGAAGAAAGACCCTCTTGAATTCATTTTTTTTGCAAGACAATCTCATATTCGTCGTCCTCTCGTGAATTCATCCATAAAGTATTAATTAATGAGCCGTATCCTTCAATGAGAATCCCTGTCTACGGCTCCTGGGGGCACACCACACACATTTCTCTGGGATCGTTTATTTTAATTCATCGTAGTTGTTGTACCCTTGAGGAAATGGACCAGAGACTATCTCGTTGTTGTCATCATTCGTCTTTTAATTAATTGGAATCTCTGGAAGCCACCTTTTTTGGCACCTTTTCTCACCTCTTGTGACCATCTCATTTCTCCACATCTTCGCAATTCCTTTGCAATTCCTATGGCCATTTGGCGCCTGAGCTTATCTTCTTCTTATATCCACTTCTTGTCTTCTTCTTATCCTCCCCTCCGCTGCCTGCCTCTTTTTGGCACCACAAACTTCAAGTCATCAAGCTCTATCGCACCAGGGCGTCATCATCATTTTCATCTCTAGCTCCACAACTCACACTAACCCCCTCCTCACCCCATACTCCCCAAAGGAACATCCTGGTGTGATGTGAGAAAGCCACGAAAACAGTGCCGCACATTATTATTTCCCCCCATTGTCTTTTCGCAAAACTCTCGAGAAAACATGCGAAGGAAGTGCTTGAGGATCAGGATGGTTGGTCCACCACCCGCCCCAAAATGACATTCGCACCACACTTTTATGGCTCCAACATTCTGTGTTTATCTTTGGTGACACACAGAAGGGGAATCAAAGAGGATGATTGTCATGGGTGGGAAGGAGTCCAAAGTAAGGAGTGAATGAGTGTGGAAAAAAAGGGAGGAAAAAGTACTTTCAATGACTAAAACACTTTGGTGCAGATTCTTCTTCATGCATTTGCCGAATTCGCACTTTTTTCCACACCATAAACATCCACTCTTCTCTCGCAGAAAGTCGCAGAAATGGAGACAATTTGGAAGTTCTTTTGCCATCATCGGTGATTATCTGGAAGGAAAGCATGTCACATGCAGGCAAAGAGATTACAATTAATTCTTTCTTAATGGGAAAACGAAATTTAAATAAACAAATTTAGCAGGGAATATTAAAATAAGGGTGGTGGAAAAAATCATTAAAGTTTGATAATTGAGAACCAGGAACAGGGTGTGTTGTGTAGTCAGGATATAGGACTCTCAGGATTTAATTAAGTGTCTGAAGTGGTTAGAAGTTACCAAATTAGGAATTTTAGGAATTTCTAAAGGAGGAATTGAGGATAAATTAAGGAATTAAAAATATAAAAACTGATGATTTTCAAAAAAAAAACTAGGAATTTTTATACCTAGTTTGAAACCTAGAAATCTATAAAACCTAGATTTTCAGTTAAAAATTTTAGAAATACAGAAAACCATCTTTAGATTTTTTTATCCTAAAATCATAACAAAAAAAGAAAATATCTAGAATTTTTCTTTTAAAGAATTTAAGAAAATATTTTCTAACTCTTCTGCGTCAGGGAATTCAACGTCTTTCAAAACTTCTTCCTCTCGTAAATCTTGATTTGTATCAGTGTGGAATTCAAATTACGTGAAGGAGTATCAAAAGGAACCACAAAGTGCAGTGGAAATGTTGTATTTTGTGCATTTTTCTTACGCTCTTCCATTTGGGAGGTATTTTCCTTTCAATGGAACTTTCTTTGAGAACGCAATGCAAGAATGTGGAATTGGATATCATTATAAAAATCCCCAAAAGAGATGTTCTTTTTATGCGAAACCTTTTCCACAAAGTGGCTCATCTGTCTGTGGGAATGCATTGAGAGAAAAACGAGTAAAATATATTTAAACTGAAAAAGCATTTTTAAATTAAGTCAAATCTCCGGGAATGAAAACGAGATTTCTTAATCCATTTGTCAGCATTTAAAGCAACGTCGAGGGATGAAAGTGATTGCCACAAGCATAACTGACTTGATATTTTAATTATTTTCTAATTTGTCACATGGCTTACGTGAGCAGAAATGGAAAAGTTTCCACATAGTTGAGGAATTGAAAGCTTTTTGCAGATATATAAATGCGGCTCCATCCAAAGTGGAGAGCATGTCACGAGGTTGTTAGTGAAAATGAAAATTCTGTGCCATCAACCTCTGACTTTAATCCTCGCGTGGTGTTGGCTATTCAGTTGGAAAAGTTAGTTTTTAGTGCTTCGGAAAATGGTTTTGTCGCATTGAATTGTTATTTTTTTTTTAAGCTTGTGAGATTATTCGGGGTTTAAAGTAGATGAAATCGACGTTAGAATTATAAAATTGAGCTTCACTTTTAGATAAATTGAAAAGCCAGCAGGAGTGCCAGTTAGATACTACTTTTGAGTGCTTAAATGCAGAATTTCTATTTACAAATAGAAAATTCATTAGGGAAATATTTTTCTATTTTAATTCATATTAGATTGAATTTGTCCAGTACTATCACGTGACTTTTATAAAATTTTCAGGCATTTTATGAGTTATCGAAGAAACTTTTAACCTTCTCCTGAGTCTCATTTCATACAAATGGACCCAGTTTAGATAGTGTTGTGCTTGTTAATGCCATTTATCATTGCAAAGAGTAGTTTTGTTAGACTCCGAGTAAAAAAAAAGAAGAACGAATAGTCCACTAAAGCAACAATTTTTATTTCCAACAATGTTCACATTTAAACTTTCCTTGAAGCTCTTGTCGCGTGGTGTGGAATAGAAAAATGGTTCGGAGTGTATACTTATTTTTTTTGTAATGGGGATGAGGGAGGAAATGAGAAAGAAAAATGAGGAGACTATCTGTGGTAATATTTATTAAATTGCTTGGGTATACGCGGCAAAAGTCGTTAAGTAATATTGTTGAATGTGGGTGTGATGGTCAACCACGGCAAAGTTTCTTCTCTCCTTGGAAATCGGGTGTGTCTACTCTTCATTTCTCTTTTCAATCCACATTCTAAAGGCGAGCACACGAGACTTTGAAATCGTCTTTTCATCTCTCAAAGAATGTTTCTTTAATGTGTGTGGGGTCATTGGGAGAATCTCTTCGCCCCAAAGGTGTGCACGTTAATTAACGATCATTTTAAAATTGCTAATATCGTTCCAGAACAGTAGATACAATCCAATTGACAGTTTAATAACTTTTTTCACAAGCCTACCAGTCATGCATATAAAAAGTTTACGATGAAGATGAAAATTATATATTCATAACAGGAAATAAGGTGATACTTGCGTATCGAATGGGATGTTTTTGCATATTTATTGTGAAAAATATTCTTCTCTTTTATTGATTCGATATAGCTTGGATTCTAAGCTCTCATGTAAATACATTTTACTTACATTTTATTTAAAGTGAAATTTTATGTTAATGGGATGTGGCGTAAATCGCTTGTTTGAAGTAATTAGTTGATTTATCCATACAGAGACCGCACCATTTGAATTTTCCACAATATCCACACTCAATCTCCTTTTGTTGAATCACTTCGGGGAAATATATAATTCCAAATGCTCTGCATATGGTTGGTGAGCAAAGGGTGTGAGAGGAGAGAAAATAAATTGGAGTACAAGGAAAGGCTGAGGGGGGGAAGGAGGGGTAAAAATAGTTAAACACGACACACCAAAACTCACAATGGTAGGTTTGATTTATTGCTCTAATTAAATTGCAGGGCGCGATTTGCACTATTCATGATATACTTCATTGTCTGTACGCCGTCTGGATGAATTTTCCATCTGGAACATGGTGGATTTTCCCGGAGCTACGACATGGGGAAAGGGGGGATGGGGGGATTGGAAAAGTAAGCAAGACAAATGCTCTTCGTGGGAAGAAAATATTATGGAATTTCTCTTTCATTCCCTCCCGGACAAATTCTCTGGATTATTCAAGATAATTAAACGATAGAAATTATTCTCTGCACAATTTCTAGATTCTGCTGTTTTTTCCCTTTTTTTATTTCTGGGTGTGTCCCAGCAATTTTCCTAGGACTTTCCACATGAAATTTCCAAAAGACTCCAAAGGCTGTCAACCTTTTGCGTGCATCAGAAAAATCAAATGCTCGAGATTTTCTCTCAAAGCAACCTTTTTTTTACAATACATATTTCAATGCATTTTAAGCAAAAAGTTACCATGAATAGCAATAAAATATCATAAAACTGTCAGCTATGTTTCAACGTGCTCATTTTAATTATTCAAGGCAATAAAAATGCATTTTGTGCTGTAAATCGATAAAATTGCAATAAAATTTCCACTATGGATTTATAAGTATAATAAATTGGCATTAAAAATTGATAAAAATATCCACTAAGGGGTGGGTTAATCGTACTATTATGGGGGTATAAAAAACTTTATTCAATTACGAGATATTAATTTGCCAATGTGATATAAATAATTAAGATATAGATACGTTTGAATGGGGAATTTGAAGCTGGAAAGTTATTAAATTTTTCGATTTATTGATAAAAACTTCGAATTAGATAAATTTTCTCATAAAATGTCATATTACATGGTTGACCCATCCCTTGGACAATTGTACATGGAGACGAATTAAACATTTTTTTTAATAATTCGAATTAAATGAAGCTTTCTTACAGAACGTTTTATTTATTTTGAAAGGCTTTTATAATCAAATTATTGATAAAAACAGCAAAAAAGCAATTTTTCCTATAAAATGTCACGTTACAAAATTACCCAACCCCATGGACAATAAAATAAAAATAATTATTTTAATATTTTCCCCTCACATTACATATTTCTTTTTCAATCTATTTGAATAAAATTAAATTGAGAGTTTAATAGAGAGTATTTTATTTAAATTGCAATGGTACAACAGACTAAAAATCCCCACAGGATTAAACCTCAGACACATGGCAAACAAGTCCATGTGTTTGCATTTAATTTGCCACGAGGGAGGATTCTATTATTAAATTTTGCAGCTTATCGGTTCGCCGTCAATGCTGAATTGGCGTAAAAATTTTTTCAGGGTAAATCTAATCATTTTTATAGCCAATTTTCCCCACACGACTGATGAAATTTTCAATGGAAAAACCCACGCAGTTCCCAAAAATGGTTTAAATTGGTGTAAATTGGCTCATCTCATTTGTACGGAATGCTTCAAGTTTTCTCATTCATTTTGGAGACATTCCCATTATAATTTCACGCTTTTTTGGGTATTCAGTCACACGGAAGGGAAACTCACAGAGGAAATTTTTCCTTTGCAGTTTTTCTCGTTGGCCACCTAAAGTGGGCAAAATGGAGAAGTTTTCCCTCACAAGTGGTTCATTTTCCTCGATAAAATTACAATTTTCTTACCCATTTTCATGCAATAAACAAGAGAGGAAAAAACCCACAAGCAAGTTGGCTGGAAGCGTACCCCTATTAAAATATTAAAGTGCATGGGGAGAGGCTTCTGTGTGGTGAAAATTCATCCTTTTTTCCCACAACAGAGTGCAAGTTTTCTCAAATTCATGGACTTTTCAAAGTTTCGCCTCCCCAAAGAAACAAGCACTAGCACACACTTTCTCCTTTCATGTGTAAATTTTCTTAAGGAAAAACTTTTGAGACGATGCCCTCATGGTAATTAAACCATCTTCAAACTTTCAATTAGTTTTTTTCCCTCTCTCTCTATCTCTACTCCCACGCGGGCTTTTCATTTTCACGTGAGTGCGGAAAATTGATGCGAAAATGAAGTTGTAGAACAAACATGAACCACACATGAGTTTTTTTCGTTGGAAAATTTTTAATTCAATTTCAACGGTTAATTATTTCGAAACATTTTCCAATTAGCCACGCACAGGGGTAGAACGGAAAATTTTGCGGAGGAGTTTTTGAGTGGAAATTATCACGGAAAGTGATTGTTTTATTATATTTTAGTAATGGATTTTTGATTTGGTACATTACAGTCACGTGATATTCCGGGACGTTTTAAAAAGTTAACTCTTTGAGGTTTTTTGGTTTATACGTTGACCCATACGTTGACCCATACTTGAAACATTCTATTTTCCCTAATTTTAATAAAATTAATAGTTTCTTCAACTTAGGTATTAATTGAATTTACGTAAATGAGACCAAATAAATCATTCTGACTAATTATCCTAAAAAAGAGGAATTTGGGGATTAAATTTCAAATAAATTGGATATTGAGTTTTAATTTTGAGAAAGTAAAAAGATCTTGGATGTTTATTGAAACATTCTAACCAAAATCTTTTCAGAAAAAGAAAATTTTCTTTTTCCATTCGCAAAAGTCCTCCGAAAAAGAAAATTCCTAACTTTAGCACATTTTTGAGCTTTGAGACATAACACGTGTACACACATGTTCTTTAGCATTGAACGTTGTTTTTTTTTTGTACTATAGCAAAGCATCATCATGTGACATTTTTCATGACTACCCACCCCGCACAATGTTTTGCACTTTGGAGCTCCAATAAAAATAGAAAATGAATGGGGGTTGTATATTATACGGCGCATGTAAAATTTCCATCGAAGCAATTAAACTTTTCGTGAATTATTTCCTCAATTGTTTGAAATGTTGTTTATTGTGAATTGACTAGGTTGTGTGGAGGTGGGTTCACAGATCTCTCTTTTGCGCTCTCTCTGTTGGTACATATTGTGGATGTTTTATCACAATGCCTGTACGTGAATATTGTGTGCGCTTGGTAATCCCAAAGGAAATTTGTTGATGATGTGAGAAATGATGATGCACAATAAATGTGTTTAGTGTCTATAATCCATCCTTAGGGGATTTTGAGAAAATATACTTTGGGGCCTTTGGTGGGTGCGAAGAACAAAGGCACGGAATAAACAACTTCTTGTATTTTTGGGATGTTTGTGGGGAAAAATCGGAAGTGCAACAGCACTTGACGTTGCCAGTTCATTGACTGCGTGGAAATGCATTCACATTTAACCTGCTGGCCGCCAAGACCTTGGAGCTTCCTTAGAGCGCCAAGGTGGGGTCGTTGAACGACCCCAAGAAGGAAGTCGATTTTCTCATAAACTATAAAACCGGGAACTGTCGGGTCACTACCTTTAGACTCCTTATATAGTCCTCTTGCCCCTTGCATCACAAATTCGCCACCCGGAAACACGCAGAAGAAGATATTAGGGAAAAACATTTTTCACTCATTTTTCACACTTTCTTCGTGAGAAATTTGCCACGAAGTTGACCGCAACTGCTATTTTTTTTCACTACTTCCCCGCATTCCCCTCACTTCCCGCACCGTGATAAATGGCAATATTTCTCGAATATTCTTTATTGTTTTGCACATTTATATGCTTCTAATTATGTTTTATGTTGTTTATATTACTTATTCGCAATAATTCTGACACTGAGATGGTAAAGTGAGAAAGTAAACACAACCCTTCAACCCCCTTCAACCATATGATTTATGATGTGACTAACTTCATTCTAAGAAATTTTCCGCAGCATGGCCGTTACACCAATTTTTGAATTCCCTTCTTCTACATTTTCCTTAATAACTTTTCTTGTGGTGGACGGATTGAGCTGAAATTTTTACACAACCTCCTCAGATAACCAAAGAACTTATTTCCAAAAGATGGGAATGGTATCTTTTATATTTATTAAGTTATAGCACGAAATATAGGGCTGGGGTCGTTCAACGACCCCGCTTGGCGGCCTAGAGGTTAAAGAGACGCACATTGAAGGGAAATTTGAGAAGAGAGGTGTCTTTCGGGAAGGAATGTGACGATAGATGGGAATTTCAGAATTTATTTGTCCCCAATCGGTAATCACGTTTGGAATAATAAATGAACGGTCTGTTTTAATTATATCCAATCGTGTGAGAGAAAACCTTTTGAATTTATCTGAAAAATTCTTAAGCTGCCGCGTTTTTTTTTGTCTCTGACCACGTCGCAATGTTGGGAAAATCAATGAACTTCCGGGGCGCTGTCGCAGAACCACAAACTTCCTGCGACGGTGGTTCAGCTTAAAAATCCATCCAATAAAATCAAAGTGTCGCCTTTTCCCGCACTGCTCCACCTTAATTTTGTTCAGGAGAAGAGAAAGCTACAAAACATAAAATGTTGCGAGGAAAACTGCATTTTTATAGCTCCTACATGAGGTGGTAGCAAGAAGGCAAGAGAAGGATGGAAAAATGAGTAAATTGAGAACATGATGGCGAGAAAAGTTTTGTCGTTATTAAATTACGCTCATTTGAGATTTTTCTCGCTTTCCTCCTGAAGAGTAGGTAGGTATATAGGTAGTGTCTGTCCCGCCAAAAAAAAAGAGAGAGAGAGACGTGCGAGACACACAAACTTCTTGGACCGGAGCCCAATTCGTGAGGGAACATCTGTAGAAATTGCAATCTTCCTCGTTGTCTGACACTCTCTCAATGGTTTTGTTATCTTAAGCCCAGTTGGTGGTTTATTTTGTGTTCGTGTGGCTTTTGTAGTATTCCACATCTCTTGCACTTTTGCTCTTCTTTCGTATATTCCCGGTGTGTTTTCTTTATCCACTCTTCTATCTTACCGCATTCTCTTGTTTTTCGCACCAGAGTTGTAAGATGTTTAGTTTATCTTTTCTTTTATTGTACATTTCTTTTGCAAAGTCATGCAGATTTCGCACATATGGCTTAATTTTGCAAAAAAAATACATTTTTTATAATTATTTGGATTATTTTTTTGTCACGCCTCATTTACTATGAAATGTCACGTGGAATGTCTTACGAATAATCTAAAAAGCTTCTGATGAGAGCTTTTATTTCTTATTAATTTTGTATGAGTATCAAAAGCTCTAGAAATACAGAAAGAATATTCATTTTAAAGCTCTCTAATTTCCTTTTTAAAAAAAATCTAAAAATGAGGTTTATAACAAATGTCACGTAACATTTCATGACGCATCAAATAACATTTTACAAATTATTTTAGATGTAATAAAAAAACCTTAATCTACATAAAAATCTCGCACCAATCAGTCCTCAAAACAAATCTTATATATTGCTACAACAAAAAAAAAACAATCCCTTTAAAAAAATGAATACGTTTGAAGGAATAGTGGAAGAGACAAGAAGATGAAGAAAATGAATTTAGTGGGTTTCTCATCAAATGCATTGAGGAGTGTTTGAGCCTCTTACCGTGTATACGAAGACAAGAGAGTGAGGAGGAAAAGGAAGAATAAAAGAGAAGAACGAGCGCCCGCAGAGGACCAAATAAAAGACCAAGCGAAGAAATCACACCTTTTTTTTCTTCTCCCGAGGGATTCTTCATCTTCCACAAACCTGTTCTCATTTTCTATCTTCACCAGAATTTTGATTACATCAGTTTTGGTCCACACGGGCCCCTTTTTTTCTGGCTTTCAGCGCTTTCGGCATGAGTTTTTGGCGAAAAAAAAAGCCCGCGCTGTGTGAGATGGGGGAAGGAAATGTAATAAATTTATGCAAAATTCATAAATTTCCATTTTGGTGCATGCGGTTGTATTATATATTGGGCGAAAACGAAGCGGGAGATGTGTGTGGGAAGGTGCTAAATAAATTTACGATGATTTCGCGGTGCTGTGATTGCGGAAAGTCATTTTGGTTTCCTTTCCTGTCGATGTTTCTTTTTTTTTATTTAGTCTTTTCTAATCATATTTGTGATTTTTATTGGGAATTTTAATATTTTTTTGGTGTTTGAGGGGAGTTTTGAGGAATTTTGGAGGTCATGAAAGTTCAAAGAATTAAAGTTTCTGAAGAGATTTTCAACATTTTCTCAATATCTTGTGCCTGGACTTCAAAGTTCTAGATAGATCAGAGATTTCTGGCAAGAGTCTTAGCTAAAATTTCTCTCCTTTTCTTGGCATTAAATCCATCAATTCTCACAAATCAATTTATCTCCTAAATGCTTCAAAAGTGCTCTATCATCATCCTTTTTATTTACCATCTGCCTTGTTTTTATTCCTCAACAAGCCACCAAGTCTGTCACAAAGAGGATAAAATCCTCTCAAATGGTGGTGTTGTTTTCTCTCAAAATAAATCCAATTTTTGACTCTGTTAGATGATGGGTAAGAATAACAAAAGAGTCGTGTCAAGGATGTACAAATGTATGATTTTATGTATTCACTGTGAAACTTTAAAGATGCTGGTTGCAGATTGTAATCTCAAAAACATGCTCCAGTTGGTTGTTGTTTTTTTTGCCACTCTCGGGGTATCGATGGTGAGTGATTGTCTGGATGAGCCAACAAAGTCTTCTCTATGGCATTTTTTATTGGCACCCTCTCTCAATAAAATATTCACAGAAAAACTTGAAGGAAAAAAAATTCTCTCTTTATAGCGCTGGAATTCACGCTGGAACCCGTGGACGTCGCCGTCCAAGAAGGAAATTCCATTTTATTGCAATGTAGTGGACGAATGGACCCATCGGCACTCAAGGATGGCAAAACAGCCCCAAATATTCGATGGAGAGGACCCGATGGGCAGGAAATTGGAATTGTTGGGGACACATTTAGGTATGTTTGTTTGTTTCACACGCTCTTTCTGGGTCGTTCTATAAAGCAATTTTAATGGCAACCATTTGCTCCTAAATTGACCCAAAATTGACTGAATTTTTGAGCTTTTTAAACGTTCTTTTATTCCTTTTGTTGTGAAGGAATTTTGAGAAGAAAAAAGAATTTTTATTGAAATCTTTTTAGTTAGATGTAATAAAAAAATCGTTGGTATTATAGTGTTTATGCTTATCTGTGTTTCAAACCCTGTTTTTCTTTTAAAATGCTTTACTTTTGTTCATTCCAGCGACGCTTTTGTAATTTTTTTTGCGTATTTCAATGTTTTTATGATTTTTTCATGAAAATAAACTTCAAAATGATTTATTTTATAATTTTAACTGTTAAAAATTTTCTAATGAAAATTATTTGATAATAAAAAATTTAAATAATTTATTTATTTTAAAAGAATCAACCCTTATCAAAGAATATAAATAAAACGATATTTTGCAATAATATTTAAAAATTCCAACAATAGGACACAGCTGCAGAATGGTTCGCTGTACATTAGCTCAATTGAAGAGAATCGCGGCCTAACGGGGACATATCAATGCCTCCTGACTGCAGATGGGGTTGGCACAATAGTCAGCCGACCAGCAACAGTGTCGATTGCCGCGTTGCCGGAATTGAATCAGGAATTCAATGAAATCTACCTCTTTCCCGGACAGACGGCCTACTTTCGCTGCCTAACGGCCAAAATGCCCCCAAATGTCGCCTATAGCGTTGAATGGTTGAAGGATGATGCTCCACTGCTAATTGATGAGTCGCGTATGCTCATCCTCCAATCGGGAGCACTGGAAATTGATGAGCTATCCGCGAGTGATCGTGGGATGTACCATTGCAACGTAACCGCGGGTGGAAGTACGAAGTTGAGTAGTAAATCGAATTTGAATATTAAATCCACGGCTGGAGTTCCTGAGAGTTTCGCCTCGCCATCTTTTGTGGTTGTCCCCACGCCACAGACCGTCCGGGAGGGGGAAACAGTAACGCTGGAATGTGTGGCAAATGGGAATCCCAAGCCGGCAATAAGGTGGCTGAAGAATGGCGGGGATATTGATATGAATGACCTCGATTCGCGCTTCCGTATCATTGGGACGGGATCACTGCAGATTCTCTCAGCTGAGGACGGGGATTCGGGGGACTATCAATGCCGGGCAATTAATAGTGTTGACTCCCTGGATGCTAGTGCAACGGTTCTCGTGCAGGTGCCGCCGAAATTCATTCAGAGTCCCGAAGATAAGTCGGCGTTCAAGAAGGAAGAGTTGGAGCTTGAATGCGCTATTCATGGGAAGCCAATGCCACTGGTGCAGTGGCTGAAGAATGGTGATCTCATCACTCCCAATGACTACATGCAGATTGTCGGTGGGAGCAATCTCAAGATTCTGGGGCTCATTGCATCCGATGCAGGGATGTTTCAGTGTATTGGATCCAATCCAGCAGGGAGCATTCAAGCATCAGCTAGACTGGAAATCATTCAGCCAGGTTAGTTAAAAAAAAATTAATTTATAGGTTGCTTCAAAAATTTTGAAAATATACCTTTATTTGGGTTAAAAATAAATTATTTTCTTACAATTCTCAGAGAAGAAATGTTTTGTTTTCTTTGATTTTTGTTTTTTTGTATTTATCTTTTTTTTTAAATTAAAAAAAAAAGACGTTAAATTCGTTATAATAAATTAATTAACTCGCTACAAAATTGATTTTTAAGGTATAAATATGATTTTACAACCGTTCAATACTAATTAATTCGTCACCGTTTTTAAATTCACCATCTTCAACGTATAAATAGAAGTTTCTCTTTGAGATTAAAATCATTTTTGTGCACAAAAGTCTGAAAGAAAATTCCCCAGAAG
Source organism: Lutzomyia longipalpis (assembly GCF_024334085.1). Classification (NCBI taxonomy): domain Eukaryota; kingdom Metazoa; phylum Arthropoda; class Insecta; order Diptera; family Psychodidae; genus Lutzomyia; species Lutzomyia longipalpis. Next base: position 26,926,796 of record NC_074709.1, read on the forward strand.
TACAAAATGAAGTTAATTTTCAGAGGATTTTTGTTCTTTTTATTATTTTTGGGGGTATTAGGTAAAATTTCTTTAATTTCTCTTTTACTTTATTCAAACACAAATGAATAATAAATTATTTTTTTAAAATTATGATTTAGGTTTTAGAAATCGATTGCCTCATGTTCCTCCCAATCCAGAAGATTTAAGAAGATTTGGGCGGTTTGGATAATATTTGATCTAAATTAACCGAAAACGCAGACAAAAATATATAAAAAGAATTGTTTTTTTCTGTGCGCTTAAATAAACTCTTCACAAACCAAAAAATACGTTAATTTTCGAGGAAAAAAAAGTTTTAAGAAAAGAAGTTCTTGGATTCGAACTCACTGTTTTTTGGTTGCGAGTGTGACAAAAATTCTCCACGCTAATAATTTTAAGAAAATTATTCAAACATTTCTTTTCCGGTTAAAAGAAAATTAAGTAAAATTTCCTTAAAGATTTAAACAAATTTTTTTATTTAAAAAGTTTGTTCTTGATTTAATTTCTAATTTATTTTATTTTATTCTTTTATTTTTTTCATTGGTTTTCCTTCATTTCGTCGCATTTTATTCCTTTTAATTTTTGGATTTAATTACTCCGCATTTGATGGCAAAAAAAAATTAAATGCAAAAGAAGAAGAAGCAAAGAAGCGTGAAAAGGCTGAAAGGGGCAAGGGTAAATGGGATTCGCCGTTAACGCCCAAATCAGCCGCTGGACAGCGTCTCCTCAATACACGCCTCCTGTCCAAGAGTGCCTTTGATAGTTTACTGAACAAGGACAAGCGGAGAAATACGAGCGATGAGGATGGCAATTTGGGTGGTGATTACAATGATGACGATGCGGGGAATGATGAGTATGGGGATGATGAGGAGGATGAGGAGGATGATGAAGACGATGAGGGGACAATTCATCCGTATGGCCCAAATGTTGACCCGAAGAAACTCTTCAATTCCCTCATGAAGGCCAAAGAGAATGGGGATGATGTGGAGCATTTTTCTAATTTCGATTTTCCCCCAATCACACGCAAACGTACGCACGTAGATGCGAATTTGGAGGCAGCATCAACACCACTGCCGGGACCACCGAGGGATTTGGAAGCACAAATTGTTAAGCCGAGATTTATTTCTCTCAGTTGGATGGAGCCTATAAAGAATCCCGATGAAGTTATTTCCTACACAGTGTTCTACAAAATGACAACGAGTGATAGGTTAGTTGGGGAAAAAAGGATTTTAAGGGGGAAATTTGTGAGATTCGATCTCATGACATTTGGGTTGAGGGTGTGTGTTCTTGCTCATTAAACTAAATTTTTGACCAATTCTCAAAGTGGGATCTTGTACATGAATTACCTAATTTTTAATTTTTATTAAAAATAAATTCAGAGAACGAAAAATAACAACGAAATCCCGCGATGAGCAACAAGTCAACATTCAATCCCTTCTTCCGGGTAAAACCTACCAATTCCGCGTTGTTGGGAATAGTGTTCATGGCTCTGGCGAAAGTTCAGCTGTAAGTACATAAATCAATTTTAATTCACCCCCCAATGCTAATTTCCACCCCAAAATGGTTAGATCTTGGAGGAGAGTACGCAGCCAGAGGAGAACATCTCCGGACCCCCAAGAAGTGTTGAGGGTGTAGCAATTAGTCACCGTGAGATTCATGTTAAATGGGAACCACCCCTGATAACGAATGGAATTATTTCAAAATACAGAATTTACTATTTTGAGGTACAAATTTATTTGATTTTTAACTATTTTTTGAATATATTTTCACTCAAAAAACAATTTTCAAAACTTCGTGGTAGATTGAAGATGGGGCTGAAATGTACATGGATAGTACGGGGCTCGATGCAACCCTCATGGAGCTTCGTCCCTTCACGGAGTACACAATTTCCGTGGTACCTTTCAATCAGAACGGCATGGGGGACCCGTCGAATGAGATTAAAGTGAAAACGTACTCATCAACCCCCTCAGAGCCACCCCACAATGTTTCTCTCGAACCAACGAGCTCCACGGCAAGTTTCCCTTTGATTTCATTGCCTCAATTTGCCCCAACATCTAACCAATTCCCCTCTACCTTGTAGTCCGTGACAATTAGCTGGGAACCACCGCCGGAGGATAAGCGAAATGGACAAATAACAGGCTACAAAATTCGCTACAGAAAAATGAAGAAGCTCCAAGTTGAGACAACGCCTGGTAATGTCAGGCACTACGAGCTTCGGAACTTGGAGCGAAATTCGGCGTATCAAATTAAAATTGCAGCAATGACAGTGAATGGATCGGGTCCATTCACAGAATGGATGCACGCGCAGACATTTGAGAATGATCTCGATGAGACGAAGACTCCAAAGCAACCAGACTTCATTAGAAGTGAGTTCTCAATTTTATTTCTTTCATCATGGGTTGTATTTTGTCATCATGAAAAGTTTGAAATTAGCATCAAAATTAGGGGTTCTAAGAAAATTAGAGACAGATTTCATTTATTTCGGATTTTGGGATCGATTTTGTAGAAATTCTTTCAATTAATGGGTTTTTGATTCGTGTGAAAAAGAATTCTAAGATTTGATTGATTTGAAAAAATTAGTACAGAGTTTAGACCTTTTTAGCCACGACACATTTGTCTTTTTTAATGAAAATACACTTCCTTCAAAAAGTTTTTTAATCTAATTGTTTTTATAGAGAATTTTTGCATTTCTTACGATTCTTAATTAGTTAAAAAAAATTGTCAGTTTTGACAGATTTTGGAGATTTGAACAGCATAACCGAGACACCTTTTTGTACTAATTATTTTTTTTATTGAAATTTATTCTGTAGGAAATCGTGTCTTCTATAAAAATAACAACAAAAGAAGTAGAATTTAAAGTTCTTTAAAAATAATAGTAATACCTATTTTTAGACCCTTTCTGAGATACTTTTCTCTTCATCATTGAGTGAAATTCACTAGTCAGACTGTTTTAATTTTTTTTTAAGTTTCTTGAAGTTTTCTGAAGATTTTCTCTGGAAAATTAAAGATTAAATTAAAGATTAAGATTAAATTTCTTTTAAATTTCTCACGAAAAATTAAAGACTATTAAGTTCTCTTATAGGAAACTTAATATTTCTTAAGTCGGGCAAATTGTATATTTTTTATGATTTTTACGACTTTCTAAGTCCGGAAGCGATAAGAAAAAATCATCGAAAAACGTGCATTTATCCCGATTCAGCCTGATTGAAGATATTTTAAAAATTCTTTAGTTTTAGTACTTTTACACTGAAATATTTTTTAATGATGACATTTTAGACCTTTTACTCAGGGCACAAATGAAAAATTTGTCCCAGCTAAGTTTGTCTAAAACAAGTACTAATTCTTTAGAACTTTCAAATCTTGCAATTCTTTTTCACAGAATACCAAAAAAAAATCTACCCAATCTATTAATTAAAATATTTCCATCAGAATCAACCCCCAAAAAAATTAAGTTCTCATCCTGAAAAATTCTTTTTAAATAATAAATTAATTATTCAGTGTTTATTTTGATTTATTACAAAAAAAAATGGGGGATGAATTTTTAATCTCCCTCATCGAACTTTCAGCAAAAATTAATCTTCAATGATTTATTTGCACTTTGGCAAATTAATTGAGATGTGAAAATAAATTGATGATTAAATTGGCTGTGGGGAATAAAATATAATAATTCCAAGGGTGGGTTGTCTCTCCATCTCCACCCACATTTCGTTGCTGAATTTTATTTATTTGTAATTAAATTAAATTTTCAGCACGGCCGAGTGCGGAGAGTATTATTATAACGTGGGGTCCACCGAGGGATACAAATATAAAGCTGAGAGGCTTCATTTTGGGTTGGGGAAAGGGAGTTCCGGACGTTGAAACGCTGGAATTGGATTCAATTGCGCGGTATTACGAGATAAAGGGTTTAGAGCCGAATAGTGAGTATGTTATATCGCTCAAAGCGCGCAATCTCGTTGGGTATGGGCCACCGATTTATGACTACGTCCGGACACGTGAGGAAGCCTTGGTTGAGCCTCCAGCGCCCTTGGAGGTGCCTGTGGGGCTCAGGGCGATTACAATGAGCGCCAATTCGATTGTTGTGTACTGGACAGACACAACGCTGAGTAAGAGTCAGCAAGTGATCGACAATAGACACTACCTTGTACGCTACAACCCCGTGGCTACGTCCAGGTACAAATATCACAACACAACGGCCCTTAATTGCATGATTGGAGACCTCAAGTCGAGCACACAGTACGAATTTGCCGTGAAAGTGGTCAAGGGGAGACGCCAATCAGCTTGGTCGATGTCTGTATTCAATACAACAGCCCAGCAGAACCCCGTTCCACCGCCAAAGGATCTCGTAGTGCGCGTAGATGAGAGTAATCCGCAAAATGTGATCCTTCATTGGCAAATTTCCACGCAATTTGTCGATCAAATCACCGGATATCTCGTCTACTACACCACGGATACCTCAAAGAGGGATAGAGATTGGCTTATTGAGGCCATCGTGGGGAATTCACAGACAATGGCTGTCATTAGGAATCTTCTACCCTACACCACGTACTACTTTAAGGTTCAAAGTAGAAATGTTAAAGGGTACGGACCTTTTTCCGCAATGGTCTCTCACACAACGGGAAAAGGTAAGAAAAAAGCATGATAAGTTTTTTTTTAATGATACTGTAAACTGGTTAAAGAGACTATTGGGTTAATCGGTTAACACTCGAATATTTCAAGAAAAGTGAAGCGGGTTCGAATCCTGACTTTGTTGATTTTTTTTTAACTTTTTGTTATCATTCAAAAACAATTTTTTTGCAAAGAAGAAAGATTAAAAATGTCTTTAAAATTTACTTTGAAAAAAAAAAAAAAAAAACAGAAGTACTGACGCGGGAGCCAACATCAGTTCTTGGAGACTTAACAAATCCATCAATGCTGTACCTGATTATTGGTGTTGTTCTTGTATTGGTCCTAATTGGGGTGATTGTGGTGGCAATTGTGTGCCGCAGGAAGGCACCAACATCCCCGGATCACACGAAAAAGAGTTACCACAAAAACAACGCCGGGATCATTAAGCCGCCTGATTTGTGGATTCATCACGATCAAATGGAGCTGAAGAATATTGAGAAGAACAATCAGCAACCACCACAGACGCAAATAAGTGATGGAGCGTCAAGTAGTGGAGCTATGACACTACCAAGGTCCGTCATACATGACTACGATAGTGAGACACCCCTTTCGCACGTAACGAATTCCCTCGATAAGAGGAGCTATGTGCCAGGATACATAAGTAAGGGACTTTCTTGACCATTTAACTGGGATTGTTTGAAGTTTGTGGTAAAAATTTCTTTCTAATAAATCAGCAACTCCAATGAGCACCTCAATGGAGAGACCACAGTTCCCAAGGACGCAGTACAGCATGTCAAGTCAGGGACACATGTCCGTGGGGCAGACTCCAGTAGCACAGACACCTGAGAATCCCTACACGTATGAAACGATGCCCTCAAATTACAGGTTAGTCCTTTATTCTTCTTTATATTTTTGAAACTTAAGAGATGTTCCACAATTGGGCCAAAATTGTCCCACAATTGAGCCATTAAACTTAATCTTTTAATTTCTCTTGCTTATTTTATATTATTGATTATTGAAATTTAATTTTAATTGTAAAAGAAAACTCAAAGAATAAGAGAGAAAAAATCAACTTTATTTTCAAGCAAAATGCTTGAAAAGTTTTGTTTCAGGCCTAAAAAATAGTAGATACAAGCCTAAAAGGTATTAAATTGAAGCTCAAAAAGTATTAAATTCAAGCCTTTATTTTCTTAATGAAAGAAAAATCAATTTATGTCGTCAACCTGAATTATACCTTCGCACCGCCAAAGACACATGAACAATTCAATTTATTTTTTCTCCTGACATATAAAATGATGCTTTGCTGTACAAATATCATCATTCCATTGACCAGCTGGAGTTTTAAAGTACAATTCCATACAAAATTCCTTTTGGTACCTCCCACCATTTGGTTCTCCTTGGTACCAATTGATGTAGACTGTCTTCGTAACAGTTGTTCCATCGCTTATCCAACGGAAATCCTTGTCTTGATCATAACGAATACCTCCGAGCCAAATGTGAGACTTCTTTGTGTCTGGAAGATGAACCTCAGCTCGAACTGCTTTAGTCACCTCATCATTTTCCCGGGCGGATTTAATTGAGAGCAAAGTTAGGTTTTGTTCGGTACAGAAATCGAGAGCTTGGAACCAAGTTAGCTGCAAAATTTTTTTCAATATTTTATGGAAAATTTTATTAAATTCCTTAATAAAGTATTTCTTAAAGTTTTAAACCTCAGCCTTGGAGATGAAGATCTTTTTGCAATCAGAAAGTTCCTTTTCAATTAGATCCGTAGCAGTGATCAGTGTGAAGTAACTCACAAAGAGGATAATCGCAAGGTGCAAATTCATTTTAACTTTTTGAAGATTTTTCTTTAAAAGAAAAGTTTGAAAAGAAAATTTTATCGTAGAACTGAAGAATTTGATTAATTAATCAAGCTTTTATACTGAAAATTTTATCTAAAATGAGGAAAATTCTATAAAAAAAAAATAAGCACTTGAGTAAATTAAAGAAAATTATCGAGTTCAGGTGTTTAAGATTTCTAAATAAGACAGAATATTTCCTAAGGCTCTAAAGAAATTCTTGTTTGTTCTTTTAACACCTGAACTGAAGAAAAAGCTTTCATTTGAACAATCCCTTCATTGCTTCACATCTTTTGCTGAGAATTTCTTTTTTTTCTTTGCATAAAATTCAGTATTAAAGTTCAGTTGATACGTTTAATCTTTTAGTTTGTAGAGAACTTTGAGTTCTAAAGGAAATTCTCAAGAAGAAAATATTCAAAAGTAAAGAATGGCGTTGAAGTTTCTTCCGGTTCTCCTTCTAAGCTGCTTCGCAATGAGCACGGCACTACAAGTTACTGAGAAGGAACTTTCTGATGGGAAAAAGATCTTCATCTCCAAAGTTGAGGTAGAATCTCTAAATAAATTTTAATTACTCGACGAACGAAAGTTTTAAGCAAAAACAAATTTTGAGGTAATTTGCAGCTAAACTGGTTCGAAGCTCTCGATTTCTGTATCCATCGTGACCTTACGTTGCTCTCAATTAAATCCGCCAAGGAAAATGAAGACGTAACAAAAGCAATTCGGGCTGAATTGAATTTTGATTCAAAGAAATTGGCTCATGTGTGGACTGGAGGTATTCGTCATAGTCAAGATAAGTATTTCCGTTGGATAAATGATGGAACTAAAGTTGTTAAACGAGTCTACACCAATTGGTTCACTGGAGAACCAAATAATGGTTACTGGAAGGATGAATTTTGTCTTGAAATTTACTATAAAACCAAAGAAGGGAAGTGGAATGATGATAAATGTCACGTGAAGCATCATTTTGTATGTCAAGAAAAGAAATAAATTGATTGATTTTCTTGTTTGCTGATTTGCAGTTCAGAATTGAAAAGAAAATTAAGTCTTTTTTTAAATTAATTTTGATGGGAAAGGAAAGGGAGAAATGTTTTTTTTTTATTAAAAGGCGAATTTTCGGTCTCAGATTGGCCACCAATGAGAGAAGATAAGGAGAGTTGTGTTGTGGATGTAGTGATTTTTTGTTATTTCTTGACGTGGTTAATTTTGTCTATTACTTGCCCTGAGGAAGGACTTAAATAGTCCGAAACGTTGGCCGGAAATAAAAATTAATTAGCCGAGTGAGAGACCGAAAATCCGCCTTTTAATAAAACATATTTCGCCTACGGTCGTCCCTTACAAAAAAAAAGGGAGAAATGTTGTCTAACTTTATGATTAATTAAAATCATTAGGAAGCCTACAGAATCTTGAAGAAAAATGAAAGAAAAACTTTTTTCTTTCTGACCTTCTGAGATTCAGACATTCTGAGATTTTTTTCTAGAGATCTTTTCTTTTTCGACGTTAAATTGTTTTTCTATCAAAAGTCCTGAACAAGATCTCATTTATGATCAAAACTTCATTGCAGGGGCTCTCGCGATACAGAACGTAAGGGCCCTTTAATGAATGGAAATGTGTCAAATAAAAAAAAACTTCTTTTTTCCAACAGAATTTTATTCTTCAACCAAAGGAAAATCACATTTTCTTCATTTTATTTTGTTCTTTTTTCACAAACAAAATGATGTCTTGCACTGCAGGGAAAATCATTCCATTTTCCATCTTCCTTCCGGAATAATATTTCCAAGCAATATTCGTTGTTTTGGTAATTTGTGGGCTCTCCGGTATTCCAGTTTGTGTATTTGTAGCCCAATTTGTTGGTTATTGGTTGGGAGTCGCTTACCCAGCGGAAGGAACTGTCTTGATGATGTTCAATGCCTCCAATCCAAACTTGAAACTCCTCCGTACGAATGACTGTCTTGAGTTTCTCACTCAGTTCGGTGTTTTCTTCAGCTGATTTAATCTTAGCAAAGGTGAGGCCATTGCGGATGCAGTAATCGAAGGCATCGTTCCAATTTAGCTGAAATTAAGTTCGAAAGGAATTGAAAGAATCCTTAAAATTCGTAACAATTTTTTTTCTAAAAAATTTACCTTAATTTTGGAGATATAAACAGTTCTTCCGGTTAATTCCTTCTCAATAAGTGTCTGATCAGCGCCACAAAACGTTAAAAAACTCACAAAAAGAACAAATAAAGTGTTGCTGAAAGCCATTCTTAGACGTTTTGAAGATCTATTCAAGCTGAATTAATTTCAATCCTTCCTTTTATACTAAATCATATTTTTAAACAATCAAGAGAATTCTTTGAAAATGTTAAGCAACAAAATTTTTAAAAGCAAACGATAACAGATTTGTTGCAACAGATGCTATAGAATAAACAAGAACTTTACTAATAAAAGAAGAATGAGAAAATTAATTTTCTTCAGTTTTGAGAAAAACATTTCCTTGTGAGTTAAATAGTTGGTAAATTAAATCCAGAGAATGTTGCTTCGTTCCTTGTTTGTTCTTTTTATAACTTTCGTAACATTCTGCAACGCTGAGGAAGAACTTATTGAAACAAAGTTAACAGGAAAAACGATCTATATCTCAACAATAAAGGTTAGCTTTGATAATTTTTAAAAATCTTACGAATTTTTTTTAAGATTCTAAAACATTTTCCTGCGAAATAGCTTCCGTGGTTCCAAGCTCTTAATCATTGTGTTAAAAATGGCTACACAATGGTGTCAATTAAGACATTTGAAGAGAATAAAGAACTCCTTAAAGAACTCAAAAGGGTGATTAGGACAGAAGATACACAAGTTTGGATTGGAGGCCTCAAACATCATCAATTTGCAAACTTTCGTTGGGTAAGCGATGGAAGCCACGTAGCAACAGCTTCAGGGTACACCAATTGGGCCCCAGGGGAGCCAGCTGATTCCTTCTATTACGATCAATTTTGCATGGCGATGTTGTTCAGAAAAGGCAGCGCTCCGTGGGATGATTTGAATTGTTGGGTTAAGAATCTTTTTGTTTGTGAAAAACGAGATGATTGAGAGGCTATTTTTGTTATCTCACCGTTTTGTTGAATAAAAAAGAAGAAGAAAGACAGCTTTTCGATTAAATCTTTTAATCATAAAATTAGGATTTTGATTAAAAAAAATTTTGACTGTAAAAAATCATTCTTCTGACCAAAACGGAACATTCTTCTAATCTAAAGCAGAATTTTTTGACTAAAATTCAAATTTTCTGATCAAAAGATGGAATACCAGTTTTTTGTCAAGTTTTTGGAGAAAATCTTTTGATGAAATAAACCTTTTTAGGGTACTGAATAAAGTTTAAATGCAAAATAAAAACTTAAAGGAGTAAAACATTTTTAATTAAATAAAGAAATTAAAATTTTTTCGACCCTTAAATCGAAAGAAAATCATTAGAAATAAATAAAATCAACTATTTACCCACATTGGATTTGAACCCAAAATCATTAGCTTGCAAGTGATGCACTTTAACCAATTGCACCAAGAGGAACATTAATTGGAATTAGTATAGATTTATTATTTATTTTATTTCATCGCTATTTTTCACATAATTTTGGAGGTTTCAAAAAGTAATTAAATTTTCCCTAATTTTTCCTCTTATCCGGAAAAATTAAAGTGCCAAAAAGTCTTTAATTTGAATAAAACGGCTAATTTTAAGATCATTTCCTTCTTGAATTGTTTAGTAATCCATCAATAACGTACGCCCCGGGGATTGCTGTTGATGCAGCGCCTAAACGGGGTAAAGGGCACCCCCTGAAGAGCTTCAGTGGCCCACCGAATACAGGGGCGCCCATAATTCCCGGTAAGATCCAAAAAAGAGATTTTTTCTCCAAAACAAAAAAAAAAGAAAAATTCTCTGACTCTGGTTTGTTTTTGTAGTTCCCGCCGTGACAATTCGTCCGCAGAATTCGTCACCATTCAAGAAACCCAGTTTGGCATCCAATGCACTGGCTAATCGTCTCCAAAATGGCTCTGGGGTTGTCGCCCATTCAGCCGATGAGGTGCAGCGCTTAGCGCCGAGCACATCAACGGAGGAACTGAATCAGGAGATGGCGAATCTCGAGGGGCTCATGAAGGATCTCAGTGCAATTACAGCCAATGAGTTTGAGTGCTAAGAACAGCCACCTTCCTACGCCAGAATTGCCTCAAGAGGAGCGAGAAAGAAGCGAGAGAGAGAGAGAGAGAGTCAAAGATGACCCGGAAGTGTGATTCGCGTGTTCAGAGTGTTTTTCGCATGCGTTTTATTTTACAATTTTTGAGAGAAAACAAAAGACGAATTTCTTTTTCGAATCCTCTTGAGTTTATTCGTGGACATGATTTCATCTTAAAATTAATTTTTAATTTAAATTTTAGATAAATTTTCGTTGTGATAAAAGCAAATTCTCCGGACAGAGAGAAAGAAAAAAAAGGTGAGAATTTGCCCTCGAAAGGAATCTCTTCTTTGTGGAAGGGATTCCATCTTCCCGCAGTTTTATCGATAGGTACAAAATTATCTGCCACTTTTTTTTTTAATCTTATGTAGATTTATGTATTTTAGAAAAAAAAATACAACACAATTTGAGAGGTTTTTTACATTTTTTCCACCATCCAGAAATGACAGATTTTTTTTTTAACAAAAAAAGGCTTTTCCTATATTTTTAAGGGATATTTTTAAAGAATATTTTGTGGAGTTTGCGATGTGTTCAGAAAGTTCTACAAAGTAAAGTTTTAATTAAAAAATTTGAACAACTTTAATGAACTGAATCATACTATTGGTTCGTAGATTGTTTGGTGACAATTACTATAAATGAAACCTGTACCATTCATAGAATATTCCACCGGATTATTTCTGTTTTCTCCGTTTTTTGGCGAAAATTCTCAGATTTTTTGCCAAAGTTAAAAATTCAAATAATTTAATTTTCTTCCCATGAAATTCCCAAGGAATTTCTACGACATGGATAATCAATGTCCATGGATAATCCCACAAATTTCCATGGATATTTCGCAAAATTCTCCACATTTGTTCTCCGACCATCAGAACTTTTTGAACAAACCGCAAACTCAAAAGAGTGTGCACAAAAACAATGAAGAATGTCTGTTTTAGTTAAAAATAATATATTATTTTGTACATTTTTTTGTGATTTATCAACTTAAGTGAGTTTTTTTTAATTATTTAATTTGAAATGAATGTAAAATATAGAAAACAAATGAGGTTTAATTTTTAGATTTATTAATTTGAGTGAGAGAGTCTTTTGTGAATGAGATTTTTATTTTCTTTGATATACACAGAGAACACACATTAGCATTTAAGGAAGAAAGTAACAAAAAAGAAATGCGAAAACATCACTGAAAAATCATCCAATCGAGGTTTCATCCCTCGTTGAGAAAACCACCCAAAATCGATGGTTTTTGAACAATTTATTATGAAATGAGAACTTCTTATAAAATATTCAATTTTTAGCACAATGAAAATGCTTCAGAACTTTTTTGGGGCATTGTGAGGCCATTTTAAACGGATATAGTGCCATTTTTTGGTGTATTTTACAATAATTATATTAATAACATATTTATTAAACATCTTTTTTCCTTTTTAACTGTATAAAAAATAATGTTTTGTGGGCAAAATAATAAAAAAAAACAGAAGAAGAATTGAAAAGGAAATGTTGCAGAAAAAGGAAGAAAACAGAACCGTTGGGATTTGAAAATTTGTGTCTTGACTATTCGAATTTTATTGTGCTCGTGCTAAGTTCGAAAGTGAAGCCTTTTAGTCGAGACACACTGAAAGAATATTTGAAAAATTAATATTTCATTACCAACAGTATTATTTTTTATTTTAATTTTATAGAGAAAATAACATTTTATTGTGTCTATAGAGTAGTTTCAATAAACCATTTTCATCATCAAACATTTTTAGCAGTATTTTACATAAAAAAATCGTCCTTTTGCAATGAAAACACAGCTAAAATGTTCTTCCCAGTGAATTGATTTTTTAATGATTTTTTGCCAAGCAAATTTCCTCGAAAAGAAATTTAAAAAAAACCTTAAAATTAAAGACTAATTTTCCCAGTAAAAACCAATATCCCCCTTGAGGAAAAAAAAACATTTTCTACCACAAAAACTATTCCCAGAAATTAAAAAGAAAAAAATCATTGTAAATGTTTATAAAATGTAAATAAAAAAATCGTAAACAACCAAGTAAGAAAAACAAAATATTCCCTATAAACGTAAAATGAAAAAAAGTAACATTAATTACATTTAAAAATATTTTACTACAAATCCACGTATTTAATACCAAGAAGATGAAGTAAAATAAAAATCCTTACTGCCACAATTTTTGTCACAAAAAAAAAGAAACTTTTTCACCTTTTCATTGCACAATGAAAATATATTTTCCAACAATGCAATGATGGAAAATTAATAAAAATAAATCCTTTTTCATTTGGAAAAATAAATATATAATTGAAATGGAAAAATAGAGGCGGAATTTAATTGCCCAATTTGGAAGATATAAAAATAAAAATAGATAAAATGGGACGAAAAAAAATGACGACAAAGATGTTTTATAATTTTAAACTTCAAGCGAAGAATAAAAGTAATGTTTCGTAAATATTTTGTGCGTTTTGTTATAGGGGAAAAGGGATTTTTCACATTGATTTTTTAAACGTTCGAAAATGAGCAAGTTGTGTTAAGCATTCCGAACCCAAATAGTAGCTTAAAGCAAAATTTTATAGGTAAGTACCTAACTTTTTAATATTTTCTCAATACTCAAACCAGCTGTTCTAACAGAAAAGATTCTGTTAGTTCAATAAAAAAAAATATTTTTAAAGTAAAAACTTGAGGATTTTTTCTTAAGAAGGAAACCAATTTATTTCAAACAAATTGACTTAGAAATTGAAAAGAAAGTGAGAAAAAATATGTAATTTTTTTAAAATGTTTTTCTCACTCAACGTCTTTGTCTTAATTTCTCCGTTTATATCCCTTCCCAAAAAAATCTTTTAGATATAAGAAAACTCCTTATTTCATTTAATTTCTCTCAAATTGCCCAATATTCATTGGCAGTGTTCCTTTATTTAATCACGCTTTTCACAAACGTACAAACGTCTACGCCAACAGGTGTTATCACTCCATTTGCCACCATCTTTGAAAGACATTTGCATGCAGAATTCATCATTTTGAGTTCTATGGGGCCTTCCTGTGGGTTCCTTTGGGGCCCAATTGGTGTACGAAGTCTTTGACAATGCAGTTCCAAAACTAATCCAACGGAAGTAGTCATCCAGATCGTGCCTAAGACCTCCAATCCAAACATTTTCTTCGTCAGATTTAATTACACTTAAAAGCGCATTTGTTAGCTCTTCATTCTCCTTCTGAGACTTGATCATGGCGAAGGTGAAGCGTAAACGATTACAATTGTCTAAAGCTGTGAACCACGGAGCCTTTTAATGATTTTTTTCAAAGGATATTATTTATTTTCTAGGTTAAAAATTACTTCAAATTCCATTTCAAAATTAAGAATAAAATATATTCACCTTTGATCTGGAGATGTAAACAGTTCTTCCAGTAAGTTTTACTTTATCATAATCCTCAGCATTGCATAATGCAAGAAAGCTCACCAGGAAAACTCCAAAAATATAAAACTTCATTATTTGTTTAAAGAAAATCGAAGACTGAGATGAAAGAAATTCCTTAAAACTAAGAAAATTGACTTTCAAATCTCGCTTTTATACTCCAAAAGTTCTCCTGGAAAATCAAGAACTTTTGCATTGTTGAGAAATCTGTTTGAGCATATGGAAGTTCTTTAGTTATTAATACAGACGTTGAAATACAAATAGGAATATAGAAGTTCTTTTAATCGTAAATAGTTTTCGTTTTTTTTATAATCTTTAAATTTCTTTTTAAATTTATTATTAAAACTAAAATAAATATTTTGAATATTAGTCTCCGATATGATCAAGATCTTTTTTTTTTCTAACATCGAATAAGAACATAAAAATTACCCCATACGACGGTATTTGTCTCTCATTTAATATTTAATATTAATTTAAAAGGATTTTCAAAAGAAACCTCTGTTTTCCACTTGAGAAGCATTTAATTGGGGAAAATTCAGCAATGAAAGCCAAACTATGTGTTTTATAATGAAATAATAAAGGCAACAATAAACTTCTCATTAACAGCTCGTTAAACTTCTGCATTATTAGAAAGTTATGCATGCAGAAACCACAAAAATGAGCAACAAGTTTTCTTTTTTAATAGATGGGGGTGGAAAAAGAAGTAAAGTTCGCAGTGAAGAGAAAACATTTCAGCATGAGAAGGTAAAAATTCCTTGCGTTACGACGATGCGAGAATTTTCTCACGCCTCGCATGGGAAGGTGGGGGTGGCTGGATGTTTAATTTATTCATCAGCAGCAGCCCCAGACCTCGAAGAATGTGACACAGTTGAGTGGAAAAACACAACAAAGTCATTTAGTGGTCAATCTATTATTGAACATGGGACTTTCACCAGCAACACCGCACTAGGCAGGCTGGAGGACTCCTTTTTCTCAATCAATGTCACCACGTACCCAAAATGAATGGGGCCACACTGCGAGAGCTGAATTGATTCAAAGGGAGAGAGGGGATGCGTGGAAAAAGGGAAAATTTATAGATTTATAATTCTATGAATAAATTGATGAGTATTAAACAAGAAGAAGCTCGAAAAGATTTATTTGTAGTAAGTGCGTAGTTATTAAATGTGTTCAATGAGTGTCCTCAGAAAAAAACTAGAAATTGGGGAAATTGTTAAAAAAAAAGAATTAAGATTTCAACGTTTATTAATATTGAGTTTACTAAACAATAGTGTAGGCTGTTGCACTAAAATTGACAATTTTTAGCTATTTTTTTTTACAATTCTAACATTTGACGTTATTTTTCTAATAGACTTTTAACACTTGGAGGGTATACGAATTTCTAACCTCAATCTTTGACCTTAATTTTCTATTATAAAGAAAACGTTTTTTCAATTTTTTTTAGACGAACTTGTAGTAATTGAATTCGCCTACACATACACATAAATGTAGAATTTATCTAGATAAGTTTGACGTTTCTTTCCTAATATTTAACGATTTAACGTTTTTTATGGTTTGACGTATTTTATTTCTTTTGTTTTACGTTTCTTTTCGAGCATTTGACAGCTATTTCTTGAAATTTGTTGTAACCGTTTTAACGTTTGACGTGCTTTTCACCGCCTCGTCTTATTTTTTTTTCTTACGTTTTCAGTTTCTTTTCTAACAATTGAAAATAATCCTATAGGATGTCCATCTTTTAACCTAAAAATAAATCGTTTTAACCTGTAAAGAAATTAAAAGCTTTAACTATCACAACTTTTCTTCTAAACTACGTTTCTGGTTTGTACGTTTGTAAGAAATTCGCGGCCATCTTGTTCTTTTAAAACTCTAATCTTAAATCTTTCTTCTCTTCAACTCTGTGCTGAAGCTTCTTTTAGCTCAATTTTCGGGGGACATTTTCTCACTGTACACGAAGACCTCAACGTCTTCTTCCTTGGGCCACGCACGACCTCCCCAAAAATGAACCACC
Source organism: Lutzomyia longipalpis (assembly GCF_024334085.1). NCBI lineage: Eukaryota > Metazoa > Arthropoda > Insecta > Diptera > Psychodidae > Lutzomyia > Lutzomyia longipalpis. The sequence goes on from NC_074709.1 coordinate 26,942,848, forward strand.
CACACCCCTCAGCGCGGACACAGCCACATGTAGCCATGGGTATTCCCGTTTTAAATATTTCAAAATAAAACTGTGCCATCGCCATGGTGGCCCGCGTGACCACAACATACGCCGGTCTTCGGGAATTGAACTTGATGACCAGGTGGAGACAACCACCACCCACCCAGGAAAGCTCCCCCAGCCCAAATTGGCAAACACGGCCGGCCGGTGGGGGGCTGGCTTTCGTGGCAATCGCTCTTCGATTGTAAAGTACACACCATGTCAGTTCCCGATGTGAGTTTGGTGAGTTAGGAAGTGCCGTGTCTTTACTGACAAAGCTCACTTTCTTATATATAATACATACCTGTTTCTTCCCTTCTTCTCTCTGAGCTTTCTTCTTGGAGGCTCTTCGTGTGTGCGCGTAAAGTCCCTCTGAAGGAGTTATATTATTTGTGAATTAAATTCAAATTCGTGCCGTTTTGCAAAGTGAGAAGGAAGCTTCCACCTCAGTAGAGAGTTCACTCAACTCCTGCACATCCCTCCATTGAAAACTTCCTGTCCAGACATCCCCGCCTCTGCACGAAAATGGACTCCAAGCTTTTTCTTCTTTATTAGCATAAATTTGCATTTTTGGGGGCAGCTGCGTGATTAGCTGGTGTTGTTGCCCATAGCCTATACCGCGCAAACCCTGGCACTTTTTTTCAGTGTACTGCCCACATAGAAGAGCTTCCGGGTGAAAAAGCTGTTGTTGTTATTGCAAAACTTCCATGTAAAGGGGGTGACCCCCAAAAGGTGCACGAAGCATTCGATTGGGCATCGATCGTGGTTGCACTTGGTTGCATGTTGATTCATAAATAATTCGCTTGTGCGCGACAAAAAAGCCTCACACGAGGGTGTGCTGAAAAGGTGTGCCAGGGTTGTGAATTTCTCACTCTCTGCTGTTGAAAAAATACTAAATTATCCCTTCTTGCAATTTTCACGGCAGTTCTGTGTCCCAATTAGAACGTGCTATATAGGCAAACATTCCCAAGCATCCCCTATATAATTTTTGTCTGTTAATTTTACCTTTAAACCATTTTTTTCTGTGTTGTGTTGCCTACACTGCTGTGTGCAGAGACGCATTCCCCCTCTATCCACCCCCCAAAAAGAGAAGGTAGCAATAAAATCAATAAGACAAAGTGGATCACCTCACGAATGCATTAATTAATAATTCATCCAAGTTTTTTCCTTCCACCCTCCCAATTGTCTCCCCATCTTCCCCCCTTTTAGCGTAGCCACGCCATCGCGGCGGCAAGAAATGTGCTTTTTTACTGTTTGACCGTTGAATTGGTGGCTCTCCTGTAATCATCCCTCCGCGGTATCAATGTAAGAGGGAGGCAAAAAAAGTAATAAAAGAATAAAAAGTCGTGATCCGGGAGTTTTGTGGACATTCTAACATGGTGTGCAGTCATCTAGTTGAACAACCGCCGCCGCCCCCAAGGAGACACCCAAAGCGCCATAATGCCGCATTTTAAGCGTCGCTCAAAAAAACGCGCCCTCTACTATCATTCATCTCCGCCCAAGGGTGAGTTTTATAACATATTTAATTACATATAATACCCGTCTTCCATGTCAAAGTGTCTAAGAATGTTTTTTGACACTTCTATTCAAATGAACTTTGCACTTAAGCTCCGTTAGGTTAAAAAGAAGAAGAAGAGTCCGAGGGAGATTAACCAATGAAAATTCTACTCAAATTTATCAGCCAATCGGAGAGGATTTTAAATGTGATTTGATTGGATAATGAATTAAGCTCTGTGGGTGGAGTTAAGCCTTAAATTACTCAATTTTTAAATCCTTACTCTGAGCATAGCTAAAATCGTTAAAATTTGAATAAAAATAAAAAAGAATTTGAGGTTCAAATTCATCAAACCATAGATGCTAAACTTGTATAGAATTTTTTCTGATTGATTCTCATTCGATCTTTTCTAAACTATTATTAGATAAACAGAGAATGTTTTGGAAAATGTGTGGACTAAGAGCTTGATAAACCTCGGTGTAAGAATAATTTCAACAGATATTAATATTAATTTCAATAGATTTTAATTCTGTGGCGGTTGAAAAAAGTCTTTGACCACGTTGTCCAGCAAAATCCTCCAGGGTTAAATCACTTAAGTTTTGTTTGACTCACCCCATCTCAATCTCCTCTATAAATCGAAATATTATCAATTATTTCTTTACTTAGCACCCAATTAAACGTAATTAATACATTGTGGTTCGTTGAACGCCTTAAACCATTAAGAAATCGATACAGTGTACAAAACAATTATATTTTACGTAACGTGTAATAAACAGTCAGTCATGTAAAAAAGTATTACCCAGCTGGTCTTAAATCCTAAAATGAAAAGAAAATCTCTGATTATTAATTCAAATCTTCTCACATCATAACTGTTTTCTCCAAATTCTTTAATTCCCCAAAAGATCAACTTTAAAATCCTTTAATCTTCATAAAAATTTCAAGAATTCATCCTTTGAATTATTAATAAAGACCTCAACAAGCATTTACCTTGTTTTTAAATAAAATAGAATGGTAATTCACACCATCAACCCCTTCCCCCGAGAAATAAAGAGAGTGGAAAAAACAATAACTTCCAATTAATCAAATAAAGCAGTCAATTTGGAACACCCGATACACCATTTATTCTTTTTATTTTCTCATTAACATACCCGCTTATTAGGAAGAAATTTGCCATTTCCTTCGTTAAATATTGCCCCAATAGAGCTACATCATGCACGTGGCGGTAGGGCAGTCAATGAAGGGGATGGAGGGTGGCAATATACTTTACATAGTAGTGACCCAACCACCCCCTGGCGCAGAAATCTCTCACAAGGGAAGGTGCCGTGAAAAAGGACACGCAATGAAAGTTTAATCATCATTTAAGGTATCCTACATACATATGTATATGGAAGAGTCAATAATTAATACAAACTGGCAACGCTATCGCTACATTTCCGGCCCGGGGAGTCCAACTTCCGCCACGGCGAGCCAATTAAAGTGCTTTTTTTTCGGCGGGGTCGTGGGTGAGATGGCTGAAATTAACACAAAGAAAAAACAACGCGGGGGTTGGAAGGCAATAAACTCAAATGAGGTGCACACTGTGGGCGCGGGGGCGGGAATCGATTTCAATTGAAAGGCATGTTTTCACACAAAGAGTGGCAAAAGAGTGCTTATGCGGAGAGAGTCCTTTTGCCACAATCACCCCCAGAGCTTTCAAAAAAACATAAAACATGCGGGGGTGCGCAATTAATCATGGGCGCAAAGGGATAATAAAAGACGACGCGCAATTTAGTCACGCGGTGGTGCGTGGGTGGAGAAAAGTGCCGAAAGAAGTGGTTGAAGATAATGGCGAGGGGTGGAGGGAGAAATCGCTGTTTTGTGGATTGAAAAGTTACTCACAGTGAAGGTGCTAAAACATAGCAAAACATTTTTCCCCCCTGAGGGGATATACTCGGAAAAAAATTCCCACCTTTTGGGGGTAAGTAATATTAGGGGTTGAAATAAACTGTGGGTTATTTTTTGGAATTATTCGTATGGTGGGTAATAATGTACAATTAGAAGCAATGGGACAGATTAAAGAGATAATTTTGAGTCAAGGGGTGATTATCTGGCGGAATTTTTTGGGTTTTATTCCGAATATTTTTAAAAGTATGCGAATAATTCGAAAAACTCTGATTATTTCTGAGAATTTTTGCAGGATATTGGAAGAATATAATGCACAGTACAAAAGAAAGTAAGAAACAGTAAATTTAGTTTTTTTTTAAATTATTGTTGGGCATTTTCTTTAGGAAAATTCGTACTTATATTTCCCAGCGCTTTGACGGGAATTAATCAAATTTTTCTCGAGTGATTGACTAAACTTGGTTAACTACAAAGGGGCTTAAAGCATTGTGCATAGAATTCTTCTGTTAAAGCTAAGGGCTTATCTCTATGTATTGTGCATAACATATAATGCTCCTTCACGATTTTTTTTAAATTTCTTTCAAATTAAAAATTTTAAAAAATCTCTCAAAGAAAATTCAAATCAAAGAATTTGCTTAAAGAATCTCATATTCAAAAGAATAAATTCTTCCTGACCTCTATAATAAATCCTCTTGAGATTTTTAAGAGAAATAGCTTTCCCGGGATTTTTCTTTTGAGTACAATTTAGGGGAGGAACAAAACGAATATTAAAAAAAAATGATTTTCAGTCAAACACCCCTCGAATTTGGGGCTGCTTTTTTCGAATGGGGATGGCGATAATATCCCCATCGACATGTCCCTGACCACCCACTATGGGTTACCACCCCCCCTCGTGCTAAGCGATGGAAAAACCATCGCGCGCGTGGGCTTAGAGGGGCGCAATTGAAAAGTGCTATATACCGGGGATTCGATTTATCGATTCGAGGTCGCCCACGAATAACGATGAATATGTGTCTGGTGGGAATGCTTTGAAAGTGTGACAAACACCATTTAGACAGGTGGTTTCCATCAACATTCCGATTCTGTCCTCCGAGCGCAAAGGGTTGCGAGCCTCGCGGCTACCACACAGAGCGAGCATTGAACAAAAAGAAAAAACAAACACACACAACCCCTCGAGTTCTCGTGGGGGCCACCACAAACGGAAACCCCAAGTCAAGTTCACTGTTGAGTGGTTATGTGGTCTTGGAGTGCAACCGCGTGAGCTTTGTATTTAGTGCAGAATTTGTAGTCTGTGAGCGAAGAAGGCGCATTTATTTTTGGAACTTACCAACCCCTTTTTGAGTTCAATTTAAAGCAAAAGGGTGCGCGCCAAAGGGAGATTTATTGCACCTGCAGTCAATTGAATTCGTGACTCCGGTGCGGAACCGGAAGAGTGTCGTCTCTATCACTTTCTGCTTCCTCTCTCAAGAGAGGATTATTCGACTACCCGTAGTTTGTGGTGGAGCTGCTTCTTAAAGGAGGAATACATACACACATAATTTACCATGGATGCTATTGTAGCTGCCAAAATGCGAGAAGAAGCTGGTAAGGGATGATACCGATTGCACAGAAAAGATAAAGATTTCCCAATAAAATCCACAAGAGAGATAAATTCTCATTCATTTCTTGGAAATTTTAAATGTAATTATTCAACTTTAACAATATTTTCCTTTTTAATTTAATCTCGTTCTGTGGAATATGAAAAATCGGAAAAGCTCTCGAAAACGTAAAACTCCAACTATTCTTTAAAAAATAGAAAATAAAATAATTTTTCTTTACTCTTTGTACCTGCCAGGTAGAGTTTTTCTACCGTATATCCTCACTGAACTAATGTGTCAAACTTATAAAAAAAAATATTCTTTTACATGATGTATAAATAATGTCAGCCGGGTTAACCTTTTCTACTCTATTGTTACTTTTTTTTACATGTAAAAAAATTCTTCATAAGTTCTTCAAAAGTTCTTTAATCAGTAATTGACCAGCCGGGTACACTTATTCTACGGTATACTGTTAATTTATTACACTTGGTGTATAAAATTGTTTTTGATTAATAAATTTAGACGTTCACAAATTAATGTTCAAAAGTTATCAAAGAAAATTCATTCAATTGCTAAACTTCCTTCAAATAACGTAGGTATTGATATGACTTATATGTATCTGGGTTTGCCGGGTAAGCTTTTTTCTACCACATGCGATCAATTTATTACACGCTTCGTGTAAATTAATTTTAAAGTATTCTACGTGTTCTTAACGTGTTAATCTGTCGTTACAAGAATTAAAAAAAAATATCAAATAATTGAAAAACTTTCCACGAATTAATCTCAAAACTTTTTACATTCAATTTGTGATTACATTAAAAAATAATTTCCGCGTATTTTTAAATTGACTGCGAGTTTTTCTTGGAACTATCCAATGGAAATGCGATTATATTTAAAATAGATTTAATATCGATTTCATTCCCTGAAGCTTCTCATGTAATTTACAATGACTACCCAATGTTCACTTTATCAGTGAAATATTTTCATTGCTTCCACTTTGCAAGAGAAGTAATAAAAAGCTCATAGAGCTGATGAACTTTCACGTAGTTTATGAAACTCTTTGGAGTTAATTTGAAACAAGGAATTTATGAAAAAGTAATTTCTCATTGTCTTCAAAATTACGCCAAAAATCAACGCTAAAACTTTTCTCTTTTAATGCTCACACAGTGCAATAATTTTGAATGCAAATATATGAGCTTTTTGGCATTTTGCGCACATTATTGTAGAGTGGATGCAGCAGAGAACACGGGCAAATTATGAAGTGAATTTTTCGATGGGAGGAGGGAAAGAGAGGTTTTAATGAGCCCCAAAGTATGTCAGAAAGTTCCCATCAAGTGCACAATTTTACGACATAATTGCAGATTTTGCAAGAAGTTAACTTTTTCAGATACTTAAAACTCACTTTGTTTGCCCTTTTAGCGTTCCTTTTGGCTTTGATTTCTTTTGTAAAATATAGTGGTGAAAGGTTTTACAACCCCCTTTACACTATTAAGGGATGGGGAAAGTGATGGCAGTTTACTGCCCTCACTTGAATTGATTTATTTTGAAAGATAAATCAATGCAATGTTTGCAGAAACGAGAGAATTTTAGAGAGGTTATCAGCTGTATAATATGAAGCAAATATTTGTTTAGAGAAAATTTAATTTTATCCAGCTTACACGTGATTTATGTGAGTTTGTTTCAGGAGCTTTCGACAAACAAAAATGTGTAGAAAAAACGCGTAGAAAAATCTAATAGAAAGATTGAATTTAACATTATTTAATTTACATTCCCTTATTATTTATTATCTAATATTATTATTTATTATTTAATCTGTTTATTTCATCATCAATTTCATTTGTAACGGAAATGATTTATTAATGAATTTCCTTTTTCGTTTTCCTTCATTGCTATATTTTTCATTCTATTTATTCATTTTTTTTTTACTATTTTGCTGCACAAATATCATTATAAAAAATTCATGGAAAATTTTAAAAACTAATAAACAGTCTATAAAAAACCAATAATTCGTAGTAAAAGCAATTAAATGGAATTTTCCTTTCCATTTATAGTTTTCAGGCGTAGAGAAAATTCCATTTTTATTATACGAACTTCCCCTAAATGAATCATACAAAAAAGTCTCAAACAATGTGGGGGTGGGGTGGAAAATTTAGGGCGGGAATACCTTCACACACATCTGCACCTGCAAACTTTCCCATCACCACGCTCTATTTGGAGCTTTCAAGTTTACAGGAGGGAGGGTTAATTTTTGAATTTTCTACCGGAATGCAAAGTTCAACAAAATTAAATTTTTTAAGTTATTTTATCAATAAAATTCCAAATTTCTTTTTTATTTGAACAAATTGGCTCCTGAAAATCCATTTATTGGCTTTTCCGTTTTTTCCTTTCAGTTTTGGGCATGAGTATACAATTGGCGGGAAATGTGGGTCAGGATCCACCTCCGAAAGAAGGTAAAATTGATGCCCCCAAAAACACCTCGGGGTGATGAAATATTGAAAATTCGTGCGATAAATGAATTTATTTACCTCCCTCCCCCCTGCGCACCTTAATTGACTTTCACTTCTGAAATATTCATTGGACTTGTGAGTGCTTAATCGATTTATGGACTTTTTGTCTTCATCTTGTTCTCGCTAAAACGTCTCGTCCACTTGTAAGTTGATGCGGCTCTTTTGAAAAATTGATGAGGATGTTATTTAAAGTAATTCTTCGTCCTTTTATGAATATATACAATCTTCAAGGAGGTGACTTTAAAAATAGAATTATTTGACGCCTTTAATGGAGGTGAAAGACAGAAAAAAACCCTCTTGATTAATTATCACTCACTATATTTTAGGGGCTAAATTTAGAAGCTAAAATTGAAGGTAAATTTAGCCCTTAAAACCATCAATCAGGCCCCCTCAATCAAAAAATTTCATTTCAATAAATCCACCCTTTAATGTGAATTTTCTCTTTTTATTGAATTTTCCTGCAGTTTTCAACATAAAACCCTCAAATATTCGCATTTGGATCCATGATAAAGACATACCGAAGCTGACAAAGGTCCTCTGGGCAGGGCAGGGGATGAAGCTACGATCGGAGATTAGTACACATCCCCGAATGAGGAAGTTCCTTGAATCAGTTCCCTACATTCTGGTAAGTTCCGTTTTTTTGCAAATTCCCTTGGGGAGAATTTATTTCGAAATTTCCACGGGAGCTGTGGAAGTGAGTGACGAAATAAATGCTTCAACTTTATCCCCCAAAAACTTGGGAGCTTTCCCTCAGGAAGGTTTTTTTCCTTCAATTTTCCCCCCATAACTTTTGCACGTAGAATAAAATTCCCATTGATTGTGCGGGGGTGGAAATGATATAGAATTGAGGGGTGAAAAATTATATTCTCTCACTGATTTTTATTGCTAAAGCGATGGGTTTTTTTTTATTCGTATCTACATAAAAAGGGCATGGAATTGAGTGAAATAACGAAATCAAAATCATTTGAAATAATGGATGTGTGAATATGATAACGCATCGTGGATGGATTTTTTTAAACTTAACCAAGATGCTCCAGACAGTGCCAAATGTGTTTATTTTTGTTATTTTATCTCACGAAAATAAGGGAAATAACCACCAGACGCCTCCATTTTCACGAGAAGTTGGATTGGAAGATATATGGAGGGGCCTGGTTGTTATTTTGTCCCTTATTTAAGTTTATTTGAGTTTATGAGCCAAGTGGAGACGCCTGGTGATTCGTAATATTTCAATTTTAATATATTTTCGGTTTAAAGTAAAGATACGACGTCTGGTCAGTAATTTTGGCACTTCAATTTCAATAAATTTGCTTTTTGAGTAAAGTGGAGACGCCTGGTAATACCTAAGCAGCAAAGTTTTATTTTAAATTAAATTTTTAAGTAATGTGAAGGCGCCTGGTAATCTCTAAAATCTTTACAAAAATCCTTTGACTAATTTTTTATTTAAGTTTATATAGTTAAAATTCAAATAATTGCATAATTCATCTTACCAGACGTCTCCATCTCAATGTTTTAGCTGTGTTTCTTTCAGACACAGCTTTTGTGTACCGAGCAAAATCGAAAGTCGTCAGATCGGGCTCAAACTTGGGATGAGCACGAATTAGGGTCCCCACATTCCAAAAAACGTATGCGCCAAAAATTTTTTTTTCCGGCCGTCCGTCCGTCCGGCCGGCCGTCCGGAACATAACGCTAAATTGCGAGAGAACGGTGATAGATAGAGACTTGCGGTAAACGGAAAAGTTTAAATATCGACCGGAAGACATCCGATTATGAGGTCAAATCCACCCCCCCTCCCCTCTGTCCGCCATTTTGAATAACCTCAAAATTTTGTTTTCGCTATATCTCAGCCGCTATTATAGCTAGAGGTCTGAAATTTTGATATGTTGTAGGGGCCATCAAGACCTTTCCAACGATACCTCATTTTCGAAAATCGGTCAAGCCGTTTAGTCAATATGGCCGCCACAATTTTTCATCGAAAATCGACCATAACTCGAAAACGGCTTGACCGATTTTGATCAACCCGGGGTCAAATGAAAGATCTCAACAAACCCTACAACTCTCTAGAACATCCGAAGTTTCAAAAGTGACCGCTAGGGGGCCAAAAATCGAAAACAAAATTTTCGATTAGTTTTCGATGAATATCTCGAAAACGGCGACATAAATTTTTTTCATTTTTTGATATGTTGTAGCTGACCATATTATCTAGCTCCATGCCAAAAATGAAGAAAATCTATGGATCCGTTCTCGAGATATAGCCTTCCAAAGTTGGCATGTCATATCTCGGGTTCTACAAGTCCGATCTTGATCAACTCAAGCGCAAATGAAAGGTTTCGTGAAACCCTACAAATGTCTAGAACATTGCAACTTCGAGAAATGACCGCAAGAGGCGCTAAAATCAAAAACAAAGTTTTCGAAAATTTCGAACTCGAATTTTTCGAAAATGGCGACATAATTTTTTTTCGTTTTTCGATATGTTATAGCTGGCTTCAAGACCTTTCAAACAAAAAAAAATTTATGAAAATCTATGGATCCGTTCTCGAGATATGGCCTTCCAAACATTTCTTAGGGTATGACTTTTCTACTTTTCCCGACTTTGCGCATATTTAAATTAATTCGCGTTCTAGTTTGCTCTCACAAAATTGGTACACTGAAAGAAACACAGCTCCCGTAAGCTTGGTCAGCTTACCAGTACATTTCAATCTTTCAAAGCTCAGGCGTAAATAAAAGCCAATAATTCGAACATCTTGTACATTAACCCTTCATCATTCTTTCTGTGAATAAAAAATATATGCAAATCGTTTACAAAAAGGAACTTTTTTAAATAAATTCAACTGACATTTGATCAATTGATAGGCCAGGAATGTATCAATTAGTGGCGATATCAAATTTTAAAAAAAATCCCCCATCAATATAAGAGATTGAAAATGAATTGACTGTAAAAAAAATGAACAAAAAAATGATTGGAAAATGCTACAAAACTCAATAAGAGGGGTTGTTTTTAATTAATCAATTTTCAACTTGTAAATTGAAATGGAAATTTGTTTTCCATTAAAATGGTGAGAAGTTAATTAAGCATAATAGGATGAGGATAATTTGCAAAAGTTTATCCATCAACAATTTCCCAAGGGCCTGTAGTGCGTAATATGTTGATTTTTCTGGGTGATTTCCCACATTTCCTGAATTAGAATTCGTCGAATAGCAGCTGTGGAGGGGAAGATTCACGCACACACAGGGTGCCCTTTGGCCTGATAGAGACAAATGGATTAATGGGGAGATGTGACAATTAGATAATCCCTAAATTGATATTTCTCTCCTGATAGAACAAATGAAATTAGACTAAATAATATCGATTAAATACCCACAATTTCCCACATCGTAGTATGGAAATTTCTGCATCTGTTGTAACTGATAATAAAATGAAATTATCTTGATTGCAAAGGAAGGAGAATTTTAACTGATAAGTTTTATCTGCAAAGTGAGAAGCAACCTTTTGTCCTTCTCATGCAATTTTCCCATCATTGAAGAAAACATCGAAGAACATGCAAGGATAGCTGTTGAATTGATTCTTTTGTAGAAAGGATTCTAATAGGAATCTATTGTCTTGATATGTTCAAAGAGATTTTAGATAAAGAGCTTTCATTTGGGATTGAGAAAACAAAGAAGATTATTGGGAAAGAGCTGAAGAACCAGAAAGACGTTTAATGAGAATTCAAGATATTTTTCTTTTTCTTTCATTTCTTTTAAATAGGTTAATTATCACGTTTTACATAAAAAATCTTTCAGCGTAAAAAAGCTATTTAATTTTATTTGGCATTGCTTTGATTCAAATTAAAAGAAAAAAGATTTTAACTAACTTTTTTACTAGCTAACTAACTAACTAGCTTTTTCTAACTGATTTTACTAACGTTCAAAGAATCCTTTTCCAATTGTCTTTTAAAGCATAAGAATTGCGTCTTTTCATTGTTTCTGGAGCATTTCAAAAGATTTCTTTTTACGGATTCTTGGAGCTTTTAACGAGGCTTCTTTAACTGTCTTGAAGCATCTAAATAACCTCCTCATTTTCAAAGCTCCTGAGAAAGACTTTAAATATTTAAAAACGCTAAAAAAAAGCACCACAATGTTCGTTAAATTTTAAAAATTAAGACAAATAGAAAGATTTTTAAAATCTTTAATTTTTCTCTTCTAAATTGTATAGAATGTGATAAAAGAAATCCACACAGCCTGTATAGACAATGATGTGGAATACCTGATGAAACGTACGGCACATCCAATGCCGCCAATTGTATTATCAACGAAAGACCAAAATGGCCTTACAGCACTCCACAAAGCAGCTGGATTGGCGCATGTAAAGTGCGTGGAGTACCTGCTATCGATATGGCCGGAAGCAGCCATGGATGTGGATGACACGGGGAAGCTTCCACTGCATTGGGCGGCGGCGGCGAAGAACAATGAGCGCTCATTCAATCTGCTCGTACAAGCGGGCGCCGACGAAACGGCCACCGATAACGTAACAAAACCTTCCTATTTAGGCTTCTTTTAGCCGTCTTAGCATAACGGCTCATTAGCAGTCTGTTGTCGTCTGTCTCCAACTTATTCGCTTCTTCTTCTCTTCTTTTCTTTTGGTTGGTGTATGTAGAAAATGAAAGCGGCCGAATACTACAAGCAGAGACCGCAAGAAATGGACAAATCCCTCTTGACCGTCATCCCAGAAGCGCCCCGCATTGCCCACACCATGGTTCCGGACTTTGATTGGAGCATAATTACGGAAGCAAGGAAGTGGGGAGGCATTCAAGTAAAATCCGCGTGAAATGCCAAAAAAAATTAACTTTAAACTTCCACCCCATCCCCCTCTTTTTGCTCTCTCTCAAAAGACTTTTTTTTGACAAAAAAAAGAATTCATCCCAAAATGATTCCCCATTTCGCCTAACCTGTTCGGAGCCTAATCATTTTTGCAGACACGTGCATCACTCAAAAAATCGACATCCCTTATTTTGGATACAGCCACCGATAAAAGCACAGCTTTAGATGGTAGACGCGGAGTGCTATCTGAGAAAGCGTCATTCAGTGTCATTTCCAGGAATGGTAGCCTCTCATCCGATAACATCGACACCAACACATCAGATGATCCAACGAATGTCACCACACCGGAAACAGTGGAAGTTAATGGAGTTAGAAGGTAAGAAATGCGTGGAAAAAATTGTTTTTTGTGAGATTTGAACTTGCAGTAGTTGGATTGGAAAGTTAGGTGCTTGATGATTGTGCTACGAAAATCAGAGTATAAAGTGAAGGAGTTTTCGTACATAATTGTCATTTTTCTTAGAAATTTCCTTTAAGAGCTTTTCAAGGAGCTTTTGATTTTATAGAAATTTAGCGGTAAAAATTTTATACAAAAGCTCAAGAAAAGCTCGTCAAACTCCCTTTTCAACCTTCTAGAATTTTTTTTTTTCAAAGAAAATTGCCTTAGAAAAGTGAATTTTCTTCCCTATCGTCGTAGTTTTATCAGATAAATTGTACAATATATCCTTGGATTGAACGCAAAACATTCTCTTTTCCCTCCTTTCACAGTGAGAGTGAGCTTCAGAGTGCTGCAATCCCCGAAGAGGATGAAATGCCGGGGAATTTGCACGAAGCCGCCGCCCGGACTGTTGCTTCTGTGGCTCCTTCTGCAATTTTTGCAAGAAACACCGAAGCCAATACCAAGAAGAGACCACCCACACCGCACTATGTAAGTTTTTATTTTCCTTCTGATTTTCCTCTGAATTCGTTAATTCATTTTTCTTAGTGTGCTAGCTCATGGTGCTTCCTAAGTGATCACACCACCCACATGCATCTGCTTGCATAAAATCGCTCTCGTGCACATGAAATTCAATTTGATCAGTATTTTTTTGGGGGAAGAAAATGGCCACAAAACCACTTCTCTTTTTTTGTAGGGGAGGAGAGAGTAGTCTCAGCCACCCTCCCCGAATACATAAATCTTCCCATTTTACAGGAATCTCAATCATTGATCATTATGCTGTCTCCTCATTGTTCTACGTGCTTTGAGAATTTCTTTTTTGCATTCTCTCTCTTTGTGATTTCCACTTTTCTCCAATTCGCATTTCAATATATTTTTGTAGCGTGTTATTGAGGACAATTTTGCAAATGGCAGCAGCAATGCTGCCACAACGACTGAAAGTGATGCCAATGAGGGTGAAGAGGAGGATGAAGCGCAAAAGGATTTGGTTACTTCTCAGGAAAATGACGATGGCACCGCAGCCGATGGGATGACCAATTCCCAGAACACTGATACCCCCCTGACTGAGGTGGAAGCTGCTGGTGAGGAAGAAGAAGTTGCCAAGGAGGTGGATGATGCAGATTTAGCTACTACTGAGGTGAATGAGAAGGTTGACGAGGAGGAAAATGAGAAGGTGAATGAAGATGAAAAGGTTGAGGAAAGTGAGGAAAAGTTGGATGAAAAATCCCTCGAAGGGACAGAAACTGAGACAATCCTGGCAAGCGGTGAAGTGAACAACAATGACGAAGGAAGTGAGATGCCAAATGATGAAGAAAAAACCTCCATGGAGGAAGAACAATCACCCACACCTCCTGACCACACAAAAACGGACGAGGAAGCGGAAGAGAGTGTGGAAAAGGAAGCATTGGAGGTGCAAGAAGAAGACGAGCTGCAGGATGGTGATAAAACACCAGGCGGCTCCACTGTGGCGGATTCAATTAACCGAGAGCCAAGTGCTGAGTATGATGAGGTCAGGGCAGTCAGTGGGGGAAAGACACCCGTGGCTGACGAGGAGCAGCAAGAGGTAAACAGTGGAGTGCACACAGAATGCAAAGAGTGCAATTTTCTCACTTGACTTCCCACAAAATCCACTGCGTAAAGTGTTCTCTCTGCCTGGTTGTTTGACACACGGACATGGCACCCCCTTTGGCCCCTTTTTACCCCCTGAAGAATGTTGCCCCGTCGTCACATTCTCATCTCTCTCGGGAGATTATTTTCCACCCTTCTTGCATTCACAAGGGAACCTCATGAGATGTCCTCGAGGAATAGAGCTCTCATTTTCAGGATATTTTCTTAAAAGTTTTAATGAACTTTGACACAACTTTAAAGAATTAAATTTATATGAAAATATCTTGAGAATGAGAGCAAAATTTCTTTAGAATTGTTTTGAGGTCCCAATTAGAAAGAAGTTTTTAAGTTTATTTTAAAATTAAGATTAGCAAAAAAAAAAACTTCAAAAGAAAGGAAAGAGGATTCAGAAGCTACAAAGTTTTATTTTTGAGAGATTTTCAAAGAAAAAAAAATTCTTGGCATCGCTGGAGATTTAAGAAGGAGCCTTTTTGCAATTTAACTTTGTAAATTTATTATTTTTTAACTTCTTATTATCTGAATTAATTTTAGCAACCTATTTTTAATTGAATGAAATGATCATATTAAAAATCATAAAAAATAATTTAATTAGTAAACAATTGGTCGGTTTTATAATTTACTCAAAAATTTGTTTAATTTTCTTTAATTAATATTATATTTTTGAAACATGTTTCACTTTAATTTACATTCATTTACTGTAATTTAATTTTTTCTAGTTGATTGATTTTAATTTTATTTGGTTTAATTTAAATAATTTGCATAATGACTATGTTTAATATAATTTGTTTTGTTTTATTTTATGTTGGTAATATTTTAATTTATTTTTTTATTAATTGAAATTCAAATTAATATTTTTATTTTAAATTATTTTTGAACTTGTTTATATTTTTTCGTACGATTTTTTAAATTTAAATTAGTTCAATGAAGACGAAAAGTAATTTTTCGCCATTTAAATTTAACGCTAGATGACACTACTGCATATAGGTCTAAAGCCCTCTTGTGGAGAAAATATTCTTTCTTATTCTATTCAAATGCCTAAAAATAATAGCTTTGAATGTTTCTCTATAAGAAAAACTGAAGAAAATGAATATTTTTGGCTTAAAAATAAACTTAAAATATTTAACGAATAATTTACAACTTTAATAAAGGCTTCTAATTGTCTTCTTGTTATCCTTCCTCATCTATCCCAAAAATTAATTTCAACACCCCGATTAATCGATAAAGAAACCCTCCCTGATTTTTTTTTTCAAATGCCGGAAGTCTCTTAAAATTGAGTTAGCAAATTTCCATTGAAAATCCTTAAAGATTCAGGACAAATTCCATCCTCATGTGCCACTTCTTATCCCTGTGCTGCTATTGAAATTTCTCAACCACTCTATCAATCATGAGAAATTTTTTTTCGCAGTAAAAACCCTCAAATTCTTCCCTTTCTTCTCTCTTTTTTGGGGGGAGGGGCGGTGCTCCTTGGGCAGTCATGTGGGAAAAAAATCACATTAATCCCTGTGAGAGGAGCGAATTCCATCGAGCTTTTTGTTGGTTCAGCCATGTGAAAGGAGCTCCCTTCGCCCCACACTGAAAGACTCTCACACAGATTTTATTTATCAATACACGATGGGGTGGTGTGAGGGGGTGGTGGTGGTGCTTTTGATATGACACGAAAAGGAAATATTTCTAGAGATTTTCATTTATCATACAACGTGCTTTTTTGGGCAGAGGGAATGCAATGAAAAGTTAAAGTTTTCCCGCGTGGAAAATTTGTACAATTTGTAGAAGTTTTCGCGGTGTTACAGACATTAAACACCTAGGGAGTGGGAGAAAGGGGTGGTGGGTGGGAAGAACAAATAAATTCGTAATCGGAAGTATTTTCTCAAGGACTTTGAGGGTTTTTATTTCTCAAGGAGTTTTGCGAAGGTGTTGAGAAAAATTAGCCACGCTCTGTTTTCTTTCGATTTTCTCGTCGCTTAAAGAGGGTGCTCACGGTAATTTGGGTGGGTGGGTTTGCAATCCTTCCATTATTAATGAGAATCGACAGGTAATTTTCTCTCTGTGAGTGTGACGAGAGGGGAAGAATTGAGCAAGTCACTGCCATGTCGAATAATTCCCTCTTCGTGGCCACAGTGCAATTAATTCGATATTATTTTTGATTACATTCCCATGGAGGGGATGTTGAATTTTTTCTCTTTTTTTTTGCGTAGAAAAAAGAAGAAGAAAATGCACGATTTCCAGCACGTGAAGGAATGTTAAGTAGATTTTTTGTTGAATAAATAATGGAGGAGGAAAAGAGCATTGATTTTTCTCCCGCACCTCTGTGTTGAAGTCACTTCCCTTTGATTAATGGACTGTGATGTCCGATGAATAATCAAAGAGTGATGTTAATGTTGTAGAAGAACGACGACCAACCGGGTGGGGTGATGGAGATTGAGGGCATCGTCCAGGGTGAACCAGCAACTGGTCAGCAATCCGAAGGTGGTAATCTCGTGGATGACGATGAGGTGCGTGAAACACAATCAGAATGAATCATTCAAGACAAGAAAAAAATCCACCTGTTAACATTTTCGTTGTAGGCTAATCAAGAGCAAATGGAGAAGATCAAATTGGCCATTGAGGGTGGAGATATGGAGTACCTGGCAGCGGTTGTCTTGAATGGCGAAGGGAGGAAATTAATGGGCCTCGAGACAAAACAAGCTGAAATTCAGGCATTTCTTGACAATGTCCCTGCTTACATGGTAAGGAAACTATATACTGTACAAGACTGTTTAGGAACAGGCATAAGTAAAATCTGTCCATTGATGTTCTTCTCTGCTGGAGATAATTCTAAGGTTAGAATAGGCTATATTAAGCTTTTTTCCTTCTATGAAACCAATCTTGTTGTTGAAATATTCAAGCCTGCTTTTTTGTAGCCTTAAGTCCTCGTCTGAAACTGAGTGATTTCTGTGCTTTATTTAATCTTTCTTTTTACTCTTCACTAGTAAAGAGTTTCAATACAAAGAGTCTTAAAGTTTCTTAGGAATTATCTTAGGATTATTGAAGAAACTTCTATAAGCTTCGTTAACGTAGATCTCCTAACTAAGTACTTCTTAAAATTTGAATAATACATTTACTCTAAGAACGGAAACATGTATGTTTCATTAAAACACAATGACTCTAGAACTTAGTTTTATTCTAAATATCATTAAAGGATCATTTGAAAGGAAACTGTACCAAAAGGTAATTTTGTTGACTTATTTATTGGAGCAAACTTCTTCCAAGGATGTTAAGAAAATTAGAAGATTAGCAACTTCCTACGAAAAATCTTCTTCTTTCTAAAGCTGTTTAAAAGAAGACAAAATGATTCCCTAAAAATACAATAAATCATCAGAATTGATTGCCTGTTTATTATCCTTCAGGGAAAAATCCGTCGAGTTCATACAGCTGCCAGAGAAGGCAACTTGAGGGATCTTCAATCAGCCCTCGATAGACGCAAATTTGCAATAGCAAAAGACGAAATTTCCCCCAATGGTGCAACTCCTCTGCACGTGGCCACAGTCTTTGGGCATACGGGCATAATAAGGTACTTAGCAGGTCGTTTCCCGGAAACAATGACTGCTGTGGATGAGCAGAAGAGGACTGCTCTGCACTATGCTGCTACAATTCACGACAATGGGCACTTTTACAATCTCCTCGTGCACATGGGTGCTAATCCAAAGGCTCAAGATGAGGTAAGTTGACAATAAACAGTTTCTCTGCTCTGGAAAAAAAAACTGGAGGAAACTTCAAACTAACTGATGTTCTCGACAGGAGGGCAATACAGCCGAATTCTACATGTTGCACGATCGCTCGGAAAATATCCTCTCACACAAGATGCTGCTGCGGAATTTTGGTGTTCAGGAGGAAATGGCAGATGAGATGTTGAATGATCAAGGTCCGAGTGAACGTGTGCTTGAGTGCCCGACGTGAATAGAGCTACAAGTTTTTTTTTCATTAGATTTTCTTTAACAATTCTCTTAGAGATTAATGTCCATGAAAAGAAAACTGCATGCATCCCTATCCTCGTTTCCTTCCACTTTCTGAAAGTCTTTGCGTGTAAATAACATAATGAGAATGCCTTTTGATTTGCCTCCCACACAACACATTGTTATAGTGCCTGCAAGAGATCTTTGCCTGTTTGAATCCATGTGAGTTATGTTTCAAAGATCAACCTTTTCTGATTGTGAGTTTCAATTTCGCGTAGTCCCGGATGATGTCCATAGCGCACGGCGTCTTCTCGACGATGCGGATATTCTGTCAACGCTCGAACGATGCTTCAAAGTGATTCACGATACGAGCAGGGCGTCCTCAATTGCAGAAATGCCAGCGAGGAATTCCATTCCGGGTAGTAGGACGTCTGCACGGGTAACGATTGTTAGCAATCTTGCACGCTTCCTCAAGCGCAACGTCTTTGATGTGGTTAAGCTGCGTCAGACGAAGTTGGATCACAATCTCTTTGATATCATCTGGCCGGCAATGAAGAAAACCCACCAGATGCGTTTGATAGACGATGATGCCGATGCAGGCGTAGTTATCCCTGATTTTGACTGCTACGTCGTATTCAGGGAATTTCTCGTGCCTCTCATTAAGGATATTCACTGCTTGGATGTGTCGCAGAATTTAAAACCTCATCCTACAAGTAGTTTCTTCCCGGCTGGCTTACAAGACAACACCGCGATGGAGGCAAAGACTGATGAGTCTAACTTGGAACCGGAAGCACTCAAGGAGATCCATCTGAATCTCGATCCTGCGGGAAAATGGATAAGATCGACTTTAGTTGAGTGCTGCAGGAATTTAGAAGTCTTCGAATTGCCGCTCAATCTAACCGTTGCACAACTGGAGCATGTTGAGAGGATTTTGACGGGACGACTGCTGAGTAGGGACTTCTCGGAGGCAATTGGGGAGGAAACTCTTGGGCAGTACTACTCAATGAATGAAGTTCTGGAAAATCCTTCGGAGATCAGGACAATGCTTTCAGCTTATGGGCTCTTGATACCATTGTTAGACCCCGAGGATTCGGGACAGTTGTCGGAGTCAATGGCACGGAATGGGCAGTACTGGCCGTATGGACGTGGAGTCTATGTTAGTGCTTCGAATGATTTTGTTGCCTGGATCAATTGTCAGGAGCACCTGCGAATACTCTGTTGTACACAGAGTGAAGCAGTTGCTGATATTGGCATTGCCTTCTCCAAGGTTGGTAGAGCTGTTCAATTCCTTGATGCAATCATCAACTTCCGCAACACCTACTACCTGGGAAATCTAACTGCACGGCCTTCATACCTGGGCACTGGACTCAGGCTGTCCTACAACATCTCCCTGCCGCACCTGATGAAGGAAAGCGACAACCTCCGACATTTGTGCGCAACACGAAGTTTGCAAATGTCCAGACCACGAACGCACCTACTGCAATCTGGGATGATACGTCTGAGCAACAAACAGAGTCTTGGGCTAACGGAATGGCGTCTCTTCATTGACTTTTGCACAGCAGCAGCGAATATCCTGCAACTGGAGAAAGATCTCTCGTTAACGAACACCAAGCACATTGCCACGATGTTCGTTAATATTTTCCGCAAGAAGAAGCATAGTCTTGCCGAAGCTGCAGCCACCAACAACTGAAGCACCTTCCTGTCCGTTTTTCTTCTTCTCTCTATCTGTCTTTCAAACCAAAAAAAAAACATCCTTCAATTTTGTGTACATAGCTAGAGAACAAACAAAAAATGAGACCCATCCCACCTTTCCACGTCAGCCAAACCAATCTAGATGTGTATCTGTGTGCATTAAAAATTCGTCAGCCTGCTCGAAATGACCAAGCATCGTCCTAGCGCATGTGGTTTAACATCCTGCAATCGCCTAGAGGCGCCAAACACCTAAAATAGCAGCAGTTTAGCCCTCTTTCTTTATTTCTTGTTGATTTTTATTTGTTGGAAAGATCCCCGGCGACAGCTCATCTCTCACCAACCCTCAAACCCATCCCGCCCTCATGCTCGCAATAGGCACGTGAAGCAAAGTGCGGGTTAGTAAAGAACAACAAAACTCTCGTCTTTCTAGCATGATTTTCGTTTTTTTTTCTTTTTCATTTCTTTTTAACGCCTTTTTTTGCAGTTTTCTTTCGCACCTGCTTTCCATGTGACCCACCCACCGGGATTTTAATGAAAAAAAAAATGAAACCTTTCCCAGAAATCTTTCCAACAAAATGCACCAAAGCACGACCTTTTATTTTTATGCTTCAGCCTACGACACATTGCGCGGGAAAAATGGGGACAAAGCAGGTACATTACAAAGAACTTGCCATTGAGTAATTAATTTTTGATTGATGGCGTCAAAGGTTTGGCTGATTTTCAAATGCAGAAGCAACAGAAGTTCATTTTTTGACTGCATTTGATGTTGCGAACCCTTTGAAGTTTTTTTTAGAGGTCAAACAAGTAATTATAGGCTTGATTGTTCCAGGAATTAATTAACTTTTATGAGAGGAATAATTAATTTTATAAACAAAAAAATTATTAAATAAAAGACGCAATGTTCGCTGATTTAAAAAATGTAATTAGAACAAATAATAAGAAAATGAATTTAAATAAATATGAAAAACCCGTTTGGAGAAATTTTAAAACTAATATCAAGTTTTTTTTAAGCAATAATTCTTTTTTTTAATAAATTATCTTCAATTTGCATTAAAAGATTTTTTAAACGTTAGTTAAGCATCAATTCAACAGTGAAAATTATAAATATTAGGTATTCTCATAACTATTTTTCCAGTTTATTCATTTTAAGGGCTCTTAAGAAATTATTGAAGATTGAAACAATTTTAGTACCTATCAATAAAAGAAATTCTTCATTTCATTTTAAAATACATTAAAAATATTCTTTCTAACATGCAAGAATTTAGTTTTTATCGAGTTTTCTTCGAGTTATTCTTGCTGAAAAAGAAAACTTTTGCTTCCCTCTCATCAGAGTCAAATGCAGAATTTCCAATTAAATCGAAATCCTATTAAGTAATTCCGATCATTAAGGTTTTTGGATGTTTGTAATCTGATTTGTCCCCAACTGCGTTTACTAATGTTTGGATTAGAAAAGCTTCGCAAAAAAAGCTCACACATGTGCTTTTGCTTGCCCTTCAGTGAACTTGCCCACATGGGGTGTTTTGGGGGAGGTGGGAGGAAGTCATGCAGAAGAGAAGGTTTGAGAGGATTTGCAAAATTTTTAAAGTTTCTCTGTGAATTTGTTGAGAATCTCAATATCCTCTCTCAAATTTTAAATATGGAATTACTTTGGCAAGTTGTGGGGGTAGTTTTGTGAATTATTTTACTTTTTTAAACTGTTTTTTTTTTTAATAAAAGCTTGGAGTCCGAAATCCTTTCCACAAAAATTTCCCTTTTTCCCATTAAAGAATTTTCATTAATTTTTAATAAAAACTAATAGAAGCAACTTTCTCACTGCAGAATTTGCGATAATTTTTTCGCGCAAAATTCAATACCTAAGGTAGTTTTGCGGATAAGGTGGAATGTTTCCTGCCTGATCCACCCACGCTTTCCCGCCGTATTTTCTTTTTTAAATGTTTTTCCGTTTTCTTCTTTTTATCCTTTTCCCAGCAAAGAAGAAAGCTGAGGAAATGATAAAAAGTTTCCCAATTTTTCATATTAATTTACAGACATGAACAGCACTGGCAACGGAAATCTCCTGGAGATACCTCTGTTCAGGACGGAGGAAGGACGTTATTTGGCAACAAGTAAATTCCTCATTTTTCCTCCTTCAATTTCTCATTTTTCTCTATCAAAATTCTTCAATTAAAAATCAGTATTCAAAGTGCAAAAATGTTCATTTATTGTAAAAATATTTCCCTCTTTAACTGCAGCTTTGGGGGATCCATTGATAAAAGGTCTCACCGAAGTGGCGAATCAACGTCCGGAAAATCCAATTTCATTCCTCGCCAACTACCTCAACAATTTCGCCAATAGCTCAAACGGCTCAAACGCAGAAGAGAACGCAATGGTAATTATATAAAAAAAATACAAAATTCCACAAATTTCTCTCCACGGTGCACTCTTCCATGCAATTTGCGGTTGAAATAAAATTCTCACCACGATGGAGGATGTTATGAAAGTTTTTAAGAATTGCAGAGATTCTTTAAGAATTTATTCATTGGAAAGTCAAGAAAGATTTTCGGAGTTTTTATTGTTTTTTTTTTTAATATTTTGCACAGTTTTCTTTAATAATTGCTATTTTCTTTAAAAATTGAAAATCTGTTTGGCTTTCTTTGAAGATTTTTTTGTCATCTCTCCTTATATTTATGTATTTTTTTTAGTGATGTTACTTAAACGAAACTCCTTAATTCAAATCAAACTTTTCAGTATTTTTAATTAACAATTTTCTTTCAAAAGATTTTTTTTAAATTGTTTTTCATTTTCAAAACTTTTCAAGCAACCTCTCCTTTGTGGTTTAAAGTGTTGTAGAGCACCATGTTCATTTTTCTCCATTCTCAACTCACTAAAAAAAAAAACAGCTAGAGAGGAATTTGCAGAATTTCAAACTGAAATTCAACGTCAATAATTAATAATTCCCATTCCAATTAACTGGTGGAAAAGTAAAAGTGACTCACTTTCAATTTATTCTTCAGATTTAATTGGCAAAAAATGACTTTTCCACTCCAACAATTACGTCAAATTGCTTTAGAATTGTCCTGATTTTTATTGGTGACTTTTCTCATTCCTTTTTCAATGACTTCTGGTTCAATGAAAATTCACTTTTTCTCATCAAGATTTTTCCCGGGAATTTTTTTCTTCGTTGAGAGGAATTAATTGATTTTTTTTGCAGGCATCGATAAAGAATGTTCCGAAGGAAGAAGCAAGTGGGGTGGTTGTGAGGAATGCTGTGGATGCTCCAGCAGCACCCACTGAAGCTGCTGTCCCATTGACCCCATCACCCGATGAGGAAGATTCCACGGGCAATTTTGACAGAGTAATTTTCATGATGAGATTGAGATTTTTTTTTTCTCTCAAGGCTGGGAAATTGAATTTTTTCTTTAATTTCTTCGATTTTTTTCGTTGGTAGGATGAACACGGGCAGAGTATGCTGCACTTTGCAGCTGCTCGTTCCCATGGCAGGAATGCCCTTTTCCACCTCATTGAGGAGTCAGGAGTTAGTTTGACTTATCGTGATGAACTCTACCGCACGGCACGTGATGTAGCTCTCCAGGCGAGTCATGTGGCCAATGCAAAGGAATTCGATCGGTATGTGATTGCCCTGGCTGCCCGTGGGGATTTGGATGCATTCCAGTCAATGCTCCTTGAGGGATACGACCACATTCTCGACCCCAAGGATGGTGAAGGGAATAGCATTGTGAGCGTGGCCCAGGCACGTGGGCACAACGAACTGGCTAAATTCCTCGAGAGTATTGTGGATTTTGAGGAGCGCCGAGAGAAGTGCCACAGTATCATTCGAAATGATGATCTGGAGAAGCTTCAGGAATTCCTTGCTTCCTCCTCGGATGCCATTCGCATCATTAAAGCGCGAAATTACTTTGGTGAGTGTTTAAAACACTGTAGGTATATTTTATTGAGATGAATAATCATAAAGACAGACCAGGAGATCCTAGCCTTTCCATTCGGATCTAAATGTTGGCGGAAAAGAATTGCAATGATTAAAATTCAAAAATCTAACAAAACATCGCGTTTCCTTCTCAATTTCTTCAAAAACACGAGAGAAAAATGAAAAATATCTCATTAATTTTAAGCAAAATTTTAGGTTAGAAAAGATGGCGTCCTTTCGTAGCATAATCTGTTTAAACTATTAAAACTATTTAAAATGCCTGCCAGTCAGTTCATTTCTAATATAAATTCACAGAATATATGTTCCCGAAATGGAAAGCATTTCATCACAATTTCAATGCAAATGAAAGCTCAATTAGGAGAAATCATTGAAAATCGCCATGAGATTGATTTTAGTGATGCAATCCATCAATCAATTTACTTTTAATATAATTTTACAACAATAATTATTTCTGAGAACTCACTCATCGTTTTCTCTTCGCGGAATTACAAATCCTGTTGCAAGCTACCTTCATCAAAGTTTCTAAAATTATTATTCATTGATGTTGAGAGACTGCATTAGAAGCTCAAAATAATTCACAAATGAAAATGGAAAGGAACGAAATGTTAGGAAATTCATAAGGCTCTTTGGACGTCAAATTTATGCCTTTTGCAGGTAGGACAGCCCTTCATATTGCTGTGCTAAAGGAGAAGGAAGACATTGTGGAGTACCTTGTGACGAATTTCCGCGCTGCACTCAAAATTGGAGACAATGTGAGGCTGCTTTGAGAACTTCTTTTAGCCCTTTTAGCTGTGTTTTGAGCAGTGAATGAAAGTTATTTTTTATCACTGATTTTCCAGCTCGAACGTACCCCACTGCACTATGCAATGGGGGTGGGTAGCGTGGAGGCAATTAGTCGCATTATGATTAAGAATGGCGCCAAGAGGGTGGCAAAGGATCTCAAGGGACGTCAACCGAGCTACTACTTTATGAATAAATCAGACATCCTTCGCCTTCAGGAAGAAGAAAACCACTAAATGTGGCCCCCACCAGCACTCTGCAAAGCGCACCGTAGATGTGATGCAAAATCCCCGCCGGAGCTTTCTCCGCCTCCCCCAAAACCACTGAGAAAGCTCCCAAAAACCCTCCTTTCAAAATAGACAAGCAATAGATGAAGAAAAAATCGTTAAAACTTTTTAATTTTTAGTGGAACGTATTTTTACTTAATTTCTTTTCATTTTCACTTAGCAAATTGGTAGGATTGTTAACAACAAATTATTATGTAATATCCTAAAAAAAAATTACAATATAAATCCTTAAAACACTAGGCAGCAGGAAAAATTTGACAAGGAAAATAATTTATATATGTAAAAGGAAAAAAAAAGAAGTAAAGTTTAAATGCAAAATCACTTTGGGCATCTTCCTTCCTCGATCTCCTTCTCTTTGGTTGAGACGGTTGAGACAATCTTCGGTTCGGGATTGTTCCACGATTGAACCTCTGTTCGGCCAAAGATGACAAAGAGTGTGTTGCCGATTAAGTAAATGGCTGCAGAGATGAAGAAGACGAGCCTCCACTGATATGGATCAGTCTGCATTAAAAAGGACAACAGAGGAATTAACGAGAGAGTTCTTTCTCTGCAAAATTTTCAATTTCTTTGATTTTAAGGTTTCTTAAATTCTTCTTAAATTTGACGAATAAAGGGTTAAATAAGAAATCTTTTAAAGAGAATTCTTCGCCTCTATACTCACCGAGTCTTGGACAACGAAGCCCACAACAAGGGGAGCAATGATAGACATAACATTAGCAGCTCCATTTGTGATACCCATGAGAACTCCAGCGTGATTTGGCGCCAAATCAATGTGGTTGACCTGAAGGAAGTGGAAAGTATTTTTTTTTTAATTAATATTTTTCAAACGATCTACGAAGATTCAGAATTTTAAAATTCGTTTTAAACTTTTATTCTCTTAATTATTTGCCCTTTGAAGAATTCTTAAAACTTGTTTCTAATTAATTTTTTCTTCTCCTAAAATTAGAAGAAAAAAAATTACAGGAAATAATCTCTGATCAACCATTTCATGTAGGCATCTGTCTGTGAATTAACTTCCAAAAAAAAAGAATAATTTAGGCTTTTAATTTATTGTAGATCAATCACGATTTGATTTAGAGATAGGGAGCAGCCAGAAAAAAGAAGTGTTTGATGTGATTAATCAATTTTCAACACACACACGTGCGAATAACCTGAAGCACCTTCAATCAAGTACCTTAATATCGATCGCTATCTCCCTCACTCGTCTTTTGGGAACTTCTCCACCACCGAGACTTCCCAGACAAGGTCAAGATTAAGTTCTTTTTTTATCATCTTCTTCTTTGCTTTTGTCTATTCAATAAAATGCGCCACATTTGGCCATTACCCTAAAAATCACAAATTGGCATCTCAGAAGAAGATCTTTTTTTTTAATGTCTTTTGCAATAAATTTTGCCGAGATCTGAATCACTCTGCTCGACTGAGGAGAGTTCGTCATCCATTTTAGCATGGTTGGATAGTTCATTTAGAGGTTGTGGTGGCGAAATGCCACAAAAGGTCACAACGCATAATTAAATCCTTTTGCGAAATAATTAGCACCAACAAACACTTGTTGGCGCGCGCTTTATGCCTTCGCACGAAAATTTTTATTCTTGGATATTCAAATTAACGAGGCGACCGGTCTGTGTGCGACGGGAATTCCGA
Source organism: Lutzomyia longipalpis (assembly GCF_024334085.1). Lineage (NCBI taxonomy): Eukaryota > Metazoa > Arthropoda > Insecta > Diptera > Psychodidae > Lutzomyia > Lutzomyia longipalpis. The sequence goes on from NC_074709.1 coordinate 26,969,463, forward strand.
CTCGGAGGCGTGGGAACGGAGCATTTTGTAAACAAATACTAAAAAAAGGCGCCAAATAAAAAAGCGGTCGTTACTTCTAAATCGCGATGACTCACGCAGGTGAATTTAAATATTTCGAATTTATTGCGTTTTGTCGATTTGCATGAGAAAAATTCATGCAAATCACCCATCACAGATCATTTGCATATTTATGAGGACCTGTCTTGGCGGCATCGCTCAGCGCCGATGATCGCGAGAGAGGCGTGTTTAGACATCACATCACGTAGAGTTGAGCATAAAAATATATTATGTACAATTGTGTGAGATTTTACAAAAGTTACCCACGTGGGTTTCCCCGGGAGCACGTGGGATAAACTTCCTTCGCATAAGATTCTTACTTTTTACGCTCAAAAAGGGGTGATAAAATATTATTTTTAGCACCTCCTTTTCGTTGGAATTTTCATTTTCAATGGCTAAACTTCTGATTTTGAATCAGAATTTTAGGTAACATTCAAGGGCTTCTTAAGGATTTATTCTTTGCTGACTTCTTAAAGAGTTTTGATGATTTTTTTTTTATTAATGATTCAGAAATTCTTTAGTTTAATCTTTATTGCTGAGAAATTATTTAGAATTAATTAAATTTATTTTGAAAGTTTAATTCTAATTATAATATTGAGGTAGATTTTGATAAAAATCTTTTCTTTTCTTTTCTTATAACTTAAAAAATTTTGTAAGATTTTGACAGTTGATGCTTTAAAATCGCTCTATTGTCGTTCTATAAAAGAAAAATCAAGAATTTGTTTGACAATCAGAAAGATCATGAACGAGCCATGGAAAAGTAATTTTCCTTCAAAAACTCGATTAAAGAAAGAAATAAAATGTCAAAATCTTATAAGATTTTTCTCAGAATACCAAAAATCTTATAAATGACGAATTGTAAAAGAAGAAAAATTGAAGAAATTCAAAAAGAAAATTGAAAATAAATTTTAGATAAAACTCAAATATAAATTGAAAATTAAATCAAAAGGATTGAAGAAAATTATAAATAAAAAATAATTTAAGAAAGTAAAAAATAAATAAAGAAATAGTGAATTAGTTTCAATAAAATTGAAAAGAAAATTAAAGAAAACTCAAAAGAAAACTCAAAAGAAATTGCAGAGATGATTAAAAAATAATTGAAACGTAAAAATGATTTACAAAAATTTAATGAGAAAATTAAAGAAATTAAATTAAATGAAAAACATTAACAACTATACATTTATTTTCCCACCAACCCTGTGCTTTGTATTTCATTATCACAAAACTCATTCACAATGATCTCGCGAAAGCTCAATCAGCTGCTAACATTGCCCTTCGCAACACATTTATTATCGAAGTTTAATTATTTCACCGATAAATGCGCAATTTTAATGCAATTTCTGGTACTTCGGCATCGCTCCCCCATTATCTCGCTCGCCCCTCAATGTTAATACAAATAATTACTTCAAGGTAATTTTTATCCAATCTCCCCTCTCACGGGTGAGTTTGGGGCCAAGGGCACTCAAGTACTTGGTTCTCCACATGGGAGAGAGCACTTAACATCCAGATCAAATTTACGGGGGGCGCTATGACCGAAAAGCTTCTGTGGGTGAGCTTAATTGCTCACTCACCCACAGAAGCTTGTGAATTGTTCGGTTTTTAGGGGAGCTTGGAGGTGGTTTATGATGTGGTTTTTGGTGGGAAATTGCACTGCAGCGGAGGAGGAGGGATGAAAGTTTAAGAACTCACCTGGAATCCAAGGTAGGTTGCTGAATTAATTCCCACCGCAATTGTGAGGAGTCCCACAGCCATGTCTACGCTATCCTTTGTCACGTAGCCCAGAGCAATGAGAGCCAGCATTGGGATAAGATGTCCGATGCTATTGAAGAGCTTTCGACTGACGTGGAGTGGGATTACTTCACGACGCGACAGGATGTCGGCGAGATAGCTGAAGACGTAGCTCATGAGGCACATGGCCAAGTAGGGCAGGGCTGACAGGAGAGCATTCTAAATGCAAATTAAACAAGGAGAGAGAAAAAAAAACCTTAAGTATTGACGTGAAAATGATGTCAATCACATTAAATTCCATATACCTGCTTGATGTCCATATCGAGGACATTCTTCATGTACGTGGGGATCTTCGTGAGGAGTGTCCAGAAGCCCCAATTGTGCCCACAATGCACCAACATGAGTGACAAGAAGGGCAGGGAGGTGAAAATTGAAAGCCATGGCGTTGATGTGCTCTTCTTTCCCTCCTAAAATTAGCATTTTAATAGGAGATTTAAATAAATTCTTTCAGTGTGAAAGCTTCGCAAGGAATCATCTCACCTTTTCCGGTACTCCGAGGGATTTTTCAATGAATTCCTTTTCTTCGGGGGATATACTCTTGAATTCAGCTGGTGAATTGCCACCAAAGAAGTACCACAAGATGGACCAGAAGACCCCAGCAAAGCCAGAGACGTAGAAAACACTGGGCCAACCGAGGAAGGATGAGGCAAGGAAGCCACTGGCCGAGAGCATAATCACCGTACCGAACTGTGAACCTACGAGACATATAGAAGAGCTTTATTGCTGAACTTTCACCTCCAGGCGAGGCACATTAACACCCGCAATATTGCATTCACTGCTCTCTGAGTACATTCGGGTCACATTCATAAGAAGCGACATCGTTGGAGGATTAAAAGGACTTTCCGTCGCAATGTTACTTTACAGGAGTAGAGATTAAGGGACGCCTGTGGTCACGTATTTTGAGACATACTGGCGCTTCAGGAGAGCTTCACACACAGAGTATATCTCTAAAAGTATTTATATTGTCCTTTGTGCGAGCTCGAGACGCATTTCACTGCAAGATTGCTTTAAAGCTCCTCCCAAAAGCTTCTTATGTTGGGGAAAGTTTCTTTTTTTAATCTTTAATCAATATGGTGTGTGTGAGGATTTTTCTTTTGGACATTTGAGGGCGATTTGTATAAATATTGGTCGTAGTCTGGACTGGAGTTAAAAATTCAAGATCTTGATTTGAATTTTGAATTAGGGATAAATGAATTAAGATTGACACCAGAAAACGGTTGAATTTCAATATTTAGGTTTTATTTCAGTTCGAAAAGAAACCCAGACGTCCATTTCTCTCTTATTAAGAATTTAAGAATATAAAAATATTTGTTCTTGAACTATTTTTAAGAGGACTTAATGCACAATATTCGAAGAAAGTTTCCATTGAATAGAAATAATTCAAACCAATAAATTTTTAAAGTCTGTGTGATAGAAGCTAAAATGTTTGTGAAAAATTTGATTATTTTCCTGGAAAACGCTAGGAAAATTATTATTTTTTAATGTCTTTTGCTTAATAATTGGAAGCTTAAAAATTAATATTATTAATTCCTTATTCTGGAGACTTTTCCAAAGAGTTTCTTTTAATTTATCTTACAACGAAAACTTGAACGAGAATAATTTTTCTTTAGCTTGAAAAGGTTCCGAGAGTTTTTCATTTTCTCTTTTAATTCCTATTTCAAAAAATCTTTTTCTGCAAAAATAATAAAATTTGCACTCAATTGAAGATTTTTTTAATATTGGCTAAAGAAAACTTTAAAATCTTTTAAAAACTTTAAAAAAAAAATTTAAATAATGAAACTTAAGGAAGATACATAATTATTTTATTTTGACAACGACTCAATTTAATATTGATTAGAATCGACTAATTAGATCAATCGAATTCACCCTATTAAGAAAAGGTTAAAAAGGTAAAACCTTATTTTTTGTTAAACTAAATCCGTTAAAAATTCGAGAGTGTCACAGTATTTAAAATTCAATGTTTTTCTCTTCCATTAACGCTATTTATTTTTAATTAACCGCCCCTTTTAAATCATAAACCAATAGAAGCTTTCCCAAAAGCCTCAAGTAAGCCCCCTAATAAGCAAAAGGAATTAAAACAAAACCCCCTCGAGACTTAGGAGCATTAGCAGAAGCCTAGCAATAAAAGCAAATTATGTAATCCAGTTTAAACTGGCCTTCAGGTGTGCGGGTGCTTCTGTTTGGGCAATGTGAAGGGAAGTCCGCTGATAAGGAGAGAAATTTTTGGAACAGATTATCTACAAAAATATTTTACGGGCGCTATAAATAAGGTCAATGTGGACGTGTTACTGTCTCGTGGATTTTTTTTTGCTTTAAAGGTAAAACTGATAAAGTTTTGCCGTCGCGAATGCTGTCCGTCCATTTTTTTTTCGGGGGGACTATGTATGCAGAACTTTTTTGACGTAGACATAGAGCTTTTGTATAAACATCGAGATAATAAAGCGATAAAGTGTCGCGTTTACCTGTTTTTTTCTCTTATCCCCATAAATTCTGCACAATTGCACGCAGAATTCCACGAGGTTGGCAATTTCGCGTGGGAATATAAAGTTAAATTGCATTTTAAATTTTAATTTAAATTAATAACAGAGTGTGATGCGATATTAAATAGAGCTTAAACAAATTGAGGGATAATCTCCGGCGCACACGTGGGTGTATGAGGGAGGGATTTTCCGCATAGTCTTGCACAAAACTCACCTGAGTAGCAGTATGTGCTGAGTTTTCCTCTCTCGGAGACTGGGGCCCATTTGGAGAGGAGAGTGTGGGTGGATGGGAAGATGAAGCCCTGACAGAGTCCCTGAAGTACCCTCGATGCAACCACGAGCTTCCACCCACCGTACGATGCCCCGAAAGGTGTAAGAATATTTAGGGCGGAACAAATGGCCATGGCGAAGATTAACATGAGCTTTGCTCCATAAGTTTGGGCAAGCTTCCCAGCTGGAACTTGCGTGACAATGTAACCCCAGAAGAAACTGCTGAGAATCACAGACTGTGTCTTCTCATCCCAATCGTACTCCTGCAAGGACAGAATGCAATTTGGAAAGGGACAGGTGAGTTATACATTCAACCGTACTACATTTTGTACATTTATCTTCCCCACAAGATGCGAGTTTAATGTCCTTAATTGCATACAGAGAGACTTCGAGGCTTGAGGGAAATTATCTCTCAGAAAGTTTAATAACTTTTTTTTTATTTCCATAAGCTTAAGGCGAAAAGAGACATTTTTATTTTATAGGATTTCATTCATAAATCTTTGGGGATAAATTAACGCGGAGTAGCAGTTATAAGTAAGGCTTCAAATAACGCCATCTAGTGGGATTTGTTGAACGTTTCAGAGGGCATAGATTTTTTTTTAAATAATTCTTAGTTTTGAGTATTAATTGTGGTAAATTTTGAATTTATTTTAATAACTTTAAACGATTTTTATATATGAAGAAAATTCAAAATTTCATGACTGATTCAAATTGAAAAACTTGCGCCATCTAGTGTAGTTTTTTTCAACGTCCTTTAGGGCAAAAATTTTGCAAATTTAATGAATAAGGTTTAAAATGATTAAAGAACAAATAAAAATGTTCCAATAATTTTTTTATGTCTTTATGAATTAATAAATTGCGAAACAAGCTATTTAAAATTCTAAAATAAATTTCATAGCACGCCATCTAGTGGTTTTTCTTAAGGCGTCATTGTGACGACTTAAACAATTAGCATTAAAATAAACTATACAAATAATTATCATTAGTTAGGTGATAAAAACAAATATTTTCTTTAAACAAAACTCCACCTGAGTCTACTAAAAATAGTCAAATACGTCTGAAAATAATTATCAGCCGAATTTATTAATTTCCTGCATACAAAGCACTCTGCAAATGGCTCTAACCTTTGTCTAATCATTTTTCAAATTGTTAATATTTATTTATTGAATTCCAATTGAGAGAACTACAAGAAGTCGTTTGAGCAGACTTCCGTTGTTGTTTCTTTTCCTGATCTAGCCCACTGATAAAATCCATGATCGTCGCATAATCAGCATAAAAATTAATGATTTGTTCAATTGGTTCACTCAAAAAAATTTATCTCATCACTACGAAAAGCCCTCCAAAGAGAGAAGAACCTCTTGAGTCACTCCAGAAGAGCGTTGCAGCAACAATTTGTTGGATTATCTTGTTAGCTCCCGAATGGTTTCTACATCAGCACTCTTGTTAGCAATCGCGTCAAGTTAATTAAACATTTCGGCTTGATTATCTCTCGCATTTCACGTGCCGATGCTAATTTGCGGTGAATTTTTCCACAACACACAAAACTCCACATGTCTGACTCACCTCAAAGTCGGGATTAGTTGAATTTCTGTCCACCATCGCAACAATTGCCACGGACAGGTTGACGCGCATGGCGTAGGCGATTGTTAGGCAGAGGAAGAGGAGGAAGGTCTGCAGGTGCCGAACACCAAAGAGCCCACCTGTTGGAAAGAAAGAAAAAAGCAATCAATGAAAATTACATGGAAATTCAGAGCAATTTTACACTGTGCAACAGAATTTTCAAATTAAAATGTATTGCAGTGGGTTGAAATTAAATAAAATTTTATTTATCTTTCTTTAATCCGTGACTGTTAATTTGAACACCTTAAAGCGTTTAAATAATTCTTTTTAAAAATGCAAATTTTTTTTTAACAAGAACTGTTAGAACTTTCTGGTGAATTTTGTTCTAAAAGTGTTAAATTCTCCTATTTTAACGACAAAGTTTATTTAAACAGAAAATCCCACTAAAATCAACAAGAAGAATGATAAAAAATCATTCTTTATAACTACAAAAAAAAGCTTCTAATTTAAACTTTCAACACAGAATGAGCTCACGGAGCTTACAGAGAATGGAATTTTCATAAAATATTGAATCTTCTGAATAATAAATCCCAAGAACTTTATCAATTTTTTAATGTAATTCCATTGCAGTGAGCTTCTTTAGCTCCTTTGAACTGCATAACTAAATTCTTCCTTCCCTGGGATTATATTCTTTCTTCTCTGCTAAACCATAAAATAAATTTTCCACGTGAAAAATTTTGAATTGAAACTCAATTTTCCGCTGCAGATCACATTTCTTACCTCAAATTTTGTTGCACAGTTTATTGGAAAATTTTTGCTTTTCTATGCTTTTTTTATCGTTAAATTTGAATCTCTCAAGCAAAAGAACAATGAATGAGCAAACCATTTCAATTGGGTGAAGAAGGAACTCTTTGAGGGATGTTAAATGATTTTTTTTGTGTGAGGTGGGTGAATTGTGAAATTGCGAGTGAGCATCGTTGATCCATCAAACTTCTAAGATTCTTATTAATTTTCTTAAGAATTATTCTTTTAATGCTTGGCTGGATTTTCTCTGTTTCATTTTTTTTTCTTTTCTTATAACAATTTGTTAAGCACTCACTCTCAAATCTTCTATTTTTCACCATTTTTCTGTTTCTTTTTGCACACTTTTCGTGGTTTTTCTAGTCTGTTCTGTTTTTCTCTCAACACAAAAGGCACAAATTTTATTTATTTTTTCCGAAAGCGAAGAATAATTTTTTCCACAAAACCCGGAGGAGCTCTGCGAAGGCACAAGCAACGCTCGTCGCGACTGCAAATTAACTAAATCGAGATTTAGAGTCGCGTCTCCGTCTTAATCCAAATCTCTTGGCGAGTGTGGCAAAATAATATTTGTTGAGTAATAAATTCATCCAGCGGAGACGTCACCGGTCTATCACTGCTCATATGCTGCTGATCCTCTTGCAAATATACTGTGGCTTTGTGATCTGGAGCATGGCACTAATTTTTTTTCTTTATTTTTAAATGTTTTTTTGAGACACTCCAAAAAGCACAACTACAGCCCACTGAGGGTTGACACCATCTTCAGCTCACGACACCCAAATGCAAACTCACACCGGGCTCTGAGAGTGTGAAGAATGCACTTGAAAATATCATTTTGCAGGTCGCACAATTACTTTTTTTTCTTCTTCTTCTCCACACACACACCTTCCCTCCCCCTCTTCTCCACTCGCCGTACCAGCATCAATTTTCTTTCCATATTCGGTGTGGGTGCTGGGACAAATTTGCATTGCAATCTCTCACGTGAGCCTCACCGCACAGATTGCATCGAGATTATCTCTCCTCTCTACCCTCGTCCGATGACCCCGAATTCAATCTTCTACCCGGCATGACTCAAAGGAACTTTTCTTTTCTTCGCGAAATCGCTTAAAGAATTTCCTAGAATCATTCTTTTTTTTCTTTGCTTCTCTTTTGTGGAAAAATTCGCATTTTCTTATCGCTATTTTTAGCCCAATTTTCTCAACCCAGAAAAAAACGAATGAACTCAACGTCTCTGCAGAGACTTTTCAGCTAGAAAAGGGTTAAAGAATTTATTTTCAAGTGTTTGAGAAAGATTAACGAAAAGAAGAGAATAAATAAGAAAAATCCAAGTAAGGCTGAGATGTCTTTCAATGGGTGGGATTCACAAGTTTACCATGGAAAGATTTTTAATGGAATTTGTTGAAATTTTTGTAAAAGAATTGTTTTTTATTTAAAGAAAAGTAATAAATATTAATATGTCTGCAGTCTAAGTATTTAAATCTTACAGTTTGAAATAGCAAAAAGCGAAAGTTAATCCAAAATGAAGACGTTAGAATCAAATATTCTTCATATTATTTTTTTAAGAAATTATAAAAATTTCTCTTCTTTACCATTTTATGTTTGATTTCAATAAAAAAAAAGAATTTTTTGTAAAGAAGAATTTCAAAAGATATTTAAAAAAATACATTTTTTTTATCAATAACTGCAAGGAAAATTTGTCTGAAATAAATTTTTTTATTCTGTTGTAAGAAACATTACTTAGAAGCCCCTCGTCGACTTTAATCATTCAGAAACTTCCTTCAGACAATTTTTCATTCATTTACAATAGCTGTCGTTTTTTATCTTTACAAACACACCTTAATCGGTACTTTAACTAAAAAAACAACAACTGAAGGTCCAATAAATTATCCTGAACTTTAGAACAATAAAAAAATTAATCCAGTGACATTCATCCCTCAGTGTGTAACAAATTAAATTTAATAAAAAATGGGTAATTGCAGGCGTTTTGTTTGCGAATCAATTAAAAATATGTCATTACCAATATATGTTTTTTATGATGCGTGCAAATTGGTGCATTAGCATATCAAAAGCGACGTAGCGCGCGCCAATTTAAATAAATTTACTAAAAATATCGACAGTGGAAAATTTTTACTGCCTCATCGCCCAGAGCACAGTGAAAGCCATGCATAATTAGCCGGACTGAAAATTTGTTAAATTTTTTGAACGTAAAAAAAACGTATTTTTGTATAAAAACCGCTGAAGGTGACTAAACTTGAAACAAATAAAATCATTCCGCGGTGGCGCCTGAATAAAAATTGTTTTGATTAAGAAAGATTTTGATGAATGTTTGGGACAGGTTGAGAAATTGCTTTGTTTGATGGTTTTTTTTTTAACATTAAGGAAAATGAAATATTCGATGGTATTTTTCGTTTCTGGTGGGCATATAGGTGGGAAATGGTAGATAAGAAGGTATTACGGTGAGAATTTTTTCAACCAATATTAGTTAAGAAAAAAAAATATTCGAAGGTACTCCTATTTGTCTATGATGAAACCTGTTAAATAAATTCAAGTTCGTTTTTCCTGTTTTGGTGGTACAGAAACACCTCTTCAGGTGGGCAAAAGACTTCAACGATGATTCTCACACCAAATTAAGGTTTCACGTAGGAATGACTTTTTTTTCTCCGGAGAAAAAAAAAGAGATTTCCTTAAAAATTGCGAGAGAACGTTAAAGAAAAAGTGAAGAAATAATTTTAGAGAGCGAAGGTTCCGAGAAATGTTAATTTATGAGGCCCATTTATTGAAGCTTTTGAATGAGTAAGTCTTCATATTTTTTCACCTTTCAAAAATATGCTCAAGAAGTGAATTTTATTTACAAACTCGCCAGGAAAGTTTTATAGGTAGAGTTGTATTGTATTTGATTGATTTTTTTTATTAAATTTTTCTTCAACAAAAATATTTTTGGGATTTTCTTAAAGATTTTAGTTATAAAATTATTTCTTTTAGTTAATTTAATTTTTTTAAGATATTCCGGAAAGAATCAAATTCAAATTAATTTGCAAATTTTTAAGCTGAATATGATTTAAAATTCTTTTAAAATCCCTAACAGACTACAGAACAAATATGTGGAAGAAGAATTTTAATTTCTCATAAAATTTATCTCCTAGAATATTTCAAAAAATTAATGGAAAATTAAATTTAATTATTTAAAAATGTTTGTCATTCCGAAACTGAATCGTGATGATAACATAAGTTAAGGGAAATTGGACATTTTTATTTTATTGTGAGGAAAGGGGTAAAAAATTAATAAATCTTAGAGACGAAATTTTCCAATTTGTTTAAGAATATCTTCAGTTGAAAATTATTTAAAATTTTTATGAATAAATGAAAATTTCTTTTTTTTTTCACAGCGAATTTTTGTTCTTAGTCAATCAACTATAGACCATTAAAGCTATAAAAAATCTACATTTCTTTCATTTATAGAATATTCTACACGTGCAAAGAAAATTATCTCGAGGAAGAGTAAACAGAGAGTAATTTTGCAACATTTCAATAATCATCCAGCAGAGCCCCAAATAATATTGAAATCACCCAAAAAAAGCGAATTTTCTCATTTATTCTACGAACTCCACAAATTGCTTTTCCTCCATTCCGTTGGAACAATAAAAAATTGTTATTTTTCCATTTCCCAATTTCCTCATTGATTTAAATTCTCTTCTTCTTTTTCATTGTAAAATAAACAAAATACATTTATAGAGAGAACGTGAGTCAAGGAAAGTCACCATTTTGCAAATTAATTTTGCTTCCTTCTCCTTCATAAATTCTTCCATTTCATTTATTTATTTATTTTTTACATTGTAAGGAGAATAAAACAAAATAAAATTGTATTCTCCAAAAAGGGGGGCCCCAATAACGGGCACTCTGGCGATCAGCGGCCGCGGGCGATTTTCAACAGATGCGCACATTTATTTAAAACTTTTTTTTTTAAACTAAATGTGTGCCCATAAAAATTTGCAAATTCATTCCGGTTAAGTGCAAATTTGGCGCCAAACGCGCGCGCCCCAAAAGGTGCAGCGAAACTGGGAAGAAGTATATGTGAAACCGAGAAAAAACTAGTTTTCCTGCATAATTCATTGAAATTCGCAAAATAAATTACCATATTTATCAATCATGCTCCCCATTTTTATAGTCAGCTTCACTTTGACCTCAAACAATGGCAATACGAGACGTATTACTCATACATTGTGCCAATAAACCTGGAGGGAAGAGAAACAAACACACGGCGCGCGCATTTGAATTGTAAAAGAGCGGATTTTTTTCATCTTACGCAGTTTACGTGAATATTTCATGAAGGAGTATGTCCGTGGGAAATTTCGGCGAAGTCTGCACTGATTTTATTTAAATTTTGCCAAGAGACGGTGCTGGAATATTTTCGGAGGGTGATTTAATCTTAAATCATTTAATTAAATTATTAAAGAAGAAATAAAGGAGGATATTCATGTTGGGTTTCATTGTATCATTCTAAAGTAAATAATGGAAAAAAAATTGAAAAAGGACAAGAGCCTAAGACGAGACTCAAGAAATTGTCAAAAAGACTTGGGCAAAAATTTAAAAGTCACGCCCTTATCGTAATTTAATTTACGTTAATCATATGTTCTACTTCAATTAATGGTGTTCGGAAAACTTATGAAATAAAATAATATTTGAATTAAGCGCGCACTCAAGTGGTGAATTCAAGTGGTGAAAATAGAGAACGTGGGGAAAAAAGAATGATTTGGCGGCCAAAATAACAGTTTGGATTTAGAAGGCAAGGTGTACGGATGCAAACGTGCTTGCTCCGTAATAAAGTGTAATTTATCGTGTATAATTCAGGAAATTCCGCGAACAATGGTCTTTTATATTGAAATTATCTTTTAAATGCTTAAACGCATATGCTCAATACAGGGAGAGTGTTGGCTCAGATGATACGGTGGAGCATTTTGAATGACGTCTTCGCAAGGAGCATTTCAGCCTGTTCTGAACCATTAAATACAATGGGGGCGTGGTTTATTTTCTTTTTTTTTTAAATTCTAATATCCAACTGATCTTTTTGTATCAAGCATATGCGTTTAAGCATTTAAGGATAATTTCAAGATAAAATACCAATAATTGAAACAAAGTTTGTTGCAATGAGGGCGTGGCTTTTACAATTTTTCTAAGCAATAGATTTTTTCTAAAGTTTTTGGTATGATTTTCCTTTCCTTTCTTCTTTGCAAAATTATGTTAATCCAGTAATCTACGAAGGTTGCCAAGTAAGCTCTAAAATGAATATAACTTCCTTTTACGAATCGATTTTCAATCAAATTATTGCAAAAAAATATTTTCAATACACTTCCGTGTAAAGAATAATAATTTTCTTTTTATAAAATGATGTAATATCCAGAATTTTCCCTCAAAAGAAATTATTTTACAATATCCTAAAAAAAATCTTTAGCCGCCTCTTCAAATTTCCCGCGCATGACTTTCATTCATTTTTTTGGTGCAAAATTCGTTCATGTCGATTAAGCATGTTCTTCACAATAGATCACCGCGTGGCATATCAATCAGCATTGAAGAGCATTCCGATGGCCCTTGGTGTGAGCTGAAAATTATGCTTTGGTGCAAAGTTGTATAATAAAAATTGGTCCATTTGTCGTTCTTTTTCGATTCACCACAGAAATCAATTTGCTTAATGCGGGGAATGCACGAAAAAAAGCTCTTAAATTGGCTTTTATTGCTATGCGGCGAGGAAATGCTGGAAAAACTACATAATATGCGCTATTGAAATCCACTCAATTGGCCCTGAAGTGGTGGGATATTTAAGCGGGAAAAAACAAATAAAATGACACAATAAGCGATTATCATTGCATTCTCCGTATGAGCCTCTCAGAGCTGTGTGGTGGGCACAATAAATCTCCTGCCGGTCGCACTAACTCCAACCAAAACTCATAAAATTTTATCAAATTTATCATCTTGTTGTCTGGTGCGGAAAGTCATAGATTATGTGGAAGAAAATGTTTCAAGATGAGAAGATTTTTCACAAGAAAATTTTTCATGGTCAAAAGCACGCAAGAAAGCAGAATTTGAGCAATTAAAATGAAGAAAAAGATTTAATTGGAAAGATTTTTGTATTCTCATTAATACAGCCAGAATTTAGACAAAATTTAAAGCGAAGAATTTATTCAAAAAATCATTGCGAGAATCTTTCGCTCTTTTAACCGCCCCATTGAATGCTAATCATTTATTTTTCTCTAACTCAATATTTCTCTTCAATTTCTTTGTGCAATTAAATCCTAATTAATAGCAATTTATCCAAAGAAAAAGAATGCAAGGAAAGAAAATGAAATATATTGTTATTAATTCGAATTAAATTAAATTTCCAAATTAATTTTCCATCGCAATTTCATTAAGAAAGATCCACTCGAAATGCTGAGAAAATGGCTCAAAAGATGCGCTTTGAGTAAACCCGGTTGACCATGAGGCGGACACCGCTGCGTGCATTTTAACTGTAAGCACGCGTTAGCGGTTCCACAGAAGCGGAGCTTTTTCCCTCTCAACAACATAAAAGGCCTGACAGCTCATCGCATTAAAACTATTTGTTTACAAATGCATTTTCAGGCATTGTTTGCGTTATCAATGCGTGCAATTAATCAAAACAAATATAGCAACAGCCATGGTCGTGCAAACCAACGGCATTAGTTGGAAGCACAGAAGTGAATAAGTAGATAAAATGAGTAAATGAAAAAAGCTCCTGAGTGTGTCACAAATAGAGCAAACTGTCAAGGAGGCCTGCCAAACTAATTTTTAAACTACAAATTAACAAAGAACAAACTCTTTTCTCTCTAATTACATTGCTTGAAATGACGAAATAAGCAGCAGAGAAATAGGAAAGAACGTAAATCTATTTATTTGTTTTTACGTTGAGACTTAAAGAAGAACTTACGGTAATAGAAAAACGTCATTCGGAATTGAAAAAGTTTAAAATTATTTAAGAAACTATAAAAAGCTCTCTCATTAAAAAATTTAAGATTAAACAAAGTAAAATTGTTTAATAATTAGAATTAATTAAACTCGAATTAATTCTCCTTATTTATTCTTACTAAAAGTAATTTAAATATTCAGAAATTCCTTACAATTCCCTATTTCAACAAGGGGATGTTATCTAAATGAAAATAATGAAAAAAAATGTACCTAAGTGGATTAAATAAATAATAATAATAAATGAAAATATTCGGATGATTTGCCAAAAACAGTCAAAATATTCGGCAGATAATACACCCCTTGAAATTCAATTAAATTCCTAATAAAATGTTAAAGTTTTTAGTACTTCTTTCTCTGAACTTTAGTCAGTTTTATTTATAGAGCAATGACGCTTCTGGATTTAATTGCTGCACATCTTAATCCGAGATTTCCGCAACTTTTTTTTTTTATTGTCTACGGAATTCCTAATAACAATGAAAACATGCAAAACGTAATTTATTCACATCTTATCTTGATGTTTTTCTCCAACAATTTACAACCTTCCAACGATCCCCAGTTTAGTATGAATGTGTAGCCCAAAATAAATTTATGGAGATCATTTTGCTCGCGCTAAGAGCTTTCTTCTTCATGACGTAGAATAAATTTAATCTAAACACCTTTTACGGGGGAGTGGACCTTGGTAGAGATTAAGGTGCTTTTTCATTGTCATGTATTGGCGCGAAATGTTTTTTTTTTTTCGTAAAATGAAATGGGTCAATGGCACAGAGCGTAGATGAGAGGGTTGTGTGGCTAAAAGCAAATCTCTCCACTTGAGATTCAATGGCAGAAGTCTTTTATTTTTTCTTCACATCATTTTTACAACCTATATCTATCCACTTACCCGGTGGCGACGGTTGTTTCTTCTCATCCATTGCGGTGGGTTGATTTATGTTCGTGTGAAAGAGCCCCAAAGTCAAAGCCAAAAGCTCTGCGTAATCCCTGCGATAGAGTTTTAGTGGGCAAAATGATGGGCGTTTATGGCGATGGAGATTGCCGTGTCTTCTGCTTTTTTGTTGCTATCGCATCCAGATTGTGTCACTATATCAAGTGATATTGGACAAATTTTACCACATATTCCGTTCCATTTGGCGCCAAAAAGAACATTCAATGTGTGGGGGCAATAAACACTCTTTCACAGGCACTTCACCACACAAAATTTGCCCAGATTAATACTCCACAAAACAGCTCAATATGTTCCCCGAATGATGTGCTATCGTTTCTTCCTTCCGTTTCATCCGTCACTTATTTCCGCAATAAAACTTTTTTTTCTCTCTCCCGCGAAGAATTGTTCAAAGTGTGAGAAAACTCGGAAAATTCTCAAGTTTAAGGCGAATGTAGAAGGAGCACAATTGGTGAGAATTTTTGGGCACAGAAGGGGTGAGAAAGGAAAATAAATCTTTTCAAGGAACAACCCGGCGTCTCCACTGCACTTTGGAACTTTTTAGCTCAACAATTTGCACCCACTTTAGGAGGAAATGTTTACACGGCCAATTTGCATGTTTCTCGCGTTTCTTGCACTCAAAATTCACAGCACAGAGTAAATATTTTTATTTTTTTCCACGAGGTTCAAGGCACCGAAATATTCGCACAAAAAAGGAAACTTCGCGCACGTGACACAGGTAGCACGCGGGAACACAGCTATAAGCAAAATGATCACAACGGGCCCAATGTGGTGGCTATAGAGAGAATGAAATTGTTTAGTGGACAATCCGATCAAAGCACTTGCTAAATTGATTCTGCACTCAATGAGAAGTTCAATCACAACTTTTATACGCGTTCCGCTCCTTAGTGCTCAATTGTTGGATATCTCTGCTGCTGTTTTTTTTCTCACACACCTGTTAGCTCTATCCCACACCACGTAATATCAATTTTTTTCTATTACCAATCAAACTGCAGATTCTCTCCACAACAACACAGAAAAAGCCCCATCTCTGTGTGCTATTTTTCTTTTCATTTCTAAACGCACGACCATGAGGAGGTTCAAGTGGCTCGCAGCTTGTTGGAAAATCTAATTGGCTTTTACACACAAGAGGAAAAAAAAAGAGAAGAAAATTCCAACAGTTTCTTTCCACGACAAATAAAGGCAATCGGATGACCATCAGGAGGCTCGAGGAGTTCACATCGCGCACATATTTCCATGTACATCAAGCACGGATGATAAACTCGGACACTTTTGTAATCTTTCAACGGACAAATAAAAGTAGGTGAAGAACATTTAAGCGCGATAACACTTTACTGTAAACATTAAATGATTTGCTAGTAAATTCATCCACCCTCTTCAAATTCATCGCGTCAATGTTTCCTTGTTATGCATCGCTCAATTGAGGGCTTTTTGTTATTTTCCACTTTAGGGGGCTTTTTTCCTTGTGAAATTTTCCCATATAGATAGCAAATTCAGAAGCACACAAAAAAAGCTCCCGTCTGGGTGATTTACAAAACGGCACCTCTATCGCGCTGAGACCTTCCTTGTATTGCTTGAAGCTGTAGCGTATGGTGTGTAGTGGGTAATTTATGAGGTACTCATCGCCGTACGCAGCTCACAGTTATGTTCATTTGCATCTTTAGCCAGCAATTAATTTTCAAAGTAAATACAGACACACTTTTTACAGCTCAATTAGCGGAAATCTTCTTTTAAATTTTCTTTTCATCTTCTTCGTTTTTTTAAACTTTTTAAAAAATATTCTTTTTTCATTTAATTATGGTGGAAAAGACAGAGGAAAAGGGCATTTGTGGTCAGTTGGGTTTTGTGTGGGAGTTATTTTAGACACGTGAAAAAATAAACTAATCTCCCCAGAGTGGAAATTGGAAAAGCGTGGAGAGTGAGAAAAGAATAAATAGAACATACAGAGGCCACAAATCATTCCAGGGACGTTTTCTTTCAGTTTAAACACCTCATTGGCAAGAGGAGTATTTGAGGCATAATTTTAGACGCCAAAAAAGCTTGAATCGTTCAATTTGAAAAGGCAATAACTTTCTTTGAGAAAAATATTCATGAATTAAGCGAAAGAAAATTGTATGAGTTAAGCTAAAAGGATTATCAAAGATTTTTTTTTAAGTTTTAGAATAAAGCCTGACTTGAAAGCTGTGTAAAATGGAAGAAGAGATCTCAAAATTCTTCTTTCTTTAGAATTCATTTTATTTTTAAGAAAAAGAAAAGATTTTAAGCTCTTAACCTTAGAAGCCCCATAGAATTAAAATCTACTTAATATTTCGTGATAAATTCTACGTTTTTAAAACCTAGAAAAACATTTTCTTTTGAGAGAAAATCAAAGTCAAAGTTTTGAGGTTGAAACCTCGATCATCCAAGTGTTAAACGTAATAAATTCCGTTACACAAATAAGAAAAAGCCTCATAAAATAGCCAAAGTTTGTTAAAATCCTTATTTATTAACTAAATAGGGGAGGGCGGGGCTAATAAAGTCACTTAAGGGTTTGGAAAAAGCCTAAAATAACATATTTCCTAGCTCGATAAAACAAAATGATCTGAAAAAGAGTTGAAGGGCAGTAAATTTCCTAAAGAAATGAGTCATACATTTCGCTTTATCTATTTGGGAAATATGATATTT
The DNA here is from genome assembly GCF_024334085.1 of Lutzomyia longipalpis. NCBI lineage: Eukaryota > Metazoa > Arthropoda > Insecta > Diptera > Psychodidae > Lutzomyia > Lutzomyia longipalpis. Next base: position 26,986,995 of record NC_074709.1, read on the forward strand.
CGAGCTTTTTCTAAAGCCTTAAGTGACTTTTTTAACCCCGGTCTCCCCTACTCTAAGCAAATTATTTGAAGCAAAATAAATATGTAAACACCAGGCGTCTCCATTGCAATTTTATGATGAATTTATTATAATAAATCGGTAAGTAATATGTATTAGCAAAAAGAACTCTTATTTCTAAGATTTCTTTTAGCTAATACTTCTATTGCAAAATATTTTATTGCTGTGGAAAATGAGACAGAGGATAATAGGTCGAAAGAGCGTTAAGAAGCTTAATGAAATATCATATTTTTCAATGAAATTGACCGAAATACTTATAATAGATCATTTATGTAGGACTTTTTCCACCCTTCAATATTATGAGACCCTTTTTCCTTGTTTTTTCCTATCTCGTTGGGAAATATGATATTCTGAGCTTTTTCTCAGAACCATTAAGTTTATCAGCCTCAGTCTTCCCTTAACTATCTATTATATTATTCCGAAATTCTTCTAAAGTCATTTCATTTTTTCTTTAATTTATTCAACAGATTTTTAAATCCCCCTTCTAAAGTTTTCCACGAAATAATATTTTCTCATCCCAATAAATTGATTTTGAGGTTTAAGTAATTAGTTACCTACTCTTAAAAGCTCTTAAAAGAGAACGAAAATTTCAATTAACTTCGTGGTTGGTGCATCGTGAAAATTGCAAAACCTCACTGCGTGCAAATGTACCGGTTGGTATTTTATCGGATTGTGGCACAATCATTTGGATTAAGTGTGTTGTTGGCTTGAAAGCCAAACATGCATAAGCTCCCCCATTCCTTTTGACCACATTGATCTCCATCAACCACTCAAGCTTCTATTTGCTGTTCACAATAGGAAAATTTCCGTGAGAGTGTTCTCTGCACCACAATTATTTACTTCAATTTATACCTTCTTTGTTTCCCCCACAAACCACCCGGCGCTAGTAAGTCCTCCACTGTGCTGCAAACTATCTATGTATTGACTACAGATAGCTCTGGAGATGGAATTTGAACTATTTGCAGTGAGGGAGTTCTTTGTAGAACTATTTAATCTATATGGTCGATGTTTTGTGTTTCACATGCTGGAGAATAAATAGTTTAGCTTGTAATTCTGATCCTTTTTCCAGGGAGAGAGGGGGAGGGCATTGAGAGGAAAATGTGGGAAAAAGGAGTAGGTTGACTGTGCTGTAAAAGTCACGTTCTGTGTGTGAAAAATTGCTGACTGCACGTCCTCAGCAGGAGATGATGCACAAATGAAGTTGCCGAGGGGGCGAGTATGTGAAAAATGTGCCTAATCAGCCACTTGTGGCAGCAAAAAGGCATTGATTTTCAACCCCATACATAGCATGGATGCACTTCCGCTTTTTCCCCCATGAAGAATTTTGAATTTTTCCCACAATTTTCTCACTCCCTCCAGCAGTGTAGTGGTGAAAATTCAATACCAATTCTCCAGGTATTGAATTGCAATTTGATTGGGAAGTTTCTGAATATGAAATTCTTGCGGTGGAATAATTTAAAAGGAAATTCAATTGAAAGTCAATTTATCATCCTGAAAGTCCTGAAAATTGTATATAACTCAAAACAACGTCTGTGTGGGGAAAACTTCGTGGAAGTCACATCAATTTTTTTTTCGGGACAGCCTTTCAATAATTCAGGAATCTCCCTGAGTTTCAACTCAATTACATAAACTCAGGAAGATGAAACTTTTATCTTTTCAATCCATTGGAGTTCTTGTCAATGCGAAGCTCTCCAAACAAACCCTCCTCTCTTTCAGAGACATGAAAGCTATTTTTTTTTTGCTTCGCTTTTTCAATGAATTAAATATTTTCCATGGACCGCATTTTCTCAAAGGAGCGGCTATTTAAATTACACGGCTGGTGAGAAAGATAATTTGGAGGATGAAAACTCCCTCAATTTCGTCACACAACGCTCCCTCCTCCTTCCCAATTGAGGTCCTTCTTGGAACGATCCATCTTTTCAGTGTCCTCAAGAGAGGAGGGCCCCTTGAAAAGTTTTTCTGTTTACATGCAAAATCATAAAATAAACGAAAATCAATATTTGACAATAAAATATGAAGAAGCAAACCGAAGAGAAGCAAAATGAGATTTCTCTCCCTCATGGCTTGTCGGAAAATCTCATTAGGCCATTAAGGATGTTCCTTTTCAGCCCACTCTTGACCTTCCGTCTGTCGTGCAACAAAAAAATACCTCATCACAAGGATTTTTAATTACAACATGATTTTTGCACGCGAGGACCCGCCGATGTAATCCAATTAGGGACGACTTCAGCGTTGAATATCAATTAGCTTCCAGGTGCTCAAAAATTTCACTTTGTACCACGCATGGAAGACTACATAATTATCCGGAGGGATTCTCGTGCACAAAAAAGGATGCGTGGGCATGGAAATGAGGAAAAGCTCCACGCAAATCAACGCCTTGTAGGCCTGTGGTGAATTTTTTCTCCTTTACCACATTCCTCAATGATTAATGGAACTTCTGAGAATTGATTTTGATGGGGGGGGGGGAGAATGAGGAGGAGGAGGAAAATCAAGACGGAGCACAAGGCCATATCTTCAGGTCAAATCTCCGGGACAACAGTGGTCCCCAATCAAGTGGAAAATATACAATGATGGACGAATACAATTCAGAGGAAACTACCACAGTAAATAAACCTTACCCCCGCACCCCTCTGGCCCCCTGAAATGTGGTACAATGTGGAGTAAATTTGTCGCAGATGACGCATTTTTGTGTTTGCCGGAAAATAGGAAGCAACAGGAGGGATTTCCCGTTGTGATGGTTAACTAAGGGGAAATTTTAACAGGAAGTTTGTAAGCAGAAGTAGGAAGAAAATTATTTTGGAAAAATCATCGGAAAATTGATGTAAATTTGTCCTTTTCCATTTTTAATTAATTTTCTTTCGAGGGGAAGAAAGACAGAAAAATTTAAATGTAAAAAAAAATTATTCTTTCAATTTCTTTTCTTTGGGTTCTAATAGTAATCTTGCCTTTATTTTTATTTCAAATGAAGAATAAAAATTAATAATAAAAATATTTAATAAAGAAAAAAATTGGAATTTCAATATATTTATTTAAAAAAAGAAGCTCCTTAAAGCTCTTGAAAAATCCCCCCAACAGAAAAGGTCCTTGAAAAGATTTCTTTTCGCATGTAATGCTCTTTATTTTCTCGGAAAAATTAATAAGAGCTTTTTATGCTCTCGTCTCTTAACCTGCGGTGTTTGTAAATATAATTGAAAAAGTCAACAATTGCGGCGCGTGGTTGAAAGGTGAGACGATACAATAAAAGCAGCAGGTGTTATTACCGAATTTCCAACACTCAAAAAGTTACCTACAGAATTTTTACGCAAAAGTGGGTGAAAATGCAAAAATTGCCAAGCTCAAACGCTTTCGTTTTCGGCTTTTCGTGGGATTATCGTGGTGCCAAAAAAAGAGCGAAGCAATAAAAGGGAAATTGTTGAATATATGGAAAATTTTCCCTGAGCACGTTTTCCTTTGAAAGAAACTTTTCCCTCAATCATGAGTGATTTTCCCACGTGAAACTCGTTCACTTTTTACGCTCAAAATAATAAATTTTAATTAAATAAAATTAATATATTTTCTCCTCAATCTTGGCGAAATTTTCCAACGTCATCCCCAGTAAAAAACTTTCCCAACAAAACATTACAAAATTCAGTTAAAATTAACATTTCAATGTTGAAAACTTTTTGGTAAAAATTATTAATTTAATTGTGTGCACTCTGCTTTGTTTTTATTTTTAACTTCTACCACAAGCCTTTGAAAATTTTATTCAATTAAGGTTTTCCAATTAACGCCATATACTTTGTTTAAAATTGAATGAAAATGATAAAAACCTGCGGGAAAACTTTGTGGCTTTTCTGTGTGATAATAAAATCAAACTCACCACCACCAATGTAACTTTAGTGTGTATATAATGCATTGAGTTAAGTTCACAAAGGTACGTGCACAAAAGATTTTTCAATAAACATTGCTTGTGGGAAGTTTCATTCTAACGTTGGAATTTTTATTGAATTTGTGGTTGAAAAGATTTACACAAAAAAGTCATCACACAGAAAATGTGGATAATTCTGTGAAATTCAGTGCATATTAAAGGGAGAACTGGCGCTTTTATTGCTCCCATCTGTACGTTATTCAATGCTATGGAATGTTCGCGTAATTGCAATGAAAAAGTCCTCTGAATTGTTTAATTAAAAGAGTTTAAAAAGCTTTCAATTTTATCATTTTCTTTTAAACAAATATTTTTAGGTGTTTTTAGAACACTCTTGAGCAGGTTAACATTCAATGAATTGAAGATTTGCAGGAAAGACATTACCTGTCTGACTGAACTTGGCTAAGTCGCCTGACTAAGCCGGATTTAAGAGCGAATTTCAGCTTATCTTCAATTTGTAAAACTATTTCACACCAGAGGGCCTAACGCAATAAAAAGCCCTCTAGAGGGAAAATTCAAAATTTTCCGTTAACACACGTATTTTTCTATATCACTTTAAAAGCATTATTTAAGCTCAATTACTTCCTCCAATATTTTCTTTAAAGAAAAATTCTATCAACAAAGTCAAAACTTTGAAAATTATCTTTTTCAATTGACAGAGCTTTTCCTCGTAAATCTTCTCAAAAAATTTCCTTTCATTCCACGAGTCAAACTCTTCCGCTCTTAAAGCAATTTGAAGTGGAAGAAGGAGTTTCCCGGTAAATCCTTTCCTCGGCGAAAGTGTGAGAACTTTCTCAATCTTGGACCGAAGCAATTCCTTGTGTACCATCTGTGTGACAAATTAAGTGCTGAGAATTCTCCGACAATCATTTCCTTTTACAATTTCTCTTTGCGTACCAGCCCCCTCAATTTGCTGCTCCTCATGGTCAGTCCATTGAGAAAATTCGTGTGTGCGTGTGTGTGCTTGGGGAAAGTCTTCGTTGAGTTTCGTTGAATTTTCCGCGGAGTCTGGCAAATGCGGGGGACCCCATGTCATCGCAGCACTTTCCTCAGTGCACTCGAGCACACAACATCAGTCGCTGCGGGAACGCTGACCCACAGGGACGTGTGCCACAAAGAGTCCCGGCATCTCTACCTCTCTCTCGAGGAGTGCGAGCTTTCAGTGGTGCGCAGAAAAAAACGGAAAATTTGAATAAACTGCTAAATAAATATTTAACCAACACACGACCGTTTGTACCACATTTCATCGAATTTCTGCCCACAAGTTGGCTTTTTTTTCTGCACAAAAGTTTCCCCGAAAAGATAAATATTTCATCAATTTTGTCAATTGTGGTCCAAGAAAATGGTTTACACCACCCTCACGCATTGAGAGACTGTTTGGAATTATTTTGGGAATTTATTGCTGAACAATGTTGATTTATCCGCAGAGCAAAGCGCTTCTGTGGTTGATCAACAGGTTAACGCCGGTCAGTGCTTCAAAGAGATTTTTGGGTGCTTTTTGAGAGATTTTTTTAGTTGCTGTGAATTGTTCTGAGAAATGCCACAGAATGGTCAAACATTATTCTAAGATTTGTTAAGGTCAACATGGTGTCAGTGATGGGTTTTATGTGCTAAAGAAAAAAAAACTTTTTGTTGAAAAATTCCCCAAGACAGAACAAAATTCTCAAAGATCAAAAGAAAGGAAAAAAGCAAATAAAAGTGCTTCTTTCATCAAAAGGAAAAGTGAGTAATTTTCAGTGTTTGTTTGCTTGATCATTAAAATTTTCTTATACGCCGTGAAGGAATTTTCACGACGGGAGGGTGGAATTTCTCACTGAAAATATTTCATCACACCCGCCCCAAAGACTCAAAAGCAAACTCTCTAAGAGTTAAGGAACTGCCCGAGAGCTAATTTAAAATAACCGTTTACTTTAAAAATTCAACAGAGGTAATTTGTGATTGTTTATGAAGGTTTTCACGGGAAAAACATTTAGTTTGCTTTGGGAATGAGTTTAAGAAAATTATCTCAAGAAATTGAGAGGATTCTAAGAAGTTTTCATGAGAATTTATTAAGAATTCTGTGAGATGGAATAGTTGATTCATTTTATTTTAAAATGAAAGAACTTTTGGAGGTGAATTTTAATTAAACTTCAAGTCTTTAGAAAAAAAAATAATATTTTGAAGATTAAAGGAAAATATTGAGATATTTTCGATTTATTTTTAAATGTTCTAAGAATTTTTTTATTTGTCTAAAAATTAAAGTTAATCATTAAGACTAGAAATCCAAATTGATGGACGAGAAATTTCTCTTAGAATGCTGTGTAGAAAGAAGGCTTTAAGTCCACAAATAAAATTCTTTTTGAGCTTCAGAGCTTTTTAGTACAAAAAAAGCCTCTTTTATAGCTATAGAAAAGAGAGAAAATACAATTGTCCTCTAACCAAAAGAATATTTGTGAATTTTCTTTGCAAAAGAATTTATTAATAACTGAAAAGAAAAGGTGAAGCCTTTAACCTGTCTCTCAAGACGTGCACTCAAGTTTACAAGAAACAATTAAATGTAGGTCAAGGTGCAATAGACAGGACAAACTGTGGAGTTTTAATAGAGCTTCCAATGAAAGGGAGTAAAAATTCTTTCAAAGGACAATTTTTAGAAATCCAATTAATTAATTTCTTGAGATTCTTTTGCACAAATGAATAAAAATTGAGGTCAAAGCTTGTGAAAGGAGTTTATTCTCTGTTATATAGGGACAAGATAACAGTCCATCTTATCTTGACCACCCTATATATGTATATAGGAAAATACTTTATTAGAGGGAACAATCGTGACACAGACAATTTTGTAAATGATCAAAAAATCACCAAAGAGGCTTTTCATTTTCCACCAAAATCAGCAAAAAAGAGCCCACAAAGATTTGGGAATAAATGTTAAATATGACGTCACTATTGTAAATTTTTCTCTAATTCAATGCATTTTACAATAAATACGAAAATTCTCAAAATAATGCAAATATATTTCTTTTAAATTCAACACCCACATTTTTGTCCTTTGCATTTTCCCTTATTTTCCGAGAAAACCCCCAGCGAAGTGTAGCCCCCGTGAACGGCTTGTGGGTTGTCAGAATCAGGCTGGATTACCTGGTGGGAAAATTAAATTGCCCCGATTAAATGGCGAGCTTTTTCGCAAAATGTAATTTATGAAGTTAATCTCAAGTCATTTAGGCGCTGCTCTCTCCGCCATTGAATTGAGATTTTGCACTGCACTAAATTACATGCGGTGGGGATTTAGTGTGAAAAGTAAGTGCGGAATCAATGGTAAAAAAATCCTTTTGTTAAAAATATTTGAAAGAAAAATTCAGAATAAATTCCTCGTGCAAAGAGCAATCTATTCTCGTTGTATTTTTGGTCCATTTTCATTTTTTTTTTTTTTGAGAGGTTTTGATGCATGAAAAATGTCCTGTGGCTAAACCCATTCATTTGAACAACCCTGCGGAGCTCATCCTGTGAAATGCCATTTTGGGAGGAATTTTTCCCTGTGTGAAACTTTCCACACGTGTGGCGGGGGAACTAATAGTGTATGCTTAAATGGGAGGTTGGTGGAATTATTGTGAAGATAAATTGTTGACTGAACCACGTGAAATGTTCATAAACGTGATCCCCACCAAATGGTTTGGTAAATCATACAAGTCTCTCTCCCCTGTTGGGTTTCATTGAAATTCCTCTGAGTCCTCCATAGCGATCATGCGCTAGCTTACGCAATACCCCAATCCCACTCTCAACTCCCACAGGAATCTCTTCTTCATACACAATAAATGCAATTTGAACCTGCAATCGCTGTGTGTGAGCTTCTGATGCTTTGAGCAGACACAGAGTTGATCCTTTTTTGTGCTTTGATGGAAGAAGGTGTGAAAATAACACTGATGTGACATCCTTTTAAAATCCTTTTTCAATCACGTTCCAAAGCACACACACGTATTATTTAAATTATCTACTCAAATAAATGAGACTCTTTGGCAAATACACTACCATCAAAAATTTCCGGGAAAGTAAGAATTGTGTATTTTTTAGGCTTATTTTAAGTGGTTATATCTCCGGCTGTGATTAAGCGATATTTTAAAATTTATCACTTTTAGAAAGATACATTTTTCGCCTTTCTAAAAATGGTAAATTTTTTTAAATCGGTCAAGTGGTTCACCAGTGGCAATCATTTGCAGAAAACCGTTTGAGTTAGTCAATCAAAACGCTTTTCTAATTTCTCAGCCAATCAGAGCTCTTCTTTGACAAATAGATTCTTCTTCTTATTCCTTTGTATTTCAGTAAATTTGGTGATTTTTTTTACTAATTGTTACGTTTTGTCCGGAAGAGGAGGTTTTATGTAAAAGATTGATTGAAATTTAGCATTAAATGCATTATGTACTTCATCCATTGTTTAAGTAAATGAATAGAAGCTACTTAAAATTATGTCATAGGCTATTAACAATGATTTACACAACATTAATCTCCTCAATACAGCTCCTCACTGAGTACTTGTCAATCTAAACACACCAAAAACTCATTGTATTACAAATTACAACACATGGTTCATGTGAAGCGCGTAAAACTAAAATTCAACCAACACTAAATTCACTTTAAATTAATTTCCTCGAAACTGCCGAAATCACTTTAATAGAAACATCAATCCTCCTAGCCTCTGTAAATGGAGGATAATGCAAATTTCATGGAAATACGTGAGTAAATAAGATCCTTTAGATTTTCATTGATCCGCATACATAATTACATTGAATGAAGGAGTTTCATGTGCGAGTAGGGGATTTAAAATCAATCTATAACGAGCATAAACCCATAAATTAGCTTTAGTTGCACACACAGAATTATTTGCAAATGAGAATTTCATTTTATCCACAACATTATCCACAGCATAAACTGAGGATTGTTGATTGGTATTTCGTAATGCTAATATGATACCTAATTTATTCATCTGATTAAAGGTACCTATACGTAACCTATTTGAAAGCAATTAATGAAATAGTCTGCAAGGGACATCATGAACAATATTACATACATATGTACAATATGTATGGAGATAAGTTCTTTTAATTAGAGAATTTATTTTCAATTTAATAATTCATTGAATAATCCAAAAAAAAATAGTGGAATTGTTTTTTTTCTAAAGTTTTACGTTTTTCTATCGTTTGACACATCTTTTCTAACCTTTAACATTGCGTCACTTGCCGCTAACTTTGTCATATAGGCGTTATTCTAAATTTACTTAAAATTGAGCTTTCTCTATAATATTTAATGAATAACATCCTTTGCTTTCTGAATTTATAAGTAAAAATCCACAAAAGCTTATCAAAATTGTATCATTTTAACAAGTTCAACAGCTTTCAAAATCAAATTAATGTTGCATTCCTTTAATAAAATTTATGGCTTGTCAAAAGCTTCAATAAATTGATAAAAATGGAAAATTTTATTGAATTCATATTTAAATTTAATTGAATTCATCCATTTTTTGTCTACAAAATATTTTCGATTCATTTCACCAAATGAAAATTGATATGAATTATCAAAATAAAGTTCATATTATGTACAATACATAATACGACTCAATATATACTAGGTCATTATATACCGCAGGTTATATACCTACTCTAAATTGAACTTTATTGAATGTATCAACAAAATAATATTTATTAAGCTTTGATCAAAAACATTGTGTTTAATTAGTCTGTTTGAATCTGAACTATGGAATTCAATACGCAAATGACGCTTTTATGTACTCCAATTCTAAATTATATTATTTTGCACATTTTCCAACGAACTAAAAGGGAACATGTGACATATTTTAATTTAAATTACCAAAATGGATTCAATGGGCTTAATGAATTTATATTTTTTGTGTAAATAAATTGTTCATCGTTGTTGAAATATTTCCAGGTATTTATTTTGATATTTTAACATGAAATTATGCTTCAGGATGTTAATGTTAATGGATATTTTAATGTTTTTTTAAAAAATTTTATTGACCAAAAGAATATGAAAAGAACATTAGTTTTATTTAAATTTTAAATAAATTAAAAGTATTTGAACAATAAATATTTGTAGGTAGGTAATTATTTCAGTAAAAAGCTCAGAGCTTTCGAGTAGTTAAGAACACATAAAACGAATAAATAATCCAACGATGTGTTATTATTAGTATAAAACACCCCATATCAGAACTTCACGCACTTTTAGCACATAAGATTAATAAGAATTTTTTTTCTCAAAATTAAACTCAAAAAGACCCCATCTGGGCTCCATCAAACACCCCCACACCCTTTTAATCCTCATAAAATCATGATTGTCTGCAAAATATCCCACATGTGGGGAATATCTCTTGTGGAGCAATCAAAATATGGAATTAATCTTTATGGCTTGCATTATATATCCCATGTTTTCGTATCCACATCCCAATGGCCCTTTTTTCTGCAACACAAAGAATATTTTTCTGCCATCGTGTAGCCTTTTATGTGCTCGTTGTCGATGGTCCATAAAATGAAGTGATGTGCCGACGGAAAAACACCTGCCTTATAGTCAATCAGTTCTTGGAAGAATCAATTACATTCCCCACGCCTCCCCCATGATGGTACCTTTTGTAGTGCAGAGTGTTGACAAAATGGTCGTTCAGTGGGGCTTCCAAAGACTCCAGAAGAGGTGGAATATGTGAGAATGGGGGTGGATTTATTTTTCTAACAGAAGAGAAAGAAAAACCATGTGAAGATGATGAAAAAAATTGAATGAACACCTCCGAACGTCAACAAACAGGAAGTACATATTTCTATTTGGGACAATATATGTGGGTGGGAAAATTACTTTTTCGTCGTGTATTTGTGTCGCAATGAAGATATAGAATTACAAAATCACACACTCAAAGTTTACAGAGAAATTGAGAAGCTCAAGAGGGAAGAATACTCGATGATGAAATAAACAAATCAATGATTTTTTTCCTTTGGTGTTTTCAAAAGTTTTTTGCTTTATTTTCCTTTACAAGAAAATTCAAAAAAAGGGAAATCTTTTTCCTTGCATTGCGGTGAGAAATATATTTATTGATTTTGATTTAATTAATAAGTTATTATGGGCTTTATCATACATACCCAGACAATAAAATCCTGTTGAGGATAAATTAATTGCATTAAGCCAATGTGAGAAATAATGTAGAATAGGTGAAGGATACTTTTAACAGCTGCAAAGAAAATAATTAATTAAAAAAAATCTGAAAGCTTCCGTGTATAAGAAAATTTCTAACCCGAACAAAGAACATTAATGAAATATCATACACCCCAGCAGCTTTGATTCCAATCGGTTTGCAGGAATTCATCATCATAATGAGAATAATCTTCTGTTCTTTCAAACTCATCTCGTGCCATTTTGTAAGGTACAAATTCTTAAAGATTTCTTCACTCTCTGAACGAATAATCTCCCCAAAGAGACAGAGGAGACCAAGTTGAAACATATTGGATCCGAGGAGATAGTACAGGGCAATTTCATATCGATAAATTTGCACAATGAAGAGAATAAGTAGGAAAAACAATGAGCTCAAGGAGATCTGAATTATGGATATAACTTTGATGGAATTATTGAAGATATTTATTATCTGGAGCATTTTGCAATGCTTCTTTAGCGTTTGAATAAGGAGGTCTGGACACTTAGCCAACATTTGCTGATCATTTTGCGCATTTATGAGCTCATTAATGATCTTCATGTAGTAAATAACGTAGATTCCAATACAGACGACTGCAGAATCTGACAATGAAAGCCAAATTCCTCCAAATATTGCTAAACATCCTTGAATGAATTGATAGATAGCAAGAGCGTAGGAACTTTTATCGAGATCGCAATATGCTAACACGATTAGCTTTTGATATATAAGAGAAATTTCAAAAGCAACTGAAGCTGATGCAAACATCGGAATGTAAATACTGAAATAAAGAAAAAAGCTTCGTTTATTAATTTGAAACTACTGTCTAACTAACCAAATTTAACAATGAAACTTACATTAGAAATTTAACGGAAACATTTAAAGCTCCTTTTAGTTTTTCTTTAAAAATCCCTCGAATAACTTCATTTTCCTCCTTGTTCTCATTCAATTCCTCAATCCAATCTAGAAAAGACTGAAACTCTCTGTGGCAGTTCAAACCACTATAAGTCTTACAGGCCACAGCTCCGTAGCCAATGAAGACTAATGCAGCAACTACAGTCCGATGAAGTTCTTCTTTCTCCGTAATGTGTTGAAAGACAAATTTTAAAGCCCCGTAGCAAATGAAAATTGCAAAAATACTCAGCAAATAGAATATATAGCCGTATTTTGGAGCACGGCGGACGTTTCGCAATGTTAGTGCCACAACACAGAATTTGAGAAAATTCAAAAACGATTCAAACTCGATTTTCTTGAACATTTTTTACACTTCTGTCCTCAAGAGCTTCTTGAAAGTTTTCACCTGAATATACTAACTTGGTATAATGAGATTCTTTTTTAAATGCTCATAGTTTACATGACAACACTTGATTCTAAACAGTATAAATATTGAAAGGTAAAGGTAATTGGTTTTGATTTTATTGAGCTTTTATTTATATCGCCTGCCGTTTTTGTGTGGAGTGGGGGTCTAATTGAATCTCCACTTTAATTTTGTGTGATTGATTTTTGTGTGATTTTTATTTTTTGTGTGTGTGCACTGCTCGGTGCAGCAGGTAGAAAATGGGAAAAAATCAATTTTTCTGTGGGGGCGCTACAAAGGGGGGTTGGGGCGGAATCCCATATAGCGCTTGCAACTCGTATTGACCCCCTCTACCCCCATACCAAATTTCATCAAGATCGGCCCTGCCGTTTCGGAGGAGTTCATGTACCACAGACAGACAGACAGACTTTTCAGGTTAATGGATTTTATTATACATACCAGACAATAAAGTCCTGTTAAGGATAAACTAATTGCATTAAGCCAATGTGAGAAATAACGTAGAATAGGTGAAGGATACTTTTAAAATCTGCAAAGAAAACAATTAAATGTTATAAAATTTGAATGATTTCGTGAATTAGAACATTTTCTAACCTGGACATAGAACATAAATGAAATATCATACACTCCAGCAGCTTTAAATCCAATTGGTTTACAGGAATTCATCATCATAACGAGAATAATTTTCTGGTCTTTCAAGCTCATCTCGTACCATTTTGTAAAATATAAATTCTTAAAGATTTCTTCACTTTCTGATCGAATAATCTCCCCAAAGAGACAGAGCAGACCGAGCTGGATCATCATAGATACAAGGAGGTAGTACAAAGCAATTTCATACCGATAAATTTGCACGATGAATAGAATAAGAAGAAAAGTGAAAGAGCTCAAGGAGATCTGAACTAAGGATATAACTTTGATAGAATTATTGAAGGTATTGATGATCTCAAGCATCTTACAATGCTTCTTTAGCGTTTGAATAAGAAGATCAGGACATTTCTTCGTCATTTGCTGATCATTTTGCGCATTTATAAGCGCATTAATGAACTTCATGTAGTTAATAACGTAGATTCCAACGCAAACTACCGCAGAATCTTGAAATGGAACCCAAAATCCTCCAATTATTGTCAAAAATCCTTGAATTGTTTGATAGATAGCCGGAGCGTGGGGGCTTTTGTCGAGATCCCAAAAGGCCAAGACATTGAGCTTTTGGTATGCGAGTGAAATTTCAAAACCAACTGAAGCTGCTGAAAACATCGGAATGTAAATGCTGAAGGAAAGGAAAAGCTTTGTTTATTAAATGCGTCTCAGAGGTAGACTTAAAAGCCATCTAACTAACTAATTCATCCAAGATTCTATCAAACTTACATAAGAAATTTAACGGAAAACCTTAGAGCTGCTTCTAGTTTTTCTTTAAAAATCTTCCGAATGGCTCTATTTTCTTCCTCACTTTGATGCAGTTCCTCAATCCAATCGAGATAAAACTGAAATTCACTGTGGCAGTACAAACCACCATAAGTTTTACAGGCTACAGCTCCGTACCCAATAAAGACCAATGTAGCAACAACATTCCGTAGAATTTCTTCTTTATCCGTAAGGTGTTGGTAAATAAATTGTAAAGCCCCGTAGCAAATGAAGATTGCAAAAATACTCAACCAAAAGAATATATAGCTGTATTTTGGTGTCTCACGGGGGGTTCGTAATGTTAGCGAAACAACACAGAACTTGAGGAATTTGAAAAATGTTTCAAATTCAATTTTCCGTAACATTTTTCTGGTTAACTTCTGGAGCTTTTAGAGCTCATGGAAAGTTTAATAACGGATGAATACTAATTTCGTATAAGAATAGTCCTTTTCCAACGCCTACGGTTTTCATGACAACACATTGTTTCATAAACAATTAATTATTTATTATTTTATTAAATAAATTAAATTTTAACCCAATCGTGATAGGAAATTTCTTAAATTTTTTTTTATTTTATACAAAATTCTTGGTTAAAGAATAAGTTTTGGAAAAAATATTTCTGGATAAATAACTTTCATGCAGATGATTTGAAAGTCATTCTTCGTGAAATTTTGATAAATTTCTGGACTCATCGTGGTTAAAAAAAAAGTTTACAAAAAGTAATAATTTTAGTTGTATGTATAAAAATAGCCAATTTCTATGAAAATTATCTAGAGAAAATAAAACATAGTTAGGTCTTCAAAATATTAAATAGTTTTCATCTATAAATTAATAATAATTTATCGGCACGTTTTCTTTTCTTGAAAGATTTATTGAGAATACATAAAGCTTTGCTCAATTTATTTTACATTCATGTAAGTTTGAAGAGCAAATAGAAAAAAGTAGAATGTGAGTCTACATTGAAAGAATATTTATAATTAATTAATTTGAAGTTTTTCTTTCAGGTGGAAGGAAATTTTAAAGACTTTTTTGTTTCTTATAGATTTCTTTAAAAAAAAAACTTTAGGTATTGATACAGAAATGGATAATTTAAACGAACCAAAAGAACAAAATTGTTTGTTAGAAGATTGTAAAGAATCTTCAAAATCTTTCTATTTTGATATTTATTTGAAGCTGAAGGGAGAATGGAATGGAGTACGAATTACAGTGATGATTCGCAGTATAATTTTCTTTAATTTTTTTATAAGTTCTATCCGTAATAGGACGCATTGTCATAAATTACTATTTTTTCCCCTTTTAAGAATCTCTAATACGCCTTTTTCATAAAAAACTATAATAACGATTATGATTTTTTATGAAGTTATCATACTTTTCCATGTTAGAGGCGAAATCAAAATATCGTTATAACTAATTCTCACCGTTTCCGCCATAAAAACAAACAAGAAAGAACATTCTACTCCGAATCATCCCTGTACCTAATACATCAAATTAAAATCATTCATATTTGAGGGTAATGAAAAAAAAAACAGGAGAACTTTTTACTTCACCTAAAATGTGACGCAAAGAACTCAACATGCAAATTGCAATTATTACCTCACTTGTTCGCCTTTTGTGTGTGGGTATATGTGGCATTCCCGCTTGTGAAAACATCCCTCTCTCAAGTTTTTTTTCTCATTACCTCGTGAAAATAAATTATTATTCCAGCATGGAGATCAAAAAGAACGAAGTCTCTGTCACGCGTGCACATTGAGCTTGGAAATGAAAATCATAACGTGTGGAATGAGAGAATCTACACAGAAAATAAAAGTTCGTCGAAAGTTCGTAGAAGGTTCGTTATTTACTCATTGGTCTTATGGGAAAATCAACCTCCAGTTCGTAAAATGGGGTCTCACTCCTTTTTCGTAAAAAGGTTCGTAGTTTTGAACTCCAAATTCGTCAAATTCGCTTTTGAACTCCAAATTCGTAGTTTTTCACCTCCATGTTCGTGATGGTTCGTAAATTCCTTTAATGAACAATTTGCCATCTTTGGCTCTTCCGGGAATAAATGTTAAAGATTTTTACCGCCTTTCTGGCCATTTCTGTTCATCTGGGTATTTGATACCATCACTGAACTTCCATATCCTCCTGATCCTCCTGACCAATACTAGATTTTATGCATTCCTTACACAAAAGTTAGGAGTTTTTGCCGGATTTGTGGTCGCTTCTCCTTGATAATGATGGAATGACCTCCGGAATGACGATTACATCCCCGGATTGTCCCAGGGTTATCAAGTCCTGGGGAAATAGGGGATACTGGTGCAAAATGGTCGATTTTTCGCCAGTTTTATGGTCACTCCTCCTTAGTAATGATGAAGTGACCTCCGGATTAGGGATCTCATCCCAGAATTGTCACATCCTGGACAATTAGGGGAGGCTGGTGCAAAAATTTGGGGTTTTCGCCGGATCTGTGGTCATTTCTTCTTGGTAATGATAGGTGACCACAAGATTGGGAATCTCATCCCAGGATTATCAAGTCCTGGACAAATAGGGGAGGCTGGTGCAAAAATTTGGGGTTTTCGCCGGATTTGTGGTCACCTCATTGGTGATATTGCAGTGACCTCAATTTTTCGCGTCAGCATCCTCTATTTAACCAGAATGTAACAATCCTGGGATGAGATCCTTAGTCCGGAGGTCACTTTATCATTACCAAGGAGAAGTGACCACAAAACTGGCGAAAAACCGACCATTTTGCACCAGCCTCCCCTATTTGTCCAGGATGTGACAATTCTGGGATGAGATCCCCAATCCTGAGGTCACTCCATTATTACTAAGGAGGAGTGACCATAAAACTGGCGAAAAATCGATCATTTTGCACCAGCATCCCCTATTTCCCCAGGACTTGATAACCCTGGGACAATCCTGGGATGTAATCGTCATTCCGGAGGTCATTCCATCATTATCAAGGAGGAGCGACCACAAATCCTGCAAAAACTCCTAACTTTTGTGTAAGGAATGCATAAAATCTAGTATTGGTCAGGAGGATCAG
This sequence comes from Lutzomyia longipalpis, assembly GCF_024334085.1. Lineage (NCBI taxonomy): Eukaryota > Metazoa > Arthropoda > Insecta > Diptera > Psychodidae > Lutzomyia > Lutzomyia longipalpis. The sequence continues at coordinate 27,003,850 of NC_074709.1, forward strand.
GAGGATATGGAAGTTCAGTGATGGTATCAAATACCCAGATGAACAGAAATGGCCAGAAAGGCGGTAAAAATCTTTAACATTTATTCCCGGAAGAGCTAAAGATGGCAAATTGTTCATTAAAGGAATTTACGAACCATCACGAACATGGAGGTGAAAAACTACGAATTTGGAGTTCAAAAGCGAATTTGACGAATTTGGAGTTCAAAACTACGAACCTTTTTACGAAAAAGGAGTGAGACCCCATTTTACGAACTGGAGGTTGATTTTCCCATAAGACCAATGAGTAAATAACGAACCTTCTACGAACTTTCGACGAACTTTTATTTTCTGTGTACCTATGCTTTCACACTGTGAGTCTCATCGCAAAGAGGGTGCAGAAAAAAAGGTCAATCCGCGTGGTGCAAACGATACAGAAGGTGTGTAAGTGAAAAGCTCGCAGTAGGAAGTATATTGGTTCTTTTGTGTGAGCTGTCGTCGTGAATTTGGATTGAAATATTCTCACTCGTGTGCATCTTTTGTTAGCAATTCCCATTACTTCGGGGAAAAAAGATCATAAAACATTATTTATTTCACACGTAAAAATAGCCAAAGGATTGGTGCAGAAGCAGTGTGATGATAAAAAAGTCACGTAAATGTCAAAGCTTTACAAAAGAGTCGTTAAAGAAATGAATGGAGAAAGATAAACAGAGTAAATGGAGGGAAAAAAGTAATTGACATGAGTGGGATTTGAACCTACAAACTTTTGCTCAATTACCTGTCACATTAACCAATTGACCCACTTATCTCGTGACTCACAATCAGTAGTAGTGCAATAGTGCAGGAAACTTGGCGAAATATCCTAAAAATCTCCCTCGAAATGCATTATTGAAAAGTTAAATGGAGAATTTATCATAAAACTAAATTGCCAAGAGAGTAACCCCCCTCTCTATGTTATTTAAGTAAACTTTCAACTCTACATCTAGCGTAAATTTCCCTGGAGTTTTCCACAGCGTATACACTGAAAATTCCTCAGAGAATTTCATTGATATTAATTGTAGAGCTTGATGAGGAGGACGTGAAGCTGTGAAAGTCCATCATTTATACGTTATTTTAGTCAATACATCCGACTTTATTTTAAGATGCCAACAAATGAGTTTTCTCTGCAGCGTCGTAGTCAAATTCATTACAGCTATGCTTCACTATATTCATTTAATTGCATAATTTTGTATCAAAGATCATGATTTTGTTGGAAAAATAATTAAAGCTGTTGAATAATTCTGAAAAATTGATTGACTTTTATGGGATAGCTAAAATATCAAGAGATGGCGACACTATAAAGTTACTAAGCGCCATCTTATGTTATATTTTTGTTTTTTTTATTATTTCTTTTATGAGTTTTTTTTTCTATTTTGTTAAACAGAAGAAAATTGTTCAGAATCAATCGTTATGAGCTTAATGCACTTTGCATTAAAATCTGTTAAAATTTGAATCTCAATGAGCTTTTTTTTAATTCAGAAACATTTTTTTCTTAGGATTCGACTAAATGCTGCAAAAATCCTTAAATTGGATTTAAATTCAAATCTAAAGGACGTAATACTGCGTGACCCTACTGTATTTCGTCTTTTTCATTGTTTCAGTCCATTTTGTCATGCAGATGAGGCATGAAAATTCCTCATGAGTGTTTAAATTACAAATTTCTCAATATTCTCTTTGGAGAATGTATCCAAAGGTTGCCCGATTAGAAATGTTTATTTGATTATCCATTTTGACGTCCATTCGGATTTCCTCTGCAAAATGCTCTAAATTCGTGGAAAAAAAAAGATGATTGAAATGGAACCCCTGCAAGGACCTTTTTTGGAGGTTTTGTCGCACTCCTAAGCTTTTTTTTTTCTCCTCTGGGAGAATTAACCAACAATACCTTTGTACAAAAAAAACATCCCTCAAAGCGATTCAACACAATGGATTTTTGAGGTGAGAAACAAAACGAAAAAAAAAGTCGCACAGAAAAGGCACCCAGGGACAGATTTTCCGCATAAATATTTGTTCAATGTGCCGATTGGGATGAACAATTCGCTCTGCTGCTTCACGAGATAAACTCCCATGGACCATTTGCGGGTATTCGATTTATTGTATTGAGAGAGAGAGAGAATGAAATGGAGGAAAAAAGACTGTCGCAATGGTGGATATTTTAGGTGTAACCAGAAGATAGATCGATATAAACAAAAGAGTAGTTATATGTGAGGAAGAAAAGGGCAATTGAAGAATTATGTGGGTGCAAGATATTCCACTGTTTCCCCAAGCAATGTTTTGAATTTTCTTTGAGTGAGAAAATTTATTTAAAAGGCCCCGTCTTCCAAAATCCTCTTAAAAGGCTCTTCATTTGAATTTTATTTATAACCTAACCTAAGGAAAAAAATCCGATTATTAACAATTTAAATAAAATCTTCAACATGCAATCCTCAAAAATTCTCTTTTGATTAAAAGTCATGAGAAAAAGGTAAAGAACGCGAGGTTAACTTACCCTCAAAAATAAATCCCACCCACGATATGCTTTCTTAACCGCTTTTGTTGCTTTGTAGTTTCAACATAAACGTACCGGTGGAACGTGAATGGTGCTTATGATGGAACAACATCCAAAGTACTTGACACGCAACAAAAAACGAGCACTTCTTCAACTTTTAGGAGCCCATTTTGGGGGAATTTTTCACCTCTTCAGAACACTTTTATTGCAAACAATTTTCTCGAATACTTTTGGTTGTAACACAAACGCACGCATAAAAGCCCCCATTTATCCCCCCTAACTGAGACGCTTGTAATTCTTTCAATATAATTTTTTTCGCGCCAAAACTTCTTAAACATCTCTTCGATGGAAGATTTATGAGCACATTATCCCCATCCTCCACTTTCTTCCACGGATTATTTTCCCAACATAAACCTCCATTCGTTCGAAGATTTTCTCATCTACGTGGTTTGTCTTTTAGCAGCCAAAATCTCCGCCACAGCAGTTTGGTTTTTGGCATTTTCGGGAATCAATAGAGTGCGTGCCTCACTGTTCGTTACGTGAATGTGTAAACACTTTTCATTAGCGTTGCGAGATAATCAGGAAAACCGCAGGAGAGTTTGTTATATAATTTTGGAGTATTTCGCCATGGGAAGTCAATTTTGGTTTGTTCTGTTTTTCGGGGTGTGTGGGAGAGCGAAAGCATCACAATGGGGCGAGAAATTAAGAGATCATCCAATTTCCGTGGTGCGTTGTTGAAACTCCTTTCCAAGAAATGGATCCAAAAGGAAAATTCCATGGAAAAAAATTTAATTCAATTTCATGCGAGACCGAGAAAAGAGTCAGATAATCCTGTAGATTTTCCCCAGAATTTTCTCCCATTGTACTGCAGGTTCTTCTTGGAAAACTCCGTGCTTGAAGTTATGATTAAGATTAAAGTAAAAATTTATTCTTTTTTGGTAATTTAATCAAATGTCGTGTGTATGGTGAAGAATTAATTTTGAGACCTACTTTAAGTTAAAAAGGTTAAGAAGATGAATTTGAAAGACTTGAAATTTAAAAAAATCGTTGAGTTGTGCATTCTTAAAAATATTTCAGTGAAAAGAGGAAGAATTTAGGTATTGTAATGATTTAAAAAATTAATAATTAGTTACTGAAATAAATTCCCTGGAGGCTGTACAAAAATCAATTCCAAATATATCTGAATCAATCAATTAGAGAAGTTTAAAAATCACGTATTGAATTAAGTAATGCAGCTGAAAATAATTAGTGAAAATAACCGGAAAATATTCGGATTCCGGAATAAAAGAATTGAAGTAAATCAGTTGAAATAGAAAAAAAAATTATTAATTTTAAGTTTTACTGGAATGAAACAATCATATGAAAAGAAGTTAAGTAATAAGATAAACTTATCATAGATTAAAGAAATCAAAAGAACTGAAGTAAATCAGTCAAAAGAGCAGAGAAGCATTCGGAATTGTAAATTTTAACAGAATTGCACAGAGTTAATAAGTTTTTCACACAAAATGAAATAAATTATTTAATTTTTACCTCACCTAACTCAAGTTCTTGATTTATTTTTTTGATTAAATCCAATCTACGTGTCTTCATACATTTTCACAGAATTATTTTGAATGGTGCCGCAACAGAAAAAAATGAGTCGGAAAAGTCGGTGTTTTACAAGACACAAAACCATTCATTTTGATCTCATTGTGGTGACTCTTTTTCATCCTCCGCAACACAATGGGTCAACAAGTTGACAAAAGGATTTGTTGGTAGAGGGAAAAAGCTCTATTTTCGCTCTACCTGGAAACCTTTCATACAAGGATGTTTGGCTTTTTCCACAATATCAGCGGAAAAAGCTTTTGTTGCCAGACTTTTTGATATGATTGCGGATAATTACATTGGAGAAGGAGTTGATAAAAGTTTTTCGTTTGGCTTTTTGCATTTTATGAACTTCTGCAACATATAGTAAAAGTCAACTTTGTCCCAATGAACAGTTTAACTAAAAATCCCCCCCCCCCCTTTCTCTCACAGTTTGTGCAAAATTTTAAATAGCATCCGTTTTAACAATGAAAAGTTGCAATTCGTGGGAAATATTAGCTTAGAATCGGGTTAGGAAAATGATTGGGAAAATGTTTCGCACCAGAACTTTTGCTAAATGGACTCAAAATCTCACATTTGTAGCTACAACAGAAACAAATTGAATATTATTGTTGTTTAGTCTGATGAAAATTGAAGGAAAATATCACGATAAAAAGTCTGCAGAGTGGAAAATACGAAGCATATTAATTCTATTTTTATGCCGCACATGAATGAAATCCTGGAAAATTATATATTTTCTCATCGCACAAGTGCTTCCTTTCTTTTTTTATTGGTTTTTCAGGCATTATTGCTGTGAGGGGAAAACCACTTGACATGATTTATTTACGTTAAAGTTGAGGAAAAGCGGGAAAAATGCTTGAAATTTCCTCATGAACCTCGACTGGACAAAAGCACTCGCTAAATCCGCTTGATGGTCTTTACTCTGTGTTGGAAATCAAGCTTCTTTTGCTTTTCTTTTGATTAAATTTTTCATGCGAAAAGTAATCTTTTGGGTGAGAGGTAAAATGGTAAATATTCCTCTAAGACGATTTATTCACAAAAGATGGGAAAATATTGTGAGAAATATTCCTCATCGTTTGAAATATTTAAATATATAGTAGAACATTAATATTTCCTGGAAGAATTTTCATAGGAAAATATTTATCTATAATTTTCCTTTTTCTCAGCTTTTAGAGAAATCTCACAAAATACTACGTCAAATGGAAAATTCTACTGAGAAGAAAATCATTAGCAAATTGAGAGAAAATTCATTGGAAAATGAGAATTTCTATACATTTTGCATAACTTGTTGATTTAGTATGTATTCAGTATTATGTATAAATAGACTGCCCATATGAATTTAATTTTCACTTCAAAAAATAATTACCCCTCGCAAAAATCTCATCACTTTTGCGCATACTTATCGTTCTGGTTGCCATATTGGAGCAATAAAAATCATCAGTGAGGAGATAATTAGCATTAATTAGCATATTTATATTGATTTGTGTTGCCGCACGATTTAATAACGAAGCGTACGTTAAATTAATGTAAATATTTAAAATCCTCACTCCCCGTTGGAAATTCCATTGTTTACATCATCAATTTTGGATCATGTGCACGAACTGTTTAAATTATTACCCCCCCAAACTGGCCATTTCTGCCCGCGAAATTTCACTCCCACCAATTGGCTATTTCGGATTGTTTCTCTTTCCACATACAAAAAAAGAATTACAATGTGCCAAAGGATCGTTGAAAAAGTCATTTCAGTGGATTTGCTATTGAAATTGAAAAAATACTCCACTTCCAAGATGCCCCAGACACACATTTTTCATTGTTTATTTACATTACAAAAAACTGTTTCAAACGATAAAATATGCAAAATTCAAATTTTGAGGTTGGTTTGGGGTTAATTTTCTTTAAAATTCCGCCAGAGGGCCACAGTATGTAGCGAAAACACTAAGAAATTGATGAAAATTTCGCTTCAAACGGAAAATCTGTTCTAAAAACATCTTTTAAAAAATAAAATCTTAAATAAAAACTTTCCTCTCTTATGGCGTAATAAATATGTAAAAAAAGAAAACATTTAAAGGGACACCTTGGTGCTTTATAATATTCCCTTAAAGCGCCCAGCGGGGATTTTTTTTTGTGTGTTTTATATGTATGCGATATTATTTGAAGAAGCGTATGGAATATTTCCTTGAAAATGAAACGACGAATATTCTTGAAAAAAAAAGTTATTGGATTTTCTCCATTTAAAGAGCCCCATTGAGAATGTACGTACACTGCTCCCCCTCCCTCCACCCCGTTCCGTACAAACGAGGGGACAGTGTGTGTATGTAAATGTCTCATGGGTATTATTGCTTTTTATTCAAAAACGTACCGAGAAGGGATAAAAATGAGTTCTGCTCAATAAAAAATCATATTTGTTGAGAATTTTCTTCTTTCCTAGTTTTTTGTGTGTGTGAAAAACTACTTCAAATATAGAGAAAGAGATAGAGAAACTTGACATAGAGTGTGTCTTTGAATTTGAAATTGTAGAGAGAGACTTTCTTTATTTAATTTCAAATAAATATTTATTTAAGAGAAAATGGAGAACTTTCAGAGATTTTTATTGAATTTACGATGCATTTATTTGGACACATTTTTGAGGATTTTCTTGTCCTTTGAAACGTCTGAAATGGTTCTACATGCTGCACTCTTGTTGGAAGGAATTTTATTTAGAGATACTTCAGTCGCACTTTAAGGGACAAGAAAGTCCTTGGGCGTGCTCTTGAATTCAATAGAAGACGATGCAGCTTCTTTCAAATGGAGCAAAATTGCTATTCTAAATGGGAATCTTGAGGCAATTTGGAGGGTTTTCTTTTTAAAAAATATATATTTAATGAAAAGCACGAGTGGGTGTTACAACGTGCTGAAACTTTCATTGGGGAACTTTCACTGGAGCGTTGTTATAGATAGTGTTTTGGGAGGGGAGTAATCATCGTAATTATTGACTCTAAATGCTTGGAAAATTGAGTGGGAAACCACCCCTAAATTCCAAAGTTGCGAGAGTTCTTTTTAGAGTTGCTTCGGTATAATAACACGTGCTTCCCAAAGTGGCGTCTTATACATATAAAAGTCGTGCAAGAACGTTCCTCACTCTAGGAGGTCACGAAACATTTTCACCAGATGGTGGAGACGTCTGTTAAGGATCGGAAATAGATATGAAGGAGAATGACGATTGACCTTCCACCCCAATCATCACAGGATGAATGATGTGAAATGTAGGATTACCAACCCACCCACTTTGGGCAACAACACCAAAACCCTCTGCTACACAAAAAAGCTCCCCATTGAGAGAGCTTTGAGAGAGATTTTCTCGATTTTCTACTTTAAAAAGTTCAACAAAATATTTCTCATAAAAATGTTTAGAAAATTCATGAAAAGTGTTCAAAATACTTTTAAGCATCAAGAGACCTTCATTTAAGTTGAGAATTTTCGAAGAGGTTACAATACATAGCAAAAGAGCTCCACAAAAGAGCCCTACAAAAGAGTAGAATGCAATTTGAAGTTTATATTACACAAAATACGCCCCAAAGAGGGGAAGAAATGAATACATAACGAATGTATCATGTCCTCAAATGTTTATCCAATCATGAGTTTTGAATATGCACAAAATTCTTGAGAAAACTTTCATATTGTGGACTCAAAATGGCATGATTTGGTGACGAAGTGAGCTTCTAAAGCTCAACGTGTTGGCTTTCCCTAAAAGCTACAAGTAACTTTCAAACTAGAAACTTTCTCCTTGCTATAGAAGACTTTTCACGGGATTTCTTGCATCTTTCAAAAATATAACTATTCAGTCCTTTACAGCATTCTTGAGAGGAATTTTAGATATTATAAAATAAATTAACTTCATTGAAAGAAGGAAAGTTTATCCTGGGACATAATTCTAAAGGACATTGTCTCCATTAAATACGAAAATGGAAATGGATGCAAAAGCTCTTTAATTTAGTTAATTCGAAAGCAGGGGGTAACCGACTATGCTTAGAATGTACCGCGAGTGGCAAGAGTGGCAAGAGTGGCAATGAAAAAGTGGCAGGAAGTGCACCGCGAGTGGCGAGTCGGATACCCCCTGTTCGAAAGATTTCTTTTACACCATTTCTTTTACAGCCTCACAGCTTGTCGTTTCTTTTAATGTTTAAAAATCATTTTTTTAAAACATTCTTTCTATATTATTTTATCCAGAAATAAAATTTCTTTTAATAAAAATTTTTTAAGCAAGAAATTATATGAAAACATGCCAAAGATTCGAATAAACGTCAAACGTTAGATAGAAGAAACGTCAAATGAGAAACGTCAGTTAGTAAAAAACGAACATCCCACATTAGAATTCGAATGTAATTGCCGTTAATAAGGTTTAAAAATGTCAATTTGGAAAAATTTTAGTTTCTAATCGTTACTTTTTTCCATTTTAACTTCCTTTTAATTAAAATCGCTGTATCGCCACAGAATGGTCTTAAATTGAATTGTAAATGAAATTTGTTAAAACGACACATCATTAAAAATTTTAACTAACTCCACTACTCTTACGTTCTTATCTCACATTTTTTTACGTGAATCCCTCCAAATATCTTTTCAATAAAATATTTTAATCAATGCTACTCTTCACGTAATCTCTCAAAATTTACAGATGCTGAGAACTTCCAAACCCCTTCAGTGTGTGTATTAATTCCCCATCATTTAAACTACTTCGCACTGCTTTATGAATGAATTTTGCAAAAACACTAGACGAGAGAAAATTCCACACTTTGTGTATTTCCATATGTTTACCTCGTGAGTGTTTTTGCGAGATTACATTCACTTTGACTGCTGAGAAGGAAAACATTGACTTGTTTTTGTGTACATGGGGTAATTTTACTTAAGACTACGCGCGGAGGATGCCAGAGAAAATCCCCTTTTGCGTCTAATCCCCACAAAAATGAGCTAAAACATATTTGAGATTAATACACAAAAGTCCTTCTTCATATCCATTTGTCTTTCGATCCTAAAACATCATTCTTCCATATCTTCGCTCACGACGTTCTGTTGGGGTGGGTAAGCATCAAGAGATACTGAGGGGGAGGGGGGGGGGCAAAGAAGACATTTTCTTTTGGGGCACGTCGTGGGAAAATTATGTGAGAAAACGTCTCACGTCTTTTGTTTATATCGAGAGTGAAATTCCATATCTATTTGTCTACATGTATGTATGTTGTATGTTGCGTCTTTGAGATCATCATGAAAAATGCAATGGAAATTGAGGAGGATGCCAAGTTTTCCTTTCCTATTTTTCTTGGAAAAATAAAAAGCTCCCCGAAGGAGTACCTATATATTGGAATATCTTTTCCAAACACGTGACATATTGCTCATCTTGTACGAGAAGATAGATGGAAAATTGCAATAAAGCTCTCAAACTTAGAAGAGAAAAGTATGTGGAAGAGCATCTGTTGATATGTACTCTCAAGGCACAAAATGCGTGCAATTTTCTGTCACTCAAGTTCTTTTATCTGTACAGAAGAGAACATGTTCAATAGACGCACCAAATTATTAGAAATTTCTCTACAGCAACAGAGCTTTTCTCAACGAGAATCTTGAGGCAAAATAAAGCCATGATAAGTGCAAAGTAATTTAGAATGAGTATTGTAAGAGGATTTAAATCATTGAAGGTGTACTGCTTATGTTATCAACAACATAACATCTCATTCATCATGGCAAGATGATTAATTGGGAGTGCGGTTAAATAGAGAAAATACACGTATAGGGTTGAAGCCACCGAAGCTATTTATGTACTCACTTCAACTCTATGAAGTTGTGGGAGTTTATTAAAGTACATTTGAAATATTTTATTTCTCCAATAAATTAGAACGAAACTCTAACAAAAGTTTTTCTTCTCACTCTATAAAATATTCAAATGAAGAATTTCCAGGTGAAAGAAGTTCATTGAAGTTTTTTTTTTTGCTCAGGAAAACTTTGTATAACACAATTGGAAAAATATTTAAACTTGAAAATTAAAAAAATTACATTTTTTGTTTTAAAAGAACAATTACCTTATTAAAACTTTTGATTTTTTAGGAAAAAAGAAAGAATCTAATTTTTTTTTGTGTTTTTAAATAATACTTTTAAGAATGAGAAAGCTGACATTTAACCCTATTCTTTTAGTTTAATTCTGAAGTGAAATACATGAAAAGACTCTGCGCAAAGAAAATATCAAGAATTCTCTCAAGAGATGACGCTAGTTTGCAATCGCTAGCCTTAGGATTCTTCTTCTAGGAAATTATTCCAATAACTTCATTCTTTAGTATTGAATCTAAAAAAAATAATGGCGTTTAAAATATACAATTTCTTGAGGAAAACAAACTTCAACTTGTAGATTCAATAGACAATTTTGTAGCATATAAAAGTCAATTTCTTGTATTGAAATTCATGAGAAGCTCCCCGATTGAATTTTCAAGTGAATCGGGGAAAGAATGAAAAATCGATTTGAGAATCCTTAAAAATGTCTCCTTATATTGTTTGTGTCATCAATGTGAAATTTTCTTGATTTTCTATGGCACAGAAAATCATCAATTCCCCGCCTAGAAACCCAATTCATTGTTACAAGAATAGAGATGCGAAGCTTTCTATATATTTTGCCAAGTATGTATGTGGGGGGAAGTTAAACAGTGAAATAATTGCTGTAATTTCACCGATCGGTGAAGCAGTTCAGTGTGTAGAAGGGAAAAAATTGTCAACAGGAAAGGTCTCTTTGAGCAATTGGAGTAGAATAATTGCAAGAGGAGCAAAAGCAATTTCTCATTTAACTCCGATGTTTGAAAGCTTCAGCAGCATTGTTTGTCCATTTATTGCGAATTACCGATGAACACGGAATGCAGGGGTTGGGGGGTAAAGTACTTGGCGAAATATCAGCGCAATTTCTCGGGGCAATGGGTGAATGCATCGACACGGGGATAATTGTGACAATAATTTTCCCCCATCCGGCCTTCGCGGAATTATATCATTTACCATGTCTGGCTGTTTGCTAAATTCAGAAAGCTTATTTTGGTCCAAATAGCACCTCTGGGAAATGCAAACAGGCAGCAGAATAGCGCACAGTTTGTAACGGAGTTTAATTCAACACCCCCACATGCGGAAATGCTATATAATATGTGTGTAGGTTGAAGAATAAAGATGCAGGGATCAAGTGTTAAAAATAGTTTTTGGCATTTTGCAATGATTTAATCTCCCACACATAACAAGGTGATAAAATATAATTTATGAAATAGAAAAAGATTTAATAAGATTCAAATATATGTATATTAACTGATTAACGGAAGCTCTCATAAAAACATTCTTTTGAATAAATCACTAAATTAACAAAAGATGGCGATAAGAAAGTTTTATTTTTGCCATCTGCTGGCATTTTAGCATTCCCACAAAAGTCATGCATCTTCTCAACATTTTTCAACGCTTTTCAATTTTTTCTTCCAGTAAAAATTTAATATTTCAACCCAAACACGATAAACTTTAAAAGAAAAATTGATAATTCTACTTTACATGAAAAAACATTCCATCACTTTCCATCAAAAATTTTTCCACATGACTGATGAGCTTTCTTCCATCTTTTCCCATCCGAAGTGAATTTTAATCCTCTATGGGATTTTGAGAAATTCTTGTGGTTCTCCTTTGAAGGAATTTTATTTATACAGCTTCCAATTCGCACCGACATTTCCTTGTTTTTCTTCCTTCTCCATGCCAAAACATACAAATTAACCATGCGCTCATCAAAATTATTTTCTTAAGCCCCAGCAAAATGCCGGCTATTGCTGAATTACCGCGGCGCTGTGGCAATGAAAGATGGCGCAAGGGCGAGTATTTGGGGCCCTTTCTCACCCGGGGTGGCTCGTTAAAAAAATATGAATTTCATGACTTTTATTGCTACATCCATTAAATAAATTGAAAATGTAAATGATCGCCTATGATTCATGCCACATTTACGAAGGGATTTTACTACTTGGTGCCATATTTTATTTTCTGTGCAGTGAATTTCACCAAAAGAAAATCAATTTGGGTTTCCGGGTGGGAGGGTTTTATATTTTCAATTCCAATCGACAAACAGCATTGATGCTAATTTACCGAGGATTTCACTTCCAAAATGTAATGACTGAGAAATGAGCGAAGTGGAGGCTCATTCACAATCACCCTAAAAATATTTTGAGGGATATTTTTGGCGCCATTTACGCCCATTTAGGGGGTGTTTTGAAGAGAGCAATAAGCGAGAATCAATGAGAAAATATTTAATACATCGACGCCAAATTGACGGCGATTGGCGTCAATTGATAGTTCTTTCGCTTTTCTACGCTGTAACAAATTGTCACGCCAATTTCGTTTGACACCTACCCAGCTGACAAACGGTGTGAAAATGTTTCATCACCTGTTTCTTTGGGAATTTGTTGATAATTTATCATAGACTGTGTGAATTGTAGTCAAATTAATTATTCTGAATATGATTTTAATGAATTTCTGAGCTCAAAGTAGGATTAAATCAGATAAAGTTGAGGTTATGTCATAAATCAGAAGTCCAGCCGGGTAATTTAGTTCAATTGCAAGGAATATATTGTTACATGTCATACTGAACATTTTTTTGTTTATGTAATCGCTCTGCTGGTCAGCCGGGTAGAATTTTCATACAATAACTTCCATTTATTACACGTAGCGTATAAATTTCTAAATACTCCCTGTGCTAAAATATTAGAAGCCATTTTCTGCCATCTATTTTGCTAGACAAATCTTGAAAATTTAGAAACTAAGGTTTCTCTAGAAAGCAAAAGCAATCCTCACAGCTTTTTAATTTAGTTCTAAATTGGTTCTCGCGCTTTTGAATTTGCATCATAACGAAGACATGGTGGTTGCCTTTCTTCCACTGAATACCGTTGAATGTTGAAATAACTGGTGCGTAAAAAAATGCATAAAGCTGAATTTAAATTAAAACCCCCACAGAGTTAAATGAAATTTTCAGGAAGCTTCTTTCTTGCAATAGAGTTTTATTCGTTGGTAAATTTTCTCCATGCTTTTTCCTCTTTTTAATAAATCTTCTCTTTGATGGTATTTTATTTAAATTTTCATTTTGTTTATTTAGAAGATACTTTAGAACACTTCTAGAATGCATTTCGTGCATACATAAAAGGATATTTAACTCATTACTATTAAGAAATGGAAAGATGTCATCAAAAGGAAATAATTAAAACTAATTAAAAATTAAATATTGCATTATAAAGGCTGCATCTGGTAATGAAGAAAAGCTTTATAGTGTTGATAGAAAAATTTATTTAAGGCTACAAAAAAACCTTTTAAAGAATTAAATTATTTATTTAAAAAAATATACGAAAAACATCAACAAGTAAAATCATTAAAATCTGTTTTTAATTCCTCCCATACACTTAATATAAACAACATTAAATTGTTTTAACTCCCTCCTAGAGGAAAAAATGATCACATTAAGCCCTTATTTAAAATAAATTCTGAAAGTTTCTCAAATAAAGCTTAAATGTTTTAATTAAAATTTACATTTTAAAATTCCTTTAAACAACCTTCTTAAGCACCAACACTGGGCGGGGGGAAAGGGAGAAAATATCAATTATCCTTCAATATTGCAAGATTTTTCTATGGTTTCTCTGTAATACAAAGTCATTTAAACTTTCTCCACCATTCTTGTTCTTCTCATCATCATTCGCGTATCAAGAATTTATCTGCTGTGTGAAAGTTTTCTCCCAAGGGGCTCACAATTGTGGCACACAGAGTGACGAATGAAATGCTTAAATAAAAGGTTTTTCATGTAAAATGGCACTTGAGACATTTAAATGGGGTAAAGGTGCTCCAAATCTGTTTAAATTTAAAGACATCTGTTTAGTCTTTTCTGTTAAAAAAAAATCCTTTAGCTTAGAAAATTGCAAATCTTGTAAATTATGCAACTTAAATCAACTCTCAATTACACTATGAATAATTTAAAATGAGAATTTTAATGAAAAAAAAGTTACTTGAAGAGATTTACCTCCATAAAATGAAAGCTGCAGTATAAATGCAAAAATTATGCAGTAAGCAACCCCTCAGGAGAGGCGCTGTGTGGACAAGATTAATTTGCATCACGATGAGAAGGAACATCTTAACTCAATTTCATTCTTTATGCATTGAGATGCGGGGGAGAGACGCTTAAGAAGACCATCCAAGCTGTGTGTGGGAAACACTTTATTTACAATTTGAGCATTAAAGTGGGAATGTCCGTGGAACGAACACACTTTTGTATTAACGACACCTGAGCACTTTGCACAGTGCTATCATTTGTGTCTTGTGCTTAATTTTCCACCTGATTAATCCATCTCGCTCTCTTCCCTTGGCATGAACATTAATCCACCCCTCTTGAGAAGGTGGGAATGTTGTTACCACACGGTGTACTGTTAAATTTTATTATCAACCCCTCAAGAGTTGTATGTTGGATAAAATAAAAATGTAATTAAATGCGATGGGGGCATTATTTTTGGTCTTTGTTATGGAAATATCAAAAATACGAGGAAGTAAATTAATTGGGGATATTTGGGCAAGGCGATGAGGCACGTGTTCTTAATAAAAGCATTGAATTTCGTAATAGATGGCATCTAGTTTGGCACTAGTTTTTTTTTTTATTCTAAAACGTCTCAATAACTTTATGACTTTTGCGTTCCTAATTAAATTAGTTATAATATAATTAATTGATAAATGTTGATAAATTGTTGAATTAATTGATTGGGATTTGTTTTAAAAAAAAATAAAAATTAAAAATGAGGTTATGATATTTCATGCAGATGGGCCAAACCAGAAGAAATCGGTTATTTGGAATGATTAATGTTATATTTAAATGATTCACTTTAAAAATTCAAATTCAAACAGCTTTACAGTTTTAAATCAGAATTGAATGATTTTTAGAATTTTCTTTGGTTAGTTTCACTTACAGTAAGATTAAATGTAAATTTTGAGGTTATGTAATGTAATTGTAGTGGCTTTTAACCAACAAACAAATTATTTAACCCTTGGAGGGCATTTAATTGTTTTTATGCTGAAAATTTCTAATGAAATATGCTTAAAAAGAAATCGATATCAGTTGCACGATATTTTTTTAAGTCTATTGATTTTTTACGTTTGTACGATCTTTAATTTTATAGAAAGACGCCATCTTGAACATCTAACACTATTTTTTAAGACGCCATTTTGTTTTTCGTATTCAATTTAATAAAAAGCGCCATTAGTTATTTTTCTTTGAGCTGTTTTGTGCTTTTTGAACCAAAAAATCAACTCAGATTAAATAGTTCGAATTACTTCTGGCTCTATTTAAGCTGAAAAAATCCATCCAAACAATTTTCTCTCACCGGAAATTGCAAACTCTCTGACCCATAAAAAATCATTTTTCCACCGCTAAAAGCTTTCCTAACCCAACTTCTCGGGGTTATTCGGTTATTCTTATTAAACTCAACACAGAAAATTGCGGGATTTGGGATTTAAATTCCCTTTATCCCAGCGAAAATGGAATTTTCATTAACATGACGATATTATTACATTTTTCACTTCTCAATCCTCCCTCAGAAGGGAGTTTGTATTAAAAAAAAAGTTTGTGTATGAAAAAAAGGGAGGATATGTGACTCATATGCTGTGTTAATCCATATTGTATGGGGGTGTTGTTAAAAAAAGGAGCAAACAAATATTTATTTGAGCTTTACGAGCTTAAAATTAGACTTTTTATTCCATTTACTCTGTTTACCAAATACTTTTCCATATTTTCCAATATAACGAAGCTTTTTTTTTTGTTCGCGCTCTTTGGGAAAACTTTTTGCCATGGAAGAAAATGTAAATGGTCATCAATCAAATGAAAATTTTGGCAGGAAATAATCCCTGTTAAAGGATTATATGCTATACTTTCGAATAACTAATGATTTTGCTTTCTAAATTGATTTATCGGATGTTTTTGGAATACAGTAATGATCCGCAGAGCAACGTTTTCCAAGTTTTTCTTTTCTTTTTAAGACGATTTTGAAACATTTTCTGATGTAAAAAAAATTTCTTCGTTTCTGGAACTTTGGAACAGTCTTAATATTGTCTTAAAGTGAAACAGAAATATTTTTGTATAGCGAAGCATCACTGTAAATAAAGAACTTTATTGAGAAAACAAGCTTTTTCTTTTATTGGAAGAAAATAATGAACATTAAATGTTCTCATGTTGTTTAATACATGATTAAATAAGTACTATTTTATAACAATTTCTCCTATTTATTACTTAGTAGGTTGCCTAAACCCCCCTAAAAAAATGTAATTCAGGAAATCGCACCATCAATGTGAGGTCAGATAGCTCACGAGGAAGATGACGGAGCTACCTGGAATTTATTTCGTGTACGATAATCAAAAAGCAATAATAATTTTTTAATATGCGGAGCAATTAATTTGGTCGACTTTATGGGCTTCCGGAAATCCGCAATAAGTTCCTGCCTGCGGATTTGTTTACATGCGCGCGTCTCAATTGCGACAATGATTTTTCTCGATGTCCATGACCACGAGAAAAATCACCGTACGCCGCATGTTTCATTTTACATCTATTTTCGGACCGTGGTTGCGCCGCAATTAAAGTGCACGGACACCCGATGCGACGCTAATGTGCGTCGATTGCGTAATGACTTTGCCGGAAACGCGCGCGCGAGCTTCTCTTGGCATTCTCCTTGGGGGCGAGCACGTCCACACCAATTATGTTGCTTGACAAATAGCTGGACATTAGCATGACGACGATTGGAATTAAATCGTCACGATGATTTTTCCTCGGATGATGAGAAAATAACTGTTCCAAGCATTTTATCTGCCATTTATACGTTTAATTAATTACAATCACAATAAAATAATCAATATTAACATTTTCTGAGATATTTTCCTGCGCATTTTTGTAAATTAATTGAGTTGTTCTGATTAAAACAACTTAGTAACTGATATGGCGGTTTTTTAACGGTTAAATTACAATTTGAAAATTAAAAATGCTAATCTGACAGCAATTGTCACATGAACTTCTGTCGAAATATACTACTGTCAATTAAAATTCTACAAATTCCCAGAAAAAGAAACTAATTAAACAGAAGAAAATGAAATTCGTTATATTTCGAGATGATTTATATATCAAATATCAATCAAAATGCAAATTCATCTTATTATTCGAATAAAGATTGCACGTCTAATGGGAAAATATACCTCCAAAGGATCTCAGGAAGATGGAGAAACAATGGCATATTGTGCAATTCATTGTTTGTATTGTACGAAAAGAGACATTTCCGGAGGGGACTTCAATATCATGCACGTGCGTCCACCAAGTACCGAATAGGTTATTTCCGAAGATGTCCTTTAACCTCCCCAAAAACCTCCCACAACCTTTACTCCGCCCCTCAAATGGTCAGTTTCACAAAGGATACATTACATACTTCACTGAGCAAAAGGGACCTTATTGAGATGCTCACAAGGAGTGGGAAAGGCTTCTCATTTTGAATATCATTTCACATTGAAACCATGTCTGTCATCGCCAACCCTTCATTACCCAACATACATACAACGCATACATATTTACATAAAGTACTTCAATTTAGCATTGAATATAAAATTAAGGAAGAGCAAGAAATCGAATTTTGGGAGGAAAAGAAACTCATTTGTAGGTGAATTTATTTGATATTTGATGCGAAATGATAATCAAATGTGAGGAAATATTTTATAGCAAAAAAAAGAACTTTAAAAGCTCTTTTCTTGAAAATAAAAAGCAACATAGTCTTCAAAACGGTTAAAGTTCTTTAAGATCGATCCCCTTTTGCTATAAAAATAATTAGAAGCGCCTTCATTTTCCATTATTGCCTATTGTGGTGAAGTTTAAAAGCTCCCCACTTTATGGTCAATTTCCAATAGCTATAAATCGATAATCTTTTGAAATTTATTTCCAAAAGAAAGCAATTTTATGGCAATTATTGGAAACCCCATGTTATGGGTAAATTATGGTTAAAAAATATGGTTCAATTATTTTTATAACAAGAATTTATTTAGAAAATATTTTTTGTACCATAAAAATAAGATTACTTTAAAAAAAACTATTACTATTTCAATTTTGAAATGTTCTATCGAACATTTAATCATAATTAATTTTATAGCATAAGTGAGTGTTTCCACTTAGCGAGTACACAGTATTTTTAAACTTTCACGTGATATGAACCATCTCTATAATTTTTTTCTCTACTCCAAATAGCAATTTACACTAAAATAACCCACTACAATAAATTCTAATAAGTTTCTAAGGGTTTGTAACAACTTTTAACGTTTTCTCTCTCTCTAAATTTTCTTTCAGGCAAGTTCAGGACGGTCATTGTACGACTCCCTCTTTGCCAACTGTTTGGGAGTATTCGGAGGGATAACCACGCAAAACGTGAGTGTTTTAAATGATGTCGCATTTCACGAATTATTACTCTCTGGGTGTTCCCATAAATTCCGCCTCAATTGAGATTTACGAAATTTGTGCGGTTGTTTCGTATAAGAAATAATCTAGGATTAGATGGAATTCCAATGGCAAAGATTCCATTTTGGAGTTCAAACACATGGTGACACATTTTCATAAATATTTATGATTGGCAACATTTCTGCTCTTGGGGATGGGGAGAAGGGGGTGAGGCATTCAGTGGGATTTTTTAGAGTCAAAGAGACGTTCACGTGAACGGAAATTGATTTTAAATCATCATCAAACCGTTTCATGCTACAAAAATGCATCATAGCGTGGGTAAGGTGATAGAAAATCGCGAAGAAAAAAAATTGTTGAAATGATTTGCAAATTGCACCACATCGGAGGTAAAATGGATGCAATTTAGGCAATATAATGGTGTGCCAAATGGATCATATTGCGCAGAAAATTGTCCATTTGTCA
Source organism: Lutzomyia longipalpis (assembly GCF_024334085.1). Classification (NCBI taxonomy): domain Eukaryota; kingdom Metazoa; phylum Arthropoda; class Insecta; order Diptera; family Psychodidae; genus Lutzomyia; species Lutzomyia longipalpis. Next base: position 27,022,863 of record NC_074709.1, read on the forward strand.
CTGTGAGCACAGAAAGGAGAGCTTCATTTTGGAGTGGGTGGCATGTCGCTTTTATGACGTGCAATTGAGAAAAGTTCGGTGGGTAACACCCACGTGTGAAGGAGGGCAATAAATTGTGCCGAGAGGTTGGAAAATATCAACAAGGGGGCAACATGAGAGTCAATTTCTATATATTGTTGATTTATTGGCTATACACCTCCCCTCCTCAACCCACTCTTGGAGGGAAAACTTGTTGGGTTGTATATGAATAGATGACAAACACACCAAACTGTAGCCTTTCTATTGAGATCACGAAAGGCCGGAAAGGATGCGGAGAGGAGTAGCCCAGAAGAAGTATATTTTAGCATATAAACCCTTAAATATAATACACCAAAAGATGCCTTCAGTTCACGTGGAAGGAGAGGAAATATCCTTTTCTTTCGGGGAAAATCGAAAAGTGATTTATTGAGAGGAAATTAATCACATAAATGGATTCCTTGCGATGGACATGATGGTGCTACTTGAGCTTATATAATAATTTTCAACAAAGATATATTGCGTTGTTGGCAAAGTTATGATTTTCTTTTAATTCTCTGCTTTGACGTAATTCCCATATGATTACTTTCTTATTGAAATTTTAATAATAAATTCAAAATATTTGAGAGGTTTAAATGGGAAAGAAGTTTATTCATTTTTAGTGTTGTCATAGCGGAAGATGTGCATTATGATAAACTTAATTTTATAGATGATCAAAAAACATTCAAGAAAAGTTGAAAATACTTTTTTTTATTAGGTTCTGCTAGGAAAACTCTGGAAAGATTTCCACGAAAAATATATAAACTGCTGACTTATAAATTTAAACGCATATGATTTATGCTTCGAGTTAAACCACGCAAATCTTCAGTGATTTATCGAAGCATGAACATTCAAAAGGTTTTTAAATTCATGAACAGAAAATTTAAAGAAATCATCAAATGAAGCCTTGATGCTTATGCTTTATGTACAAAAAAACTGAAAGCAGATGCAATTGGGGCGTGGTTTAGACAAATCTTTACGGAATTTTTCCCTCTTAACCTCAATGGATTATATAAAATTTAATTTAACTTTTTTTGAACATTTCTTGATTGCTTAAAATATTATTTATTGTTTTCAGTAATATCTTGACAGCTCACAAAAGAATAAACTTCTTCATTAATTTTTTTTTCGAAATCTTTTCGATTTTTTGTGAGTTTTGCTTCAATTTGTTGGAATCTAAAGTGAATAAACTCCTTTCATGAAATTTCATAAACAGACCTCACAAACTCCCACAAAACTATCAGCAGAATGAGCCAAACAAACTACTTTTATTAATCTAAATTTAATATATGAGAAAAGTTCTCACTTTGAGGGATTACTGAACATTCTTTTGGATTCTTTCGCAAAAGCCCTCAAAAAGCTTCCTCTTATTCTACATTATATATATAAAAGCTCTTCTGAAAGTTCGCAACATTTTCCATCTCACTTAAATACTCTTCGCTCGATATTCCTTGACACGCATGGATGGATGTTGGTAACAAAAGAGGACACCCACTCTCAAGAATTTCTCATTTAGGTGTATGGAGCGAATTTCAAGCTCATGAGTCGCATGTTACATATGTACATAGTACGGGGTGTAGTTGAAGCTTCTCCCACAATCATGAGGTGTGGTAACAGCGAGTTTAAATTACACCACCCACCCCCATCTTCATTTAATATTGTAATTGATTGGCATCAGTTGCAAATGCTGAAACTGCATGCCTGGAAGAATTTAATCCAACCCAGCCTCGCAGCAAGGATAATGCCATCGTGTGCCAAATGGGATTCCATTTGAGCCATTGGAAAGCCATTGATATGGATGGTGGAGAGGTCGGAATGATGAATAGCTCTCCATCAGACACTGCTACATGCAACAATCCAATTAACATAGAGATTCCCTCGATGTTTCTCAGAAAATGAAACTTCTTAATTGCCAAGGAGGTACGATATGGTTGTGAAGAGTTCCTGCTGAGGGTGGTGTAATTGCACATACACTGTGCAGTGCATCCTGGAGCTTCAATAATTATACAGCAGTGATGAGATGAAGGGGAAAGAATTAAAAATCTTGGCCATTTTGTGTGGAAAATTAAGCGCGCCATCTATCGGTAATTAATCCGGTGGATAAAAGACCAATACTAATGATCCACTAGCGAGGTATATTTTAAAGTTGATTGAAAAGAAAAAAATATTTAAAAATCTTTTGTCAAAGCAAACAGTCGTGAAATATTCTACATCAAAGCGTTTAAATTCGAATGTGTGTTCCATAATATATAGAATTTTCCTTAATTAAGAAAAATTCATGGAATGAGTAAAAATCCATCTCAAAGTTCATTTTCCCCATCGATTCCTCTTCAATGATTTTCATCCATTAATCAACACGCGTAAGAAATAAATTTATCCTCTCAAATTATGCAAATTTTCCCCACAAAACTTCCCTCCTACAAGTTTTGAAGAATTGTAATTAGAAGAGTTTCAGTTTGTTATATTCCACCCCCTTCTGTATGGCTGTGAAAGTTCCCAAAAACCAACCCGAAATGATGTGAACCACACTTAATACGTATTTTCACAGCGACATGCATGAAATTGGCAGATTTGGTGCAACATTTCTGGATGGATTTGATCCAACATTTCCAGCTATTTAACTCTATCAATTCTCACAACTATCCAAGGGCATGGAGACGGAATGAAATTCATGAATTCATGCATTCTCGTTGTCTTTTTTCTTCAATTTGGGAGTAGCATGTATTGGGAAAAAGGTTTGAGAAGAATGTGGAGAAAATTTACCAAGTTATGGAACATTTATTTTTCCAACAATAAGAGAATTTCTCTTGATTTTCTTCTACCATTTTAGTTTATTCATTGCAATTTATCTTTTTCATTTTAAATTATATTTTATTGCATGAATAATGGCGAAAGAGAATGTAATTTTCTCCCATTAAAATTCCACACTAGATGGCGTTTAATTGTTCGCGAGCCACCTAGTGGAGAAAACAATGGAAAGCTCTATTGCGATGCAGCCAACGTTAAATTGATTTTCTACCACGTATTAGCAATCAATCAACTATCGATCTAGTTTATTTAATTCAATTTTATCACACTTTCAACACGGTTTTAGCTGCACGTTCATTCGGAGAATTTGGCCCATTTTGCCCGGCGCTTTAATTAACAATGATAGTCAATTATTCATCAATGTGATTTTGCCTCTAAACTCAGGTCCATCAGTGTGACCTTTTTGCCTCCAAAAACAATCCTCATCGTCGTTCATGATTAATTACCTCTCGCAGGAAAATCCACCCTTGATTTTAGTTTGGACACATCGTGCAAAGTGGGGGCGGTGTGTTTGTACAAAATGTATAACATTCTGTGTAAACAATGTGCAAAAACTTTGTGGGAATTTTTTTTTATCAGTGTGGTGTAGCCAGAAAACCCGCGGAGTTTGTTTGGTCAGTCTGTCACTGACGGCTCCACGGTGGGACGGGGGGTGGGCACCGGACTATATGGGTGAAAGGTGATGATTGAGATTTTGTGTGAATTAAATATATGCTGCTCACATAAATATTTGTACAAAGCATTTCATGTGAGAGTTATTTTTGGTTGAAATTCCCCACAGCAAAGATTTTCCCACCCAGAGGTTCCAGAGAAATCACAAAATGCTTTCAAATATTGAATTTATATATTCTTCAAAATAAAGCCATGTTGCAGCAGATCTAATGCACTCCTCCAATTTACCTTGCAAACTCTCTAAGTAATGTGAGTAAAAACAATAAACAAACATCTGTTGGACCAACAAGGACTACGTAAGCATGAGATGCAATTTATTGAAGCATAAAATCATCCTAATTAAACATCTACAGAGGAGCGTATTAAATTAGTGGACATTGTGACTTGTTTACAATGTTCTATGCGAACCACAAATAATTATCTCTTTGGCTTGCATTTTTTTGAACCACTTGCATTTGAATTCGTTTAGAACTTCTGTACAAACCGGGCGTAACATATTTTTATGTAAATAACGAGTCGTTATAATATAAAAACGACATTGAATTTCTAACGTTTGAAATCTATCCATGGACTAAAAGAAGCAAAAGAGTGAATAGACTCCTTTTCAACTAGTCCACTTTGCCATTTTTCTACACTTTTTAACAAGCTTAAATCTCATTGAAAAAAGCCCCATAAAGCTCTGAAAAAAGCTCTCTTTCACATTCAATTTAAAGCAGAGAAAGAAAGTAGAAAAATTCCAAGAATGCAGAGAAAATTGAAGAATTGTGAAACAAGGAACAAGTCCATTTGAATTGGTAGAAAGCCCTTATATTTCACATGATGGATTTATTATTGTTTTCTTCCCCTCCAAGAGACAGTGAAGCAGATCAAGCTTGAAATGGGAGTTGGGGGTGTAGAATGAAAGCCTTGGGGAACATTTACGCAATGATTCCTTTATCCATTTGCTCCAGAATGGCATGAAAATCAAAATATGAGCAGCGGAAGAAGCGGAAATGATTGTGTGCGGGTGAGAAATTGAAGATGCTGGCACTCAGGCCTAGCTCTCTTGCCATATATAGTAATCATACCGTATCAATCCGTAAAAGCCCCTTCGGTGGAAATACACAAAAAGAGGAGAAAATGACGATAAAGAGGGTGAAGTGAAACAAAAAAGGCGGATCGTTGAATTTTTTTTCATCAGGTTGAGGGTGGTTTGACAAGATAAAATCTCCCCCTTTTATATATACCCAACAAACACCTTGCAACTTTAACTTTGGAAACTCTGAAGCAACGTTGCAAGAGAGTTTACTTCTTAGTTGCTAAAGTTGCGAATATGGTTGCATGGAAAACGATGCAGTATACTTTATCGCGATGTTGCCAAAGTTGCAAGATTTTCTTTATTATTTCAATAACTTGAAAAATTTAAGTGTTTTTGCATTCTAAAGTCTTTTCTACAACTCCATAAACATTAATTTACCTAAAGACACACTAAAATCTCAATTTTAAGCAAAATAATTAACTTTGAAAAAATCACTTAGAAAATAGTTGCAGGAAAGTATATATCAACGTTGCGCTAGTTGCAAAAAAATATCGAAAAAGAACAAATTTTCCTTGAAATTGAAGTTTTTTTGGACTCTAAATGAGTTTTATGCATTATTTATCCCTAAAATAATTATTTTTTATTGATAATTTATCAAAAATTGTTAATTTTATTAAATATAATTTATTTAGTTGCTTAAACGTTGCATCAGGGTATGATGGCGCAACCCAAGCACGTTTTGTGCCTATGTTGCGCCTTTCACCGCAAGGGGCGCGTCTATCGCGAGAAATAACCCAAAACAGACATAGAGTGGAATAGAAAAAAATGAGTCTGTCTCTTTCATTTATGTTTACAAACAGCAAAACTAGCGCCGCCCTGGTGGGTTGCTACCGAATCATTTTACAACGTTGTTGCAAAGGTTGCTGCATCGTTGCCTCAGAGTTGCAAAAAATGTCTAACATGGCCGACGGCATAAAAAAGTTGATTTTTATTTCATTATTCCGAGCAATTGGGAGCCCAAAATGATGTGGGAAGGCTTTCTTAGGGATAGTTGGGTGCATTACTTGTGTTTAAATAATTAATTAAAAAAAATTAAATTTTTGACCCCCCAAAAAAAACAATTTTCGGTATAAAAAAATTAAGAAAATTGAGATGGGAGCATCATTTAAGTTCCTTTGAGGCGATTTCATGACGGTAGAACCGCATGGCATATTTTTTTTCATTTGGAAAAAATCTAAAAACTCTATTATTAAATAATATAAATTATCCATTAGAGTTTGTCATTTATTATGATGGGAATATGGACGCCATATGATTATTATGAGTGTGTACCATATTTCCCTCCATTTATGACAGCGGAATGTTTTGAAATATTTTTTGAAACATTTTTGTTTCAAAAAATTTTAGTTGCGAGACGGTATACGGGAAAGGATATTTCAGAGTTTTGCAACGTTGAGGCAACTAGTTGCGGCAACGCAGATATCTATTGACCATCTACTGCGAGACAACGCAGATATATACCGTTAGGCATGGTTGCATTGTAGTAAATGTAACTCCGCGCAACGTTTAGGCAATTATCAATGGTTTGTTGGGTAATTTATTGTGTATGTATATAGGTAATCCTTCACATATTCATCATGTTATGCGAGATCCAATTTGACAAGACAATGGGGATGACAAACTCGATGGGGAGGAATTAAAGTGCGAAGAGGATCAGTCCTCGGTGGTGGGGGTGCTGCCCCTGCTGCCAGAAAGGTCAATTTAGAATGATGAGAGCCTTATGGAAATTTGTCTTGACTTCTTATCAGACAAGCAAAAGCTCGGTATGTGTTGCTTTTCATTTTCTTTCTCCCCCTCGTCCAAAGGCACCCCTGTGGTGCTTTTCAGCTTTTCATAACACACAAGATCCCATCTCTGTGTCATCCCTTGAGGAGATGGGGTGCGGTAACAGCACCCACTCCCCTATTCGTGTTCAGCAAAAGTGTCATCTTTCAACCGATATTAAACAATACGTCAATCAATATAATGCCAGAAGTCTCCCCCTGGAGAGGAGATATTAAATTGATTACTGTGCCACTTAGCCTCTTTAGGGATGACTTCAGAAGCCCCATCATATGTACTCTGTGTAATTAAGTGGGTGGAGAGCATTTTTTTTCTTTTGCCCTTTTTTCTCTCTTTCATAGCCGTTACTAAGCACATAACTTAACACAAAATTCAATTTTGAAAGTTCTCTTTTGGGGGTGGAAAAGTTTAGGCAATTCCTTATAAGTTAGAATTCCGTGACCTTTAAAGGTCTCTCTTATTTACTTTTTCCACAAGCTTAAAGAAAAAGTAAATGTCTAGACTGCAGCTTGTCTCCATGAATTGTTTTGAATTAATCCATAAATTATTTTTCAAATAATTTTTTCTTTTAGTTTTTGGAGTTTTCATCTTTAATTTGCTTTAATTTCTTTCTTAATATACAAATATTTATTGTTAGAAAAATCACAAAATACTTCTTTCTAGCTGTGTGAGCTTTTAAAAGCTTTATTAAGCTACAAGTTCATATAAGTTTGTATCAACTCCCTTTAATTTCTTATCAAACTTCTTGGAACATTTTATGATTCAGAAGGTGCTTGTGGGAAATAAAATCATCGATATTGATTATGATACCATTAATCGCCCCACAAGTATAAGGGAGCTAAAACTCGGAAAACTTGTCCTTAAAATCATTTTCATCTAAACTTCATAAATGAACTTTTTATTGGTCCATAAAATACACAAAACTCCCTCTCTCTCTCTCTCTTACTTTCATATCATGTTGTTGATGCAATAAAGTTTTCCCTCAACAGTGTTATGAATTTTGAATCCTCGATGGTACTTCAATGTATGAGAAATCCCCTTAATAAAGTGCTATGAAAATATTATTTCTTCCAACTACTTTTGTATGTATATACATTTTCTTCTTCCTCACTACATTTGGGATAATTGAATTTTTTGTTCGTAGTTTATATTTACTAAAGAAATTCTTTTGCAGGTAAAATGTAAATTTTTCAGTCAACGGGGGATGATTTTAATGCATATAATCCTTTGGAGATTCCTCTCGAAAGAATATTGTGAAAAATTCTCTTTGATTTATTTGCCGAAACAGTTGGAAGCAAAACTTCCACTCTACTTGCGCTCAAGAATGTAGCTTTTTATGATAAAGTGAGATGAATGAGAATTCTAGCTCCGCATTCTAGCATTAATAGAACAACAAATAAACACAAAAATTGTGTGAGAAAGTTTCCTTGAGGAGTGTAAATTGAGGAATGAAGTTTATTCGTTTGGAATGCAAATTTGTCTTAAATGAATTTTCAAAAAGTTAATTGTTATTGATGCCATGCAACATCCCATAAATCTCACAAGCTTTTGCTTGCGGAATCAACACACACATCCGTTCAATCTTTCGTATGTACAAAATATTTCACATATTGCATTTCCATGTCCATTTTATGCTGCAAATTGAAAAGTTTCCCACACATACGAACGATTGTTTTCCAAGCACTTTTCCTAGCTTTTCACTCACTCTCTCCCTCGTATTTTAGCTGCACTTCCGTTTTAGAACAAACCTCCCCCGGATTTGGCAACGCAAAAACTTTCGTGCTACGTATCAAATAAAATAAATATTGAAATTCAATTAAATCGCAGCATTAAATGCATCACGCAAAAAAATTCAGCACAAACATGTTTGCCAAAAAACCCCAAAAAAGATCCATAAGCAAGATAAATTCTTAACCTACAAAGAGACAGAAACTTTTTAAAGTATAAGGAGATCCCGCGACGATCGACATGATAAACAAAGCCACGACATCCGATGTAATTTCATTACAAAGTTTTCCACCCCAAATTCGATTTGGAAGTTTGTCGTCTATGGAGGAATTTTCACCCAAAAAAAGAGGAAGAAGAAGAAATTTAGTATTCAACATGTGAATATTAAATTTCTCTACGTGACCATGATCTGATATTGAATTTTATCCTCGTCCAATGATTACGTTACAATGGAATTAATTAAATCAATTCGTATTCACCTTTTTTTTCCCACGCAATGTTTTGTATGTGTGAAGAGGTTGGAAAGTTTTAGGCCTTATTGAGCAATGTTTTTTAAATTAGTTTTTAAGCTTTTTTAAACAAATTGAAAGTAATTCAGGGCGGGAAGAAAGATTTTGGGTCAATTTTGATGGGATTTGAACCTGTGTTTGAATGCTATTATTACGGATTTGAATGGATAATGCATTTTAAACCGCTCGGCTACGAAAAAGGAGAGAAGAGGATGTTGTTTAGATGCGTTCCAGTCTATTTAATCATTTTTTACTTCTACTTTATTTTTATACGAAAATTTATTTAACCCTTTCGCGTTCTTTAGGTCACGCGAGCATGAAACATTTTATTTTCTTGGAATTTAATTTATTTAAATATTTGTCCAAGTTAAAATTGAATTGAATTTACGTAAATAAAGGCTAAAGAAGACGTTCTGGTTGCAAAAAGTCTACTTAAAGCTTACTTAGAGAATAAATATCGTTCTAAAAAAGAGAGCATGTTTCAATGTTTCTATTTTTCATGCGGACGCGAAAGGGTTAATTTAAAGAATTATTCAGTGTACAAGAAAGAAAGAAGCATTCGAATCAGGCCATTTTCCCCAATAATAATTATAGTAAAAGCCCATAAAATTCTCAAAGTTTCTCACTTGAAACAATAAACTCTAAAATTACGCTAGAGGGCCTAAAACTTTTGTACGCACCCACGTTGTGCTTTACTAGTTAATACATTTTGTTTGGTTTGCTAAACAAGAATAAAAAATAGTACCTATGTAGTGTGAATAGCACGTGTGATGGACATTTTAAAATTGCTGCATTTCATCGCAACAATTTGGTATGTGATGTACAAATTGGAATTTTTACAGCAATCTCTTGTATTTGAATATTCTATGAGCATTCAACCCGAAGGTTACATACACCGCGAAATTCTCTTATTTTACAATTTATGTTAAAACACGGAAAAGCATTCCATCCCCCCCCCCCTCCATACGGAAATTACTTTTTTTTGCATTGAGAATTTCATATTTAGCAGCCTGCCGCGTAATGTGATTTTTACGTACAATTTTGAGGTAATTTTTATGGATTTTTTTCTTGATTATTTTTTTTTGTAATTTGGACTCACCCTTCTTTTTCCAGAAAATATGTTATATGTACCAGAATAATTATTTACAAAATATTTAATAAATGTTTAATATCCTCACAGCTCATGTTAAAAAAAAAGCTTTTTGAATGATTCTACAAACTAATAATGAAATTTCTATTCTCAGCAATTAAATGAGATATAAAAAAACAAACAAACATATTGGAATTTAAGCCTTCCACTCAACCCATTGAATACTGAGAGAATTTTTATTAATATAATCCAATTTCAGAATATTTAATAAATAAAAAGTCCTCACTAAATTCAATACTTGATCAATGATTTGATGAAAAACATTTTGCATTGATATGGATGAAAAAAATGTCATTAAAATCCCTGGATTTTGATTAAAAAAGAAAAGCGAGAAAAAATATTAATAACAGCATTATTAAAATTGATTACCTTCATACGGAAAATGTGAGGAAAAAAGACTAACGAGGATTGGTTTTTTTGCACTATACAAGGTAGAAATATTCGAGAACTTAAGAGATGGAATTTCTAATATTTCTTAAATATATTTTTTGTAAAATTCTTTTATTGATTTCCCAAATTCATTTCACGATTTTATTAAAAAATATTTTCTATTTTTTGGCTATTTTAATGCCTAAAAGAATTTATTTTATGTGTCACGACTACAAAATCTCAAAATTCCCATCATATAAGAAAAGGAAGAAAATGAATTTTCAGCTAAACTGCGAAGGTTTTGTTCAACATTAACTGTGTGGAAGTTGAATAAATTACCTAATTTATGATTCTTTAGAAAATATTTTCTGCAAGTTCCTCTGCAGATGGAGGTGGTCTGGTTGTTTTTGACCCAAAATGGAAATGATGTTTTCCATCCTGAGATTCATCTTTTCCATATGGGACATGGGCCAAATGCCATTGAGAATGAAATGAAATTACCTCACATTGTGGGCCAAATTGCCACCACAATTGGGTTAACTTTGTAAAAGAATTCTGGCCACGGGGCTCGTCATCAGGTTGGGGGTCTTCGGGGCATAAAAATGTTAAAAGAAACCGAAATAAGGCAACGGAGAGGGGAGGGGGGAAGCAATTGATTCCTTATTCAGTAAAATTGTAGCTGCATCAGCAATTTCACTGAAACTTTTCTCTCCAAAGGCACCCAAAGAGTTGCAGCAATGATGTGTAGCTTCATTGTGCGAGAAGTTATGTTCACATTCAAGTGCCCTATATATGGTAGATATGACGTACTAAAGGGAATTCCTCAAAGGATCAAATATGATGCCCTCCTCTCTCCCCACAGCAGCCCCAAAGGAAATCCCACAAAGATTTTCCACATAACTCTTAGATGGTGAAAAATTGAATTTCTCAATAAAGCCATACGTGCGTTGAAATTGAATTGAGCATCTCATTTCGCCCTCCTCACCTAATTTAATTCAACTGCAAATGGCAATTTGTTTGTTCTCCGTACGCAGTGGACCCTTTTCCGCCCCCCCCCCAGTTCCAATTCTTAGCTTTGTTTGCTAAAAGGGAAATCTTTGCCACTGACTGACTCAACTTGGTGCACTCAACAAAGGCTCTTCTGGGAATTTGATACAAAATACAAAAGCCACAAACATATACTTATGTAGCCACATATGCTCTACGTACATATGTATGTAAAGCTATATATATATAAATTTTTTACATGCAAAAGATCCCTGTTAAATCCCCTTTGAAAATCAATGGCAAGAAGATTGGGCATGGCAAAAGGAATCAAATTATAAATAATGTTCCATTATTTTGGGGGAAAACAGGGAGAAAACAGAGAATATTTAATCAGGGTTAGATTTGAGGGAAACAACACGTGTGTTTATCTTGTCAGGTAAGAAGAAACTTATCAAGCCACCCCCTCGCTAAATCCATTTCTACCTGATAAATGAGATTGGAGATGAAATGCGAAGAATTCACAAATCAACCGTATGTTGAGTTGATAAATATTTAATTTAATGTACTTAATTGGAAAAGTTCCTTTAGTCATTCTTTGTTTATTTTATTCCACAACATCCCCTTTCTGCATGTGATAGCTCCCAAAGGGATGAAAAAAGCATTTTCCAGGGAGAAAATTTTCATAAACATTCCCTCCGACATTTAATTGATTTTCATTCTTTTGCGAAAAAATGTTTTTTCAACATTTAATTGCATATCGTGTAATTATTTCAATTATGTTGAACATTACATAAACAAGATTGCAATGTTTAGCATTTAAATCGCTTTTAATTGGAGGAGGGAATAGATTATTATTGTGTGCGTGGGTTCAATTAGCTTGCAAAAATATTTTACAAAAGAAAATTCAACCCACTGCAGAAGAAGCTGAGAAATTCGCGAGACATGTTGGAAGTACAAAGATAAATAAAATTGGGATAATATTTCAATTATTTGACATTTAAGTGTCGAATGTCAAATAAACGTGGGATAGAATGTCGAACGTTAGAAAAATATCAAAGACAATACAGGATATAATGAGACAAAGAAAAATAATTGAACATCTTTTGGATTAGGTGAATTTTTCATTAATTAATGGAAAACTTGGAAATTCGGATACAAAATGTCAAATGTTTTGGTATTCTGAAATAATTGTCAAACGTTAGAAAATTAATAAATAATATATTAAAACGTTACAATCGTTACAATTTAAAAAAAAAATAGAGCTTTGAAGCACATACAATAAATAATAGATAAAGTTAGTTTCAAATATTTTAGATTATGTATTAAGTTAATTCAGAGAATGATGAAAAATCTGGTAGAATTGGCCAATTCTTTGATTAATTGATAATTTTTTTTCCAAACGTTTATGTTTGATCTGTTCGACTTTAAAAAAAAGTTTCAGAAGTTCTTACGTTAAATTTTAAAATTTTCGGTTAATAAATAACTTTTCTAAACATTTTTAAAATCAGGGTTCCAAAAAGTTCTGTTAAAAAACTTGGGGTTAAAATTAAAAATCATTCCAAACATCCAATAAACTTCTTCAAAATATTCCCCTGATGTCAGCATCGTGCAAAATCTTCTCAATCTCCCTCAATATGCTTAATCATTAATAACAATTTTTTTGCACAAAATTCAATAAGAAGTTTTCTTTAAAAATTTCCCCCCGTAAAATGAAAATTAATTTTCCACGTGCCCTCCAATCTCTTTGCATTATAAAACAAGCAAAGTCAGAGCTTACAAGTGAACAAGAAGAGCAAGAGAACATCGAGGGTGCGATTGGAAAACACGGAATTTGGGGTAAAAAAAATACGAAGAATCCCACATTGCTCCTCCTTTTGTGATTGAGCACATCGAGTTGTTACAATGAAAATTCCTGAAAATTTTTTTCATCTTCTACGTAAAGTTTAGAGTAGTTTGAGGAGGTTGTAGAGCATATAAATTGCCCATAAAACATGCGAGAATGAATTAGTGCGAATAGAGCATGTTTTTGAGCTTTTGGAATGATGTATTTTGAGAGGATTCACCACGGTTCCTCCCTCCTGTGAATATGAGCTTTTATATGTCTCAGTATGCAGTGTTTAAGGTAAAGCTCCCTGAAGCTCTTTTTGAAGCTCTTCTTCATGAACACGACGCGCTTTACTTTTTTCTTTGGCTCCCTCATCACAACTTTTGGTATGAAATTTCCCACCTTAAACACTCCCAAAGTGTATCAACATTTTGATGGTATTTGTATTGATTTTTTGACACACAAAGCATCGTCTTTTGTAGCATAAAATGCATTTTTCTTTTCTTTTTTTTTCCGAAGAATATTAAGAAACTTTACAACGTCATCGTTGTTGTGGGGAAATTCATCAAAAGAAATCTTTTCAGCTTAAGTATTTTCCATATACGAAGAACATTCTACAGAGGGATGTTTGTATTTTCCCTAGAATCATCTTTATAATTGCACAGAGCTTGGGGAGAAATAAAATATTTGTGATTTCATCTGGTAAAGATCAAAATATTCATATTTTATGAGATGCATTGCACAAGGGAAGAATTTTGTTAAGAAAAATGTTTGATTTTCTCCCACATTCTGCCATTATTAATGGTCGCGTGGAGCAGGAGAAAAATAGGAAGACCAACAACTCGCTCAACGGATGAAGAATGTACTTAAACCATTTTTTTTACTTTTCTCTGTTAAGTGGGGAAAGTTCTGCATTTGGGGAGCTTTGAAAAATTGCTGCAGAGAGGTTGAAATAAATATTTATGAAGATTTTTATATGTTATAAAAGCGATAAATATCAAAAGTTTTCATAATAAAATATGTAAAAATGAATTTTCTTCTATATGTATTTAATTTTGTGAATATCCGTCCAGAAACTGAGAAAATCAAAATTTTTACGCTAAATTGTTTGTTAGGAAAAATTCAACATGGCGGTTCAACCTTTTTAGGATAAAATCTAAGTTTTAGTTGAAAAAAATATTTTCCAGCTTGGAACTTTCAAGAGTTTTAAAAACCCTGAAAGGGTTAAAGAGACGCGATATATTGAGCTTTTTATGTACTTCCGTGAAGGGAAATTATTTATTATTTCTGCAAAATGAGGAAGAAATGTAAATTTAAATTATCTGTTTTTCATTTCATTGGTGAAATTTCCACGTAATTTTTTAAAATAACATTTCTGCGAAATATTTGAATTTCCCTTAAATGTTTTGCTGAACTTTAAAAGCGTCAAAAAAGCTCTCTGAAAAATCATTCAGTATTTTGAGTGTTTTTACGTTAGAGAAAACAAAACGGATGTTGATCAACGGATGATAGTGAAACAAATAATAGTTTATTAATCGGAAGTTAAAATAAAAGCTATAGATGAAAGCTTTTCTCTCAAGAAAGAACATAAAGCTTCTGTTTATTTTTTATACATTTTATTTCATAACAAAAGCTTCAGGCTAAAAATCAAAATCTTTTTTTTATGCAAAAAAATATTCAAAATGCATCGTTTCGGTTAAAATATTTTCAATTAATTTACCGACAGCTCTTGCAAACCCCTTTGGGGGTTTTAGGAGGGAGTTTTGGAATAACCCCAAAATAAATTTGCAAGCTTATAAAGTTTTTTTCTGTAGCTACATATGCCTTCCCAGGCACGTATTTTCAGTTAACCCACTGAGGCAAAAAAAAAATACGAACGCTGCTCATCAAATTTCCCCAAAAAGTGAAAAGAGAAAAAATATGTTTTCGTTCAAGTCAATTTCATGCATGAGCTTGGGATGTTTTTAATAATATTTTTTTAATTTAATTTCTCCTCTGAGTATTGATCTTCTCACACTCCCCCATTTTTCGCTTTTGTAGGAATTAAAGGGGTTCGAATATTACTTTATAGTAATATGGTAGAGAGTGGGAAGATTTATTTGCAATTCAATTGTAATTTATATCACAAATATTTACTTCCTACTTCCAATGGTGGTGAAATGAATTATTTTTACACATTTACTGAGCTATTCAATAGAGGAATAATATCAAATAGTGTGATTGCAATTCATTTGAGAAGAATTAAATCCAAATTTACGAGAAAATGCATCAAAATGTCGTTAAAACGCTTTAAAAAGTTAACCCTTTAAGTATCATACATTGACGTATGACTTGAAATGTAATATTTTCTTCCTAATTGTTTGTATGATTCTGAGAAGCATCAAACGAATAAATATAGCGATTAAACGATCAATGTTTTCATGTTTCATGATGGTGGCAAAGGGTTAATGAAACTTCATCTTGATCTTTTTAAAAATTCTATAAGAATGTTCCTAAACAATGTTGATTTCTTACATCTTAAAACTTAAAAAAAAGATTCAAAAAACCCCAACTAAACTATTTCTTAACGATCTTTAATATATTCTTGAAAATCTTTTCGCCATTTTGGAATTCCAACGCCATCTTGTAAAAGATAAAAATTGTTAAAAAAAAAACTTAAAGTTTCATAAAATTTTTTTAAAAAAACTCAAGAAATACACAATTTTTCTCGTAAGAAAATATTGGAACTGAGAAACCCTTATTCTGGTACAAGAAACTAAATATTGGGAAACCTCTTTAGCTCCAACCGTGCTCCAACACAAGAAAAATGGAGCTTTCCAATGAGATTCCAATACGCGCGCATTCGCAACGGACGTTATTGCGAGAAATTTTTCCATTCTCTCCATTCCCGCCCAATTCCCGTGAGTTTTCCCGACTATTCCCGTCAGGAATTTGGCATCCGCGCTTTTTTCTGCAAAATCTCTGCAAATTCCCGGCTGGAGTTGTTTTTTGTTGCACAAAAACCCAGTTGGGGGTCCAAATTGCGTGACGTGCGTGAAGATTTTGCGGGTGGTGGTTGGTAAAGTGCCATAAAAGCGGGAAATAGAAGCGGCGGCCGTGACTGAGGGCGTCCGTCCATTTGTTCAAAGTGACAAGTTGACGCGGGGGCGCGGGCGTAGCTGTCAAACACCCGGATAGAGAAAAAAAAAAACAAAAGAAAAGAAGCCAGTGAAAAGTCCATCTACAGCGTCGTTTCCATCCAATGTTTCTACAGATTCACCATGGAAAATTACACGGGCATCATGGAAAATGAGTACAGTGCCGCTGTGGACTATGCGGCTGCTAATTTGTCACAGGCGTTGGTGCAGAATGCCGATGACATGCAGGGGCGGCGTCCGGATATGATGGAGATGAAGCATCCAGGGGCACCGGAGGAGTATGTCCAGCGTGGCACGATAATTGCGTCGAATTTGCGTGAGGAACTCAGTGAATTTGCATCGACAATTGGGCAGGAGGAAGCCATCAATGCACCCCCACTGCTGCCCCAGGAAGCCACTGAGAGTATGCCACCACCTACGGGGGAGAGTTGCCATGAACCCACGGATACCGTGGCACCATCACAGAATGAGGAGGAGAGTCATCAACAAAATAACACAATTCCCGCGGGAGAGCAGGAGGAGGAGGTGGAGGAAAACATTCAAAATGAGGAAGCTCAAGTCTCCGGAGAGGTAGCTGAAGAAGAGACAACTGTGGAGGGTGAGGAAGCAGCAGCAGCAGTTCCAGAAGGTGAGGAAGAAGAGGCACACTCATCAAAATCCCCCGAAGCCACCCAGGAAGCACAAAATTCCCGCGCAAAGGAGGAGGAATTGGATAAAAATCAATGCCGGGTATGTACGTCAAAGGAAAATCTCGTGGATATCTTCTCGCCATTCGATGATTCCGTGATAAGCGATAAGATTCAACAAATCTGCAGGACAGTCAAAATTCTCGAAAGGGATTTCCTGCCACACTTCATCTGCGGCGCCTGCGTAGAAAAGCTCAAGATTGCCCTGGAATTCAAGGAGACCTGCGAGAATACCGACCGTGAGCTCCGCCAAAAGCTCAAACGGAGTAAGAATAAAGTTCGACGGAATACGGAATTTGTCATCATTGATGCTGACGTCTTTTCGGATTCCAACTCTGAGGAGAAGAAGCGCACGGATGATGAGGAATTTCACCTGTCAGACGTAGCAGGTTCCCCATCGGATTCCGATGTGAGTTTCAAGGGCACAGAGAAGCCGAGAAAGTACAAAAAACGCGGACGTCCCCCAGGCCCATCACGAAGAGGTAGACGCCCACGCAATGATGTGGTATTCATTGCAGCACCCGGAAGTGATGCAGAGGAAACACCACCGGATACAAAAAGAAAATTCCGCGGGAAAAGCCTGCAATGTCAGACATGCAGTGAGGTATTTGCCAGCCCGGCCAGCTTGTCAAAGCATGTGTGCAGCAAAAATGACGAAGTGGATGCCCTGCAGGAGGATCCCATTGATGACAATGACGACGATGAGGATAAACCCCTTTCAAAGCGCCTAAAGAGCGCCAAGAAGGAAACCCAACATGAGTGCAAATTTTGCCGGCAAACCTTCCGGACGCTGCAGGAGATGAAGCGTCACAAAGCGGAAGAGCACACTGGGGAAAAGCCCTTCATCTGTCGCATCTGCAATAAGACCTTCAAGCTTGCCCAGAGTCTCAATGGGCATTTGCTGCGTCATGAAAATGAAGAGATTAACATCTCTTGTGCACAGTGCTGGAAGTACTTCCCGAATAAAAAGGAACTCCGGAAGCACGAGATGGTGGCACATGCGGTGGCGTTCACGTGTGACAAGTGCAAGAGAAACTTCACATCCCAGACGCGTCTCAATAATCACAAACATCAAACCTGTCCCGGTGTGGTGGTGCCGAAGAAGAAGCAGGAGGCTGAGGCGTCCGTCGTGGGCAGAGATCTCTTCAAGTGCGTCGCCCCGATGACTTCCACCTACTGGAGTGACTCCTTCAGCGAATAAAAAATCCTCACCGCGTGTGTTTTCTGCTTCTCCTGTCCTCCTTTCCCCATTTCTCCTCCACGCCCCCGCCCCTTTAAGAATGTATCGTGTTTTCTGTGCAAATGCCATGAGCGAGAGATGAAAGACGTAAGATAATAAATTTCTTATATAACAAAAGGACGCCAATCATTCCCCCTCTCGTGTCATCGAAAAAAGTTCCACAAAAATCCACTATAGAAAAAAAGGAAGCGTCCCTGGATTCCATTTTGCAGACAATCTTAGAGATTGATTTGAATTTCTTTTCTCGCAAACTAAAACATTCAATGTGTAGAGTTGGTTAATAAATTCTTGGCTTTCACTAGTTGAGGGAACGTCTTTGATGGTCAACTATTTTGCATTTTTTTTAGGAAGAATGTAGCCCAGAAGAGCAGCAGTGTTTCAAGATGGCGTGAAGTTTTCAAAATATTGAGCAATAAAACGTCAAAAATTGTAGTAGTCATTTTAAAATAAAATAGTTTTAAATCAAAACCTTGTCTTGGGATTAGTTCTCTATAGATAGATAAGTTTGGAGAGAAAATCTCAACAAAATTCAAAGAAAAGGAATTGATGGCGGAATGTATGAAGGATGATCCTCTATCGCAGAACAATTTTAACCCATTCCATCTTGTAGAGGATCAAAAAACATTGAAGAATCGCGAGAGAAACTCCCCAAAATCCACTGGGATCACATCGAAAAGTGCAAATAAAAATTGCCAAAAAATTCAAATATTGCGACGCCATTCGACGTCTTTTTTTCCTATAAAAAATGTTTCAAAAGTTTTCTGTAGACTTGTCGCTCATTTTCTGTAGAGTTTTTTTCTAGTCAAAATAAATGTTTATTTTTTCGTTTCTGGAGTGATTTCTACATCTAAATCAGGTGATGCACAGCGAAATGAAGCTGAGGGAGGTTGATAGAACCAGCCCCTTGCAAATCAAAACAAATATTTTTACATTTTTTTGGGCCTTTTTGGCAGTGAGAATTTAAGCAAATCTTACCGAGTTGAATCCCATCCAACGCAATATACCTGATTCAGATGTAGAAATCAGTTTAGTAGTCAGTATCCGGAAACATTCGACGGAGTCATCAAGCAAATCATGACCAGCACGGAAGACATTTCTGAGAGTCGCAGAACTAACTGCCCTCAAAGCTATTCTGGGATTCCTCCGGAAAGTCTCCTTCCGCGGATTGTAACACTGAGGAAGTCCACAAAATCTTCATCACCGTCTTCCCATACATCTTTCCCAAGAGCAATGACTTCCTGGAGCTGACAAAAGTGATTCTCAACTCTCATTTTGCCTCTCAGAGTTCTTTTCTGCAGAATGCCCACGAGGTTTTGCTGTAGAAATTGGGACTTCCGGAAGCGAAAGATTTGCTCCGGCACATTGAAATTGAATCAATGGGTAGTGAACAGAAATTCCATGTCCTCCTCCTTGTTGCATCCACTCTCGAGGAGGCTGCAATGTCAAGACATCCGGAAGTCTCATGAAATTATTCACAGCAATAAACTCGCAATTAGTTTGTTTTCTCAGTGCTTTGAGAGTATCATTAGATGCACAGACTTCCAAGGAGCAGAAGATTTCACAGATTCAGATGTAGAAATCACTCCAGAAACGAAAAAATAAACATTTATTTTGACTAGAAAAAAACTCTACAGAAAATGAGCGACAAGTCTACAGAAAACTTTTGAAACATTTTTTATAGGGAAAAAAACGTCGAATGGCGTCGCAATATTTGAATTTTTTGGCAATTTTTATTTGCACTTTTCGATGTGATCCCAGTGGATTTTGGGGAGTTTCTCTCGCGATTCTTCAATGTTTTTTGATCCTCTACAAGATGGAATGGGTTAAAATTGTTCTGCGATAGAGGATCATCCTTCATACATTCCGCCATCAATTCCTTTGTATCAAAAAAAAGTCCACAATGCATAAATCGGGCGCAACTTATTCACGAAGATCAACCACCTACCTTGAAAGGTGTTCAAAATTATTCCAAGGTAAGTTTTTTGCATCTCAAATCATTGATTTGGCTTCAAAAGATGTAAACATGGCGGTTATGGTCATTCTGCAAGTTACCCTCCTGAGATTGAACAGAAAGACCTTTTTGGGGTACTTCCATGCTTGAAGATCCTTTTACATTCACAAAAACACTTCACTGTTACTTAAAAATAAAAAGAATTAGAAGCTTTTTCTAATTCTTTGCACAGTGTTTTCATTTTACTTTTTCCTTTATCACGTCTGTCGCTGATGTTTTAAAACTTCTTTGAAACATAAGTAGGTACGTAAAAAAATAACGCTTTTTTAGCTATTGTTTCAGGAGTTTGAAAACGCAAATGGCGACTCCGCGATTGATTTCTTCAAGATGGTGACTTTCTTATCTAAAAAACATTTATTAATTTTCTTAAACACCTGAGTATCAACGCAGAGTAACTAACCGAAAGATTTAAAACGAAATATTTGAAAAGGTTTAAATTGGATAAAATTAAGAATATTAACTTCCGCATTTTCATCGTTTATTTACATAAATTCTCATAAAATATAAACTGCAAAGATAAAAATTAAATATAGCATGGATGGAACAGTATAAAGCGAAAGAACGGTAAGTAAAACTTACGGGCTGTGATTCTTTCTTTGACAGTGAAAAGTGAAATTGACTGAAAATTGAGGATGGGCAAATTTTGAGGAAGGCTTTCTCGCGTACCGAATCACAGCCAACGCGCAGATAATTTGTGAAATGCCTTAATCGTGGGCGTTGGCTGTGATTCGGTACGCGCGAAAGCCTTCCTCAAAATTTGCCCATCCTCAATTTTCAGTCAATTTCACTTTTCACTGTCAAAGAAAGAATCACAGCCCGTAAGTTTTACTTACCGTTCTTTCGCTTTATACTGTTCCATCCATGCTATATTTAATTTTTATCTTTGCAGTTTATATAAATTTATCTTTGCATTTTTATATGTATATATATAATGTATATATCTATGCATTTATATATATATTATTTTATTTTATATGTGTATATATAAAATGCCCCGCTTCGCGGGGCGTTGGACTTATGCAACTCAAGGTATGACATGTAAACTTTAAAACGCGATATCTCCGGAATGGCTACATAGATTTTCTTCATTTTTGGCATGGTGATAGATACTATAGTCAACTATAACATATCAAAATTTGAAGCAATTCTATAAAGCGGTGCTCGAGATATTCATCGAAAACTCATCGAAAATTTTGTTTTCGATTTTAGCGCCACTTTCGGTCATTTCTTGAACTTGCAATGTTCCGAGCAGTTGTAGGGCTCATTAATATCTCTCATTTGAGCCCAAGTTGATCAAAATCGGTCAAGCCGTTCTCAAGTTATGGCCGATTTTCGATAAAAAATTTTGGCGGCCATATTGGCTAAACGGCTTGGCCGATTTTCGAAAATAAAGTATCGTTTGAAAGGTCTTGATGGTCTCTACAACATATCAAAATTTCAGACCTCTAGCTATTACAGGGGCTGAGATATAGCGAAAACAAAATTTTGAGGTTATTCAAAATGGCGGTCGCGGGGGTGGGGGGTTGGATTTGACTTCATAATCGGATGTCTTCCACCCGATATATGAACTTTGCCGTTGACCGCAAGTCTCTATCTATTACCGTTCTCTTGTAATTTAGCGAAAGGTTCCGGACGGACGGCCGGACGGCCGGACGGAAAAATTTTTGGCGCATACGTTTTTTGGAATGTGGGGACCCTAATTCGTGCTCATCCCAAGTTTGAGCCCGATCTGACGACTTTGCATTTTTGAGTGTACACAGAAGCTGTGCTTCTTTGAAGAAAGAATCACAGCTAATAGGTAAGCTAGCAAAGAGAACTCACGCATGATGTGCTTAAGATTTTAACATAAAAACGTACTTATTAATTTTGGCTCAAATATTTCAATGAATAGATCGAAATTAGGCAACAAAAGATAATTTCTTTGGTAGCTTGTCTTTCATTACACGTCTTCTTTGAAATTAAAGAATTTTCTCCAAAAATCCTTTCACATCCAAAACCCAGAGCTTTAATTAGAAATCTCTCGCAGTAGAAGAGAAAATCATGTTGAGAAAATTCGGAAATTCCCCGATTTATTGCAAATCCCAACAAAATGAATCTTTTGATGCTAAAATTAATATCTCTCGTTTCTGCATAAATTTCTTCATGCAATAAATTAGTAATATGAAGGAGAATCTTTTGCAAGAGAGCTGCAATTCTGGACAAGAATTTCTCCTCGATATGAAACCTCTCTCCAAAGTAATATTAGGGCTAAGCATTCCTTTCCTTATTGGAAGAGCTTTATATATGAGTTCAGGATTGAATTTGTGCGGGATTAATTAAATTCAAATGGAGAAAATCAATTCACTGAACAATTTCTAATAAATTTTCCGTTGAGGCATCGTCCCTTTTGGGGGCTTTAGCAGCCCCCCATGGATGGTTTTGAAATGACCCGAAGAGTCCTTTAATCTCCATCCGTGTGGGCTTCTTGCAAATTGATTTTAGATTCATCTGAACGCGTCTCAAAACCCCCCAAGAGAGACCTTTTATCCGCATCCCCTATTCATTGTCTTTCCCTCTCCATGCCTCTGTGACTGCCACCCTTTGACTTTGAATGACGTGAGTCCATCAAATTCATCCTTAACACACAGTGAGGATTCACATCACACCACCACCCACAGTACCGTATAAAAGCTCAAGTAATTGCAGGATAAATATTTTCTTTTCACGTCCACCTCCTCGTCTGTCCTTCCCACCCACTGCCCATGTTTCACAGTGTCTGATACCACTCCCCAGACCTCGTAGAGTTACCTGGAAATAATTAGTGTCGTCTTGAGGCGTTTTGCACCCTAAAAAAAAGGGAGCTTTTGTTACCTTTTTTTTCAACACGAACCCTCCACCTGTTGCAAACACAAAGAGCTTTCTGGGAGCTCCGTGAAGCGAGTGGAAAGGGTCAAAAGCACATGTCCACCACATCCCTCCCCGTTGGCAACGTTTGCTGAATCTCAATTTCTCTGAAAACCTCCCACACCCCTCAGAGGCATGACAGTTAGCAAGAGAATTTCCTCCCGAAAATCCTCCATGTGGGGGGTGCTAAATTAAAATTCTGCCCATGATGTTGGGTGCATGTTTGAGTGACGAAGAGGTGGAGGAAATGTTGGTCCAACAGAGAAAAGGGACAAGGTGAATATAATGAAACTTTAATATACCTACACACAAACAGGTAGCTACTGTACATATTAAGATCATTTAAGGGTAGAACGTGTTGAATTTTTTTGATCTTTACTGTAATGAAAGAATTCTCTTTGTCACAATTCCTTTCAATTGATTTGCATTCTTATGTAAATAATTCTTTTTTTTTTAACACTTTGAATGCCGTGACAAATCATGTAAATTCAACAAAATTTAAAATAAAGAAAGAAAATTATTGAACTTTGTAAAAGCTTATGTTTGAATTCTTTTCAAAAACCTTCACACGAGGTTAGTTTGTCTTTTTTGCTGCTTTAGAATTCATTTTTTTCAGTTAAATTACGACAAAATGGCCATTGAAGTGTTAATCTGTAATTTTTGCACCGAAAAAGAAGCTTTTATGCGACCTCCATAAATTAAAAATTGCCCAATTGAGCTGAAAGCTTTTATAAAAATTATCTTTTATTCATGTCCGAATTTTATTTCTCTTCTTTATAAAGCAAATAATATTTTCAAAGAAATAGAATACGAAAAAGAACAGAAAAATTCTTTTTCTAAACAGAAAAAGCTTAGATTTCGTAGCCCCCTTTAAAAAATGATTTTTTTTCAACTAAATGACCTAAAAATCGTTTTTTTTTAAACTTTCCATCACAATATTAATAAATTCTTGCTTTCTGCATTAATCTGCAGCAGCGGAAGAATTAATGTTAAACGCGACTTTACATTCCACTCTCTGGTATGTAGTTGGCATCCTGCGAAAGGAGGAATGCTGCTGGTCCAGCAATTTCCACTGGTTTCCATGATGCTCCATTTTATACTTCCCTGTGGATGTTTTTGCATAATAGGGAAGGGGAAAACTTTACGAGCTTTTCATTTAATACTTCATGAAGAAAAATTTTTCATTACTCTCGCCATGAAAGCTGTTACAACTGATCCAGCAGCCAAGCACGTTAACCCTTATATTGTCACTCTTTAGACGCCTTCAGGAGGTCTATGCCAGAGTTGAGAGACTGGATTTGGCAGTTGCGTAGGCACCCATTATCTAAAATTAAACTTTTTTTTTAATTCTTTTTCGTGAAGTAAAAAAAAATAAAATTCTGCGAAAGCTGAAATTCTTGAGATGTAGAGGATACTCCCTCCTTGGCGTTCCTTAATGAATGGAATGACTTCTTTGGTAAACTGAAAAACATTCTTCTCATTGACTTTGAGGATTTTTTTCAAAACATCCTCCGGGCAGTCTGTAATGAAATCAATGTGGGGGTTGACTCTCACCTGCTCGATCGATTCCTCCGAATTTTGCAATTGTCTCCTCAAGGAGATTTGCTCGTTTTTCCTTTTTTGTGATTACCAGGCATCTCCATTGTCATGTCTGCTAATTTTTTACCTTAATAAAAGAACTGTTTTGTGATTACAAGGCGCCTCCATCGCTAGGATTCATTAACTTTTCAAATGAAATTGCTTTAATCACTTTAATATTTAAAGAAACGACTGATAGATTTTTTTTAGAAAAGCTTCTTAAGAAAAACTCCTTCTGGAAAATCCTTAAAGTTTCAAAAAAGATCTTCTATATAGAGAAAATTTATTAAATTAAACCTCAATTCCCTTTCTTGTTATTCAATAAACAAATTTTGCGTGGTTTGCAAAAGTTTCTTCCATTTTATTCATAATAAATAAAACATATATGAAGGGTGGAAGATGACGAGAAGATTGTTTTATAAATAGCACTCAAAATGATTTACGTACAGAACAGACGATGGATTGTGAATGTGGTCAAAAAGCCACAAAAGTTGAGGCGCAATTTTGCTTATTTGTACATAATATTCCTCTATGGCTCATCCATCCATGCCCTGAAACTATCCATTTTCCCTCTGTCTTCACGGCAAGTCCCTTCAAAAAGAGAAAAGTCTTTTGTGAAAGGAAAACTTTAGAACTTTCTGTGGGTATATCTTTGGTTTTTCCTGATGGATGATTTTTTTTCACTCGAAAATGGGACGAGGATGCTTCTTTCATAATTAACGTTTCCTTTTGAGGCGCCCTTCCGCGCTGGGAGTCCATAAAGTTGATTGAGATTAAAGGAGAACAAGCCATGAGACAAGCCATGAGACAAGCCATGTGGACGAAGGAGGAGAATGGGGGGACATCACGTACGAGAGGCATTGCTTAAGGATCAAGAGAAAAACGCGCGCGGGTGTGACGTCAAAAGAAAATCCAGAGGCGGGAATCCATTTCACATTGAAACCTGATGAGGATGAATAGGAACGTGACCAATTAACCCATAATACTGACAAATTTAGAAACAATCTCCGGTCCCCACCGTAGCAATATCTCCGCAGACGGATGCTTGAGTGATTTTTCCGATCAAATATTCATGAAGATTACACTGGGCGGAATTTTTTTTTTACATATAGGTATAGGCATTTGGGGCATTTGTGGATGGAAGAATGTAGAAGATTTAAAAGACTTTAATCACAAACTAATGGATTTTCTTTAGAAAATAATATTTAATATTTTTTGAAATAATCAATCCAGGGTGGATTCCGTATAAAAATCTTTTATTTTTCTCCTTTTAAAGGTTTTTAGTACAGAAATCTTTTTTTAATACACGCATTCAACTCTAGACACACACAAAATCTTTGAAGTTTAACCCAGATTTTCCCAGAAATTATTTGAAATTTTTGTCTGAGTTCTAAATTCTTTAGAACAATAAATTTTCAATCGAAATTATTGAAATTTAGTACAATTAGTACTACAATTCTTTCTTCAACTCAATACAATAAGATTTTGTGAAAATAAAACCTTTTCTTATGGACTTTAAATCAACGGAGAACATTTTCAGAGCGTACTGTAGAAAAAAATTCTGTAGAAAATTTATCTTGTTTAATCTGTCTTAGAAAAGAAAATTTCACAATGTGTCTCAGTTAGGTGGTCTAAAATGTACTAATTTTTTAGTACTGTTAAATCTTACAACTCTTTGTCATAGAATACATTAAGAAAAATCTTCTAAATAATTTTTTTTTAATTCAAAATTGTAGAATAAAGAAAAGAAATTCTAAAAATTTTCTTTACGAAAGTACCTGACGTTAAAAAATTTGTCATTTGGTGTAATAGCTTCTCAATATGGATGGACTCACTTTAGGTGTTCACTCAGCACCTTCCACCGCTGAGATTCCTTCTAATTCTAATACAGATTTTATGTTTTATTCATGGCGAAATAATGGTTTCGCACCACCCCCCCCCCCCATCACCTTTCTTACATTTTACCTTCACCTTTCTTTTTTTTGCAGCTCCTGCCTGCCCACCTGAATCCCGATGAGGGCAAACCCGTGTCCATCATGAACATCTCAGAGGACATCCAGGAGCACATCAACCGATTGATGGGCAATGCCATCGCCACAGATGGTGAATCACCAGCTGTGCTGCATCAGAACTTCACCAAGTTCTTTGCAAACAGCTCAAAGGACATCTTTAAGGATCACAACCTCACGCTGGACAATGTGAATGCCTTCGTGTGGTACTGGAATAAGGCTGTTGCCGAACGTGAGTGCTCCACCTACTGCAGTGGCACCGTGAGGGACATCTTCACGAGCTACCGCAGCATTCATGGCTACATCTCTCTCGTGGTGAGTGCGACAGCGAACAAATTGGAGGAATGCCTTCGGGCGGCGGTGGACAAATATTCTGTGAGCATTTAATTGCAGATCTGTATCTTTGGCACAATTGCCAACATTCTCAACATCATCGTACTGACGCGCAAGGAAATGGCCAAAGCTCCGATAAATATCATCCTCAAATGGCTCGCGGTCACCGATATGATTGTTATGATTGAGTATATCCCCTTCTCAACCTACATGTACCTCATTTTCCCAGGTAAAGTAATTCTCAGAAATTCTCTAACATTAAAACGAGCGATGATGGAACATATTGCAGCTGTTTGGAAGTTTCGCTTACATTTTAATTGGCTCCAGAGATGATTTTAGCATTATTATCCCATCACAAAAGGGACATGAAGAGCAGGGAATTATTCAAAGGAAATTCGCATAATTAACAAATTAACCATATTATATGTTCAATATTGATTATGAAAGTTCCACGCAAAGTACTTTATGTGTGATGAAAGTTCGTGAAAATTGAAAATCTTTCTAATTATTAAAATTTTCTAGTGGTTGATTAAAGAGTCAAGAAAGTCTGGGTTTAAATTCTAGGAAAATATCTATTGGAAAAGTTATAATTTTCACGGAATCTCTGCAAAACGTGCAAAAACCACAGAGTTTTTACTCTAGCTTGGAAATTGGTAATTTTCCCAACAATTTCTTGGAAAATTATTGCAATTTTCATATAGGGCTTTAATCACTTTAATCGCATTAATTGTGCATAGAGGTTCTTTAAGTTTTTAATTAGCTTAATTTTATTAAAATTCTTTCAAAGCTTAAAGTCAATAAGAAGATTTTTAGGAAGGTACAGAGCGCCCTGATTGAACTGTCTCAATGCATTAAATGAACGACATAATTTCAGATTTTTTTAAATCAGATTTTATTTTAAGAACTTTATTCATTTTTAAGTCTTCCTCAATAATATTAAGAAAAAAATACACCATATAATTGCAATGAGAGCGTCACAATGAATAAACTCTCAATGAATAAATTTCTTTTTTCTCCACTATACTTTTAAAAAATATTTTTTTAATATTTCTCATTAATTCTTTTCACTCTGCAGTATATCTGTCAAGATCGCACTCTCCATCGTGGAGTTTAACATCTGCAGAAAATCATTTAAATATTTGTAAGTTTTTCAAAAAGTTGTCATTAACAAATATTGCAGAAAAAAGTACTTTACTCACACTTATCGTCACTATAGCAATTTTGCCCTAAGAGGAAACAATCATTTTGAAAGTTCTGCCTTTCCTTCGTCTTTTCGTTCTCAGCACAAATTGGTTTGTAATGAGTTGCACATCTTGGGCATTGAGCTACAATTTCATTCATTTCTACAGAAAATTTAATAAAAAATCATTTAAATTAAATTAAACTTTTTACCACTTATTTCGCTTTTTTCTTACCCAATGAAATGAAGAAAATACAAATTAGAAATGCAGCAAAGAACTTCATTTTCAAGATTTTCTTTCACGAAAAATGATACACGTCTGTCGATAAGCGTTGAGCAGATTAGACTGATGAAGTTGAGAGAATAATTTTTAATCCAAAAACCCCAAAAGTGATTCATTTCAGGAAGTTTAGCTATTTTACGTCATTCAGATGTTTTTATTTAAACAGTTGTAATTTAAATTTAATTAATTTCAGCACATTTTTTGCTCATCGTTAAATGAATTCCAGTAAGGAATTCAGAAGAAGAATATCCAGTGAGATACTTTTTTATGTAGTTAATTCAACATAAATCATTAAAAGACAATTTATCTATTTTTTTCTCATTTTTTTTTCATAATCCCGCCAAAAAAGACAAATAAAAAGTTTTCTTTTTGCACTCTTGTTCTTTTTTTTCTTTGACAATGGGTGTTTTATTTTCTTGCTCTACTCCACTATTTAGATAAGAAAGAATATTATTTCTTTAACAAAAAGTTATTTAAATTATTTCTGCACATGTTTAAATAGCTGAAGAAAATTGTGTTAAAGTTCAAGCAACTTTCCTAGCTTTTCGGGGCACAGGAAAATTTATTCATCAACTTATTTTAGTTCTCTAACTTTCACCTCAACAATCAGACGTTTTAAAATAATTTTAAAATACAATTTTAAAATGAAGTCTTCTCTCGTTGCATTCTTTGTATTTATTCTCCTAATTTCTTCAGGTAAAAAGTGAAGAAAACAGTCAAAATTTATTCTTCTTGAGTAAATTTTCAAAAAAATTTTTTAATTAAAAATTTTCAGAAGTTTCTAATGTGATGGGAGAATGTCGTTGCGAAACTGTTTATAAGCCTGTTTGTGGTGTAAATGAAAAGACAAAGATGAAGGGAACATTTCCCAATAAGTGCTTCATGAATCTATATAGTTGTGAAAATCCCGAAGACTCGTGTTTGTATTTTATTTTATTTATTTTTAATCAAAAATAACGATTTGAAACAATATTAAAAAAATCAAAAATTTGCAGATGATTTCAGCCACGATGGGCGTTGTCTTCAAAGTGAAACTTTGGGCCAAAATTGATGAAGAAATTATCAATTTGTAGACAATAAATAGAGAAGAAGCAGTTCAACTTACACACCCTGTCTTTGACTGATAATGAGAGCTTTAAATCATCTCTGGGGTCTCGGGATGTCTGGGCTTTGAATTGTTTTTTTTTTTCATTAAAGAAATAATAACTCCTAATTTAAATTCTTTTCTTTAAACAAAAAATCTTCACAGGAAAACGAGAATTTAAGTACTCCTGGGCAGCCTATCTCCTCTTTCACATGCACTTATCACAAATCCTCCACACAATATCCATCTCACTGACTGTCACACTTGCCATTTGGCGCTATATTGCCATCAAGTAAGTAAGCCAAACACTAACAAACAGAATGCACCTTCTCATTGATTCTTTTGGACGTCCGTAGACGCAGATTTTCATGTAATTACAATTACGTACAAAATGGAAAATTTTTTTAAAGCATTTTCTTCTCTCTTCTTGTAAATAGTCTAAAATATTTTGTAAAGGATTCTTTGAAATTAATTCTTCATTCTGTAAAAATATTTAAAAGATTTTCTTCTCTTCTAAAAAATTTAATTGGCATGAATTTAAAAAAAAAGTATTTTCTGTATTTTCTAAATTTTCCATCATTCTAAATTCTATTCTATAATTCTTATTGTATTAAAAATATTTAAGCTCTTTAATGCACATACATAATGTAAGTATTTAGCAAAGCTTTAGTATGTAACTTCGTTTATGAATCTCTATTGATAATTCGGAATATATTTTTGTTTCACCAATTGTCTGCCCCTTGGATATATCTTCTACAAATTAAATCAAATACAACCCTTTGACCCTTTGTCTTCCCCCCTCCTCCATGATAGAATCTATTTTGTTGGCTCTCTGTTGAACTTACAACGACTTTGGAGACAGAACATAATCCCTGAGTTGTGACAATTGAGTTTAAGAAGTTTCCAGCAGAGAAAGTCCCAACAGATTATTTTCCTTTTTGTCCTGTCCTTGTATGCGGTCACTCCAGACTATGTCCAGGTCAAAAGTTTAACTACCCACCTCCCCGTACTGAATGGAAAATGCATTTCCCCCCAGAGTTCAGAGAGAATAAAAAGAAAGGAATTTTCATTAAAGTTCTCACACTGAGCGACTTTACTGCGACACGCGAAGAATTTCTGTGTGAGGAAGAAAGTATGAAAATGGGGAGGAAAAGTTTTTTTTTCTCCTATTCAAATAATATCCACGACATGGATTCTTTTGAGTAGATTTGCATTTGAGAGGGAATGAAAAAGTCTTTAAAAGGAATTTAATTAGGATGAATGTGGAGGTGATAATGAAGCCCCAGTTCTGGGATTTCTGAATTGAAAGCTCGCAATGCAATTTTAATCAGAATCTTCTCACATTTAACATTTCAAAGGGAATTTCTTACAAGACTCCACACCGCCGTGGACTTCTTTTGCAACACATCGCCTTGGAGAACTTGTAGAATTAATAGAATTTATGCAGAAATGACTTTTCTTGACACGAGAAAGTTCCTTTCGACCGTTTTTTCTGTGTTCATTAGCTTCAGGCGCTTTATGAGTTTTTAATTCACACAGGATGGTTCGTTTGGACCGTTTGGACAGATTAATTAACTAAATGGTCATTTAGTAAGTTATTCTTGAAGGAAATTGCAGGAGAATTGTGAAAAAAAAGTACAGTGAGAAGATTTCATATGGCGCATTAAAATTCAGTTGAGATTTAAATTACTTTACTTCGTACTTTTGCCACGGGGGTGGTTCTGAGAGTTTTTTTTTGCGACAAATTCGGTTGCTTTCAGTTGTTAGAAAGATTCTTTTGAATGCTTAAAAGAAACTGTAAATTATCCTAAGAAAGTAAATTACATTTCCTCACCTGAAGAAAATCCAGCTAAAGAAAAGAAAGAAAAAATTAGTTAATGTGAATACTCTATTGCCCTCTGTGTTGAATCTTCACACTATCCATTTTAAATTGTAATTTTAACTGTATTTCATTATATTTTTTATTTCTTTTCTTATATTTGTCAACGTGATAAAAGGAATTAAAAAAAAAACACCAAAAACGCTTTGAAAAATGTAAAAAAGAGTCTATTCACTTTTATTCGTATCCTAACCTCATTTAGTCTCGTATGAAGGTACAAGCCTACAACCAGCGAAAGCTTTTCAAAGCTCTAAATGCTCATAAAGCTTCTCCTCTATATTTACAACATTTTCAGGAATTTTTGTTTGATCAGAAAATTCATGATTAATTAAATTGACAAGTTGCTCAAATTAGAATTGTTTTATGTGTATGAAATTCTCTTTTAACACACAAAATAGACTCAGAAAATATTAATACACCCAACATAAACCGCAATTCAAGATTATCTTCAGAAATATTTTAATACAGAATTTATTGCAAAAGTTCATCAAAAGCTCAACTCGCTCAACTCATGAATGAAATTCCCAGAAATTCCTTTCAATGAAAATCCTTCCCTCGTTTGCGGGGGCTTTAAAACTTTATCAATCTCACTTTCAATTTGCCTCCATGGAACTAATTTTGGCATTTTATGATGTACGCTACGCCACACGATTACTTCCCCAACTTGTCATCCCTTCCTCCAAGCACGTGGGGTGCAATGGGGGGGGGAAGGGTTGTAAATTAATTTAGAAAATCCACCTTCGCAGGTAAATATTAAAGCTTTGAGGTGACAAGGAGCAATTTCCGCATTTTAGGTGTCTTGTTAATTTGTTCTTTAGAGTTTCGTGGAATGTTGAATGTTTTCGTAGAAATTCATCACTTCTTCTCTACCACCGTGACACATTTTAGAGAACTTCTCCCCACGCTTCTTGGCATTCCTGATGCACGGAGGGATTGCCTCGTGGCCACAGAAATGCAAATAAACAGCTTCGGAGTGACGATTAAAGCGTCTGTTAGGTATTCTCTCATGTATTTCAGACATCCTCATGGTTCCTTTGCTGCATGTGTCCTTTCGCACTGCAACGAAGCCATCCTCATGTCCTACATCATCTCACCGCTTCTCTGCTTCCCAACATATTTTGTCTTCCGCATCAATGAGAAGACCATCAAGGAGAACAATCGGAGTGTCCTTTTGTACCATTTGGATGCCAGAGAAGATACAGCTCTGTATAGGTTTGTCCTTTTGCTCCTTGCTCACCTCTTTGATGCCTAACGGACTTTAACGAATTAATTTAAATTTTGTTGTTTAGATTTAATTTTTGGATGCACTCCATCGTTATTAAGCTCCTCCCGTGCGTCATCCTCACTGTGATCAGCTTTGTCCTGATCCGTGTACTCTACAAGGCAGCCAAAAGGAAAATAAAGCTAAAGGGATACACAAATCCTGCAAATCAAGGAGCTGCAACTGCCCTCAATGGAACCAAGTATGACAATTTGAATTTTCCCTACTTTCAAAATTCAAAATTTCCGCCTCTTTTAACCGTCACAGACCTCCAAGATCAGACAGGCGAACAGATCGAACAACAATGCTCCTCGTGGCTGTGCTCCTTCTCTTCCTAATCACAGAGTTTCCACAGGGAATCCTGGGGCTTCTCAGTGGGATCCTGCAGAAATGTTTCCTTACGCGGTGCTACTCGCTCTTTGGGGAGCTAATGGACCTCCTGGCACTCATAAATGCCGCCGTAGGGTTCGTCCTCTACGGTCTCATGTCCAAGCAATTCCGCACAAGCTTCAAGGCGGTCTTCTTCAAGCACCCACCGCATGGGATGGAGATGACTAAAGTCACAGGCTTGACCACAACGTGTGTCTGACTACACCGCTTCCTACGCCCATGCTGTGTGGCACCGAGTGGTGATCGCGTCCAGGATAAATCCCTTGTTTGACACTCACCCCTCGTGGAGAGGCGTGAGTGCCAGGAAGTTGATGCAAAGCGCCCCATCTTGGGGTTGAACAACGAAATGAGCTTAGGGCATGATTCAAATTGCTCCGCATGAAAATTTAATGCATAAAAAGCTACTATAGAAAGTAACTCCCTATTTCTCTATAAGTTTAAGGAATTTAAGAACTAAAAATGTGATTGAATAGATAGGAGCGAAATGGAGAAATATATTTCTAAAAATTGCCTATTTTGTAAAATATTTCGCAGAAAGTTTTTATTAAAAAATGCATTTTTTGTTTAAAAATTATTTTATTTTGAAAACTGTTTTAGGCGAGGACTGGACGCCATATTGCTTTCTCTAATGCATGTTTTATTTTAATCGATTCAAAGAATCTCGTTATGTTTTACTATACTTTGTAGATCATGAAACTAGAATAAGATAACCAAAAGGAAATTCATTGGAAAAGTTTTGTAGAAAAAAATGAGGTTAGATTTAGGAAAAAAATAAAGAAGATTCCATTTTGCAAATTGATTTTATTGCCCTTACAAATATTACGAGAAAAAGTTTTTGATTGAAATTTTTTATCGGAATTTGAGGTTAGAATTTTAAAAGATGGCTACATTTTTATAAAGTAAAAATATCCTAATCTTGCTAATAATCGTAAGATTATTTAGAAAATAAACGCACAAGGAATTTAAAAAATAAATAAAATTACAAAAAGCACGAAACCCACGCGGCGTCCTTTCCAAACTTCCGCCATTTTGTAATCACAAAATTACCCTCTTTATTGTTTCTCAGAGCCAACACAGAGAGCTAATTATTAAGTAATTCTTTTGTAAATAATTCTGAGAGAAAAAGATTTTTCTCCACAGCGAGAAAATTCCGTTTCCCAATCCCACGCTTTGAAAAAATCACCCAAAGGGAATTTCTTTTAGATTTCTATTAATAAGTTGAAGGTTAGAAGTGAAAGAAAAGAGATTTTTTCTACGAATTAAATGTAAAAGAGAAATACATAGCATTACTTTGCTAGGAATTTAAGATAAAATGTAAAACAATGAATTAATTAATGAAAAAATGTAGATTAAGTAAATAATGAATTTGTACGTTAATTTTAAAAATAGAAATTTAGCATTAGGATAGGAATTTGCTGTAGATATTTCCTTTTCTCATTGCTTAAGTATTTTGGGTAATTTAGAGAGATTTGTGTGGTGGAGATGGTTAAGAAGATTTGCTGAATTGCCCCAGTGTACGTTTCTCCCTGTGAGCCCACTGAAATGCCCACTGGCGTGATTGCAAATAATTAGACTAAATAATTAGATTGCAATTAATTAGGGTAGATTAATTAATTTGTAAATAAAGCCTGTTGCTATTTAATTTGTCTTTAATGCCCTTTGCCCCTTACACCTTCAGACTAAATCTCCATCATCTTCTGACGGTGATTGGGGTTGTCGCCCAATTTGGCCAATTGAATCACTTCCATCAGCATTTGAAGCTTCCTGCGTGATTTGTCCCTCTTCCTCCCCACTTTGGGGTTCATGTGGTTCAATTTCAACCCTGGCAACCTCTTCGGTACTCCCCAACGCCTCCACTGCTGCTGCCGCAACATTTGCCTCAGACTCTTCCGGTGGATCATCTTTCTCGGGCTGTGGCATCAGACCCGTCAGTGTATGAGCAGCTTCAATGTACTGCAGGGAGAAATAAATTAATAATAAACTGCGTGGGTTGAATCCCCTTCCAACACAGCTCACGCCCACACCTCAGTTGGGATGCTGACTGTTTCAGACATCCTAATGACGTTGGCCAGGTAAATGCGTGATTGCTGGTATTTCCCTTCTTCGTGGCAGAAAATGGCAAAGTTGAGGTAAATCAGGGGATTTTTCAACGCATCTGGTTGCATTGTTGACCTCTCAAAGGCAACAAAAGCTCCCTGGCGGTCATGCAAGTACCTCAGGCAGGCTTCAGGAGCATATAGATGAGAGAAAAGAATTTTTTTAATTAAAAATTAGAACTAATCTAAAGGAGAAAGAAAAATAAAAGGGGTTTCTTTTTGAAAACAATCTAATTAATTCCATTAAAAGGAGAATTTAAAAAAAAATTGTACAAAGTTTCATTGAAATTGACTTTTTATTTAAACAGTTTAAAAAATCTGGGCATATCGGGTTAATAAATTGTTATTATTTAGAATTCTGCCGATTATATAAAATTCAGAGTCGGATTTATTTGAACATTGCAATGCTTTTAAATATTTAACATTTATGCAATATGAGGCATAAATTGGGATTAAAAGCTTTAAATTAGCAAATGAAAGCTCAAAAGCCATGGTGTCCAATGCAAATCACATGTTTAAATGTAAATCCATCAAATCCATTTACTATTATTTAGTCCACCACTCAATTCCTGTATTGATTATAAGCTGAATTATTTCTATTTACTTTTTAATAATTCATTATTTTGCATAATGTTGCATTTATGATGATTTATTCGTTCCGTTATAATATAACATAGTTATTCAATCAGATTTTTTTTTCATTTTAGGAAAAGCCGTGATAGATTTCAATTAAAATTAACGTTGTTGATGGATTATTTTTGAAGGCTTCTAAAAGTTTCCATCCATGTAGAACCAGCTTTCTTTTTTTATTTATTGATCCAGTTATGTCCAGGATATTTTTTCATTACATAAATTATTAAAATCAAGTAGAAAAGTTAATTTATGAGCAATATTCCTGGAATTCTGCAACGGGTGAAATGTAAAAATTCATATTAATGTAATTTTTATGCTTTTCGGAAGAGCTTAAAATAGCAAAAGGACAAAAAAGATACATTTCATACTGAAAATTTTTACTTTACTTTACTTTACGCTAAGTGGGGCCCGGAGACTTTCATCTCCTTGTGCACTGCGGCCCATGTGGGCCTATTGTGCATCCCCTTTATTAGTTGGTGTTCCACTTCGTGGCCAACACCAAGTATTGTAATCGTCGGAAAAACCGACCACTTCAGATCGGGCTCAAACTTGGTATGAGCACGTTTTAGACATCCCACATTACGAAAATGGTGGTGGAAAATTTTTGATCCGGCCGGCCTGCCGGCCTTCCGGCCGGCCTGCCGGTGGTCCAAACTTTGCCTTATATCTCGAGAACAGTAACAGATAGAGACTTCGGGTTTGAAGTTTTCTATAGAAATGTGGGTGTAAATTTTCATTTTTTCGCATTTTCAAAATCCAAGATGGCCGCCGTCCGCCATTTTAAAACAACGTCAACCAGTTCCCTTATAGCTAGAGATCTGATATTTTAGTATGTTGTAGAGCTGAGTGAGACGTTTTCATCAATAATTCATACTTGGAAATCGGTCAAGCGGTTTAGCAAATATGGCGGTCTAAAGCAAAAAGTGTTTTTTCAATATAACTCGAGAACGGCTTGACCGATTTTGACCATCTTGGTATCAAATGAAAGGTTTCAAGAAGCCCTACAACTGTCTAGAACATTCCAAGTTCCAAAAACATTCGCAAGAGGCGCTAAAATCAAAAACAAAAATTGCCTAACTTTAAGAAGCAATATCTCCGAACATCTGTTATAGATTTCCTTTAAATTTTGATATGTTGTGGCCTGACTCAATATCTGTCACCAGTCCGAAAATGAAGAAAATCTATGTCGCCGTTTAGAAGATATGGCCATTTGAAAAATTCTTGCATTTGAAAAGTTCTAAGAGCCATATCTCTTGAACCGCTTGTCCGATTTTGCTCAATTTGGTATCAAATTAAAGGTTTTGTAATTATCTACAATTTTCTAGAACATCATAAACCTCTAGAACCATTCCTTCAGGACGAGAAATGCGAAAAACTCTTTTTGTGAAACAAATATCCTCCATTTTGTGTTCTAGAGGTGACCTTGAAAATCATTGAGATATATGTCAAATTATAGCTTATTTCAAGACCTTTCCAAAACTAGTCACGAAATTTCTGTAGGTGTTATAGAACTACAGATATGACCATTTTTATGCATCAAATTGCTGAATTTCACAAAAAAAAATCAACTTCGCCTACTAATATTGCTCACAATAGTATTACAACGCATAAACAAACTTCTACACGTTGTGGGACACCAACTCTTATAACTGGACGCGTTATGATTGACTTCCTACTCAAATTACAATGTTTTTGTTACAATGTAGATTTTTGTAGGGGGAGA
Organism: Lutzomyia longipalpis; assembly: GCF_024334085.1. Lineage (NCBI taxonomy): Eukaryota > Metazoa > Arthropoda > Insecta > Diptera > Psychodidae > Lutzomyia > Lutzomyia longipalpis. The sequence goes on from NC_074709.1 coordinate 27,060,231, forward strand.
GTCCCGTCGGTGGCGACTGCACGGGAAGTTCCGCAATCATTCAGCACAGACGCTGGGCACTGGTGTTCGTTCGGCAGGCCACACAGTGTAGATCGGTTTTTACCAGCGTTGTCCCTCCGCCACCAGGCTGCTCTGTTCATCTTTGGCTCCGACCCATATATATAGGAAGTTCCGCAAACGCAGGCACTCACTGTATGCAGCTGCACATTATCGCTGATTGACCGGCACACGACTATGGGACTCTGTCTACTTGTTGCCCTTCCGTCTCGCAGATGGCGCTGATGTTGATGTTGGCTCCATCCCGTTTGGGGGCAGCAGTCGTCCGAGCAGGAAAGGAATAGCTGTGGAGTAGAAAGGAAAGAAAGGGAAGGAAGCGCCAGGCCAGAAACGGCGAACCGCTGCGGGAATCGAACCCACAACCCCAGTGATGGGTGGTATTGAGTGGCGCTTTAGCTCTCTTTACCACTGGAGCTTCAAATATACTGAAAATAAAATAATTTATTTAATTGATTTATTGTCTTTTAAATAATTTATTGAATTAATTAAAAGACTAATTTTAGAAAATTCGTTTGAAAGAAAATTATCAAAAATAGTCGAAATTATCGTTAATTAATGAATAATTCAAATATGTATTGCAAGGAAAAATATTACTTTTTAAGACAAAAAAGCTTAATTTTCTTTTATTTCTTACCTCCAAGAAGCATCAAACACTCTGCATGATTATTCTTGATACTAACGGCTGTGGCGAGGACGTGAAAAGCACTTGCAAACTGCTGAGCTTTCAACAGGACGTAGCCCAAGTTGTACAAAGCATTGAAGTTCAGGGGTGAGATCCAGACAGCTTTCTTGAGGCACGCAATGGCAGCCACGAGCTTTTGCTTCTTGTAGAAGCAAAGCCCAACATTACTCCAAATCTCTGAGCCTTCTTCATCGAGATTTGAGAGCAATTTGTACTTATTCAGGGCTCCATCTACGTCATTCTTTGACTGAATAAACAAAATTCTTTTTATTATTTGGGCAGGAAAATTTCCTTAAAGATTTACCTGAAGAATAGCTCCGAGAGCTGTGAGAGCTTTCGAGCATTTTGCATCGATATTCAGAGCATCCAGGAGCTTTGTAAAAGCATTCTGTGTAGACCCAATTGTGAGGTAGAGCACACCAATTTGAGTTAATGTGTTTGGATCATCAGGATTAATCCTAAAAAAAAATAAACAGAAAGATTTAAGAAAAAGCTACCAAACTGAGATTTTACTAAATCTTACTGCAAGCTGTTTTCGAGAACTTCAATTGCTTTCGGTAAATCCTCTTCGGAGATATAAATTTCAGCCAATTTCTTGTAACTTTCGAGATGTTTTCCATTCTGAATACCCCTCAGAATGTACTCTTTGGCCTCCTTCGGGCCTGCCTTAGGCTGCCCAACGTTCTTCAGCAAGAGATCTCCAATAAAGAAGTAAAGTTCATTGTCGGGACGCTCAAGAAGAGCTTCAGCTTTCAGGAAAACATCCAAGCTCTGTCGAAGACGTCCCATTTTGTACCTAGAAAAAAATCTTTCTGGAATCTTCAAGTCCTTGAATTTTAAGGATGGGAGTTCTTACAGAGTTTTGGCGACTTCCTTGAAGTATTCGGATTTCTTTGAATTGAGTTCAATGGCATTTTGAAAGCATTTCAGAGCGTCCGTCATTCTGTCTTCCTCCCTCGCAATTAAACCCTTAAAAAGATTTTTTAATGTCCTTAAATCTTTAAATTGGAACTTTAATTTAGGAAAACTTAAAATACCTGCACAAAATAGAGATATTCAGTATCATAGTTTTTCTTCAAATATTCCTCAATGATTAATTTGCAATAGCTAAAATCCCTCCGAGCGTACATTAGGTACAGCAGCCAATTAACGTTCGAATCCGAATAGGAAGTCTCTGAAAATTACGAGAAAAAAATCCTTAAAGGACTGGGAATATAGAAAGAATTTTCTCATACCTCTTCTAATGATAACATTGGCTGCAGTTGATGTTGATGGAGCAATTCCATTGCATTCGTAATAATTCATTTTTTAAAGGGAAATTTTATTTATTTTCTCGGAAAAATTCTTGTAGAATGAAGCACAATGTTTTTCTTTTTTTGCAAAATAAAAAGGAACAACAAATGCTTGCCATGGTTACGATGAGAGTGGTTTGAACTCTACAACGGGAATTTCGAGGGATGAGAGTTTAATTACAATTTTCTACATTTTTTTTAAACGTTGTAAACTATCAAAAAAAGTTTCTTGGTGCTTTTATAAAACTTTTTTATTTGAAATTCATTTTATTATATAATTTTCAATAATTGTAAGCTATACATTAGTTCAGAACCAGAGATTTGGTGATCGATTCTGCTAAAAATCTTTTCATTTCTTTTTTTATAACTTGAAGGTTTTAAGATTTTGGCAATTGATGTTCTGTATGATCGTTATATTTTCAGTCCATAAAAGAAAAATAAAGAATTTCTTGGCCCAGAAAACTGTCAGAACCATCTTTAAAAAGGCCTGGAAAGTAATTTGCCTTTTAAACGATTAAACAAACAAAGAAACTGTTAAAATCTTAAAATATTTTTTCATAAAATACTAAAAATGAAAGATTTTTGGCACTAGTTAGAAAATAATTTTATTTTTTCTCAATTATTTTTTTTTACATAAAATTACAAGAACCGTTGACTCATTTAAAGCGTCTTATCGGCCACTATCGATAAGCCTGAAGATACCGCATTACCAAAAATTTGAACTGAGCGACTTTTTAACGTCTGCGCAGCTACAGCCTCATGAACAAGAAGAAGAATGTTTTGCATTTTTTGCACGGAGTTTTTTCCTCCCAAATTGCAATAATTCGACTTCATTGCTCAAAAAAATTAATAAAAAGCGGTGCAAACAATTAAATAGTAATCCTTCGGCCAAAATAATTTTGTGATAGATTTTGTGAAGGGTGTCGAGAGCTTTTGGGGAGTGTTGCAAAAGAAAATCTTCCAGAAGGAAAAGGTAAATTCGTAGATTAAATATTTTTCTGGATTTGATGGTGAAGGTGTTAATTTGTAATGAAATTCCTTTATATGGTGATAATCACGGAGTTTTCTTGGGCAATTAGCACAACAGGTAGTCATCGTCAGTGTGCCGTGGAGTCAGGTGAATTGTATAGCTGTAGAGTGCGCGGGGGATGCCGGAGTAAGATAATCCGGAGATGCGAGAAGATTGATAATTATCTTATCATCCGCTGTGGAAGACAATGAAGCAACTAATGAGATCACGAGAGGCATAATCTCCCCAACAGTTTCGTCGTGAAATATGTGCGATACTGCAACGGGAACAAAGAAGTGAGCAACGTGACCGGGATGGTCAATCGGACGCAGAAATTAATCCTCGGGACGTTCCTCCTGCTGCTTGTTGACGTGATCTGGGTGGCCTCAAGTGAATTGACAAAGGTAAGACGATCAATTCCTTCTGATTCCAGGAAAAGCTCAAAAATTTTGCCTCAGCGGAAAAAAATCAAACGAATCTTCTTTGCAGTTTTTCTACCAAGATGAAAACTTCGACAAGCCCTTCTTCTGTACCTATTTCAAAACCTCCATGTTCACCATCTACCTTCTGGCATTGGGATTGTTGGCCCCATGGCGAGATCCATGCCCACCAACACCCAGCTCCACAAATACCGCCGTGGGGATGAATAATAACACCTCAAACTACACCCTGATGGATCCAACAGGAGAAGAAGACAGTGTCTTTACCAATGGAGCCCCCACAAGTAGTCTCAGCGACTCCAGCTTTGTCCCTGTAAAAGTGGACGGAGTCTCGGGCACAGATAGCGACGACAGCAGCATCCGGAGTGTGCGATTCAGCAAAATGGCAGAAGTTCGTGAGATGAGCCCCCATGATGCCACGGAAGCACTCATGTCGCGCCTCTCCTACTCTGCTAGCCTTCGCATTCGACGCCACAAGTCACACCATAAAACCGCCCGGACAGCGCTAATGTTTTCCATTTTGGTGAGTCCATTGGCTCTCCCATCTAATTGCTTCTAATCTATTCCAATTGCCACGATAACACCAAAGAAACTGGTATAAAGCTGATTTTTCCGGCTTGAAAGACCAAATTTTTATCTTAAACTCTTTGTTTACTGAACGCTTTTTTCACAATCTGTCAATTTTTGGGGGAGTTTTTGTTTTTTTTTTCTTCGCCCCAGTAAACAATTAATTGATCGACACCCGCCAATGAAAGTCGATCCTGATAAATTTGTCGATAAGGATAATTTTGTCGATCAGAATTAGTTTATCGATTAAGACATTTTCGATTTTCTTCGTGCTTATTACCTTTTTTTAATTCAAAAAATCTTTCAGGAAGACTTTACAATCATTCTTCAAGCTCAAGAGTCATTTGTAGAATAAAAATATTTAATGAAATACTTGAAAAATCTTCTTAAGCTACTCCAAACCGTCAAAACCAATAAATTGCTTTTAATTTTGAGTTTTTTCAAGGATTGTTTATTTTTCTGATATACTCTTATCAATAAAACCGAGAGAATTGATAATTTTCTATAGCTTGAATGTGGGGAAATAAATTGTTTCAATAGAGATTACTGCTGCGAAACAAGCAAGAAAATCTTTTTGAAAACTTGGCTAATTTAAAAGGAAATATCTGAGAATCAATTTTTTGTTATTTCTTTAAAAAAGTTTTAGTAAACTTGAAGGCAATAAAGTTTTAATTTTCTTATTTGCTTTAATTAAGCTTATTGAGGAAGAAGCTTTGAGAGCTTCTTAAACTTTTTGGGCCTCTATAAAACATAAAGATTTCTACATAATGAAAATATGGAAAAGGCTGAAAATTCAAGATGGAGTCGCCTGTCAACTTACGCTTCTTATCGATATTTCGAAATTTTAACGTTTTCAACGAAATATTAGTGAGGATTTATTGCAAAATCATTTTAAAAATCAACGAACTTACTACTTCCACATAACCTAAAATTACTTTAAAAGCATTAAGCGTATGGAGACGCCTGGTAGCTACTTAGCGCCCCCATCTAATTTATTTTGTATTATTGTATCTTCTCCAGTGGTTCGTAGCGAACTACCTGTTCCAATTGGCTCTGGAACCAAGCGAAACTGCTATGGTTACCCTCCTGAGCAGCACATCGAGCCTCTTCACCCTCATCCTGGCCGCCATCTTCCCATCCGCGAGTGGAGACAGATTTACGCTGTCCAAAGTAACGGCGGTGGCTGTAAGTATTGCCGGTGTCTCAATGGTAACGATGTCACAGCTGTCTGAACCGAAGATGTCCAAGGGTGTCATCCTGGCCCTTGCCAGCGCCTTCTTCTACGCCTCATACCTCGTCTTGGTGAAGCGTAAAAGTGATACGGAGGAGAAGATCGACATTCCCCTCTTCTTCGGTGAGTTTTTCTTTCTCTTTTCTCTCTAATTTCTTAAAGAAAAGATTCCTTTTTTGGGGTGATGAACAACCAACGGATTGTGCTGAATTTCTTTGAATCATTTATCCTTTCATCGAATGTCTTCATGAATTAATTTCTCCTAAATTGGCAGAAGAAGCTCGAGAAGCTCACCATAGAATATAAAATTCTGTGCTTGATATTCTATCGCAGTAGAGGCGGAAGACGAATAATTTTCATGTTTGGAAACAATTAGGTTTTATGTAACGTTCATGTTAATTTGATATGCAAAAGAGGAGCTCAGCGTGTCACAATAAATTCTCTAATCGATCCACTTTTCGTGGAACTATTTGAGGGAGTTTCATGTTAAACTAACTTTAAAATGCAAAATGATTAAAATTCAACATGCTAAAATATTTAATAGGAGAATTTTTGCGTGTTTATTGGGTTTCAATTTAAATTGAAAGTGCAAAGAGAGAGAGTGAAAATTTAATACCTAAGTGGGGAAAATTGAGAAAAATTAATCGATATTTGAGGAAAATTGGTTGTGAATTTGAATTTTGCCTTTTCACAAGCTCTTAAAGGCTTAAAATGAGTGATTTAAAATGATACAAAATTATTATAAAACAAAATTAAATGTTTGTTTCTGAACTCTTAAAAAACATTTTAAATTTAGAACGAGAGTAACGTCTTTTTTTTTAGATCGTTTGTTCTGACTAATTTTCTTCTGTAAGACCTAAGAAAGAACTTGGAAGCTTCAAAAAAGTTTTTTAATTGTTTATTTCATAAATTTTAGCATATTTTACATTCCTTTCATCTCCGAAAGTAAAAAGGTTTTAAAATTAATTTTCTCGCCCTGAAAAAAGTGAGGTTAGCGTCCTTTTGGTCTTCTTTCCGTTAAATTTGAATGAATAATGGAGAATTTTCAGTCTTTTATGAGCTTCTTGGCGTAAATGGAAATTATTAAGCAAATTCTTTTAATTTCTTTTTAAGGTTTCGTTGGCTTATGGAATCTTCTGTTGCTGTGGCCGATCTTTTTTGTACTTAATTTCTCCCACGTTGAACCGTTTGAATTTCCAAACCGGCATCAATTTTCCGTGTTGTTCCTCAATGGATTGATCGGCACTGTTGTATCGGAGGCTCTTTGGCTTTGGTAAGTCTTCTGTAGGCTTTAAATCTTCCTTTAAACCTGAGACTTAAATCCTAAACCTCATAAACCTTAAAAGAAATCAAAAAAAATTATTTAAAAAAAATTATTTGATTTTTTCTTCTATTTTTCTTTGCAAAAAAGGGGTTGTTTCCTGACGTCGTCACTAATTGGGACGCTGTCCATGACATTCCAAATTCCCCTGGCGATGCTCTTCGACATGGTGCTACGTGGCAAGGAATACCCGCTCCTCTTCTACTTGGGCTCCATCCCAATCGCCTTCTCCGTCATCTTTGTCGCCATTCTCCTCAAATATGAGGACACAGATCCCGTACTAAAGGTCCTAAAGCTCCTCTACCGAAAGCTCTGCTTTCTGCGGCAACCCAGCATTGTACGCATCAATACTGATCTCGAGGAGCAGCAGGAGTGTCTCATTGATAACCACGAAAACTGAGTGAGTGAAAAGAAAATTCTGCGTGCTAAAAAATGAGGTTTTTCCCCACAAAAAAAACCTTCTCAAAACTTTTAAAGCTGTGGCCATTTCTCCCAAAAAAAAATGAGAAATTTTGGGAGAATTTTATGTTTTTTTTTTAATAGTTCTCTGAACATTTTTTTTTATTATTTAATTGTGATTCTGTTTCTCCCATACGTAAAACGTTGGCAACATTCCTTTGTGAAGAAATTTTGTTCATTTTATTGCAAGTTTTCTTAATTTATATCTTTTATCTGCCTCTTGAGCGTATTTTTTATTGCATTTCATTGTGCATTAATTAATTTCATTAATTTTATGTATTTTATTGCATTAAAAATCCCACAAAAAATCCCTTTTATAGTCATTCTAAAAAGAGAAAGTCCAATAAAAATTAGAAATTTTAGACTTTATTAGCTAAAAAAGGAAAAAAAACTATACTAAGCCACTGATAAGATTGATAAGAGAAGAATATTTGCTGTTTGAAATGTATTTATCTCATAAGAAGATTTTATTTCAATAAAGAAAAAAGAAATATTTTAATTAAGGAATTGAAAATAAATTCAAAAAATAACTGAGAAATCGAAGCTCTCAAGAAATTGGCTATTTTTATATGAAAAGAATGGAAATTAATTTGAAGACGACCACTTAAAGTTAAGACACCGTGCTTAAGGAATTTTTATGGGCACTCTTGAGACGATCCTCAATTGGGGGAGATCCTCAAAACAAGGAGAGTTTTCTCAATCGCGCAAGAGAGCTTTGTTTTCTTCAACACACACACACAAGACACAGACGCAACACAAAGTAAATAAAAAAAATTGATAAAAACGTTGATAAAAAAAATAAATTAGTCGAGAAAAATGTATTTTTGCTGTTTTAGGGAATTTTCTGTAGAAGATAAAGGAGAGAAAGAATGTTTTCTGAATGAAAGATAATAAAAATAACAAAAAAATAATATTTTGCGTTTTTTCTTTTCAAATCTCACAAGTCTTTTATTTTTAGAATGTCTTTTATACATTGTGAGTAACGTCCTTTGCCTTATACTGGCAGTGAGTATCTAAATTATAGGCTGTACAAAAAACAATAACTGCATAAACCACGCCCCATTATGAAGCAAATGCCTCAAAGCTGCATGTTTCATAAATGTTTTGTATTCTATAGCCACAGAAAATTGAGAAAATAAGAAGAGACCATCTTGAAGCATATGCTTCATGCACAAAGATAACTGCAATGAAAATAGAATATGGGTGGGATTTACAAATTTTATGGCGTATTTATTTTACTGTGACGTTTCGAAGGCTAAGATTTTCCTTTTCTTAGGCCTACGAAAAAATTCTCCGAAACATTTTAGAGCAAAAAAAATTTTTTTGTAAGAAAAATTCTGAATGTGAAGTACTTGTTGAAAAATGTTTTCGTGAAAATACATAAGAAACCTCTTGTATGATTTTTCTTTTTGCCTTAGTTTCCCCTATTGACTTACAAATGTATATTTAAAAAAAAACTCCGCGAAGTATGCAAAATAAGTAATAAATTTCGTAAAGCTCGAGAGCTTTTAAATATTTTGCAAACTCTTTTTTGTTTGGCGAAAATTCTTCCGGATTTTTTTTATTGCCTATTTATTAACCTTCTGGTCATTGCCAGGAATTCCCCAAATTCCCAGAATCGCACGCGACGGCTTTTAAATTGTTTGAATAGCCTAAATTCCATGAAATATTATCAGATAGATCGCATTATTTACTATCAGTTGATGATGCTTCCCGGAGACAAAATTTGCGACACCCCGACGCATCAGAAATTAATTTGATATTTTTCTGTGGATTTACCTGAAGGTCAGTGCTGAAGATATTTTTTGAAAAAAAGCGTGAAATTAAAAATAAGAAGAAAAACATGAATCACTTTTGATTACATTCTGCTGTGTCCGATCAATGCCGCGCCAATAATCGCCTTTGGATGTTGTTTACGCCCAATTTAGTAAGACGCCGTGGGGATCTACCGCCGCCCCGCAGGTGCAAATTAACTCGACACACGTGAATTTTATTTCATTTCTTCTTTTTTAAAATATATTCTTTTGAGGAATTTCTTCAGAACTTCTTTTGAACTCGAAAAAGAAACTTTTTTAATGAGATTACAAAGTTTGAACTTTTAGGGGATTAAAAATTACCAGCTTTCTCCTGTTTGAAACGGTTTGCTTTCCCTTCAAAAGAAAAGCTTCAATTCACTTGTCCCAGTGAATTGAAAAGTCAGACTGGTGTGATTTCAAGATGTTCACTATATTACTGTTGAGGACATCGGGCCAAAGGATCGCATCGTTTTCCCGGCGGGAACATATTTGAATCGGAATTAAAGAAAATTCTTTTTATCTTAATTTTCGTTTTGTGAGGGAAGTTTTGTCCAGCGGAATTTTCTCATTTTCTTACTTTTCCCTGCAGAATAGCCTCAATTTTGACGGTCAGAGGTGTCGATAGGTGTCATATCGAGGGTTGGAAAATATACTATGCTAAGTTCTGTACATTTTAAATGTGACATTAGCATAATATATTTTCCAACCCTTTTTTCCCGTAAAAGCATACGGCCCTCCATTGTTTAACACTCCTCTTTCAAGTTCGTTTAATTTTTTTTGGCCAAATTGACTCAATGTCTATCCATCTTTTCAATAAAACTTTTTTTTGCCACCAACTTTCTTCTTCCCTGAGAGTGTATTATGTAACTCTCCAAGTACTGGGTGGCTGTACATTCCTTATGGACCACCCAGCCTAGGAGAGTTACGTAATACACCCTCTGATCCCAGATTTCCTGTATTTTTGCAATTACTGTGCATTTAGTCAGCAAAACAGGGTGAGCCAATTGGGCATTTGTCAATTGCCATTTCTCGATAATTTCTGGATACATATCTTTAGCAAGAGATTTGGACGAATAATTTCGCGCATCTTCAGCGCTCTCTCTACGCAATTTAATGCCATATCTCTACACGTCACGAATCGTTGGCAATTTAGAGGGTAAGAGATTATGTCCGGTGCCATCTAAATTACTCATATGAGTAAAGGTGGCTTGTCTTGTCCTTCTGATGGTTTTGAACTTGAATTACAATTTGAAACATTTACTCGGCATCCTTCGGAAATGTTGTCTATATCACAGTGAAAATTTTTTGTATACCATTCGATGAGATGAAAATGAACACTGTCTTGGAAAAATTGTCAGCAATTTATAAACAAAATAAGGCTCTCAAAAATATTTTCCTAAATGTTGTGATTAAAATTCTGACACTTTGATGTAACAACTAGCGCCACGATTGCTGACACTCGGTATTAACATTTAACACTGAAAGAAAGACTTTTTTATCGATTTTGTTCGCCTGAGTTTCCAAAATTATTACATTTTCTTTCGGTTTAAACGTTCATAAGGATTCAATTTATCAAAAAAAAAAACAAATAAATAAAAATTATATTTCAATCTTAGGATTATTTTTTCCTGTTTCCCTATCTCCGGGAAAACCAAATTATTTAGCCAAAAAAAACGCCTTTTTTGAAGTTTTGAAAGCTTTGCCAAAAAATCCCCGGCTAGACTGTAAATTAGAACCCCAGACTTTGGGTGTCAAAGAGACGAGACTCTTAGAAGTCAAGGGGTCAAGTCAAAGAAAAAATTGTGAAGAAAAATGATTGAACCAACAATGAGCAATTTATCTAAACTTCCCGCGCAAATTCTCACGCCAAAAAATTACCCAAAAAGCAGTTCGTTAAACTTCCTCTATGTATGCCAAAAAAAAAGCCAAGAAGATCTATTAGAACCATGGTCAAGACCACGCGGTGTGCAGACTTAAGGCGGGGAGTTTTTGTCCAGGAGCAATTGTGGGTCCTCTTCGTACAACAAATTGCTGCGGTTAATTAATCAATTTGTGGTTTTGAACCTGAACTCCGAAGCTGCAAAGTCATCGGGTTCCTCGCACATTGTTTCCTTGACCACAAGATTTTTTTTTCGTAGCGCCAGAGAAAGATTCGAAAGGAAAAAAAATCTTGAAGACCTTTTTGGCGGGATTTTTGGTTTGTTTGTTTTTTTAAGCTCTGTGAGGTCGATTTTTGAACTTTGAGCCATGGCGTGGTGATAATTTTCCACGAGATTTGCTTTGCTGGATGATTTTCACGGGGATTTTTAAACGCATTTTCCCAATTCATCATCCCAAAAGCAGGTGGATGTTTAGTGAGTTGCAAAGAATATAGATCGAAGATGAAAGATTTTTCTAGTTGAATAAATAATTTGATTGTTTTAACCCTTTTGCGTCTTCTGAAGCATTTTAGTTAACCATTTTTATTTGTTTAATAATCTTGGTGTCATTAACCCTTTGACGTACAGATCAAAGCTTTCTAAATAGTTTTAATATTCTTTTTAGTTTTGATTTTGAGAGTCTAATTTTTAACAAACAAGCTGTGTTTTATTAAAACTGATATTGAAAATAATTTTTTGACACGATTATGCCCAAAAATGCGACATTTTAAGGAAATTTTGTTAAAAATTCTTAGACTAACTGAATAATTTGATTTTTTAAAAGAAAATTCAAACTTGATTAAACTTTCTGTTTGTTTTATAAAGTTTTTTAAGATTCCCGCTCCATAAAATCTTAATGAAAGCTTCAAATTAAGCTTTCAGGAAACTGGAGTATTTGTTAGAAATTCAAATTTCAACGAATATTAGCAAAACTTGATACATATCTCTTCACTTTAAAAACAATTCCTAAAAACAGAATTATTTTACGCACATCTCGCAATCTACTTCCTTCAACTCTGGCAATGAGAATCAATTCAATGAGAATTTTTGGGAATAAATTTCACACGCGAATCTTTTTTTTCTGCACCTCCCTCCTCTGTGGATTGTTGGCAAAAACAGCGACACTATTTGCGCGAAAAAAGAAGAAAAAACTCCGCCAAACAAATTCCCTTTTTGGCAACACGTATAAAAGACACGGCAATTCTAGGCAGTAGCATCAGAATTCGTTAACAAGTCTCAGCTTGAAGATCGATAAAGTTTATTTTTCCTCCAAAGAAAGAATTTAAATAAAAAAGTGATCGCCATGAAGATGATCATTGGATTCGGTTTGTGTTGTTTGGTGGCTGTTGTTGTGGCATACCCGGCATTTGAGGAGACTCAGCCTCTCGTTGCTGCTGCCCATGCGGATGCTGCGGAGATCTTTGAGGCTGCTGAATCGGCGTATCCTGGAGGATATGGAGGCTATGGTGGATATGGAGGACACGGAGGCTGGGGCCATGGTCATGGACATCATCATGGAGGACACGGAGGATGGGGTCATGGCCACGGACACCATCACGGTGGACATGGTCACCACCATCATCATGGTCACTACCACGGCTAAACACACCCACCGTGGTATCCTTGATCGACTGAAAATACTCCCTATGCGTGAAGATCATCCTGCAGTAAAGTTACCAGCAATTTTTATCATTTTTTTTTTGTAAAAAAAAACCACCTCTGTACAAAAAAATAGCTACTCCCTGTGAATAAATGAAAAAAAAATTAAATATCTAAATTCCATGGCGAATTCTTGTCTACCGTGAGATCGTGTCTGGAGGTCTACAGACGATCGCTGCCTGAGACAAGGTTAATAAATTGATGGGTCAATTTCACGACCAAATGGTGACGACAGTTCTTTCATTCGAAACGCTTTTTTGCCAAATTAACGCCTTTATTTCTTTCGAGATTTATATTCTTGATCTTCATCCGATCAGTTAGCATGTAATGATCATCAACTTCTATGAAATTCTCCAAGATGTAGACAAAACAAGGAATAGGGAAAGCAGGGGTAATGTAAGTTAAAAAAAATAATATGATTAAAATTACTTTTTTAAAATGCTATCATCAAGATAAGAAAAGATGCTATATATCAATTAATTCAAAATTATTGCTAAAGGGCTGGGAATTTTTGGTACAATGCATTTTTCAGCATTTTCCGTCAGATTTTCCTCAAAACTAAAATATTTTCAATAATTTCATTAAAAATTTAATATACTGGATGTATATTTCCCATGCATGCCTTAAAGGGTAATTCACAATAGCACAATAAAGTATTTTATAACAGTTGGAAAATCTTAAAAAAATGTTTTTCCATAAAAAAAAAATGCTTTTTTTCTAAAATAATCCTGGGCATGAATTCTCTAAGAATGAAAAACTCCCGTGATAAACTCCTGAAGGCTTTAGCGCTTTAAAGTAAACGTAAAAACCGGGAAAATCTTACGCGAGTTTATCACGGATGCATTATTTTTCTTATAGGATCAAGCTCACGTGAAGTTTTCCTCACTTTTTCCCTGCTGTTAAGGAATAAATTCACTTAACAAAAACACCAAGAAAAATCTCGGCTTATCCAGTCGAGAAGTTCCTTGTGTAACTCAGGTCTTTCCTCAAGGTAGTTTTGGGGGGAAATTTATCTCTATGGAGGACTTATGCCTTCAAACACGCTAGGATGATTGGTCCATCGGTATGTCAAATGACAAGGCTCCTTACTGGAAAGGGGCCACCCGTAGCGTGATTGGGCGCTTTGAAGCTGCCTCGCAGAGAAATTTATCCCGGCCAAGATACTTCCTTGAGTACTTGGTTTCGCCGGTGGGTTTTGGCGAAAAGCAGCAAATGGGTATTTGCGCTTATGGTCTCTCCAGGCCTAGCCTGGAGGTGGAAGAGAATCAAAAGAACCTTCCTGGTGGAATGCATGTTTTATTAAAAATCTTAACCTATTTATACAATTTTGTACACTGGGTTTTGGTCCCACTGAAAGTGGGGGAAAATGCTTACAACTAATTTGGGTTAGTGCAAGGTGCAAAGAAAATGCAAAAGACACATAGCTTGCAAATTCTGTTGTTAATTTGCAAACGATATGACTATTGATTTGGGGAATGACGTACTTTGGATTTTTGGGAGTTACTATGGGATATAATAACTTTGGGAGGAATGTACTCTGGGAGTACTCTGGACTTTTTGGAAGTTTCTATGGGCTTACTTATTTTGGGAGGAATGCACTTAAGAAGTGCTAACAATTCATGTTCATTCTTGAACACCTGCAAAAAGCCTTCGAGAGTTTATCACCAAAGTTTTTTTCACTGTTATAGAAGGCGAAAAAATGCGATTTTCCACGCTCTTAAGAAAAATTTCAGAACAAATTTTCACGCTTTTCCCATCGATCTGAATTTTTAGTAATTAATATTTCTTTATTAGAGGTTTCTTTAGGGGGACCAACTTTTGAAATCAAATCGTTCTTTTTTTGCTGTGGCAATTTCTAGAAGAGAGTGAATAAACTCCTTTTCTCAGGCCTTTTCTAGAATATCTCCGAGAAGTAGACTAAATTAAGAATAGAGAGATAAAGGGTAGGGTAAGTCAAAACAGAGAATGTTAAGATGATAGAATTAATTTTATTAAATCGAATTGAATTTATAACGATCGCTTTATTTACCCGGAAAGTTCTAAATTCATCATATTTTATTAAAAATAATTTTATTAAAATTCTTTTACATTTTTTTTTACAACGAAAAATTAATTATTCAACTTAATGTAAAACCTCATAAATAACTCACGCGACAATCCCGGAATTAAAAATAAAAATTCATCATTCATGCTGTCTTTGCAACTAATAAGTTTTGCTTTTATTGTTGTCTTTCTGCCGAACGTGCCTTTGAGTCATTTAAATGACACCAATTTGCTTTCTTCTGCCCATCGCATACAAACGACCCAATAATTGGGATTAATCATATTCAAGCTTTGCTTTGAAAATTCAATGAAAAACAAATCAAAATCTTCTTCAACGTTTGATATTGACAAAAAAGATTTTTTTTTGTAGGAAAATTAGAATTTATTTAAATTATTCAGAACAAAGATTTAGAGGCCAACGTTGAGAGGGAGGCTCGTTTGGTCTTCTGCATGAACTTTGCACCTTCCTCACTTGGCGGGAAATTCCTCATCGCATAAATGCGCAATCATCCACTGCGGGTGTGACTTCAGGTTCATCATCAGCTGCTGGTCAGACCATCCTGCTTCGAGACAAAACCACCGAGCAACTTTTGACGTACTGCCCAGGCAAGTTTGCCCTTCGAATACCCACCACACCACCATCCCCTGAGGGCCCCACTGGCATCACGTATAAAAGCCACGGGAGCCCATCCAGAGAGCATCAGTCAGCTTTTGAGCATTTCTTGTGAAGTTTCCCAAAGCCCACCCCCCAAAAAACTCATCAAAATGTACAAGGTTTGTGTTGAAAAAATAAAGTGATAAAGTGACAAAGTGTTTTGGAAGTGAAGTTTAAGATAAAAATTTAAAAATCTCTTTGTAGCTCTTCTTCTTGCTTGCCCTCATTGCCTTCGTGGCTGTTTACGCCGGTGAATACGAGAAGGAGGACCTGTCCGAGGCTGAGTCCGCTGCCTTTGCCTACTACCGCCCATACTGGGGTGCTCGCTTCTACGGACGCTACGGCTATGGCTACCCCTACTACCGCACCCTTGGCTTCCCACGCTACTACAGCGGCCTCTACTTGTAAGCCCTTTCCGCGACGTTAAATCCCACACCGGCTGCCACCCTCCCTGTTCAACACAATGCCTGCAATAGCTCCCGAAATTATAGTCATCAAACACAACTCACAGTCAGATCAAAAATAAATAAATCCTTTTATACCTTTTAGAAAATTAATTATTCTTCTTTTATTATTCTTATTACTTTGATCCTTTTTATCCTTCCAATTTGGTCCACTTGACGCTTTCATTCCATAGCCAGGCTGCCATTTCGTCATCCAAGGCTTGGGGTCTTGGTTTGGCTTCCTTACAATCACTACAAAAAGGACAAGGAATTGAATTTTTTTTAGGAATATTGCAGTTAAAAGAAGTTTATTCATTTTTAAGTTAAAACTCTCTTAAAAATTTTATCCACTTTTAAAAAAAATCGTGTTTTTATAAAAAGTTGGATCGATTCTGTTAAAAAAATCTATATTAACCCTTTAACGTCCAACGTGAAACATAAAAACATTGAAACATGCGGTCTTTTATCGCAATTTTTATTCTATGAATTTTTTAGAGGACTTTTCTCACTCAGAACGTCTTCTTTGACCCCTTATGCGTGAATTTGATGCATTTGTAACATGGAAAAACAATTACATTCATAAATAATTGAAAAAATAAAATGTTTCACGTTTGGGTCAGCGTATGACCCAAAAAACCTTAAAGGGTTAATTTAAGGCTAATCAAATGGAAACAAATCAAATCAAACAAAATTCTTCCTCTCAATTTGTTATTAACCAAAGTTCCTAAAATCACACCAAACTTCAACTCAATTTAATATTTTTATCATGAAAATTTTAATTTAAAAAAATAATATTTTAATAATTCTGACACTGTTTAATTTTTTTATGATCTACAACCTTTATTTTATTACAACCTTTGTTTTCAAAACAGGAAAATGAATGAAACGGAAACAATGATAATTATAATTTCACTAAAAATTCAAAATGGTGGCATTAAGTAGGCAATTTGGAAGTTATTTCTGCCTCTAAACCTTTTACGTAAAATGTTCTTTAATAAAAAAATTAAGTTAGTTTGAAACTTTATCCTTTAACTATTGTATAAAATTCAGATGATAAAGAAAACTTTCTAACTAAACTAAACAGATGGCATTATTTGCCAACAAACTCATCGATTTTTCATCGAAGACGCTACAGAGCCGCCATTTTTAATCTCTTCGTGGTGTTAAGGAATTTTTAACATAAAAATCAGCAAACACACAAATTCAATCTTTATCAATTTAATTCAATCTTTATCAATTTAATAACTCACCTGAAGTACTTTCCAGTAACGTCTTCTAGAACCGGATCAACGGCAAGTCGAATTTGCGTCTGAGCCCCACTTTTGGGGGTTTTGTAGATCGTATACATGGCTGGGCGAAGTATAAAATGGAAAAATGCCGGAAAATGGCGTGCAAGTTCGGTATTAACGACGCCAGGGTGAAGAGCATTAACGGTGACCTTTGTCCCCTCGAGACGTCGTGCTAGCTCTCGCGTGAAGAGGATGTTTGCCAGCTTAGACTGTCCATAGGCACTAATACGGTTGTAGGATTTATCACTATTTAGATCAGCTTTATTTATTTGCCCCATACTATGCGCCAAGCTGGAAACGTTAATAATGCGACTTGGGGCGGATTTTTTGAGTAGATCCAGCAGGAGATTTGTCAGGAGGAAGTGCCCCATGTGATTGACGCCAATTTGCATTTCAAATCCATCCTCAGTGTGACATTTGGGGATCATCATCACTCCAGCATTGTTCATGAGAACATCAAGGCGTGTCTCCTCGTTCTTGAAGTTAGCTGCAAATGTTCTAATGGACGCCATTGAGGCCAGATCGAGGGGACGGAAGTAAACATGCGGATTCCCGGACTTTTCAATCACCTCCAAGCGTGCTTCTTCGCCACGTTTCTTATCCCGACAGCCCATGTAGACTTTAGCCCCTCGTCGTGCTAGATCAATGGCAGACTCCTTGCCAATGCCCGTATTGGCGCCCGTTATTATGACAACCTTTCCATCCATCAGGATATGATCCTTCTTGAACTGCCCGCCTTGGACGAATTTACTACAACAAGAATCCATCAAAAAATTAGAATTTGAACCTCTTGTCGGGAAATTCTACGAAGCGGAAAGGGGATTAAATCAGACAAGCAAAGCAGAAAGGTCAGAAAGTAGAAATTCTTGGTCAAATGACTCAAATGGGCACACTTGGGTGATCTTCAACTGCTTAATTTGGGATCTTCCTTCACTTCTTTACTCTCCAATGCACGCAATTGTGGATTTTTTGCTTTAATTTTCCGTTCATTCTCTTAATTTTATTCATTTTACAAAGAAAAGTAATTTCTGTGTCACCTGCATCATTTTTTTGGCACTCTTTTTGCTCTTTTTTCTTGTAAATAAATTCACAAACTTTCAGTTTGCTTTAATTTTTCATTCTAATTTAGATTTTTGATGGAGTGAAAGAAAACTTTCTCTGTGGAAGCCATTTTTTAATGAGTTCAATAAAAGGACGCCAACCCGGTGGGACATGCATCGTTCAATCGATTCTTATCGATTCCAGGAGACATTGCTACTGAATTGCTTATCATAGTCCTAAAACGTAATTAACGTAATAAAAAGCGACTTTTGTCTATGTTTGGACAATAAAAAATTACATACGCCATTGTTCAGGACTCGACCGTTGGAAATCGAGTGGCGCGCGAGAATTTGAATTAATAGTGCCACGCGCGCGCTGAGATCGTTTAGCGGTGGTAGCGGCCACTGCTTGTCGCCGGCATGAGTTTTTCGGCTCATGCGCGCTCTTATGTCAACTCTTCAACACGGCACCACGCGATAAAGTGAAAATTCTAAAATTATTAAAATTATTGTATTTTTGGGGGTTTGTCCCGCATTTGAATTGTTAAAATAAAATCAGTGAGTTATTTGGAAGTAAATAAAGGACAATTGGTGGTGGAAAGTGCGCCTTTTCTTGGGAAATTCGGCGGTCTTCAATTACCTGGCAGCACGAGGCCTTGAGGGGAACTTCCGGACAAATCCAAAAATTTGTCCTCCTCGCCAGAAGGCTTGTATTAATCATTTCTACCTGTACTTAAAGGTAATTGGAGGCTTCTTGGGGCTTTGGGGCAGCGCCCGCACTATTTCTTATCATTCTAACTAATGCTGTGCATCTTCCAAAGGTAATTGGATACTCCTTGTGGCTCTCTGGGCAGCGCCCGTGACATTATTTTCCTATTCTAACGTTTGCTGTATGTATTAAAAGGTACGTGCTATACATAAATTGGTCCTTCGAGCCGGATGGCTTGTATTAATCATTTCTACCTGTACTTAAAGGTAATTGGAGGCTTCTTGGGGCTTTGGGGCAGCGCCCGCACTATTTCTTATCATTCTAACTAATGCTGTGCATCTTCCAAAGGTAATTGGATACTCCTTGTGGCTCTCTGGGCAGCGCCCGTGACATTATTTTCCTATTCTAACGTTTGCTGTATGTATTAAAAGGTACGTGCTATACATAAATTGGCCCTCCGACCCTACAACTGAACCACATCCGTCAGAAGTTATACAGTCCACACCTGACAAGCTACAATGATTTGTGAGCGAGAAGGAATTGCGTCCCAAGTGACCAGGGTCGAGAATTATCTGGATGGCATCACGGATGATGAGAGAAGCATCCCAGGCTTCAATGGTACGATGACATCTCAGCGTAACATCGTCGTGACTATGAAGGAAAGATACAACATCGTTCAAGAGAAGATCATCGCAGATCAGCCAACCTATGCTCACCGAATCTTGGAGAAGAACAACCTCAGTGCCTTTCTGAAGCGTTGTGATGACCTCATCAAGAAAATTGACAGCATCATCGGTGAGATTCCTAGGAAAGACGATGCAAACTTGAATCTCTCAGACACTTCTGGGCTCTTGATGTTTATGACTACATTCATGAGGGAGTCCGAACGACGACACAGTGAACAGCTGCAGATGATTGCGAATTGTCTCTCAAACGCAAGTACCAATGCTTCTTTTACTAACCGCCCTGCCATTCAAGAATTGCCTCAAATAAACTTTCCCGCCAATGCCACCAACTGCAAGTGTTGCGACCAAGCAGCACATTCTTTACACAAATGCCCCAAATTTCTTAACCAAAATGTTGAAGAGAAATTCCAAACAGTAAAGCGCCTTAAATTGTGCCGCAATTGCTTTGCTGGACATATGACGTACTCATGCACATTCCACCCGTGCACCAAGTGCCAAGGATGGCACAACGTTCTACTACACGAGAAGTTCCAACCCTCGGATCCCAGTAGCACAGATCCTCCTGCTACTACTTCTACAGCCCCTCTTGCAACTGGGAATGCTCAGCTTACTGTCAGTTCCGCGTCTCCTGCACCCCCCGCAGAGACCTGCTCTCCTCCTACGGTGCTGACTGTAAGTCAGAGCCATCAGGACTTCTCCAAGGACGAAATTCCACGGGTTACCATTCCTACTGCCTCAGATGATGTTGTTTCTTGTCGTATCATTCTGGATGGTGCGGCAACGATGAACAGCATGACCCACGAGCTTTATGAGCGATTGAATCTTCCCAAATATCCTACAAAAATCACCATTTCCGGAGTTAACGATGGACGTATTCGTGCGAAATTCTCAGTTGATTCCACAATTCGTTCTCGCATTTCTGATGCCACACTCAATATCCGATGCTTCACCCTTCCAAAGGAATCAGTCTTCGCATATGTTGTTGTTGGTGAACAGGAACCAAAAGTGCCTCCCGAGGCAGATGACCATCACCAAGCTTTCAAGACCATGGCATTAGACGAAGTACTTTCTCCATTCTTTAAACTTGAGAACATCCCGGAATATCCTGCAACCACTGAGAATCAAATTGCAACTGAACATTATTTACGAATGACCTACCAACGCAGTGAAGACGGAAGATTCATCCTCCAGTTACCATTCAAGAAGAATCCACGCGTTCTAGGCGACTCCCGTCCTTTGGCTATACGCCAACATTGCGCCTTAGAACGCAGGTTTGAGAAAAACCCAGCCCTTCGCTCTCTGTACATTGATGTTATGCAGCATCAACCCCGCAACAGTTGGATTGAACCAGTTCCAGATGATGAATACAAATCTCCAGCCTATTATAGGTCGCGCCTCGGCCTCTTGAAGGATTCATCATCCATGAAACTTCGCATTGTTCGTATGACAATCGCGAAGACCTCCACGGGTGTCAGCCACAATGACATTCTCCGAATTGGGCGTACAATTCAACCATTTCCTGCAATCCTCTTGCTACGCTTCAGGAAGAGAAGCGACAACCCCCAGGTCATTCTTCCAGCTGAGTCTTTGGAGATAGCTCAGCCATCCCGAACACAGCTCATTGATGTTTTGAGCCAATTTGGGTTTCCATTGGCCCAATGGTCTTCTAGCTACACAGAATTGTGCCCACCAAATGATGATCCTAATTCATCTTCTGAATTCCACTTTAGGGAGCACACACCTAGCACTTTGGGCCACACTGGGAACCCCACCACGAATTCATTTCTCTTTGCATTGCCCATTTCACTCTCTGAGGATTTCTCTACCAAATACGAAAGGACTTCAACAATTTCCCGCATTTTTGACCCAATTGGATTAATTGGGCCACTGATCTCGCAACAGGAAGTTCACGCTGCCCAAAGGGAGTGGGATAATCCAGTCTCACAGAATCTTCAGTTGAAATGGAAGGAATTCGTGCAAGAACTTCAAAACATCCTGCACTTCAGTGGTCCACTGTGGATCTCCTCCATCGCCAATCTAGTGCGAGTAGAGTTGCACGCATTCGCCGAGGCTTGCCAGAAGGCCTATTGTGCAGCCATTTTCGTCATCTCAGATCGGCTCCAGAAGATTTGCGCAACGTCTCAGTCAACTCAATGGAAGCACGTTTCCACCCATCAGAATCCAGCTGACACCATATCCCGGGGAGCCACCCCACTTCAGCTCCAGGATTCACCATTTTGGTGGAATGGCCCATCGTGGCTAGTCGAATCGCAAACTTCTTGGCTTCCAAAGTTTGTCAAGGAAGCTTGTATCCCCGAGGAATCAGCATTTTTAACCACAACTGAGAACAAGAAGCCAAATCCCACAATTCTCAGCTGCTTGATGGAAAGATATTCTTCCTTGACTAAAATGCAATTTGTCATCAGCCATTGCTCAAGGTTCATCACTACTTCCAAAAATCGCATACAGAAAATTCATGGACCTCATTCTACGGAAGAACTGGAGATGGCACTCGAGAAACTGATCCTCTTGGACCAATCGGAAGTATTTCTGGGACTACAAGCACATCGTCGCAAGAACCAGACTCTGAATTATTCCAAGTGGAAGTTTTTGTCATTTCTCGCGCCATTTGTGGACGAGAAAGGAATCGTTCGCGTTGGAGTTCGCCTCAAGAATTCAAATGAACCCTCTACAGTCAAGCACACAATTCTTCGTCCAAAATCCCGATTGACTGAGATGATCATTCAACAGGAATATCTTCGGATGCTCCATTCTGCTCCAACGCCATTGTTATTCCCTCTGCGTCAGAGATTCTGGCCTCTCTCTAGGCGCAATACCTGCAAGAAAATGTATCACATCTGTTATCACTGCAATAGAGCTAAGCTTCGGACGCTTGGGCAGTTGATGGCTGATCTCCCTCATCATCGAACATCATTCAACTATGCTTTCAAGCATACCTGTGTTGGCTTCGCTGTTCCCATTCAGTTTAGACCTTCCGCACCCCGGGGAGCCTCCACACGACGACTTGCGCACTTCAAGGGATACATCGCAGTTTTTGTGTACACGAGCACCGGGGCGGTGCACATTGAGTCCGTCTCTCTTTTACGACGTTTCACCACTCGCAAAGCCACTCCACGACACATGCACTTGGATTGTGGCAAAAATTTCGAAGGAGCAGAGCGGGAGTGGAAGGAACTGTTGCAACAAGAACAATTTCAACGAGGGATTCAAAATAGCACAGCACAGGATAGTGTTATTTGGCATGACGATCCCCCTGGAGTACTTCACCACGGAGGACTCTGGGAAGCATGTGTGAAGCGTATCAAGTTTCACCTGTACAGAATTATCCAACCTGTCACACCTGGGCCAGATGAACATGATAGAGTCTTCGACATTCGCATACCTGGTGGCACTTACGCCAGACCAACCACGATGAGTGCCCGGATCTC
This sequence comes from Lutzomyia longipalpis, assembly GCF_024334085.1. Lineage (NCBI taxonomy): Eukaryota > Metazoa > Arthropoda > Insecta > Diptera > Psychodidae > Lutzomyia > Lutzomyia longipalpis. The sequence goes on from NC_074709.1 coordinate 27,082,977, forward strand.
TTTATGCGACATGAAATCATCTTGCTCCGAAAATCCTGAGGAGTCTTCGGAGCAACCCGGGGAGGATGTTCAGGACTCGACCGTTGGAAATCGAGTGGCGCGCGAGAATTTGAATTAATAGTGCCACGCGCGCGCTGAGATCGTTTAGCGGTGGTAGCGGCCACTGCTTGTCGCCGGCATGAGTTTTTCGGCTCATGCGCGCTCTTATGTCAACTCTTCAACACGGCACCACGCGATAAAGTGAAAATTCTAAAATTATTAAAATTATTGTATTTTTGGGGGTTTGTCCCGCATTTGAATTGTTAAAATAAAATCAGTGAGTTATTTGGAAGTAAATAAAGGACAATTGGTGGTGGAAAGTGCGCCTTTTCTTGGGAAATTCGGCGGTCTTCAATTACCTGGCAGCACGAGGCCTTGAGGGGAACTTCCGGACAAATCCAAAAATTTGTCCTCCTCGCCAGAAGGCTTGTATTAATCATTTCTACCTGTACTTAAAGGTAATTGGAGGCTTCTTGGGGCTTTGGGGCAGCGCCCGCACTATTTCTTATCATTCTAACTAATGCTGTGCATCTTCCAAAGGTAATTGGATACTCCTTGTGGCTCTCTGGGCAGCGCCCGTGACATTATTTTCCTATTCTAACGTTTGCTGTATGTATTAAAAGGTACGTGCTATACAGCCATAAACTCTTAAGCTGATATTGAAATCTTCAAAACTCCGCAGTCATAAAGAAAACTTAATTTTTAAACGAGGTGTCATGAAAACCATTAAACTTGGAGTTGTTTTTATTTTCATTGAGATAAAATGATTAATAAAAACTTAAAGGCAGTTAAAGTGCTTACGTATTGGACTTGGTACAGAAGAAGTCATTATTAATTTGTTTTCTTTGTTATACAACACGTGGTGATAAGGTCAGAATAAGAAGCTTTTCTACTTGTCGGTGTAATTCAATTTAAATTGCATTCATAGAATTGAGGTTAAAAAATCTTTTATTTGAATTTCAAGAATTATATTATTATGTTATCTTGTTTTTCTCTCAGAAATGAGGAAATTCACAAAAGCTATTTCAGAATTTTTGACTCAACCCAGCTGTACTAAATCTAAATTAAATTAACCTTTTAAACCATCTCACTGCAGAGCAGATTAACATTTCTTGCAAACTTAAACAGCCCAACAATGTAATACAAACAAAAAGAAAAGAATACAAAACAGCGCTAAAATGAAAGGCATAAAAATTGAAAGATAAATAAAGACGATAGACAGTCATCAAACAATTTGCCAATAAATAAATTCTATGAGCGTCTCGTTGAATAGTTTATTAAGTCGCTAACCGTAAAGTCATTAGAATCGATCACACGTATACATTACACCCACTTTAGTAGTGGCTAAAAATATTAAAAAAAAAAAAAAAACTTCCTTAAATTGATTAAATCATCGTTAAGAAAGAAAATTTCGTGGAAAACTAAAACTTCAGGAAAAACAAAAAAAATTAAAGTAAAACGTCGCTGGAATGCATAAAAACTGAATAAAACTATGTATTGTTTTGGCTACAAGTATTACTTTATTTAATTCTTTCTTTCATCATCTAATCATTTTTAATCATTCTTATCAAAATACAGCATGATTTGCAAGAAAATCCACGTGGATTATGAGATTAGAAAGAAAAAAATTTGATTTTTCACAAATGCAGGCATCTCGCAAAAACCTCCAAAATTTTGATCATCATTTTCAATACATTTCCGTCGTTTTTTTCTCTCTCTCTGTTAGTCTTTCCATTTCTAATGGCAAAAAAGCAAATCACAAAATGTAAATAAACTCGTTTTCGTGAGCTTTGTTATCTCATTTTCATTTGGACTTGAGACGTTTTTTTTTGTGGGTCAACTCATCAATATCCATGCATCGTGACTTCTTCTCAAAAATTAAACTTCTTTTCCACTGAAAATGATTTTCTATTCGGCGAAGGAATTTTTTTTTGGTCAAATAATAATATTTGAATTATTGTTTAATTTTGAAAAGTAAATTCATCTCTTGAAACAAAAATTACTCTTAAGAATTTTTTAAAAGATATTCTTTGAAAACGCTTCTTATTCTTTAAAAATAGAGAATTAGATAGGAGAAAAGGCTTCAAATCTGACCTTAAAGAATTGTTATGGATAAATTTTGTTATCTAAACTTGAAATTTAATTTTTGATTCATAATAATTGTTCTTAAATAATCTAATTTAAAGTAAAAATAACTTTTTGCAACAGAAAATCTGATAAGAATATGAATTTATGCAGGAATTTCAAACAAAGAAATCAAATAAGATTACTTTAAAGAAATACTCTTAAAAATGCCAACAATGATGTCATTTTTGATACATGCAACATTCATGTTTATGTTTCATCTATGTTCACTTTTTTTCACGAGATAATTGTATGCTTTATAGTCTAAAAGAGAAAGGTACATTAACACAGAACAGTGACGTCATTGTTTAAATTTTTTAACAAATCATTATCGATTCTTCCAATCCCGCAGTGAAAAAAAAATGGAAAGTTTCTTTGAAAAATTAAAACTCTTTAGAAAACCAACAAAATATTATAATTTCCTACATTGAAAGGGATTTTGGGTATCTTATACATCCCCTTGTTCCCCTTGCTGTTCGGATTTAATCCACCTTACCCTCAAAATTGATTTTCTTCCTATTTTCACTCAGAAAAAAATCATTTTTCATCACCTTAAATTGCTACTTTAACGATATTTTTCTTAAAAAAAAAACTCAATTATTCTCTTAAAGAAAATCTTGTCTTCCAGATCATTCCCACCACATCCCATTATTTACACAGAAGATTCCCATAAAAATTTACAATTTAATTGCTTTTCGTAATTAGCTTTTAACAAATTATATATTTACTATCAAACACTGCTGTCTGTTTTGTCTCCACTTCGCCTGAAATGTTTTTTTTTGTTGTATATTTTAGTAAATCACCGGGATGGGTAAAAAGACTGGGAGAGATTTTCCAGAGATATTTTGCATTTTATCAGCATAATCTCTGCTTGAAAAAAAAATCAAAATTGTCGCGTCATTGATCACAAAATGAATTTTATGATGAAATTGCGGAATATTCTTCTGGATTCTTCTTCTACCTGTAAGCTTTCATAGATAAATTAGCTCATGAGGGAGCTTTATGACTCACAGTGTTTATGATTTTTATGAGGAAGACCCACAAAAAGACGCTGAGACCGTGATTTAGCATATTTTTCGGTTGAGAGACCTTCACGTGGGGCATTTCAAGGTAAATGCCTTTCGCGCGCTTTTTTTTGGGACCCTCTTTTTGGCCTACTGTGGGTGTGCTGGGTTCTCGTGTAATAGAATATTTTTTCCCGCCATTAAGAATTCAAAGAAAAAAAAACTTTCAAAATCACGAGGAAAAGCTGAGTTGTGGGTGAGATAAGATTTAAATGAAGTATTTTTAGAAGAAATTCAAGAGATTGAAAGAACTGATAATTTGCATCCGGGAGTGGCACAAAAACGCATAAAAAAACCGAAAATATATCCAAAGAAAAGGACTCTACTCACTGTAGGAGGTACAGAAGGATAATGAGGAGTAAAACAACGCCAATTGTTCCTCCAATCCATGCCCAAGTACTATTTTCCATTTCTTGTCACTTTTTTTCTTCTTTCAATTTGATAAACAAATCACCTCCACACTGCCCTAATCTCTGTGGCCGGAATAACACTGAGGAGTGTTGGAATTTCGTGGACCGGGCAGAGCGCACGCGGTTGCTGAAAAAAATTTCGCGCCTTTCCGAAAGTGCACGAAAACAGCCGAACACTTAACCCAAACAAAACATTGTCAAATTCATCGGACAGATTTCTTTTTTTTTTATGAATTTCTAGCATGGAAAGAGTTTTGGTGGACAAAATGGTGTTACACAGAGCTACTGACCAGGTAACAATCCTCACAGGTGATCGTGCCAGGTAATCTGCCTCAGAAACTCTCAATCCAATGTCCAGGAAACTCATAAAATTCCTAACAAACAATTCGCAGACTGAAAGATCTCCTCCGTCTCCGGTTAATTGAATGCGGATGGACAGACCAGCTGACAAGGGAAGGTTATACATTTAAGAGTACGGAATGGCTTGAAATTTTCACCAAATATTCTTTACAATGTATAAAAACCCTGTGCCAAGGCTTTTTTTCTACAGATCCGTAGTTTAATAGTTATAATTAATTAAATTTTCCCATAGAAAATTCATTTTGAGAGAGCAAAGCGCTCGACAGAAACGCAAGAGAGAGCACTGCGCGCGCGTCTGTGTGAGTGAGTGGTGGTGAGCAGTTCTTTGACCGTGCGCTCGCTACTTACCACTACTCACTCACACAGACGCGCGCGCAGTGCTCTCTCTTGCGTTTCTGTCGAGCGCTTTGCTCTCTCAAAATGAATTTTCTATGGGAAAATTTAATTAATTATAACTATTAAACTACGGATCTGTAGAAAAAAAGCCTTGGCACAGGGTTTTTATACATTGTAAAGAATATTTGGTGAAAATTTCAAGCCATTCCGTACTCTTAAATGTATAACCTTCCCTTGTGAGGCTGATGTGCCGGGAAGTTGTCAAGGCGGAAGATGGGAAGGTGAATGTGGACCAGTTGGTGCAGCAAGTCACCCCCAAGGCACGTACAATGATTCCGGACACAGTAAAGAAGGAACTACTGCAGAAAATTAAAACTCTGCTGACGGAACACGAAGAGAATCATTAGCTGGACACGATAAGGCTCATCCTGGACTTCCTGGACATAAAACTGCGCTAAATGTGATCTCCATTTGATTTAGAAAAACGGCCAATAAATTAACTTCCTGATAAAAAAAAACTTTTTTTTTTAAAAATTGAGTTTTGTGATTTTAAAAGTTTCCGTTATGTGGGTTCCGTTAAAAATTGGAATATTTTCGTGAATTCAGTCAGTGCAACAGAGTATCCGGGAAGAAGAGAACCTGGTAAGAAATATTAGATAGGAGAGTTTCCCAGGAAACTTCATGATCCCTTTGTCCTCCAAAGATATCCAGAAAGTGAAGAGAAAACTCACCCAAATGGCTCAAATGGATGAAGAATTTAACGGTAAAGTTGAGAAAATTGGAGAAGATTACTTCCGGATGATATTCCACGTCCCTTCAGCATTCTATGGGCACATCATTGGACAAGGAGGAGCAACATTGAGGCTCATGGAGGAGGATACACGAACCATAATTAGGTTGCCAAAACCCGGAACGGATGATATGATTACTGTGAAGGGACGACGTGTGGAGTATCTTGAGGCTGCCAGGAATAAGATTTACGACATTGTGGATACCTACAGAACACGAGGTATGACCCACTTCTTCTCCATTAACTGCGCCACAGAAGCAGTGAAAGAAGCATACGGGAAGTTCAAAGAAGCTGTCCAGGAAGCATATTCCCCTGAAGGTCTTCCAGAGATTTATTTCCAAAAACTTGAAAAGTTGCACATTACCTTATCTGGAATGCTTCTAAATAATGACCAAGATCGCCAAATGGCCGTTGATCTCCTTCATGGAGAAGAGGAAGCAATCCGAAAGATCATGGAGAAATTCCCTGGGAAGGCACATATAAAAATCCAAGGCCTGATGACCATGAATGATAATCCAGAGAAAGCTAAAGTTCTCTATGCACGAATTCATTCGGAAGCTCTCGAAGAAATTGCAGAACATCTGGACAGGTTAAACAGGAAGAGTGGATTATATACTGGAAGCATTAGGAAGACCACTGTGCAACTCCACATGACCCTAATGAATGTTGCCTACGACAAAGATGACAATGGGAGATTCAAGAAGGGAAATACCATCAACGCGAAGAAAATTCTCGAGGATTTTGGGGATTATTCTTTCGGGGAAGTTCCTCTAACGGAGATTCATCTTTCCCAGAGGAAATCCTACGATGACGAAGGGTACTACACTGCATTCACTAAACTATTTGTATAAAGTCCTTAAAAACTTCCTATTTTCGTTCTTTTGTGATTTGTCTCAATTCAAGACATTCAAGATTTTAATGAAATTGTAATTAAAATGAATTTCTTGGGTATTATTCAGCCTCTTCTCTTACCTTGTTCTCTAAAATCCTTTACTAAGCTCTCTCACTATAAGGGAAGTACCTAAAAACTCCATCTCCGGAAATTCTGGAAGTAATCTCCAAGAAACATAACCTTAAAAAAAACAAAAACCATCTTAAAATTCATAAATTTCACAATTTCCCCGCAAATAAAACAAATAAATAAATCCCAAATTCATTTAATGTTCACAAAAATTAATAAAATAAAAATTACAACACAAAATACATGACAACTGGTCAGGTTTTCTGGGTATCTCCCGGACACATTATTTTGGCGGGCTTTTTTTTCCACGTGCCGGCAAACTAGTAGCGCCACGCCGCGGAGAAACGTCAAATCGCACGTAATTTGGTTCTCGCGGATTTCACGGCTTCTTCCCGTGATCCTCTACATCCGGGAATATGTTTAAGATCCTGCGTAGGTGCATTGGGATCCATGCAAGGAAAATCCCACGAATAGTCGTGAATTCTAGTCGTTTTGCATGTGTAATCTGTCCTAAACATGACATCCGGGCATTCCCAAGTTCTGCTGCAGTACCTATCAGGTGTTTTTCATCGGAGTTCTCGGATGAGGAAGGAAGTGAGGAGGATGGGGAGTCAGGGTTGAATACCAGTGATCAGGAAATTAGGACAAGAGATCTTCTGTATGTGGACACTGCACAGTGGGATGAGACAATGAGGAAGCTGAAGGAATGCTCCTCGCTTCCTCAAGTAAGATTTTGATCCGCTTCCATGGTCTGGAGAGCTTCCTGGACATTTACGAGCAGTTTTTTACATCTTTTTCCTTCCAGGTTTATGCTGAACTGGAGATTTTGAGACGAAATCCGGAAGCAACAAAATTGGAATATTTTGTTCAGAGTCTCCTGACCCTGTGGGATATCCACAAGGATCTCATCCTGAATAACATTCACAGCAATTACCCACATCTTCTGGAATACCCCCTGAGGCCAGAACTGGAATTCCTGGTGGGGAAGCTGAATGAGAGTGCGGAGAAGTTCTCAAGTGAGGAACTTTCCTGTTGCCTCCTGTACTTGACAAAGCTGGGATTTGATGGTCCTCCGGAGATTACTGAAAAGCTCCATGATCACTTTCTCAATCTCGTGGCCACAGATTCCACGGGAATTTCCTTGGCATCCCTCTCGAGGTTCGCTGTGTACGTCAATGCCCGGAGAAATCTTAGTATTTTCTCCATTTACACCATCCTCATCCCAAAGCTAGTCTATCTCCTCAAAAGCTGCTCCACAAGTGAGGAGATCCGCCTTCTGACCATCTGCCTGGGAAATCTCTTCCACATCATCACACCTCATCAATTGGATCTCTACAGGTGACTTTCCGGAAGTCAGGGAAGCTTCCTTTCCTGTTTCCTGAAAAGAACTGAATTTTTATTTCAGGAAGAAGGTCAATGAACTCTACCAGCAGGGCGCCTTCAGCAACTCCCCCAGGAGCATCCTCCGCGTTGTGAACTTCCTGAATTTCATCCACTGGTGCCACGACAATACGCTCCTCATCCGGAAACTCATGCTCCTCCTGCAAAATAGTATTCCGGAAATGGAGACACGTGACCTGGTGAGCCTCTGTCGCGTCTTCCACAGTCAACTGGAACCTGCACAATTCCTCCCGGGGATTGTGGCTCAAACACGCCGCTTAATGGAGAAGAATCCCACCGTGGATCTCTTGGAGTGCTTCGTACTGGATGCTGTGCCCGAAACACGGAATCGCGTCACGCAGGAAGCAGAGAAGATCATCAAACGCGATGAAAATCTCACCCCAAACACAGTTTCGGGCTTCTTCAAGGTCCTCCGTTTCCTCAAGACGTCCAATATGCGCCTCTTCAACGCCTACTGGGCCCACGTACTCCGGAAAGTCTCCACAGATGAGGCAGAGCGAGAGAACTATCGCCTGGCCAGGCATTGCCACCGGTACATGCACTTCAACAACAACCTCGGCGGCACGTACAGATACATCAACCTCGAACGATACCTCGTCCAGCTGATTCTTGGGGAACTGGAGACGGGTGTGAGTCGCTTCATTCCCTCCAAATTCGCCAAAATTGCTCCCTTTGTCATTGCCTACGGGCACACGGAGAAATCCCGCGAGAAGCTTCCGGATTTCCTTGTGGAGCGCATTGAAACAATGCGAGATCAATTCTCCGCCACGGATTGCCTCAATCTCAGCCGGGGCATCCAGATAGCCCTGGAATTGCGATTCCGGAATAAAATTTCCGACGAATTGGGCAGTCAGTTGGCACGCATTGAGAATGTCTTTCATGCCACAGCTGAGAAGATTCTTGCCCAGAAATATGTTTCACTGTCGGAAGTTAATTGCCTAATCCGCAGCTTTAATGCCCGGAAAGGTGAGTTTTTGAAAGAAAAATACCTTTCCGGAAGAATTTTTTTCAATGAAAAACATTTTCCGGAAAATGTTTTCTATTGCAATCATTCTTCCTGTATGTATTTGAGAAGAAAAAGAAATTCCGGAAGATTATTAAATTTTTCTTTGAAAAACATTTTCCGGAAAATGTTTTCCATTGAAAACATTCATCCTGTATATATTTGAGAAGAAAAAGAAATTCCGGAAGATTATTTTCCAGAAGAAAATTCATTCCGAAACTATTTTCAAGAGAATAGATTTTTTCGGAATAATTAAAAAATATATTATCTCAAGAAAAGCTTACAGAAAATATTGAAAGAAAATCTCTTTTGGAAAAAAAAGATTTCGTTTCCGAGAAGTCCTTCCGGAAAATCTAGGAAGACTCATTTGAAGATTTTTTTCGGAAAGTTATACTCAAATGAAAAATATTCCAGAATTATTAATTTCAAGAAAAAAATCTTTTCCGGAAGATTATTTTCAATTGAAAATTTACTTTTTTTAGCTTCTCGGACAACTGATCTCTTCGAAAGGTTAATCCGGAAGTATGAGGAGAGTGAATCAGATCTCAATTCGAGACTTATAAGAGAGATTACTTTCAATCTCAATGCTTCAGTGTTCCACCTGCCCAATATTTGTGCCAAAATGGTGGATTATCTGATGCAAAATCACGAATTTATAATGGGAGACACGACTGAGAAGATCCTGTACTGTTGCTACAACATTGGCTATCCAATTGAAGAGGAAGAGATGCTAAAGAAGGCTGCGGACGTTATACAAAGGTAGGTTATGCTGTGGACGCAACGCCACAGAAAAAAAATTAGGTTATGTTAAAAATTTTAGAAAAAGTTAGGTTATATTGCCGCCATTTTTTTTTCCAAAAAAGTCATTGAAAAAAAGATCTTTCTTCCCAGAGACTTTAACTTCATGACAGGCCTCTCAATTGTCCAAGCCTGCCTGGCGCTGGCCTACTACAGAGCCCTGCCACAGGATCTCGTAGATCGCGTCTTCTGCACAGACTTTATTCAGCGACTAGAGCACGAGATTACTCTATGCTACAGCAAAGCAACGTACCCTACAAGAGTCCTGCATCAGGTGATGCAACTAAACAGGGCTGTCTGTCTGGACTACCCGGAACGGAATGTTCCGTGGTTCCAGCAAAACTTCCTCGAATCCCGCGTGACAGCCTTCAATACGCCCCACAGTAGGTTTCACGAAGACGTCAATGAGATCCTTCATTCCCTCACAACAACCCGGGAAGCCGTTAGAACGAATCATGTCACCCCCTATGGGTACCGCGTGGACTTTGTCCTGCACTTTGATCACCTCCAGCGTCTCATCCCGCCCCCAAGGGCAGATGATCCGGTGAAGAATGTCTCAAAGATTGCCCTTCTGCTGCACTCAAATGAAGCTTTCTGTGAAAATTCCACCATTTTGCGCGGAAATGAGCAGCTAAAGCAGCGACATCTGGAAATTCTAGGCTATCGCGTCCTGCATCTGGCACAGAGTGATTGGAATTCAATGTACCTCAGTGTTCCGGGGGCGAAGAGTCGCTTCCTCCGGAATTTGCTCAGTATTACCTGAGCAGAAGCAATAAAGTGATTGAAAAGTTTGTTTGAGCGTTTGTTTTTTGTTTTTAGAAATTAAGGAAAATTGAAAGGAAAAAAAAGGGAAAATCCGGAAAATCTAAAGAAATCAAAACCGTAAAGGAAAAAAAAGAAAAAAAACAGATTTCCGAAAATTCAATATAAATTCGATAATTCTATTATCAAGAGAAGTCCTTGTCTGAAAGATAATTTTCAAGAAAAAGTTCTTTCCGGAAGACATTTTCTAGAGAATGCATTCTGAAAAAAATCTTGTCAAGAGATAATTCTTACTGAAAGATTGTTTTCAAGGAAAAGTTCTTTCCGGAATATTGTTTTGAAAAAAAAAAAACAAAAAACAAAATTCATTAAAAAAATGCTTTTTACAATACAATTTTTTACAAAAATACGTAAAAATTCCACTTTTCCGGAATTTTTTTGGGTCTTTAACACTGTCTTTCAGGTTCCGCAATTTTTCCATATAACAAGCATAACACTCTTTCAGGTATAAAAATTACGCTTAAACCATGTAGAAAATACGCGTAAAAAATAAATTTCAAGCGTAATAAATTCCTAAAAAATTGAAAATAATTATTTTTGCATTAATTTATTATTTTTCTCTGCAAATATTTAATTTTATCGAATAAGTTAGCTATTATAAATACCTTTTTTTGTACCATTTAGTAGCCCCTTTGATATTCTTCCCATCAAACAAACTCCAACGAAAACTTTCTGAATTAAAAGAAAATTATTTTTTTTTACATTTTGTTATTTATTTACTTAATCTCTCGATAAATTGATAACTAAAATATCTAAAAGATTTATTCATCTTGAACATCATTCTCCTGACAAATATTTCACTTCTTTCTTCTTCATTTCACTTGATTAAATATGCAAATAAAGTCCTACCCCCTTTTTTTCTCACACTCTCCTTCTCCCTCTCCAGCTCCTTCCTGGCTATTCCTTCGTGTTTTTTTTTGGTGAGAAAATTCCTTCTTAAACCACTAAAACGCTTCAATGCGCGCTCTGTTGGTGCTTCACCCTCAATTGAAATTAAAAGAAAATTAATTAATTAATAGAATAAAAGACAAACTTGCGGTGTTTCAATTCTCCTCGGAAATAATCTCTATGCCCTCCTGTCCATCTGAGGGTTCAGCAAAGAGTTCCCGGAGGGACTTGTGGAGCACATTGAGACACTCATTGAAGTAGAAGCTCGCCGCTTTGGGCGATATGCAAAATTGGTAGGCAAGAAAGGTGAGTGGGAGCTTGAGGCGCAACTTGAGGAGGGTGAGAATGAAAATCTCAAATTTTGTCAATGCCGTCGATTGCGGCAATTCAGCCTCGCACGTATTGTACAGCGTTATCATGGTGATGTACGAGTCCAAGCCCGTAAAGTACTCCGTCCGTTTGTCATCATTCTCAAACATTTCCGGTGTGTACTTGCATTTGCGCACCTGCTCCTCCAGCTGCGCAATCTTCACTTGATTCTCATCGTGAATCACCTGAAATTGCTCCAGCAACTCCCCCGTGACATCCGTCTGTGTACCCCGATCCATCTTATTCCGTACTAAACGTACAATTTTCGGTACACCCGCCATGGGATCCTTCACAAGCTGCTGCTGATGCTGCTGCTGCTGCTGCTGCTGCTGCTGCACCACAATATTCCCCAATGTTCGTGCAGGTATCGTCTTGAAGCGCTTCACATCCATTGGGAGCTTAACAACAACCGGCGATGTGGCCACATCGAGCTTCCGCTTAATCGTCGTCTGACCCTGTGTGAACCGGAAATCCCCCTTTGGCACCACCGTCACCGTCCGCGGGGTCTGCAGCATTTTCTGCGTCACAAAAATCGGGCTACTCGTCTTACTCACCGGCGTTGCCACTTTAAACTGATTCCTCCCCGAAAATGCAGCTCCCGACACCGGGGTAACTGTTATCTTCTTTATTGTTGTCGTCGCTGGGATTATCTGTGGGCGTGACGTCACAACAACTGCCTGCGACGATGGCTCAAGAATAATCTCCTGATGCCCCACATCGTCATCTTCGACAATTTCATCGGCAATCATGTGGTGCTTATCACCCTGATCATCCATTACATCCTCATCGAATGCAACGTCTGAGATAACCTGTTAGGAGAATAAAAAAAAAAGAGAGAGCTCCCGGTTATTTCACTTTCAATGCGATTTAAATTGAATTGAAAATTATGTATAATAATCAGGCTCTTTTTTTTTTTTACTCAAAGTCAGGCTCTTCTAGTAGGACCGTTTTTTTTCTCTCTCTTAATTTGAATTTTAACGAGCGGAAGATCTCACGTCAGTCTAAAGACTTCTAAAGATAGTTCTACTTTGCAAGAACTGCTGTCTTTCGCTTTAAGATTTATTGATTTTAAGGAATATTGAAAAATAAGTCAGGGAAGCGTTAATAGAAAAAAATGTCCTTGATAAGTGTTATGAAGCGAAGATCAGACGTAAGATTTAAACTCTTTTTTTTTACAAAATCTTTTGTTTTTTGGTTTTGGACTTATGGATTTGAAGGAGTCTTGAAAAATTATTAAGAGAAGCGTTGGTAAAAGACTCTAACTGTTATCAGACGGAGATCACACGTTAATCTAAAAATTTTAATTGCCTTATTCTTGACAAAAACTATCCTTTTATTCATTTCTTTTTAAGATGTCTTTAGATTTTTTTTAAAGTTTATTTTAAACCGTCTTGAGCATTTAGAATCATTGAATTTAACAGCACTGTTTACAGGAGAAGATCTGACGTCAGTCTAACAATTTTTTAGCTGTGATTCTTTCGTTTTTATTAAATTCTTCTTTTTACAAGAATTACTGTCTTTCGGTTTTAGATTTATTGATTTTAAGGAGTATTGGAAAATGACTCAGAAAAGCATTTACTTTAATAACTGTTATCAGACGAAGATCAGACGTTAATCTAGGAATCTTGTTTTCTTTTCCTTTACAAGAACTAATCTTTTATACCTTTTCTAGTTATAAAGAAGTCTTGGAATTTGTTTTTGAAAAGGATTCTTTGAATGATTATGAATTTGATAACTTCTTACATGCGAAAATCTGACGATGTTAGTTTTAAGGATTTTATTCAAGATTTAGGACTTTTTTGCCTATTTTCATAAACGTCTTTTTATTGAATAAAAATGATCAAAAAAGCTTTTAAAAATTAAATTTCTAAGAAGAACTTTTAAAATGTTGATTTTGATAACTGTAAACAGATAAAGATCAGACGTTTGTATTCAATAAATTTTAAAGAACTGGGCTTTCTTTACTTTTTCTTTTTTCGGATTTAAAGAAATTTAAGAAAATGTTTTTAATAAGTCTTTCTGGAAAGCCTTGAAAGTCAGAATTTTGTAGCCTGATAAAAGATGAAGATCTGCATTTTAAAGATTTTTTTTTTTATCTTTTTTATTTAGAATGTTTTTTTTTTTATTTTGAAGAACTTTTTCATTTTCTAGGTCAATTCTTAAGAATGAGTTCAATTTTATAAGAAATATTGTAAAAGGATTAAGATCTAGTTTCAAAGCTGTTTAAAGGCGAAGATCTGACGTCAATCTTACCAAGAAACAAAAGAAAAGAGCAAAGAAAACCTGTCACTTTGACAAAACAGTCCTGCTATACGTTTCCACATTAGAAGATCTGAGTTTTTTTTTTAACATTTTTTCAAGAGTTTGGAGTTTGAAAATTGATTTACCTGAACTTCACTCTTAGGCACAAGAGATTTCTTTGTATCCTCGTCTTTCGCTTTTGGTTCGCAGATACCCCTGTTCAGTAGAACAATATAACAATGAAGTAATAATAAACAAATGCTTTAAGAAATTCTCTGGAAAAGACTTCATACCGATGAATTCGAAGCCCCAGAACGCTCGAAGATGCGACTGTTTTGTTGCAAACATCGCAATAAGCCCAAAGTATTTCATCGTAGAGATCATGTCGAGAAGCTTTAGCTGGTCCACGTTCAATGTGTACAAGTGAACCACGTGAATTTATAATAAATCTCTGAAAAGTAATCCCGCCAAGTAGCAGCGTTTTGTTAGATTTTTAAGACAATTTTTCTGTAAGTTTTCCAGCAATATTTTTATTGAGAAAACATATTCAAAAATGAATGATTTACTGTAGAAAATTAGAAAGAAAACATAAATAAAATAAATCGAAGCATCGTTAGAAAACAATAAAAATAAAAATGAAACTGAAAATTCAAGATGGCGGTTTTAGAGTATTTTGTTGAAAAAGTTCACGAACAGAGGGCGTTTTGTCTTTAAAGAGAATTTTTTAATTACATTAAGGACATTAAGGACCTCTATTTTAATTTTTTGTTTTAAATAAAATGCAAAAAAAAAATTAGCGCAATGAAGGGTTAAAAAAATCCCCGAATTGAGAGTTAAAAATTCCCAAAAAATAATTCTTTTCACTTCTCACACTAAATCCCTAAAATGTTGTCGCCTGGTGTTGTTGACAAGCTGCAAAAAACTCTCCCTGTCAGCGGGAGGCATACAAAACAATTTCCTTATCCCCTGATAGAGAGTTCAATGAACCCCGAAAAAAGCCTCATGAGAAGCTTTATCACAACTCCTCCAGCTTAAGCAGAGCTTTTCCGGCCACAGACCAGGAAGCTTCTTCTGAGCTTCGAAACTCTTTGAAAATCTTAAAGAAAAGATAAGAAATAAATCTTCTTACCTGTTCATCTGCTGATGATCCATCATCCACATGCTCCTGCTTAAAAATCATCCGGGTGCCTGAAGTTTTTGCGCCCAGATTCATATTTGGGACCCAATCGGGACTATTAACTTCCGTCAAGCTCACGCACTTTCCTAAAATGCAAGAAAAGGGGTTAATTTGAGGGGCACAAGAGGCTTCCGGAAGAGCTTAAGGGTTTGTTTTTACCCGAAATAAAGTGGCGGGAACAGACTTTTGCTGACTTGAGCTGATCGTCCGTGAGATCTGGGCGACCGAGTGCCTCAATCCAGGCCTTCCGTCGTTGCGTTGAGAGCTTCTCGAGGCGCCCGCTGACGGTGAGAATGACCGGGATTCGGTAGAATTTGATGTCTGGCGTCCCCAACTGAGATGTGCAGCTACGCACGGAACAGCGTGAGACCATTGGAACAGCCACGCACACACGCACTTATTTGTCCAGGCAAGGCGTCCGGACGCCAAAATAACACGGAAAAATCACTCTGTGTAGCCACTAAAGGGCATCAGCTGTTTGATTTGTATCCACACACTGACGTCACGGCAGCCATTACGGCTTCCCAGTTGCGAGAAACAAAAACGGGGCCCCCTTTTTTTGTTTGCTTTTTTGCCAATTTTCACGCCCACTGCGATGCTTTGAGGGTGTTTCGGCAGTTGTGGCGCCTCGTTGGGGAATCTCCGGGGGGATTTTCCACTAGCCCAGCTGCACAGGATGCGTTTTCCTTTGAATTTTTCAGCCAAAAAAGTTATTTGAGAAGAAAATCTTTTTGTGGACGACGCTACCCTGTCGAAAAACTCTTTGGAATTTTCGCACGAGATTCTCGGAATTATTTGTGGAAATTATCTGAAGAAACTCTGCTGCTACGAAGGCGACGATGTTTTTGTGCATCGACTAAATGAGCGCATGTTGCAAACGTTAATAATTTTCAAAGTTTTTTTTATTCAAATTCAAAACTTTCAAAATATTTAAAAAAAAAAAAAAGAAAATTAATACAAAATAATAAGAAAATATCTAAAATATTGTAATTAATTTTTTTTTCAATAAAAATTATGTTATGTGGATGTTTAGAATTCCCGCCCAAGAGCGGGATGCGCGACTAGCGCCATTCACCTCGTAGTGGCTCATCTCAAAATGATCCACCGGATATGCCAAGTCACTACCACGAGGTGAGCACACTTTTTGCTATCCGTGCAACGTCAACAAGCACGACAATTATTCTCTTGTTAAAAATTAATTTTATATTTGAAATAAATACTTTTGTGTATTTCTGGGTTTGGAAACACAGTGTTCTTATTCCTGTGCACCTGCGGAAATTTGGCGACAGAGCCTGAGATATCCTGTAGCCTTTTAAAACTAATCAAACGTGTATTCCCAGGTGAGACCGAAATACAACACTGGCGACAGAGCCTGAGATATCCTGTAGCCTTTTAAAACTAATCAAACGTGTATTCCCAGGTGAGACCGAAATACAACACTGGCGAACGAGATGTCGAACCACGAGATTTTTGCGGAGCTCACTGATGCCATCAACCGGATGATCGACATGAGGTTAAGCGGAGCCGTCAAAACGGAAGGTCATGGGGCCTCCGAAGTCTCCGTTGATGCTTTGGCGCGCTCGATTACGCCCTTTACCTATGCTCCGGAAAACAATATGACCTTCGATGTGTGGTATGGCAGATACAAATCCACATTTCTCGAGGATGGTCGCAATCTCGATGATCCAGGGCGAGTAAGACTCCTCCTGCGCAGACTGGATAACGCAGCTTACGCGAGATATTCCAATCTTCTGCGCCCCGTCGACCCAGCCACGATTCCCTTCGATGACACCGTCCAGAGACTCACAAAGCTCTTTGGAAAAGGGGAATCTCTCTTCAGTACACGTCGCAAATGTCTGCAGTTCGTGATGAAGGAATCCGTCGACTGGGCCACGCATGGAGGGCTTGTGAACAGCATCTGCGAGGATTTTAGATTAGCTGAGTGCACAGCGGATCAGTTCAAGGCTTTGATTTTCTGTATCAGCATACAAAGTGACAAACATATCTTTGTAAGGGAACAGCTGCTGACACGCCTTGAAACTGAGCCCGCCGACAGGATCAACGTGGAGTTTTTGATCGACGAAGCTCAGCGACTCTCGAATATGAAGAAGGATGCCCGCCTGGATATCACCCCTGCAAATGTCAGTGCTCTCCAGAAGACCCGTAAGTCCACCAACTCACAATCTGATCGCCCCTCACGTCCATGCTATCTGTGTGGCGACATGCATTGGGTGCGTGACTGTACCCACACGAATACAAAATGCAAAGATTGTGGGAAAATCGGCCACAAGTCGGGCTACTGCCCACCTCAACGTACTCAGGACAACGGAGGAAGCACTGGGAAGGGCAAGAAGAAGTTTTTCAAGAAGAAGAAATCATCAGCAAACACCAACGTAGTTTATGCTCCTCACCCGAGGGGTAGAAAATTTCTAACACCGCGGATCAATGGGCGTCTTATCGAATTCCAATTGGATTGCGCCGCGGATGTTTCGTTGGTATCAAGGAGTACTTGGGAGGAGCTCGGAAAGCCTCTTCTCAGAGAGTCATCCATGAACGTTACGGATGCTCAGTCCAATCGGATGCCCATACTCGGCGAATTTGATTGCGATGTTGTACTCCGTGGGAAGAAAATTCGTGGGCGTTGTATGGTCGTTGGTGGACGAACGTCGAATTTGTTCGGAATCGAGTGGATCGCTGAACTCGGTCTTTGGGATGTAGCACCGAGTGCCTACTGCCACGCTGTCCAAGGAGAATTTGACACGGCGAGCGCTGTCAAGGAAATCCGGGAATCTTTTCCGGGAGTTTTTGGACGTGAGATCGGGAAATGTACACGCATCACTGCTTCCATCCACCTGAAACCCAACGCAAAGCCCATTTTTCGCCCAAAGCGTCCGGTTGCTTTTCATATGCTGCCAGTGGTAGACGAAGAACTGCAGCGTCTGCAGTCATCAGGGATTATTACTCCAGTCGAATATTCCCCATGGGCCGCACCCATCGTCGTGGCACGCAAATCAAATGGAACAATCCGGATATGTGGCGATTATTCAAGTGGCCTCAATGAGTCGATTGAAATGAATAACTATCCTATTCCCGACCCTGATAGTTTATTCAGCCGCTTGTCAAACAAGAGCGTTTTCAGCCACATCGACTTGTCCGATGCATATCTACAAGTGCCCATGGATATTGAGTCGAGCAATCTACTCACTATTCACACTCCCCGAGGACTTTTCCGGTTCAATCGCCTCCCACCTGGCATCAAAAGCGCGCCCGGAATTTTTCAAGAGGTGGTTGAGCGCATGCTCCAAGGAATACCGGATGTGATATGCTATTTCGACGATATCTGTGTCGCAAGTTCGTCCCCAGAAGCACATTTCTCGACACTCAAAACCGTTTTTCAACGTTTGAAGGATTTCAACTTCCGTGTCCGCCTTGAGAAATGTAAGTTCTTTGTCGATTCTATTAAATTTTTGGGTGTGATTACTGACAAAGATGGTTTGCGACCAGATCCGGACAAATGTGACGCTATTAAACGGATGCCTGCTCCGAAAAATGTCCAGGAACTACGTAGCTTTCTGGGGGCAATTCAATTTTGGGGAAAGTTTGTGAAGGGCATGAGTGAACTACGCAAACCAATGGACGACCTCCTCAAGAAGAACGCTAGATGGAAATGGACTCAACAATGTCAGAAAGCTTTTATTCGCTTCAAGGAAATTCTGACATCCGATCTGCTGCTTACGCACTACGACCCACATCTGCCTATCACCATAGCTTCAGACGCTTCATCACACGCTATGGGCTGCGTGGCATACCACGAATATCCTGATGGGACATTGAAGGCATTCTACCATGCCTCCCGCAAGATGACAGACGCAGAAATGGGGTACAGCCAGATTGAGAAAGAAGCGCTTGGGATTATTTTCGCTGTAAAGAAATTCCACCGTTTCATTTATGGCCGGAACTTCACGCTCTTAACCGACCATAAGCCCCTACTGTCCATTTTTGGTAGCAAAAAGGGCATACCGGTTCACACCGCGAATCGTCTCCAGAGATGGGCCCTCATACTCCTGGGATACGATTTCACCATTAAATATACATCCACCACCAGTTTTGGGCATGCTGACGTATTGTCCAGGCTTATCAACAATCACCGGCAACCTGACGATGAGGTGATCATTGCACAAATTCTCGATGAGGAGTACGACAACGTGGTAGTCCAGGAAGTGACCACCCAACTGCCTGTGAATTTTCAAATGATCAAGGACGCTACCGCTGCCTCAAGGGACCTACAATTGTTGATTGGATACATCAAGGGTGGATGGCCGCCTTCCCAGAAGTCCATCAAATCTCGGGAAGTAGCTCGTTATTTCAAGATACGTGATGCTTTGTCAATTATTAAAGATTGTGTCTTTTACAGGGACCGTGTGGTGGTACCAGAGACATTCCGGAGCAAGATTCTCGCACAGCTTCACGAGGCGCACCCTGGCATGTCACGCATGAAAGCCTTGGCCCGCAGTTACGTTTTTTGGCCAGGCTTGGATGAAGATGTTGAGACGAAAGTGCGCCACTGCTCCGATTGTGCCACCGCATCCCGGTCCCCTGTCAAGACCAATCTAGCATCATGGCCGTTGTCCACTGGCCCATGGCAACGGATACACTTGGACTACGCCAAGTACAAGGGAGATTATTTTCTGCTCGTCATCGACGCTTATTCGAAATGGCCAGAAGTATTCCGTACATCTTCAACGACAACAACTATCACCATTCAAAAGCTTGTGGAAGTTTTTGCCCGACACGGTCTTCCGGAAGTCATCGTTAGTGATAATGGGACGCAATTTGTCAGCGATGAGTTTCAAGAGTTTTGTCGTCTCAACGGAATACAGCATATTCGCACCTGCCCCTACTCCCCAGCAAGCAATGGGCAGTGCGAACGTCTAGTGGATACTCTCAAGCGATCCCTGGAAAAGCAATCTGCGCAGAAAATCGACACGGCACTTCAGAGATTTCTGGCCAACTACCGTGTGACTCCCAATGATTACGCGCCTGCAGGGAAATCTCCATCAGAAGTTATGTATGGCCGCAAGGTACGTACAATCTTTGATCTCCTGAAAGAGCGTCCCAAGGAGCCCCTGCAACGCAATGAGAAGATGGAAAGAGACTACAATAAGAAGCATGGCACGAAACAGAGTTCCTTCTCGAAGGGGGAGGAGATCTATGCGAAGAAATTTGCACAAGGAGGTAAATGGAAGTGGGTTCCTGGCAAAATCATTGAACGTCGTGGGACGGTTACTTACAATGTGCGGCTCAGTGATGGACTCATCATCAGGTCTCATGTGAATCAACTCAAGCGCCGTTTTAGTGAGACGCCAGACACACCTGCTGATACATCATCGTCGGATTTGCCAATTTTTGCACCCTCTTCCGTGCCATTACTCTCTCAAGTACAGCCTCAACACTCGCCACAGCCAGAGTCTTCACGTAGATCGAGTGCTTCTGAGACTCCTGTACTTCCACAGCCTTCTCGAACTCCACAAAAGACACCGAAAGATCCACCTGCCGAAGTTCAATCACCAATAGCTGGCCCTTCTCGTGCAACGCCGCCACGAGTTACACCCCCACAACCATCTCCGCGTATGTCACTGCAAAGCAATCCACCGCAATCTGCTATCACTATTAGTTCGGACACTGAGGATTCTGCTACGACGCCTTATGAGGACACAGTGACTACTCCTGAAAGAAGCAACGCGGGACAAAGTGAGGATGTTGAGGATAATCCAGCTACTCCAGATCATTCCCCGGAACTTGAGCGTCCAGCTCCACCTACACCATTGTACCGTCGCTTGCGTGCACGACCGTACAGGATCAGCGAGCGTTTCAAGAACCGAGAGGATCGTCAGGATGGACCTTCCGCTCCTTAGGGGGGAGGTGTTATGTGGATGTTTAGAATTCCCGCCCAAGAGCGGGATGCGCGACTAGCGCCATTCACCTCGTAGTGGCTCATCTCAAAATGATCCACCGGATATGCCAAGTCACTACCACGAGGTGAGCACACTTTTTGCTATCCGTGCAACGTCAACAAGCACGACAATTATTCTCTTGTTAAAAATTAATTTTATATTTGAAATAAATACTTTTGTGTATTTCTGGGTTTGGAAACACAGTGTTCTTATTCCTGTGCACCTGCGGAAATTTGGCGACAGAGCCTGAGATATCCTGTAGCCTTTTAAAACTAATCAAACGTGTATTCCCAGGTGAGACCGAAATACAACAAATTATTTTAAGTTTCTCAAAATGTTCACATTGAAATTCAAGCGCTGTCGTCGCTCCACTAATCATAAACAAAAGATTTTCGTGGATTTCTCTGCAAAAAGAGATCAATTTACCCACAAAAAATGTCTAAAGTATCAGAAATTCCTTCACAAAATGCATTTAATTCACCGACAAATTACAATATTAGTGAAATGTGTAGATTATGTTTGATTTCAACGGAAAACAAATTGGAGATTTTTGGAGAAATTGGCCATCAAATGAACATCAGCAAAATGATTTGGATCCTTCTCAATTCCAAAGTAAAAACAGAATTTTCTTAATTTCCTCACAAATTCTTATTTTAAAAATTTTATTTATTTGTTTTCAGGTGCTCCGGAATGATTCCTGGCCACAAAATATCTGCATGACGTGCTGTGAGAAACTCACGGAATTTCATGGATTTTATTCAACAGTCAAGTCCACAGAAGCCACCCTGGTGGGGCTCTGTGGGGCACGAAAAACTTCCGAAGGAAGTGAAGAAGTGAGTATAGAAATGGAGGAGAAATTTATCCCCAATAATGAGATTGTGGAAAGGCGGGATAGTGAAAATCCTCCAAACTTCAGTGAAGAAGATTTCCCTATAAAGGTGAAAGTAGAGATTTCTGAGGATCCAGATGAGCAGGAAAGACTTCTGGATGATATGAGTGCAGTAGAAGAGGTTGAAAGTAAACCTAGAAGACTTCCAGTAAAGACAAGAAAACAGAAAAGAAGTCAAAAGGTTAGGAAACAGAAGATTCCTTCAAAACTCAATGCACTCCAATCTCCTCCTGCTACCATTGCTTCCAAGAAGAAGGTATCAATGGATACATTAATTAAAACTTTTGTTAAGCTTTCCTGTGAATTCTGTTCGATGGAGTTCCCCATTTTTGAGAAGCTAAAAAGGCACTACAGGGATGAACATGACACAGAGGGCTACGTGATGTGCTGCAGTATTCGTTTTGAGAACAGAGAGCGTTTGCTGGAGCATGTGCGCTACCACAGGAATCCTGACAAGTACATTTGCAAACTCTGCGGGAAGGACTTTAAGTTCCGGAACTCCCTGCACGTTCACATGGACACGCACATCCCACCGGAAGATCGTAAATTCAAATGCACGCACTGCCCAAAGAGTTTCACCATGTTGTGCCGGCTGACTGTTCACGAGAAGGTACATGTGCCACCAGAGGAGCGTGAGCACGTGTGTCCAAAGTGCAAAAAGCCCTTTGCCTCAATCTACACACTCAGATCGCATTTAAAGCTTGTCCATGAGCGCGTCCAGAAGCGTGTCTGTGAGATCTGTGCGAAGGTTTTCAACACAAGAGAATGCTTTGAGGCGCACATGATGAGGCACACAGGACAAACACCGCCACGGGTAAAGTGCCAACAGTGCGGCAAGGAATATGCCGAGCGAAATAGCCTCCGGAGGCACATGCAAATGCACAAAGTTACAAATGAAACCTTCACCTGTGATCAATGTGGACGCATTACCTCATCCAAACTAGCACTGTACAAGCACAAAAGTATCGTTCACAGCAACAAAACATTCCAGTGCACCCTGTGCGAGAAGAAATTCAAACGAGCCATCGTCCTGAAGGTAAGAACTTGATGATGGGGTGAATCGGGTGAATATTATTTCACTTTTATTCCTCCTTTAGGAGCACATGGCTTCACACACAGGAGAACAGCTATACAGTTGCAAATTCTGCGATAGAACATTCAACAGCAATGCCAACAAGTACGTGCATCAGAAGAGGATGCATCCAGAAGAATGGGAAGAGGATCGTAGGAAAAAGTTGGAGAAGACTTCTTCATCAACGGCAAATTAAGCCCATCTCGAAATATCCATCATAGGTCCTTCTCGGATATAATACAATTAAGGTCTCCTTGAAACTGCATCCTCTCATTTGTTCCATGTTAAGGGGCATTATGAATAAATGATGCCAGTTTTTATTTAAAATACTTACATATTTTTTTTCATAACAGATTCAGATTCTTAAAGGTTGCTGATTATGCAGATTATGAAGATTGAGGAAGAAAAATCTAGTGGAAAAGTACAGGTTTTTGGAGCCTTGCTCATGGACGAAATGACATTCTTGACAGTTGGAACTACAGGGGAAGAAAAGTACACTTACACAGAAAATCCTTATTTCTTTGTCCAGTGTGGATATCAAAATTATCTCATTCACGTTTGATGAACCAACATCCAAATTAGAACTTCTGGAACTGCTTACCTTCGGAACTCCACAGACACTCAGATGGGTTAAAGCCAAAATCGAATGTTACTCACAAGACACGGATAAAAATAGCCATATACCTGCCTAATCCTTTATGACCTTTAGTTACTCAAACGACACGAATTTTTGAAGTTACTCAAATAACACGGCCCCCATTGGACTTCATAAAAAAGGGGTCATACCGTCAAAAGGTAAGAAAACTTGGAAAACTCTAAAGAAGTCGATCATACAATCCTTCTCAACTGTTGCTTTCTTGTCTTTGTCAAACAAGGAAAAGGAAGTAAGAGAAGTTGGAGAGTAAGATCATACAAAGGATAAGCAGATCAGAAAGAGAAAACAATCGAGATTAAAGGTAAATATTCTTAAGCTCTTTAGAACTGAAACCAAAAAGGATAACAGGGAGATAACTTATACTGGTTAGTTGGTAAGTCTTTTCATTAGTTAGTTGAAAAAGCAAATCAATAATTCTCTGATGTTTGCAGTTCAATGAGGAAGTCTCATGATCGAGATCAACATCAACTGATTTTTGGAGGTATGTCTTATCCTTTTAGGAGGAACCAAATTTAATATTTTTGGTTTTTTCAACTCAATAAAATATCAACAAAAATAAAATTCTGTAGTTTTATTAACAAAGGATGTCATGCACAATACAAGGGCGAAGTACCTAATTGAAGGAAACGCAGAAAACAATTTTAACCCACCCAGTCTTGTAGGGAATCAAAAAAGGATAAAGAATCGCCAAAAATATTCACCTTTTTCCACTGGGGTCACAGAGAAAAAAGACAATAAAGTTTTGTAAAAATTCAAAAAAAATTGGCCGCCATTCGCCATTTTGTTCATTTCAATGCATGAAGCATATGTTTCAATGCTTCGTCATGAGCTTGTCGATGACAGTTTGACATTTTATTTCTTTTTTTTTTTTTTGGGAGAAAATAAAAAAATTGCGTATTTTTTAGTTTAATTATCGTGGTAAATGTGTTTTACGTGTTGTTCGAGAGTGATTTTTATATCTGAATACCTGAAGGATGAATTCCCTCACAGCTTGTGACCGTCTCAGCGAGCACATCATTGGTCGTGGAAAAGGTCTTGGGAAAGGTGGTGCCAAGATACATCGTAAGGTTTTGCGTGACATCATCCAGGGAATCACAAAACCAGCAATCCATCGTCTTGTCCGTCGTGGTGGTGTGAAACGCAAAGGATTCCAGCGCAGAGGATCTCTCAATTCGTGAAAAAGTCATCTTCAAGACGATCCACGACCATTGTTTTTGGATTGCTTTATTTTGTAACGAGAGATGTGCTCGCTGAGACGGTCACAAGCTGTACGGGAATTCATCCTTCAGGTATTCAGATGTATAAATCACTCTTGAACAACACGTAAAACACATTTACCACGATAATTAAACTAAAAAATACGCAATTTTTTTATTTTCTCCAAAAAAAAATGAATGAAATGTCAAACTGTCATCGACAAGCTCATGACGAAGCATTGAAACATATGATTCATGCATTGAAATGAACAAAATGGCGAATGGCGGCTAATTTTTTTGAATTTTTACAAAACTTTATTGCCTTTTTTCGTTGTGACCCCAGTGGAAAAAGGTGAATATTTTTGGCGATTCTTTATCCTTTTTTGATTCCCTACAAGACTGGGTGGGTTAAAATTGTTTTCTGCGTTTCCTTCAATTAGGTACTTCGCCCTTGTATTGTGCATGACATCCTTTTCAATATTATAAGCTGATTTTCAGGTAAGTATATTTTGAATTTTTAATGAATAAGTACAAAATTATTAATTTTAGAATTTATTAGAGCTTTCAGTAGCTTCCGGAGGTACCTTCAGTAGATTTACGAGCTTTTGGGCCTTTAAAAATCCACGTCACAAATTCCAGGAAGCTACCAGAAACTCCCCAAAATGCAATTCTTTCGGCTCACGAAACATCAATGAATTTGGCATCCTTTAGAATTTCAAGGCAGGGATTTGCTGAAGCTTTCACAGAACCCACAATCCACGCGTCTTTACCTGTTTTCTCTGTGAATTCCTGACAAAAGGCCTCCGCTGATGCTTCCGGGAGGGAGATTAGGAGCCCCCCGGATGTCTCCACAGCTTGCCCAGCTAAGAGTTTATCCTCCCGCCCGAGAATCTCAGCCATACGACGAACATTCTCAATTATCGGCAGAGTGTGGATGATAAATTTCAGAGGATTCTTCTGGAATTGCAGAAGATTCCTTGCATGCCCCGCAAGACCGAACCCCGTGATGTCTGTGGCAACATGAGCTGAATGTTTGTGCATTAATTCCGCAGCGGATTTGTTCAGGAATGCCATGGAATTGATGGCTTTGAGGTAGGTGTGTTTGATGTCTTCTTCAGTTAGATGATCTTTGAGCTTTTTCCAGGATTCTGCGCCATCCAGCATCCAGTGATAGGCATTTGTGGCAAGTTGTGTGCCGAGAGGTTTTGTCAGAACTAAAACATCTCCAGGGGAGGCATTGATGGGCCTGGAAGGGAAGGATTTTAGAGAACTGAAATTTCTGAAGAAGTAGGGAGTATTTTTACTCACAAAATAATCTCTTCAGGGTGGCAGATAGACGTGGCAACTCCTCCAAGGATGCACCAGGGATTAACAGCAATACCACCAATGGAAGCTTTGCATCCAGCTTCCTGAGCTGCTTCCTTGAATCCCTGAATCAGCAGTGGGATGATGACATCCCTCTCTTTGTCGCTAAATGCCTCTGGGCAGCTACAGATCATTGTAACCTTGTCCAGAGTCACCACACCCGTGGCATAGATATCACTAGCCATGTTAGCGAAGGCAATCCTGCCCATCATCACTGGATCATCAATGAGCGGATAGAAGAAATCAACAGACTGAACAAGAGATAAATTGTGACGCCCCAGTGGAATGACAGCTGAATCCATGCCGGCCTCTGGAAAAAAGAACTTCCTATCAATTGTCCAGGAGGTACAAATCTTCCGGAAAACTCACCAATCCTCCCTTCTCGGTTAGATTTGTGACCGGCTACCAAATCAACTCCCACAAGAAGTTTTGTTAAAACTTCCTGTGGGACTTTACAACCTCATCCCCGCAAAGTGGAGTACTTTGTAAGGCTGAAATCAGCCTCAAGGCCGTACTCCTCCGGCCTGAACATCATTTTTGGATTTTTCTCCAGAAATTCAAGGAATTCCAATCACGTGCGAAGGATTTTCCTGAGAAGCGACACCAGCGCCAGCGGATAAAACAAGAAATGTTCATTTAGTAAACATAACCTCAATTTTGTGTGGGTGTTCCTTGCCTTCTGTTTCGGTTTTTCGTGAAAATTACGTGAGTTTCCCGTGAAAATCCTTTCAAGATGACTTCCAAATCCGCCAGCTCTAGCAAAGGAACCTTCCAACCTGTAAGAAATATCTAAATCTCCGGAAACTTCTCTCTAAAAAGCCTTTTTTTCTCTCAAGGATTCCGATGTTCATATCACCTTTGAGGATCAGCAGAAAATAAACATCTTCGCGAAGCACAATGCCAAGCTTGAGGATCTCAAGGAAGAGCTGAAAGGGAAGCAGAACGACTTGAAGAATCTCGAGGAAGCAAGCGATGAAATTGAGCTCTTCGACGAAGATGAACAAATCCCCTTCCTCCTTGGGGAGGTCTTCATCTCCCACAATCTGCCCAAGACACAAGAACTCCTAACGGAAGCCAAGGAGCGCAAGAAGAAGGAAATCAAGGAGATTGAGACAAAATGCAAAGAACTGGGAGATATAATTGGGGATCTCAAATCACAGCTCTATGGGCGCTTTGGGAGTCATATTTATCTGGAAAATGACGAAGATTGAGCCACAGGTGCGGAGTTTCGGAATAAAAATACAATCTCACTGGCACACTGACCCAGACAGAGATCCTGTGGAGGAGGAAGAAGAAGTTTGAAATGCATTAGAAGTGATTTTGATGGGGGGAATAAATTCTGGGCTCTTTACCTCAAGAATTTCCGGGTTAATTGGTCGCGTGTGATGTTCCCATTGCATTAGTTCGCTCATTTGGAGGGATTCTGCCCCTTTGTGGGGCACCGGGATGCTCCCATCTCCACTGCAGGAGCACTCGAGGGCATCGTGCGTGAGACAGTACTCCCCATCTGGTGCCAAAGTGAAGAGATCTCGCAAATCGGCATCGGAAAAGGTGACACTGTCTCCGCGGGAATCACTCACAAAGCCACTCAGGGAATTCTTGCTGATCTGCCGCTGGAAGATTCTCTCTTCAATGCTCCCTGCCGTCACGAGGCGATAAATGATGACCTTCCGGGTTTGTCCATCCCGCCAAATTCGTGACATTGCCTGGAGATCTGTTGCTGGATTCCAGTCTGCATCGAACAGGACAAGCCGAGATGCTCCAATGAGATTCAGTCCTGTTCCGCCTGCTTTGGCTGACAGGAGGAACACAAAGGTATCACTTGAGGGATTATTGAACTTATCCACGAGCTTCTGACGCTCTGTGGTGCTCGTGGAGCCATCCAGACGACACACAGGGTAGCTAAAATGCTGACAGAGCCCCTCAAGGACATTCAGGGCTTTTGTGGAGTGACTCACAATGACACAACGTTCCCCAGTTGGCCGGAGATCCTCCAGAAAACCCTCCAACACAGCCAGTTTCCCCGAATCATGAGATCCCAGCTCTGTGGGTGGGAGACATTCCTGCAATTTCTGCACAATTGTTCCCTCATCCGCTTCCACGGTGGCCACCAGGGCGGGATGATTGTAGATCTTCCGCAGAAGTTGAATAACTCGCAGTGCTGAAGATTTATCAGCTTCCTCCTCGTAAATCTCCAGCAAACGTTCCTGCAGGAATGTCTGAACTTCCGATGGACGACAAAAGGCCACAACTTCCTCCTTTTCCGGCAGGTACTCCCGATTAATGCCCTGTGTTCGTCTCAAAATGATTTTCTCCGTAATCTCATTCAACTCCCGGACTTTCTCCTGCCCAAGAGCACGGAAAGTTGAGGAAGCTGACGGAGCTTGAGATTTAACAATTGGCCCCTCATAGCGTGCACGATATTCCGCATAAGTTCCCAGCAATTCGGGCTGGACAAAATCCACAAGGCAGAAGAATTCATGGAGATCATTCTGAATGGGTGTCCCCGTGAGGATGATCCGCCGGCGGCAATCCATCTGCCGGAGAAGCTGAACAGTCCGGGTGTCGCTATTCTTCAGCCTGTGCCCTTCATCGCAGACAATCACATCGAATGTCTGTCCCTGGAGGTGCTGGAGCTGCGTTGAGACCATCTCGTAGGAGAGAATGATGAAGGGCATACAGGTGGAGACACTGAAATCCTTCACTTTGTGCTTCCCATCCACGACAAAGGCAAAGATTCTCTCCTCTGAGAGCCATTTCTCAATCTCCCGGTTCCAATTCTCAATCAAACTACTCGGGCAGACAATCTGTCGAATGAAAGGGAATCCTTTAATAATACACTACCCTGAAAAAGTTTCCGGGCAGGGCTAAAATGGGGTATTTTTGAAGGCAAATTTCAAGTGGCTATATCTCCGGCTGTGGTCAACTGATTTTCAAAAATTTACCGGTTTTGGAAAGGTACATTTCTCACCTTTACAAAACTGGCAATTTTTTTTAAAACCGGTCAACCAGTTAATTTTTGGCAGCCATTTTGGTAAAACTAGGTAAAAAAAACGCTACGATTTCACAAATTTTGACTTTGACCTCTTGCATCTCGGCCGCTAGTGTACCGATTTTGATGAATATAGTATCGTTGGAAAGGTAATTTAATTCCCTTTCCAAATCTGGTAAATTTTTGAAAATCGGTCAAGCGATTCGGTCATGGCAGCCATTCTAGTGAACCATAGTGAAAAAATACACTTTTGACCATATCTCAGCCTGTGGTTGACCGATTTGGACAAACTCGGATTTAAATGGTAGCTAATCATGTCCCCTAACTTTGAAAAAAATTTCACTCAAATCCGTCAAGGGGTTCTCTTGTAATATAATTTTTTGTGAAGCTTGTAAAATCGTCATAAAACGTTTTTATCTAGCTTAACGAAAATGGCTGCCAAGAAAAAACGGGTTGACCGATTTTCAAAAATTTACCAGTTTTGGAAAGGTGAGAAATGCACCTTTCCAAAACTAGTAAATTTGTATAAATCAGTTAAACCCAGTCGGAAATATAGCCACTTGAAAGCCTTCAAAAATACCCCATTTTAGCCCTGCCCGGAAACTTTTTGAGGGCAGTGTAACTGGTAAGGGAGACCGACGGAAGCTCCGGAGAGACTTACAAGAATCTTCCTGGCTATGCTCCTCCTGCCATAGGGTTCTTGTCGTAGGAGAGTGAAGCACGTTGCAAGAACCTGAAGGGATTTCCCCAAGCCCATTTCATCCGCTAAGATTGCTCCGTGATACTCTGCTTCCGGTTGATGAAATCCCATTAAAGCTTCATAGAGGAAGACAACTCCTTCCTTCTGATGCGGTCTCAGGTGCTTAGCAACGGATTCAACCACTTTTACTGCATTCACAGGCTTCCCATCTCTATTAAACACTACCTGGTGCTCTTCCGGAGGGTCAGGAAGCACTAAACCACTGAGATCTTCCTCCTTCCGGACAATATCTCGGGTATTTCTTACTGAAAGTGGTTGAACGGGTTGAACAATTTTTTTGACGGGATTTCGTGTTTTCTGGGCAACTTCCACCCGTTCCGTAGACTCCCCATCAATCCTCTCAACAATCTCCACTTCTTTCGTGCCAATTGTAAGCCTCATCCCCTCCTCAAAGGTGATATTTTTAGCTGGAATCGGCATGGATGTGATGATTGATCCATCAGAATTCCTCAAGTAGACAGAATTTTCAGTTAATTCCACCATCCCGTCTCCTTCCCATGTTTTATGCTTCTTGGTGTTGGGACGATTCCACAGGCAGGCATATTTGGCAGTCACAGCGGCATTTTGGGCTGGAACCGGGGCATCTGGATCATTTTCCTGTCCTTGCAAATGAAAATCCCTCAATGGGCCTTCACTGACACGCTCTGAAATCTTCTTTTGCTTGCTCCCACTGACTTCATTTGTCCCCGAATGTGTGGGCAGTACCCCAAGTTGTCTTTTCACCGAAGGGGCTGAAGATCTTCTCATGATTTCCTCTGATTTACACGGATTTTCTTAATTTTGGGGAGCTTCCTACTTTACCGCCAAGCACATAACCTCACTTTGGGTGTTTTCTAACACCGCCGTAGTGAGACAGTGTGGCGCTAGAAGCCGTAGTTTGTCCACGTTTTGAAAATAAATTTTCCAATAAATCTCATATTTTTCGTGGTGGAAAATTAGTGAAAATGGCTCAATTTGATTTAACATCGCGCAATTGCCAATTCCTCGATAGGCATCTCACGTTTCCACTCCTGGAATTCCTCTGTGACAAGAATGTAAGTTCCTTCCAGGAAGGGTTGAGTTTTCCTCCCATATCTCTTGAGATTTGTGAGTTTTCCGGGAAAATCTCTGTCAAGATTAATTCAAAATTGATCTAGAATTGATTTATTGGGAAAAGAGTTTTGAGGAATTGGAAAAACCAATGAAATTGGGGGTGTAGGTGAACATAACCTCAATTCGGTTAATGGTTTGATTGCCTGGCATTTCTGATACATCCTGGGTGCTTCTTCTTCAGAATTCTTGGTCAGGATTAATCAAAAATTGCTTTAGAATCTATTTTTGACAACAATTCGTGAAAAAAGATAGAAGAAAAGCGAGAAAAATCAATGAAATCAAGACATAACCTCAATTTATTGCAATGAAAGCAATGAAACGACTTGCTGGCAATTTCAAAACATCCCTCCCGGCTTTCTTTTGCAGATTTACAGCAAGGAAGTCTTGCTGGAGTACATCCTGGATACAGTGGGGAAGACTAATATGATTGATTATACAATGGACACGAGAAAACGCCTCAATTTAGGCGAACAAATGCCCGAAGTGAGTAAAAGAAAATTTTCATTCTTTCCGGAAAGAGTTTTTAACCATCTGTTTGACCACGAATTTTTTTCAGGAACTGGCCCAGAGACGTGCTAAAGTTCTCACAAAACTCAAAGAGTTGCAGAATGAAATTGCTCCACTGATGAAAATTGTGGAGGATCTCAAAAATACGGATTCAATGAAGGATTCAAAGACTCTCCTCAATGTTCTGCAGAAGGAATTCAATGTAAGTGTGCCCGGAAGGTGCTAAAGGAGCCTGAAATTGATTTTTTTTTGTTGTTTTTCAGTTCAAAATTGAGATGTTGGACAGTGTGTACAAGTTGGCAAAATATCTCTATGAATGCGGCAATTACGTGGATTCCATTTCCTATTTGTACTTCTGCCTCCTCGTGATGCAGCCGACGGATAAGAATTACCTCAATGTCCTCTGGGGGAAGCTCGCAGCGGAGATTTTAACGCTGAACTGGTCATCTGCCCTTGAGGATCTCAATCGTCTGCGGGAGTACATTGATAACAGCAACTTTACGAATGTCCAGGCACTGCAGCAGCGTACGTGGCTCATTCACTGGAGTGTCCTGGTGTTCTTCAATCACGCCAAGGGGAGGGATCTCATTATTGACATGTTCCTCTACAAGCCCCTCTATCTCAATGCAATCCAGACAATGTGCCCCCACATCTTGCGCTACTTGGCCACAGCGGTGATCATCAATCGTACCCACAGGAATGCCCTGAAGGATTTGATTAAGGTCATCCAGCAGGAATCCTACACGTATCGTGATCCAATTACGGAATTCCTCGAGCATCTCTACGTGAATTTTGACTTTGAGAGCGCCCGGATGAAGTTGCACGAATGCCAGACGGTGATCATTAATGATTTCTTCATCATTGGCTGCCTCGCGGAATTCGTTGAGAATGCCCGTTTGATGATCTTTGAGACTTTCTGCAGGATTCATCAGTGCATCACCATCAGGTGAGGAGATTTAACTAACTTCTTAATTCTGGCCTAAGTCCTCTTAAACATTCTTTATTTTTTTAAACTAGCTTTAAGGCTTCAATTTTTTGATCTAGTTTTAAAATTCTAAGTTAAATTTAAATTTTTTAAGTCAATTTAAAGTTTTTTTCAATGCAGTCCTAACTTTTTAAGACTAAGCTTCACAGTTCCTAAATTAAACTTTATTTTTCGAAGTTAGGCCTAGTTTTTTTCTCCTTTAAATGTTACTTTTCTTTAACTTTAATTTTTTTTGGACTAGATCTAAGCTTTAAATTTAGTTCCAAGTTTTCTAGTTTCTTAGTTTAAATCTAACTTTTTCTGATTCAATATTTAGTTTTTTTTTTAAATCTAGTCTTAAAGTTCTAGGTCTAAGACTTTTAGACTAGGTTTTACTTTTTATTTTAAAAGAATCTGAATTTTAGACTAGACTTAGTTTTTTGTCTAGATTTGAGGTTTTTAAGGTTAGTCCTGTTTTTTTTAATTTTAGGTTTAATATTTTTCAGACTAGACCTTCATATTTTAAACTAAGCTTAACTTTTCTTAAATCAAGTTTAAGTTTTGTAAGCTAGTCCTGAGTTTTTAAGTCTAGACCTAACTTTACATAATCCAAGATTAATTTTCTTTGGTATAGGCCTTATTTTCTTCGTTAAGAAAATACAGTCATCTAGGGGGAAAACAATGACCTAAAAATGTACTAATTAATCTAAATTAATTAAAATTTTTAATCTAAAAAAATTTTCGTTAAGGCTTACTCTTCTTAAACTAAGCTTTAGTTTTCTAAAGTAAGGACTAATTTTTTTTTGTCTAATTCTAACTTTTTCTAATACAAGATTTCGGTTTGGAAGCTACAAACCGAGCTCTTCAAAAAAGCTCTAGCTTTTTAGGCAAAGTTTAATTTTCTTACTTTAAGCCTAAATTTTGTAGCATAACTGTAGTTAGGCTAATCTTTAGATTTTTAGGTTAGGTTTAGATTTTGTAGGGTAGTCCTGAGTTTTTTAGTCTAGGCTTGAAGTTTTTAGTTTAGACCGAAGTTCTTTGATCTAGGCCTATATTTTTAGTGTACGTACATCTAACTTTTTCTAATCCAAGAATTAGGTTTTTCACTCTTCGCCGAAACTTTTTAGTCTAGGCCTAACTTTTCAGTCTAGCTCTAATTTTTTAAGCTAGACCCAAGCATTTAAGTCTAGGTCCTAGTTTCTTAATCTAGGCTTTAGCTTTTTAAATCCAGCGAAAAAAATTTAGGCCTAGCTACAAAATTCTTAGACCTAACTTAAAGAAGTGAAGTCTTTAATAAAAACTTAGGCGTAATTAAGGAATTTCAAGTCAGAACTTTGTGTAATTCCCTGATTTCCTTCCAGCATGCTGGCTGATAAGCTAAACATGAAGCAGGATGAGGCTGAATGCTGGATCGTCAATCTCATTCGCAATGCACGTCTCGATGCGAAGATTGACTCAAAATTGGGGCACGTTGTAATGGGGACGCCTCCCTTGAGCCCCTATCAGCAGCTTGTGGAGAAGATTGACTCCCTGTGCGTACGCTCAGAGACCCTAACTGGCCTTGTGGAGCGTAAGTATCGCGCCAAGAATAACGACAGTGGAGACAACAACTGGAAGTACTACTCTTAGAGCGCCCCCATCTCCCGAGTATTTTACTGTATTTTGTAATAAATTCTTTGGATTTATATTTCATCTGAATAAATTGAAAGGAATACAAAAAAAATAAAGAAATTTCATTTTAAAACTATTCCGGAAGATGGATTCATTCCTCGGAGACTTCCGGAAGGACAACTTGTGGTGGAAGGGGACCCGTGAAGGCATTCCGTTCGGCACAGTAGCGTATGAGTTTGCACCAATTGGGATCATTGGCCAGCAGGAAGGCATTCCCGAAGATAATGAGGAGACTCTTGGCACGCGAGATGGCCACATTGAGGCGTTTGTTGTTCTGCACGAATCCCATTGAGTACTTGAAGTCGTGCGCCAGGAAGTTCTTTGACGATCGCACCGTTGACAGGATTATAATGTTCCGTTCCTGCCCCTGAAATTCCTCCACTGAACCCACTTTGGGACACTTTTCCGGGTCAATTTGATACAGGAAGAGCCGAATACGCTTCACCTGTGCCTGATACGGCGTTATGATGCCAATATCCGAATGCTCAATGCCCATTGAGTAGAGTTTCTTCAAGAGTGAGTTGATCTGTTTTATTGGAAAAGAAGCAGAAAATGTTAATCAGGAAAAAATAAATTAAATTGATAAACTTACATTCCTAGCTTCAAAAGGATTGTACCAGGATGGGCTATCTGGATCCTGACGATTCTCACCGGCGATTGAGAAGAAGAAAACTCCGTGATTCGGATCGGCTTCATCGGAAAGAATAGGACGGAACTTTTGCAGAAAAGCAATCTCAGGCGTTCCCTCTTCGGCGATCTGACAATACAACGAAACAAAACCGTTCAGAAATCTCCCAAAAGCTTCAAACTGAGACTCAACTCACCGTTGGAATAAGTTTCCCATCGTAGAAGAGATCACTGTAGAGTTTGAGGACACTCGGGAGGCTACGGTAGTTGTAGATGAGCTGCGTCACAAGCCGCTCATCAAAGCCATACTTGTGCCGTTCGTAGTTCTTCTCATACGGGAATCTCTCGAGAATTCGATCGAGAAAACTAACACAAAGTCCGTGATTTTTGGCAATTGGACTTGTAACCTGCGGTCCCAGTTGTCTCGGATCTCCTGCCAGGATTATTTGACCCATTTCCATATTCAGCAAACTCATTGGGATGATTGTTTCGGGTTCATTGCATTGCCCTGCTTCGTCCAGAATAACGTGCGTAAAGTGATTTGACTGCAATAGGAAGGATTCTTTACTTTCCTATCGTTCAGGTTTTGCTGAATTTAGGAGCTATAGGCTCTTCTGAAGGACCTAACAAGATTTGTTCTGTATGAAAAATTCTACGTCCTAGACTGAATTCTCTGTCCTAAAAAAAAGGCCAACTTTATAGGCTGAGACTTTAACAGACTTGCTCTGTAAAATTAGATCTGTTGTCACGAAAAATCCAACTATATTTCTAGACTGAAAGATATTCATTCGTAATAGATCAGTTTCTAGCCTGTCTAGACTACATTTTGTTCTCTAAACTAAAACGCCTTCAACCTGCAATAAATCTTATTTTCTGAGGTAAGTTTACCCTTCAACAAAATACAGCCTGTTCTGTATAATAAAATGAAATCTTTCCTCTAAAGTTAGGCCTAAAGTTTAAAGGAATTCTAGCTCTCTTGCTCAAATAATTTGTATTGTCTGAGGGAAGCCTTATTGCTACTGAAGGCTATTCTATAACAGAAAACCGGTTGCCTAAATCTGATCTAAAGTCTAGACCGTCTAGACTACTCTTAAAATAAAAATGAAGTCAAAATGAAGCAGAACTTCTAGACTGAAAACTTCCGTCTACAAAAATTAGGTCTGTTTTCTAGAAAAAAAAATCCTGCAGGTCCTTAAAATTTCTGCTCTAGAAAATTGTCTTTAATCTAAAGATCAGGCTCAAGTTTAAAAACTTCAAAGAACTGGCTTAATTTAACAGATTCTTTTTTTTTTCTAGAAATAAGGCTTCAGTGTAGAGATTTTTTTTACAGAGCAGAACTTTTAGGGGCCTACAGGATTTTTTTCAGAGAACTTAACATAGGAACTGTTTTGTTCAAGCCAGTTCTCTTGACCATAGTCAGTCTTCTCGACTAAAGTCTATTCTCTTGATTGAAGCCTATTTTGTAGACTGAAGTCTGTTCTCTTCTAGTCTTAAGCCTTCCTTCTAGACTGAAGTCTGTTTCCTAGATTTTAAAGACTTAAGCCTGTTTTCTTGACTGAAGCCTATTCTTCAGACTGAAGCCTAAATCAACAAACGCTCATGAACCCCGAAAAACTTTCCCTCCAGATCTGACAATAAAACCCTGATCTGCCCTTTAGAAAATTCTTCATAATTCTCCAAACTACAAAGTATTCCTTACCTTGAGATTCAGCGACATGAAGGATCCAAGTGTTGCGCACGTTCCAATGATTACCTTATGCTCTGCCAAATACTTTGAATTGCAATACATCTTGAGGCCTGTCTCCGTTTCCTTGACTTCATTGCTCGTTGTGCCGTCGATGGAGATATCACAGAGAGCACAGTACGCATGAAGGTGCTCAGGAATACTCTGCCGATCAATCGCACTGAGCCCCACGACGCGTATAAAGGTCCCAGGGAGGAGAGCTTTGCAGCCAATGAGACGTTCTGTGATGAGATTGCACGCACTATTGGACGATGCACTGACCAGTACACGTGCATGAGGGATATTCTGAACAATCTGGAGGATTGCCTCGAGCACTGTGTACGTCTTCCCCGTTCCCGGAGGCCCGAAAATCACATAGGGCATTGGACGTGCCTCTCCGCGTAGGATATTCTTTATTGCCCTCTTCTGGGACTCATTGAGCTTCTCATTGAACCACTTCAGCTCCTGCCCCGTCTTCTGATCAATCATCCTCTCATCGTTCAACACTACGTCCACTTGGGGGGTTTTGGGGGTAATTTTAACGGGAAAAATAACTTCTTCGCCAAGTTGCTCCAAGACTTTCTCAACGGCATGATGGAGTTTACGGATCTGACCACGTGTATAGTGAAATTGGACATTGTACAGCTCCCCTCTGTAGTTGTACTGGAAGGATTTGTCAAACTTCACGAGGACACGATTCTGTTGGATTTTATGGACGTGCCCTTCGAACACTTGACGCGTGTTCCATGGGTTTGTGGCACGAATTATATCGCCTAAACGCGACAGGATATTAAAGTGAGGTTAAGAATTAAGAGAGAATGTAAAGGATAAACTCACCCAAAATGAGAGAAGGCCTCGTTTCGGCAACATTGTCAATATCCAGGGAAAGGTAATCCTTTTCGGGACGCTTAAAGAAGACTTCCGTGCGATCGTACACCCGGAAATCCACCCACATTTGCAGCTCCTCCAGGAAGAGGAGATTATGGAAGAAACGTGAGTACGTTCGGGGCTCTAGGGGATTCTTCAGCACCGGGTAGGCCCTCAAGACGCCATCTTCTGCGTCAATTCTGTTACTTGCCCCCAGGACGAGCTCCTTGATGTTATCCGGAACTAAATACTGCCCAATTACCTTCGGCATGATCCCCGTTGTCTTCCTCAGTGCTCCCCCACGCACAACATCCGCATCTGTTCGGCCAAACTCCCGCACGTACCCATTGTTGTATCGGGATGGCCTCTGTGGCCGGTGCTGCACCTCCTTGTCATCCGTGCCCACTTGAATCTCCACCTGTCGCTCAACGTGAAGCCCTCCGGCAAACTTCCACACAAGCTTCTCCGAAGACAGCCCATAGAAGCGCCCCTTCACGAGAAACTTGTACGTTTGCCCCTGTCCCGGTTCCAGCACAAATGACGTATCGACTGTGGGTGAAAGAAGCTCCAACTGACTGAACTTCTTCGCCACCGGAATGATGAGACGGAAGAGTTTGTGACTCCGTGCGGAGGTATTGCGAATCCTTATATCCAACTCAGCTTTTTGCTCCACATCCTCAAGAAAAATTTGCTGAATGTCATCCACAACAATCCCACGTTCATCCTTCGGCACCGGTTGCTGCTGCTCTGGCGGTTTGTCATCACTCTGCAGCAATTCCGGGCGTTTTGTGAGTACCAGCTTGAGGCAGCGCCAATTAGTTTCCTCCTTGATATTCTCAATTGCATCATACGTCACCACATCCCCCATTTGTGGCACATAATCCGGCTCCAGGGCATCCCGGCTGAAGGAGATGTTCTTGTTGATCCTTCCGCCTCCGGATGGATCCACCCTGGAGACCGTTCCAATGTCCACGATACTCCGCACGGGAGTGATTGAGACGCAATTGAGGATGGCCCCGCGATAGTCAAAGAATTGATCATCTGTCTGCATTTTGCACGTGAGGATAATGGTATCCCCGGCCATGGGTCTGAACTGAATCTCCACCGTTGAGATGTTTATCGTCACATTTCGCTCCACTTCCGTCTCAATATTAACCATTGTGCTCCCGTGCGACTCCACGAGGCTCTCCTGAAAGGCAAACATTATATTTTTGCAACTTCAATTCGCTTCCCGGAAAGTGCCCAAAGTGGCTGAAAGTTGTGCAGTCATCCTGCCCAATGGATCAGAAAGTTTCAATGGGATCTCAGGAACTCCTTTTTCAACACCCGGTTGATCCTTGATGCCATCTTCAGGGCAAAATCTGTCCATTTAGGAAGTCCCCTTTGGAATTGCGTGAAGTATTTTAATAAACTCAGATTTTGACCTCTAAATGTCATCAAGGATCAGCCGGGTGTTGCAAAGGAAGTTCCTAAGATCCCTTAGAAACTTCCTGATGCATTGGGCAGGATGACTGCACAACTTTCAGCCACTTAGGGCACTTTCCGGGAACATATCAAATCAAACTTCAAGTTTCTAGATAATTGTAAAATTAATAGAAAAAGTACAGTAAAAAAAACATTGAAATGGAAGAATTTATTTAAGAATCTCTGGAAATTCTTCAAATAATGGTCACCAAGGAACTTTTGGAATGCCTAGAAAATAAAAAATTCTGTACCCTTGAAGAAAGGAGTTCATGCACGGCCCATGTAAAAACTCCTCTATCGCAGAACAATTTTAACCAATTCCTTCTTGTAGAGAATAAGAAAAAAATAGAAAAATCGCGAGAGAAAATCCCCAACATCCACTGAGATCATATAGAAAAATGCAAAAAAAGATTGACAAAAAATTCAAAAATTGCGACGCCATTTGCAGTTTTTGTCCCCCTAAAAAATGTTTCAAAACTTTTTTGTACACTTGTCACGCATTTTCCGCGGAGATTTCTTATTTTTCAATTACAAGATAATTGGCATTTTTATTAATTATACAAAATTAATTCAATCAATAAAAGTTTCAATTTTCTTGTAATAAATGTTCATTATTAATTTGAAAAAGAAAAAACCTCCGCGGAAAATGCGCGACAAATCTACAAAAAACTTTTGAAACATTTTTTATAGGGACAAAAATGCAAATGGCGTCGCAATATTTGAATTTTTTGGAAATCTTTTTTTTTTTTGCATTTTTCTATGTGACCTAAGTGGATATTGGGAAGTTTCTCTCTCGATTTTTAATGTTTTTCTTAGTTTTTTATTTTTATTCTCTACAAGATGAAATGGGTCAAAATTGTTCTGCGAGAGAGGAAGTTTTTACATTGCCGTGCATGATCTCCTTTAGTAATGGTCATAATTTTTTTTTAACTTTATTGCTTTTTCCCTTTTTCAGGACCCTTTTTTTACTCCTGAACAAAAACAATTTATATGCCTTTAAACTTTTTCTGAGATTTTTTTTAAATCTTTTTTTGCTTTTATTTTTACCTAAAATGAGACTGAAGTAAAAAAACTAAGATTTTTTTCTCTGATTTCTTTCAGATACGGAGAACCTTTTTTATTCTTTCCTTACATCCGGAGAATTTTTTACATTTGAAAATGATAATTTAAAGCTTTTTTTTTCATTAAAAATAACAAATAAATTTATAAAAGATTTTTATCAATATTTTGCAATTTTCACGACCATCATTGTGTCGAAAAATCAAAAAGAAGAAAATGAAAGAAAATCTGGAAAATTAAAGGAAAAAGACTCACCACAGTGCCGTTGATCTTCCTAAGATGCGTCCCGTAGAATTCCTCGAGATTTTGTTCAAAGATCTTCTGCTCATTGAAGTTCCCACGTTCCCATGCCTCCTGCAGCACTGAATCAATCTTTACGACCTTCACAATGCCATCGGGCTGTTTGTAGGCGAGATAGCTCACCCGGCAACCCTCAGCAAAGTTTGTAAACTCCTTAATCAGGTCAATCTCGAAGCGGAAGTTGTTGTCAATCACCCCGTACGAGGGAAGGAGCTTCGTGACCCATCCCTGTTTCTTTACACACTCTCCGGAACGCTTCAGCTCCTCCCGGTAGCGTTTCTCACGCTCCTCCTCTTCCCTGCGCTCAGCATCATCATCATCTGGCCCTTCTAGCTTCTTCAGGGCCTCCTCTAGCTTCTTCTGCGCATACTCCGGACGTGTCCGAAGGTAGTGCGAGAAGGCCAAATCCAACACCATCTCCAGAGTATTCATTTTTTTTTTTCAGTTCTTTCTTTATCCCTCCCCCGGAAATTCCCCAAATTAACACAGAATACTTTACGACTGCCCGATTAGCTTGTCAATTGGATCATATTTCCACTCAGTCTTCTTCAAGTAGGACAACTCCTTCCGGAGATTGTGAAGTCTCTTTGCGTGCGTCTCCAGCTGCAAACTATCCTCACCAACTTCCATGTACAGCATAAATTTGGAACAAGCGTACGCCTGACGGCGAGATGAATCCAAATCCGGTGTATCAGATGTACTGTATGGACTAATAAGTTGAGCCACGTACTGGAAAATACCCAAAAAAAACAGCCCGTTTAGCTTCCGGAGCTTTCAAAAGAAGAGAAAGTAAAGAGAAAGTTGAGGAAAACTCACATCTTTCGATTCCCCCGATGATTTTCCAGAAGATTTAGTCTCACTGGACATTCTACACCACTGACGCGCAACTGTAAAACTGATCAAGCACGTTATTCCGCGAAAGGAAGCCCGTTTTTTGCTGATTCCAGGGATTTTTCTGGGAATTTCGCTCTTAACCTCAAAATTGATAGTTTGAGTGAGAAGATTGTTTGTTGTCCTGCCGTCTCACTCGCACTATTAGTTTTTTGCAGGTTTCTTGTGTTTTTCTATTAATTTTCCCAGCCGGATGTGATTTTTCTCAACCAGGAAGAGATGCAATGCTGAATAGCGTTGAGAGAATTAGGGAAATAAAGAAAATTCGTGAAAATCTAATTTCCAAAAAAGCACAATAGTTCTCTCATTGACCATAGTTGGAGTAGTGGCGCTGCTTTAGCAAAAAGAAACTAAAAGTGAGGTTAGGGAACACATCAAAAGAAAAAATCCAGACGCTTGAACGGATCTTCCTCGTCCCTTTGTAGTTGAAGAATTCAGTGAAAAATCCATTAGATTTGTGATTAAATCATCTGAAAAATGGAGCAGCTGGTGCTGAATCTGCTGGGAGGTGACAATGAGGTGATGAAGAAGGTAAATATCGGTGAAATTCATTCAATTTTCTCACCACGAAAATTCCATTTGGATGAAACACGTGTCCGGAAAGGAGTTCTCTCACATTTTCCCACGCATCCACCCACATTGTGGCCATGTGTCTTCCTCAAATCCCTCCACTATGTCCTTCTTCACAATACTTAAGCATAAAATACAAGGAACAATCCCAAATTGAAGGAGAAAATTCATTTTTTCATGGGAGAAGCGTGATTTGCCGGGTGCCATGAGCAATGATTTTTTTTGCTGCTCTGCCTGACCCACAGATTCCCCCAACAATGCTCAATTCTTTTTTGTTCCTGCTTCTCTCGCTCGCTGTACCTTTTTCGGGGTCGTGTACAATCACAATGTACAATCAAACAGACATTCCATAATCTATTTTTAGTGTGTTGTCGAATAAAATTGTGAAAAATTCCTCCACGCGGCAGCAAATCTGCTTCCGTCGCGTGCTCTCTCTCTCTTACTCTTCCACCATCGTCCCTCCCACATCCGTTCCCGTGATTCCGGACACGTTGTGGTCCAGATGAGCGTCAGAAATGCCAGAGAAATGCAACAAAAGGTGCGTGATTGATGGAATTTTGGATTTGATTTATTTTCCAGGCCACCAATGATCTTCAGGAAGCCTTCAAGCGCCCGGAAACGATTCCAGCTTTCTGTGAGCTCATTGTCTCGTCGGCAAATCCGCAAGTTCGTCAGTACTCAGCTGTTTTACTAAGAAGACGTCTCGATAAGCTGAGAAATTGGCAGGTTTTGCCTCAAGAAACGAGAGACATGTAAGTTGATCCTTTTGTGAGATTCTCTGATTGTTTTAGGAAATTCCAATTGAAAATCTTATCAGAAAAAAAAATCTTATCAGAGTTAAAAAGTTTCCAGATGAAAGATTAAGATTTTTCTTCTTTCCTTAATTCAGGATAAAAAATGGGATTCTTCAGCGTGTTTTGATGGAGCCCGAGAGCTATGTGCGTAATGCGGTAATTCGTTTTATTGGCGTAATTGTACGTCATGAATTCCCAAAGAAGGATCAATGGACGAATGATGTTCTCAAATTCATCTATGACAATTGCTCGGCCAATGATGCGAATCTCAGCCAAATTGGGGCGAATACATTGGATATTCTCACGGAGGTGGCACCAGATCAATTCCTGCCGCATCTTCAGGCAATCAGTGAGATGTTCTCAGCTGCCCTGGCGGCA
This sequence comes from Lutzomyia longipalpis, assembly GCF_024334085.1. Classification (NCBI taxonomy): domain Eukaryota; kingdom Metazoa; phylum Arthropoda; class Insecta; order Diptera; family Psychodidae; genus Lutzomyia; species Lutzomyia longipalpis. The sequence continues at coordinate 27,125,550 of NC_074709.1, forward strand.
AGTGAGAGGGCAGGGACAATGGGGAATCCCGTGGTGTACCACATTCTCGTGGCACTTGGGAATCTCGTCAATTGCTCAGAGGATAATTCACAGTATAAGCACATTTACCAAAATCTCCTTCCGGACATCACAAAGGCCCTCCATGCGCTTCAAGGAGATCCCGACAAGGTCAGTTATTTTGCATGAAAATTCATTTAATTGAATTTTATTTAATTAATTTCATATTGAAAATGAAATTTCTCAGCTCTGAATCATTACACAGAGAGAGAAAAGATTTTCATGTTATTATTTTCATTTATTTTCTCTATCTTACTGTGTCATCATTTTGTGCTTTTATAACTTCAATTTCAATTCCCGTGAAATCAATTAGTGGGGGGAATTAATGCGTGAGATCAATTAGGGAAGATGACAGAGTTGCAAAGAAATGATTCTTTATAGATTAAAGATTTTATTTTTCAGAGAAAAAAAATTTATTTGAAAAATTTTTCAACATAACCTCAAATCTTTCTCACGTGAAAAGTTTTGAAAGAAATTTTGGGGAGAAAATGGGAAATGTTTGAAAGAAAATTTATAGGAAAAGTTTCTTTACGAATGAGCAAAAGAGAGTTGAAGAATATCTAGAATTTTTAACAATAATTTTCTATAAAATTGAGAAAAATAAAATAGTTTCTAACCTCAAAATTGATCAGTTTTCATGAAATTTATTTGGAAAATATTCTCCAGATAAAAACAAAGAATTTACAGAGACATTTCATTAAAAACTTGTTAAATGTCCTAGATTACTTTCATAAAAATTCAGTATATAACCTCAGTTTCACTCATTTTTTCAATTCTATTAGGTATATGAAAAGTTTTAAAAGAAATTGCAATAAATAACAAATCAATTTTATAAATGAAAATAAGAAAAAAATCATCAAAAACTTTTTAATACTTCAAAGAATTAATTTTTTAAAGTTTTACGCATAACCTCAAAGTATTAAACCTGAAACCTCAAATTCAATTCTTCATAGCAAAAAAAAAGTTCAAAAATGGATTTTTAACACAAATAAAAGAAAACTTTTGATTAATATTAACAAAAAAATGTTCTCCAGACTGGATGAAAAATCCTTATTATTCTTTTGAATATTTTGCAAGAGTCGAACAACAACATAACCTCATATTTTTTTTACAATACGTAACCTCAATTTTAAATGTTCATCACATAAACATTTCATAATTAATTTGTGCAATCAAAACAGCAAATATTTGATTGAAATAATCAAGAAAAGATTCTTCAGAGATGAGTAAAAAAAACTTTGATAAGCAATTTCAAAAATTCTCCCAAATATTTTCCAATAAAAGCATCAAATAAAGACATAACCTCAAATTAAAATTTTTATCACATGAACATTTAAAAATGAATTTGGCCCTATGGACATGAAGTTTGCGGCCGTAAAATATAAAAAAAAAATGAATTTTTGAACAGAAAAAAACCTAATTTTGAATAAAAATTCATAAGAAAATAATCTTCAGGATTGAAAAGCAAAACATTGATAAAAATTCTTCAAATCCTTCCAAGCTTTTTACAAAAAAAAATCATATAATGACATAACCTCAAAGTATTTTTCATCAATGCATAACCTCAAATTAAAATTTTTATCACATGAACATTTAAAAAAGAATTTTCGAACAGAAAAATGCTGATTTTTGAATAAAAATTAATGAGAAAAGAATCTTGAGGAATGAGCAAAGAATTTGAAAACTTCTCCCAAAGATTTTAACAAGTATTTCCATTAAAATTTCACGAAAAAAGAAAAATCTTTAGCAGCTTCTAAAGACGTCTTCCTTCAATATTTTTTTCTTCTTCTTTCTGTGTAGTTTATAAAAGCATTCGAAATTCTGGAATACATTGGTGATTCCATGCCGAGTGTTGTGAATGCACATTTGAAGCTGTTGGTGGATTATTCACTTGTTGTTGCGAGTACACAGCAACTGGATGAGAGTGTCCGGGTGCAGGGTATCACATTCCTTGGGCAGATTGTGCGCCTCAAGAAGAAGGCAATAATAAAGATGAAGATGATTGAGCCAATAATTGGGGTGTTGTTCAATTTGATGGCCTCCACACCGGCTGGGGATGATGATGAGGAGGAATATTTTGTGGGTTCAACGGAGATGTCAAGCCCAATGACGTGTGCAACGCAAACAATGGACATTTTGGCACTCAATGTGCCACCAGAGAAGCTAATTCCACCCCTTTTGGCATTGCTGGAGCCGGCGCTTGCGGGGCAGGAGCCGCTGCCGAAGAAGGCGGCTTATTTGTGTATTGCCGTCATTGCGGAGGGATGTGCTGAGACAATTTGCACGAAGTATCTGCCGCCGTTGTTGGCGTGTGTCAAGCAGGGTATTGTCGATGGGAATCCCCTTGTGCGGAATGCAGCTCTCTTTGCACTCGGGCAATTTGCGGAGCATCTTCAGCCGGAGATTAGCAAGTATGCCGATGAGATTCTTCCGATTTTGTTTGAGTTCTTGCATCAGTTGTGTGCTCAATTGCGTGCCGAGGGGAAGGAACCGAAGCACATTGATCGAATGTTTTATGCTCTGGAGACATTCTGTGAGAATCTCGAAGATGCCATTGTGCCACATCTCCCATTGCTCATGGAGAGATTGTTTGAATCCCTCAATCCAACGTATTCCGTGCATCTCCGGGAACTTTCATTGAGCGCCATTTCTGCTGCAGCAACAGCAGCAAAATACGAAATGCTGCCATATTTCCAGCAAATCATTCAAATTCTCAAGCTCTACCTCGTCAAGACGGATGATGAGGATCTCCGTGCTCTAAGGCCACAAGCCATTGACACACTCGCTGCTCTAGCACGCACAATTGGCAAGGAGAACTTCCTGCCACTCTCTTCGGATGCCCTCAATTTTGGGCTTGCGCTCATTGAGGATTGCAAGGAGCCCGATCTCAAGCGTGCTTGCTACAATCTCTTTGCCTCCGTTGCTGAGGTACTCAATCAGGATATTGCCTCAGTGCTCCCCACCATTGTCACAGCAATGCTTGAGAGTGTGAAGAGCACGGAGGGGATTATGCCGGACTTTGATGAGGAGGATGAAGAGAATGGTGGGGATATCTACAATGTGGGCACGGAAGTGGCTGAAACGGATGAAGATATTGACATTGAGACGTCCGACAATGAGGATGATGACGACGATGTGGCCATTGCGGTGGAGAATGCATTTATGGATGAGAAGGAGGAGGCAATTATTGCCCTCAGGGAGATCGCACTGCACTCTGGGTGAGTTCCTCTTTTGGTATTTTTTTTTCAAGATTAATTTTAAGATTAATTCGAGAAAAAGGGCTTTAAAATGAAAAAAAAAGAATAAAAAAGTAAAAAGGTAATGAAAGAATCTTATAAGACGTTTCGAATCTCATAGAGAATTTACTTCATCAGGTCCTAAAGAGATTTAAAAAATATCTGTATTTGGAATTTCCTTTAGAATTTTGACTTTAATTTTATTTTTAGCACAAAAAATTGAAAAGAATTCAATTTTGATTTAAAAACAAAAGTGCTGAATTAATATTTCTAAGTGCTGATATGACTTTTCAGTGGAATTAATGAGTTAAAAAAATTTATGAAGGTTAAAAAATTCAGCGATAAGTTTAAAACTCAATTCAGCACTTTTTTATGTAAGCTAGTAAACAAATTTGTTTAGTTTTCAAATTATTAAACTACGCTAAACTTTTTTTGTTTTAATGACTAGTTATATATACTTTTTTCAAGTGCTGAATTTGATATTTTTTACCTCACTAATTTCACATTTGTAACTCATTGGTTTAATTTTTTTATTAAAACGCGCCAAACAAAATTCATTTCAGCGCTAAATGTCACATTTTTAACTCAATTTTAATTGCTGGATTTACGTTTTTAAGTGTGGATTTTTAAATTTTCCTAATGGATTGAATTTACTTTTTTGACGAGTCTTTTTTTTTCTATTGTTAGGCGCTGAATTTATATTTTTAAGTGCTGACTTTGGTTTATTTTTTTAACTCATTGCATTTAATATTCTTTTAATCCGTTGAATTTCCTTTACTTTTATAAGCGCTGAATATTCAGATCTTTTTAGTGCTGAATTTCATATTTTGAAAAGACTGAATTCACATTTTTAAAATGCTTAATTTTCACTTTTTTAAGTGCTGAATGTAACATAATAAAACGCTGAATATCCATTTAGATGAGATTTATTATTTTTTACTGCTGAAAATATTTATAAGACGCTGAATTTACATTTTTAAGTGCTGAATTGAATTTTAAATGTCTGTTCACGATTAAATAACAAAAAAATATCCATTCAGCGTTTAATTTTAAATACAATCTTAACCTTTTCTTAAGATTTTTTTTTTTTCAAAAACTTTTGGAACTTTTATTCAATTTGAGCACATCAGGGTTAATATTGCGAAATGTTTTTGCCTTTTTGCAGTGCGGCCTTTGCTCCGTACATCCAAACAGCCTTCCAGGAGGTTTATAAGCTCATCAATTACCCCCAAGATGACATTCGTCGTGTCGCCGTGGAGGCACTCACGCAATTCACGGTGAGTTTCTATGAGATGAAGAATGCCGAAGCCGTGCGTGAGTGCATTGTGATCCTCATACCGAAATTCAGTGAGATTATCCGTACGGATGAGGAGAGGAATGTGGTGATGGCTGCCCTGGAGGCATTCAATGAGTTGCTGGATAAGCTGAAGGGGGATGTTTTTAGTGTTGAAGATCAGAAGGATGCGATCTTCGAGTGCGTGATGGACGTGATGCTGGGGAAGGTGGCGTGTCAATTTGACGAGGGGACCAACGACGATGAGGCGGAAGATAGTGAATTCGATGAGACGATAATTGAGACAGCTGGGGAGATTCTTCCGCGCTTCGGCAAGGCTATGCGTCCGGAGGAATTTGCTCCGTACTTTGGGCGTGCCTTTACGCATTTACTGGAGAAATTGGATAAGGCACGCCGGAAGGAGGATGCTGACATGGAGCGCGCCTACGTCGTTGGGGTCCTTGCTGAATGTTTTGAGGGCTTGCAGAAGCACACGAATACGTGGATGGCGACACTGATGCCCCTCCTAATGGCCGGGGTGCAGGAGAAGAATGATCAGATCCGGAATAATTCAGTCTTCGGGCTGGGGGAGCTCGTAATGGCCGCCGGGGAGTTTGCCTATGATTTCTATCCGCAAATTCTGCAATTGCTGTTTGGTGCTGTGACCAAGGAGCAAGATGCAAATACGCTGGATAACATCTGTGGCGCCCTGGCGCGTCTGATCATTGCAAATAGCTCGTTGGTACCGTTGAAGGATGTACTGCCGGTGTTTGTGCAGTATTTACCGCTAAGGACGGATTTTGATGAGAATTCGGCTGTCTTCAAGTGCCTTCACGTGGCCTACCAGCAGGGTCAGCAGGTGCTCGTTGAGCTAATGGAGCGCATTGCTTTTGTGGCACTTCAGGTTCTTCAGAAGAAGGAGTACAGCAATGATGGTGAGTGTTCAATTTTTATTTATTTATTTTATTATTATTGTAATTAAAAAGAAAGGAGTTTATTCATTTTTTTAAATTTAATTTTGAAAAAAAAATCTTAAAGAGAGAGAAAAAATATTCAAGAAATTCCAACAGGGAGCATTAGAGCATAAGCTTTAGAGCTTCTTTCGATGATTTTTAATATTGAAAAATAGGATTATAAAACACTAATCGTAGCTCTAAAGTGAATATTTGATAAATTAAGGGGCAAAGCATATGCTGCAAAGGCGGTAGGCCCCGGAAAACGTTGACAGAGGCTGAAAATTGCACAAGTAAAGCCCAACTTGGGTCTGTATAGCTCTAACTTGATAATGAATCTTATGCTCCATGTACACATAATACAAAGTTACAAAAGGGGCGTGGTTTATGGCATTTTTGACGAACTTTTGTAGACTTTTTTCGTTGAATTTCAACGAAAAATGGAAGTTCTTTTGGTTTTTTTCCTCTCAAATGTCCATTTGATTTTTTTTCAATGTGCATTTGAGAATAAACTTAACGGGCGAAGCATATACCGCAAGGTCTGGTGGATGACAATGATAGTGATGCGCGACTTACGTATGAAGACTGAAAATTGCACAAGTAAAGGCCCAACTTGGGGCTATAAAACGTCAAATGATAATGAAGCATATGCTGCATGTACACAAAATGCAAAGTTACAATAGGGGCGTGGTTTATATAATTTTTTGTGAGCTTTTGTTGACTTTTTCCATAGAATTTCAACGAAAAATTAAAATTCTTTTAGGTTTTTCTTTAAAATGTTTTTCTGTCTCTAAAAATAAATTTATCTAATGTTTATTTTGATAATGATGTAAAGAGCATAATAATGAATAAACTCCTTCAAATTTATGATAAAAATTCAGGAAAAGAATAATCAATTTAGAGTATTTTTAAGGGATTAATTTCATCAAATAATTAAGGCAATTATTCAATTTTTAATATTGAGTAAAAGGCTAATTTTCTTCTTTTGGTTTGTTTGTTTTTTCTGCAGAAACTCGTGATTACATTTACAATTTTGTCCAGCAAATCCGACAGGACTTCCCGGAACAATATGGCAAAGTTATTACGAATAATCCCGAAATAGCTGCCTTTGCGGCAAGTTTTTAATATGAAAAAAAAAACATTTAGAAAAAAGTAAGAAATAAAAAAAGATAAAAAAATAAGCCCAGTTAATCATATTATTTTCTTTTCAATGTTATTTATAATTTAAATAAAAAAAAGTGAGTTGAAAATGGTTAAAAAAAAAAGTGAGGAGATTTATATAATTATAAAAAATACCAAGAATATTATTTTCAATGTTTTTTTCCACACAGAAAATGATAGAAAAAATATACTTTTTAATGAGAATTTCTTTTGCATTTTTATTGCGCAGCGGAAAATTGATGGAGTTGTGAATTTTCCATGCAGTTGGGGTGCAGAGCAGAGAGAAGAAATAGTTGAATAATGAAGAATTTTTATTCAAATAAATTTGGGGCACAATAATTCGTATAATAATGAAACATCCGGTCAATTTTAATAAATTCATCCGACCTCATTCTTTTGCCTTCTGTTTTCCAAGCTGTTTTTGGTCAAGGAGGGGGGCGGACAAAGAGTAAAATTTTAGCTACAAAAGGGTATTGATTTAAAAGGTCAAAAAAGAGGAGAAGAAAGAAAAGGAAAAACGTCTCGCAGGTGGCAAGAAAAATGGGGTTTATGGGGAATATAATTAAGTCTTTTTCTCCTTTCTTTCTGTATTTGTTGGGGAATTGCAAATGAAACTTCTCTCAAATTTCTCTTAATAATCCCCCCCTTAAAACAACCGGAAACTGTTGATTTTTATTTATTATCCACACACACCGTCGTCGTGAGATTTTCCCAAAAGATTAATTTTGTAGCAATAATCTGGCGGGTTTTTCCAGCACAGTGACAAACCAACGTCGTGGAAAAGCCAAAAGGTCATCAATTTTTTTCTTTTAGCTTAAGCGAAGAACTTTGCCAGAAGGAGCTGTGAGATTGCTCCAAAGAACAGTTTAGAGATAGAATTTCACGATAAGTGTGAAGTGGGGCGTCAAGTTATTGAAGGATTGCGTGTGCGGAGGAACAGAAGATTGTCATAAAAACCCATCAAAAGCACGAAGGAGTGTAGAAAAGAAGAGATTTTGCCCTTGATTTCGAGAGACACATGGTGAGGATTTGCGAGGAATGATTGGCAATGAATCAGAGAAATTTCCTCAACTTTCAGTTTGGATATTTTTAGATTTATTTTTGCGCGTTTTTAGAGTTATTTTTTGGCATGAAAATGAAGTTCTTCTGTACTTTGATGCATTGGCGGTTGATAGGGGTGTCTGGGGTAGAATTGGAAGGAGAAATTGTCAGGTACCTAAGTTTAGTTTTGGGTTTAAGATTTGAAATTACTACTAGAAAGCTTAATAAAAAGTGAAAATTGAATAAAATTAATCACAGAAAAAGAAATTAAACTAATTAATCAAAATAGACTTAACAAATATTAAGAAAAAAGGTTAAAAACTCAAAATTTTTTTTTATTGAATTTCAGTTTAAATCAAAGCAAAATCAAGTTAAAATTTCCACATAAAAACGAATTTAAATATTCTAAAATCGCAATTAAGTCGTTCAAAATTAAGAGAAATACAGAAACACAATTTAATTGAAAACTAATCAAAATCGAGTTAATTTTTATTAAAATCTGACAAGGTAAAGAAAATAAAAAAAATATTTCTAAATCATTCAAAACAATTTAACAAATATCGAGTAAATACCGAATGCGCTTCTCATCGAAAGTAAAAAAAAATAATAAAACAGACTTAAATCGATTGAAAAATCGAATTAAACTGATCAAAATCTAAGCAAAACCACTTTTTTGTTATAATTTTTTTAAAAAAATCGTAGATCATACAAACTATTCAAAATCGAGTAAAAATCTAACGTAAATTCAATCTATTTAGATTGTCTAAAGGAGGTCAAAATTGTTCCACAAATGAGGAAGCTTTTCATAAACCCATGAATAAACACCTTTTACAGCAAAATCGAGTCAAAAGAGATGATTTAAAATTCAATCAAATCGGATCGAAAATTCTTCGAAAACTTTTTTCGATTTTAATAAAGAATCAAAAATTAGTGATTTGTTTAATTTTTTAACGTCTTGAGAAAATTTAAATTTGTCTAATGTAATTCTTTCTTACCTCTCAAGTTCTCATTAGACGAGTAATTATACATTCGTCAATGATTTATTAATGTTAAAATCGGGCGATAAATGCTAAATTCTTTAAAATAAATCGTTGAAATCACGCTAATGCTTAAAGATTAGGGCTCTTTATCACGGAATCTTTTGATTTTTATTCAGATGAATGAGAGCCATCTGTTGAGCTTTTTTCTTCTTCATTTTTGGCAATTTTTTCCTCTATTCTATTCTCTCTATCTTTCCCTGATCTTTTAATAATTAAATTCGATCACTTTTTCTAATAAAAAAAGTGATTTTTCGAGATGCAATGAAGCACCCAAAAAAATGAAAAAGTCTCCAATTCTCCATAAACAAACACTCCCATTGATTTTTCCATCAATTTTCACCGTGCTTAGTTCCAATTCGTTCCTTTTTTTGCGATAAAATTCCACTTTCTCGCGTTCGCGACTGGGGGTAAATCAAAAGCAAAAGACAATAAATTTCTGCCCCCGTCCGACAATCCCAACTTGATGCTTACCCCCGAGAGAGAGCATTGATTTCCCTTTGCAAACTACCCTCCTTTAACATATAGCGCGCTTCGTATTGCACAATCGCTGCATAATTATCAATAAATTATCCCACTATGTGAACTTAAAGGTGGGGTGCCGCCATCCACCTCAAAGTAGGGGTTGGGGGGTCATTATTGCGGCGACACAGAAGTGTTACAAATGATCATCGCATTCAGCTGAGAGCGTTGGGATTAATTTATCTCTTTTTGGTCTTTGTAAAAATTCAATTTCCTCACTGGGAGAGGCTCCTCTTTCGTCCTTTTTTTTCCTTCATTTTCATTCGCGCGTGGGTGGTTTTTCCGCGCGCAAATCGATCACTCACAGTGTGCCCCTTCTGTGTAGCCCAACCCCGCGAATGACACAATCCGTGCGTGCTTCAAAATGCAAATGAGACGGGAGGAAAGGAACCAGGGCCCCCAGCCGCACACTGTAACGGCGGCGGCGGCTTGATTTTGTATAAGCTCCGGCGGCGGTGGCTTGAAAAAAAATTTTTTTTTTCCAAGACTCGGCGGCGGCGGCTTGATTTTCTGTAACCACCGGCGGCGGCGGCTTGAAAAAATTTTTTTTTAGCGAAACGCGGCGGCTGCGGCTTAAAAAATCGCATCGGCGGCTGGCTCAAGCGGTTTGAATTTTGGCGCGTAATAAATTTAATAAAGCCCATTAAAAAAAATTCCCTTGGGATTGTTTTAAAGAAAAACGTCCGAGTAAAATGCATTTATGCCCGCCACATAAGATTTTGTGGTGAAAATTAAAATTGAGTTGAAAAAGTGGAAAATTCCCGAATTTTGTTTTCTTTTACAAACATTTTCCGCTTTCACCATTTTCTTACCTAAAATATTGAGGAATTTTCCCACTTGAAGACTTTTGTTCTCTTCGATGTCATGAATTTTCACTTTCCATGAAAATCTCACTTAAATATATTCGCAAAAAACACTTTTCATGTATAAAGTATGTATAATATCCTCTTTTTGGAAATTTCATGGCAACTGTATCATTTTCCTGGCCCAGAAAAATCGTTTTTCCTCTTCTTTCTTTCTGCGAAGGTAATTTTCCAATTTTCACACAATTTTCATACATAAAAAAAAACTTTATCATAAATCTCTAGAAAAATCGCCTTATTGCTGCGTGCGTTGGTGAGTACTCACACATGCGCGCATGCTATGTGTGTATTTGCTCCTTCCTCCTGCAAGCGTGGTGTGTAAAACTTCATATGGGACTTTTGCTCATACGCCGGTATCGGTCGCCTAGATGACGTATAGCGTAGTGGTTTTATAGCTTTTGGTCTCGGGATCAAATCTCGCCAAATAATTTTTTTTTCACATTATGTTTTTTTTTTCTTTTACACATTTATGTCATGTTTAATGAAATAATTAATTACGTTTATTTAATTCGCTCTAATAAATAAAAGAATTTTCGGAATAAAAAGAATTTAATCTTACCCTTGGCGCACTAAGCATTAGAAAATCTTTTATATTACCTAACATAAATTAATTTCTGAGCGATAAAATCCCATCTCAAGTTCCAGAATATCCATTTTTATTTTAAACAATGCGAGACACTTTGGGGAAAATTCAAGAACTTTTAGTAAGTTTTTTGGTCACTTCTGTTTCGTAAAAAAGAAGTGATTCTTATATATCTTGGCGGTCCTGCTGACTACAAGAATTTTTTTTCTTGATTTCATCCCAAAGAGTCAGAACTTCCATGTTTTGGACAAGTTCTTAATGAAAAAAAAAAGTTTTTTTCAAGTTAGATTTGTGATTATTTCACCGTGTTATTTTCTTTTTCTATTCACCCAATAATTCTTTAGGAGTAAAAATCATTTTTTAAACAAAAACTAATAAAAGAAAAAGATCCTCTTTTCTTTCTTTCTTTCACAACAAAAATTAATTAATTAATTAATCTACTAGAATTCGTTTCTTTCTCCTTCAAAATATTTAAATGATTTAAATATTTCTTTATAAGAATAAAAATCATTCCTAATTCAAGAAGTCAAGGAACAGAAGTGACCAAAAAACTTACTAAAAGTTCTTGAATTTTCCCCAAATTGTCTCGCATTGTTTAAAATAAAAATGGATATTCTGGAACTTGAGATGGGATTTTATCGCTCAGAAATTAATTTATGTTAATATAAAAGATTTTCTAATGCTTAGTGCGCCAAGGGTAAGATTAAATTCTTTTTATTCCGAAAATTCTTTTATTTATTAGAGCGAATTAAATAAACGTAATTAATTATCTCATTAAACATGACATAAATGTGTAAAAGAATAAAAACATAATGTGAAAAAAAATTATTTGGCGAGATTTGATCCCGAGACCAAAAGCTATAAAACCACTACGCTATACGTCATCTAGGCGACCGATACCGGCGTATGAGCAAAAGTCCCATATGAAGTTTTACACACCACGCTTGCAGGAGGAAGGAGCAAATACACACATAGCATGCGCGCATGTGTGAGTACTCACCAACGCACGCAGCAATAAGGCGATTTTTCTAGAGATTTATGATAAAGTTTTTTTTTTATGTATGAAAATTGTGTGAAAATTGGAAAATTACCTTCGCAGAAAGAAAGAAGAGGAAAAACGATTTTTCTGGGCCAGGAAAATGATACAGTTGCCATGAAATTTCCAAAAAGAGGATATTATACATACTTTATACATGAAAAGTGTTTTTTGCGAATATATTTAAGTGAGATTTTCATGGAAAGTGAAAATTCATGACATCGAAGAGAACAAAAGTCTTCAAGTAGGAAAATTCCTTAATATTTTAGGTGAGAAAATGGTGAAAGCGGAAAATGTCCATGAAAGATAAGAAACTTTCCTTTGTACCTCCTTGGTTAAGAAATAATTTAGTTCGAATTTGATTAATTTTTTTAGTATTAATATTGCGAAAGGCTCCGGCGGCGGCGGCTTGAAAAAAAATTTTTTTTCCCAATAGTCGGCGGCGGCGGCTTGATTTTCTGGAACCACCGGCGGCGACGGCTTGAAAAAAAAATTTTTTTTCCAAGACTCGGCGGCGACGGCTTGAAAAATCGCATCGGCTGCCGGCTCAAGCGGCTTGAGCCGTCGTCGGCTGGGGGCCCTGAAAGGAACACACACACGCCTGGATGACGCGCAATTGGGGAGCGTTCCCTCATTTGCAAGGAAATTCCCCACAACAGTTCCAAGACGTTGAAAAAATTTCTAAGAAGACTCTCCAAGGTTTTTTTCTTCGGTAAAATTTTTAGATAAACTCTTCTTTATTTAATGCACATTTTTTATACATTTTTTCTTGTCTTTGACCTTTGTACGGGACAAAAATAATTCTCACAAGATTTTATTCTTTAATAATTTTTTTTTATATCTCTAAATGAGGGTGCAAGAAATTGTTTTTTAGTAAGAAAGAAAGACGTGGACTCATTCCTTGATTTTCTTAAGTATGCAAAAGGGAAAACATTAAACTTTGAGCTTTTTTGAAGTTGCCTTTAAAATAAAGAGAATTAAGCTTTCTTTATAAATTTATTTTAAAAGAGAAAAAAATATAAAATTTTCAATGATTTTTCGTTGTTTTTTAGGCGAATTTTTGATATATTTTCTTAAAACGTTGAAAAAGAAAAATAAATTCCTTCAAAACATTGCCCCCAAATGGGGTGAAAGGGCTCAAATGCAGGTAGAATGGGGTAAGGAAATGTCTCTGATTTTACAGCACATAAAAGTCACTCGTCGAGGGAAGCATAATTTCACATTTTGAAACACCTCTTATTAAAGCTCTTAAAGCTCGCAAAAGGAAGTTTTCCAAGCAGGTGGTGTGGTCAGTAAAATAGCAATAAAATTTCCCTTTTAAAGTTTTTGAAGGAAAAAGAAAAAATTATCCAGCTAAAAAAAAACAAAGAATTAGAGGAATTGTTAAAGAAAGAAAATTCAAATAAATTTTCCCGGGCTTCAAGAAAAGAGTCCACGTGAGGGAGGGATTCAGGAAGGGATCTCACCTGCTGATTTGCTATTTACATACCCCACACGTATGAGGGGGAGGCCTCCCACTACGTCCTAGCAATGAGTGTGGCCAGGAAGTTGCCAAAGTGTGCCAAGAGGAGGATCCCCGTGGCCTCCCGGGGGATATCCGTGTGCCAGGATGCAGCAACATTGGTTGCATTGCAGCACTGACTGGCAAATGTGACAACTTTGGGGTAGTACTCATTCCAGAATTGCACTGAGCCGTAGTTCATGTTTGAGCGATCACTCATATTGAAGGCACGATCCACAATGAGGATCCCCGGGGAGTCTGCTGTGAATTTCTCCCACTTTATGTACACCCCCATCTCGGTGGGATTGCCGAATTTTGCAAAATTCGCCCAGAGTGTCATGATAATCTCGGCAATTTGCTTATCAGCACGATCCCACTGCGCCCCTGACGGAAGCTGTGCCCAGTAGGGGAGTCCCCAGACGAAGAGAGCATCAAATCCATGGGGCACACCAACCCACTCGGGAACACCCTCGAGAACTCCCGCAGAACGGGCTTTCATGTCGAAGCGATAGGCAAAGACATCACCCTTCTTCTGACTCATTGCAGCTGCCAGGGAGATTGCTGGTGCTGCAAACTTCTTCTCCGTACTGAAGTCAATGAAGCGCTTCCGCAGAACTGTTGGCTCCATCGTGGGCGGGTAGGGTTTGTACACGAAATTCACGGCATCTATCACAATCTGATTGTTGCCAGCACAGGAATCATTTGATTCAAACTGGGAGAGTTCATTGAGAACCATGTCGCCTGGACGAAAGAAATTACCTCTCCTTGTAAGAAAAGATATTCAAGAAGAACTGGAAGCTTCCAAACTTACCCAGAAGTGTGTCGTACATCTCACTGGAAATTCCCTCGGTGAGAATATCCCCAACAGCCAGCTCCAGCACTTCCTCCATGTCGGTGAAGCCAATCATGAGTGGGACTTTGTGGATCTGCCCTCGTTCCACGAGTGCCTTTGGGGCATCCGGCACAAATGGTGTAGTTTGATTACTCAACCCATCATCAATCACCGGCCCCCAATCATTCACAGGAGCACTATCAGCAAGAATCTGCGCTGGGACATTCCGCAGGCAGTTGATGAGTTTCGACGTTGGCCTCCGGAAGCACCCAAAAGTCTTTGCTGTTCTATCCAGGGCACTTCCATAGGCTTTCGCTTCGCGGACATTTGTCTCCAGAAGTGGGCTGCCTGACATCATAATAGCACGCGTGAAGAGTCCCTCAGACCAATCACCCGAGATGAGATGAAGCCCAACACTAATTGCCCCCGAAGCATGCCCCATGGCTGTGATGGAGGCCTCATTGCCACCGAAGAGCTTAATATTCCGCTTCACCCACAGTAGGGCAGCTGATTGATCCATCAGCCCAAAATTCCCTGGAGCTTCCCCATCGGCCGTGGTGAGGAAACCAAAAATCCCCAAACGGTAGGCAATGGACACAACAATGACCTTCTGCTTGAGCACAAGTTGGAAGGGATTGAGCTCAGTGGCACTACCCGATGAGAAGTCACCACCATGTAGCCAAGCAATTACAGCATAGCCATCCGGAGGAGGAGGAGCTGCGAAGAGAATTAAAAAAAATTTAATTTTTTGATAGATCTTTCGGGAGCTTTCGGCAGTTGAGCTTTTCTTTAGCTTTTAGACTTTTTAGAGCTTTTTTGCTTCCAAGTAATTTATTATACATAACAAAAAGCTTCTCAATTTTCCTTTCCTTTATTCTTTTAATTGACTGAAATAGAGCTAAAAGCTCGCAGAATTCGCTCCATTTATTAAGTTCTTTCCCTTAATTTCTTTTTTAGTTTAGCGCACGAAAGTTAGTTTTTTGGGAGACATTTTCCTGATTTCCCAGAAAATATTTAAGTTTTCCCATGACGACTATCTTATAGGAAATTTTCCAGGCTACAACTTTGTCTCAGACGATTATTTTCTAACTCAACGGGAAAATGTATTTTCAGTCTATTTTCCGAACCCTTGCACTTTTAACTTTTTGCCCCAACCATGAGGCAAATTGTTAATTTACGTTTTTGTCCTTAACTTTTAATTTTATGAATTTATTTCATCTAGACACTATAAAAGCAATTGAGAATAAGATAATTGAAAATGTGTTGTCTTGTCTTTCTAACTTTTTGTCCCTGTTACCTCTATATATTTCCAAAGCAACTTAAAGGGGTAATTATCTGCTGAATATTTGAGAAATTATTCCGAATATTTTGCGATAGAATTCAAAGAATTTTGCTGATTTATCGTGAATAATTTAAATATTCCGATTATTTAGTAACAATTTATTCCTTTTATTTAAATCTTTCCAACAAAATATAAATCTCTTAAACATTTTATGTTGAGTACCTACATATTTATTATTTACTTAAATGCCCCCATTGTTTCCAAGAAAAGTTGGTCATTCGTTCTTGAAGGAAAATTATTATTTTCCCGCGCGACATTTGATGGAAAAACATGCGTAATATCCCTCCTCGTGGGGCTTATCAGATGGCATGGAAGTTAATACGAGCTGGACACACACCAGTACAAAAAAATAACGGTCTTCTGGGGGGCGGGTGATGTGGGTGGGACTCTGTGGAAAGCTCCATAAGTCAAGTGTGGACAATTCCGAAGTTCCTCTCATGCTGACACACACGGGAAACAATTAGAAACACGACAAATGAACATATTTTCCATTCTCGCCCCCATTTTTTTGTAGTACTTAACGTGCCAAAAAAAAGGGGGCCACCTCCAACTCCCTGATTTGCACGACTTGAGCTCCTTTTCTTTAGCACCATCACCCCTCGTCTTTTGTGTAGCCTAAATGCCAATTTATTTGCATAATTAAGCTCCATTGGCGGGAAATTTTTTTCGTTAAGAGGGCCTACAAGTGAGTAAAGCTTTTTTTTATTTTTATTTTCAATCCCGCCCCCACATGAGAGTTTTTTATTTATGGTGCTTTCTGGCGTTTGTCCATGCTGTCTTGGGGGTGGTAAAAAAGGGGTCGACAGGACTCCCTCCCCCCTCCAACTAAGTCAGGTAGAAGAAGAAGAAAAAAGCTCCCAATTAGCAATTCAATCGCAAAGACGATGGGGCGATGTGGCGCGTGGCCCAGGTGAAAGGCTAAAGGGTAAAATGTTAATTTCATTGCGGCGTCTCTTCGTGGTTTGAAAGCGAAATTTTCAACCCAAAAAGCCGTTGCCCTCTTATCGTCTCACACAAATCTTTCTTCGTCGTGAGAGTACCGCTTTTGGCGGGGGCAAAAATGTGAATTTATTGCCTCCATAATTGAGTCTCTCGCTCTCTTTAAATGTGAAGAAAGCTCTTCACACAGTAACTTCGCGTGAAGACAGAAAGCTTCCTTTCCACGCTATATGCCAAAAGTTCGGGAGAAGTTCAAGGCAAGAAAACAATAAAAAAAAACTTTTCAGATCGGATATTTATTTAACGGTCAATATTTGAATGAATTTTCAATGGATTTTCTTTGGGAGCTTTGGGAGTTTCATTTTTATTTTGTGAATTTTTTAAAGAGATTCTCTCAAGGTAGTTCAAGGTTTTCTTTCAGCTTTTGAGCTTCCTTAAAGCACTTGGAATTGGTTTTTAAAGTTCATTGCGTTTTTATCGAATTAAGGGATTTTTTTATCGGATTTAGACAATTTTTATCATATTCAACGATTTTTTATCGCACTTTGTTATATTCTTTAAAAATTAATTAGGTAATTAAATTAATTAATTAATTAAATTCAATTATTAAATTAAATTATTAAATTTTTAAATCCTCCAAAAAATATTTTCTTGATTCATTCCTACCTAGCCTGATAATTAGGAAATAATTAATCTTTTGAGGAACTAAAAAAAATGATAAATTGTAGATTAAAATTAATTCTACAGAGAACCTTTTATTAAGAAGAATTCCTCCTGCTAATTCCTTGTCCTAGGTCTCCTTTCTTAGCCTTTAAATCATAATTTTCTAGAGAACTTTTGCACTTTCACACGAAGCAAGAGCCTCACAATCCCTTCCAAATTACTTTCCGCTGCAGCGCCCACAAAATGTTTTCAATTTACAAATTTGTGGTTTCCGCTTCCAATTTTGCCCTTCTGCTGCTGCTACTTTCCTGCCCCTTTTCCCGCCGCACACAAATACGTAGGATAAAATATGACCCAAAAGGGATTTTTTCCACGTGAAAATTAGCACAAAGAAAATGGCCCAGAAAATGTGAAAATTGTGTTCGTGCGGAGTTAGAAAAAAAAATGTGGAGCAAATTTTCTTTTTCTTTAATTGTTTTCTCAGAAATTCTTTTGCGGGCATAGAGATGCAAATATTATGTAGGTGTTTGTGATAAGTACTTTTAGTTAGAAAAAAGCGCGTGATTTTGAGTAATTAAGGAGACTGATTTTCTGGCACACCACTCACCAGTATTACTGACCACAAAACTCCTTGTAAATCCATCTCTGTATATTGGGTCAAATGGGGCCACGACGGATGAGGAAGTAAAGTGAGAGAAAGAAGAAAAATAAAGAAAAAATGAACAAGGAGGTGAAAGTGGTTTGGGGGTGGTTTGTCGGCGTGGGAGGGCATGGCGTCGTGTAATCAGTTAAATAAAATCGCGTCCTGTAGGAGGTTTGTTAACCTCAAATCCCGCGCGCTCACCGCTTGCCGCCAAAACGCCGCGTGCACCCACATTTTGTTTGGGGAACAACGCGGGGAGTACTGTAGGAGAAGAAAAAATAAAATGAGGAGAAAAACTCCTAAAAGCTTTCGTGACACGCAACAATTACATTAAAGTTGCTTTCGGCGGGATTTTTAGAGCCCAAAAAGGAGGAATTTACACTCTCATTCTTAAATGCAAAGATAAATATTAAATATAGCATGGATGGAACAGTATAAAGCGAAAGAACGGTAAGTAAAACTTACGGGCTGTGATTCTTTCTTTGTCAGTGAAATGTGAAGATGGCTGAAAATTGAGGATGGGCAAATTTTGAGGAGAGACTTACTCGCGAGCCGAATCACAGCCAACGCGCAGAAATTTTAAAGAAAGCCTTAATCGTGGCGGGCGTTGGCTGTGATTCAGCTCACGAGTAAGTCTCTCCTCAAAATTTGCCCATCCTCAATTTTCAGCCATCTTCACATTTCACTGACAAAGAAAGAATCACAGCCCGTAAGTTTTACTTACCGTTCTTTCGCTTTATACTGTTCCATCCATGCTATATTTAATATTTATCTTTGCATTTTTATATGTATATATAATGTATATATCTATGCATTTATATATATATTTTACTTTACTTTTATGTATATATAAAACGCCCCGCTTCGCGGGGCGTTGGTCTTATACAACTCAAGATATTACATGTTAAATTTAAAACGCGATATCTCCGGAACGGCTACATAGATTTTTTTCATTTTTGGCATGATAAAAGATATTATAGCCAGCTATAACATATCAAAATTTGAAGCAATTCTATAAAGCGGTGCTCGAGATATTCATCGAAAACTCATCGAAAATTTTGTTTTCGATTTTAGCGCCACTTGCGGTCATTTTTTGAACTTGCAATGTTCCGAGCAGTTGTAGGGCTCATTAATATCTTTCATTTGAGCCCGAGTTGATCAAAATCGGTCAAGCCGTTCTCGAGTTATGGCCGATTTTCGATGAAAAATTGTGGCGGCCATATTGGCTAAACGGCTTGGCCGATTTTCGAAAATTAGGTATCGTTGGAAAGGTCTTGATGGCCCCTACAACATATCAAAATTTCAGACCTCTAGCTATAATAGTGACTGAGATATAGCGAAAACAAAATTTGGGGGTTATTCAAAATGGCGGACGGAGGGGTGGGGGGTCGGATCTGACTTCATAATCGGATGTCTTCCACCCGATATATGAACTTTGCCGTTGACCGCAAGTCTCTATCTATTACCATTCTCTCACAATTTAGCGTTATATTCCGGCCGGCCAGCCGGCCGGCCGGCCGGCCGGCCGGACACATTTTTGGCGCATACGTTTTTTGGAATGTAGGGACCCTAATTCGTGCTCATCCCAAGTTTGAGCCCGATCTGACGACTTTGCATTTTAGAGTGTACACAGAAGCTGTGCTTCTTTGAAGAAAGAATCACAGCTAAAAAAAAAAAACAACGACGCGCTCTTGATGATTTAAATTTTGGCGCCGTTTTTATTAATTTTTCTTTTTTTTTTAATTAGCTTTGACGAGCTTTGACATTTTGTCATCTATAGGATTTTCGGTAGTTGCTGTCTCTTTCATTCAACAACCATTTGCTCCACATTGAATTTTAAAGTCTCATTTTTAGGGATTTCTCCCTCCAAAGAGAGCTAAAAAAATGATAAAATCAAATCAAATAAGTGAGCAAACAACCCAGCAGGTAAAAGATTAATGAATTCCCTAAATCCTTTCGAGGAAACCCCATAATTGTTGTAAAGGAAAAAAATGGTGGTGGGAGTGATGCCCTAAAAAAATCCCGAGACTTGGCGAAAATCCAGTGAAAGCCCCCAAAAAATTTGTGGAGAAAATGTGAGATCGCGTGAGGGCAAAATATTTATTTATCGATTTACCAACTCTATATATTTTTCCATTTCGTATCCTTTTCACTCTCTCGCGGTATTCCTGGCTTTTTTCCATGCTTGTGAAATGCCTCTGCAACGACCCTCCTGTGCCCTTCTTCCCCCATAACTTCTTCCATTCCAAATGAATTGCTCACCCCCTCCCCACAAAAAGAAAGGGAATTAATTCAAATTGGTCTGCGTTTCTCATCTTGTCTCACGACGACGACCGGAAATGCCAATCGCGATTGTGAGGTTCGAAGAAAAATAACCACCTTCGCTTAATTTAACCCCGCGTGACCGATAAGACCGCAGCGCTGCGGTTAAAAGGACGCAGCAAAAAAGAAAACGAAAGTAAACGGACCGGGTTATTTCTTTAATCAAATTTTTTCTCAGGGGTAATTTCAATGCAGAAAATGACCAGTAGCATTATGAATTTATGTCTTAAATTTATGCGTTCTGAACACCTCGCGAATTTGCATTTTATTCGAGAGGGAAAATTAGTTTATGACGTGATGGCTGAAAAAAAAATCCGCCGCAGTCATGAACTTTTGGGACATTTAACCTTTTATCAATTTTACAAATCGACATGAAAAGTGTGCTAAAAAGTAATTTTAAAAAAGGTTACAGTCGTTTAAATTAATTATTTTCCCATTAAGAACACTCATAAAAGGACTTTGGAATTTGGATGGAGCTACAAAGTCCTAATTTTTGGAAGATTTACTTGGAAAGGGGTTGATTCTGTTAAAAATCTTTCTTTTCTATTTTTAACAATTCATCTTAAAAGATTTTGACAGTTTGTTTCTTTTGGTTTTTAAAGAAGAAGATCTCTGTGATTGTTTTTTATAACAACAAATCCTTCGTTTTTTTTCTTTTATGGAATAACAAAAAAAAAAGATTTTAAAATATCAACTGTCAAAATCTTAGAACAGCTTTTAATTAAGAAAAGAAAATAAAAGATTTTTGACAGAACCGACCCTGAAAGTTTAAAAATTCTTTGATATTCTAAAAAATCTAGGCTATTCAAGCTATTCTGGCAGGCATCCAATTCAAGGAAACATCCCTATATGCCTGAATAAGCTCCTTTCTTTAGGCATATTTTTCCCCATTTTATTAATTTATTTCAGCTCTCATTTAAATGGCTAAAAATCTAATTTTAATCTCAAAACATTTAACGTATTTAAGCTGTTTCTAACTCTAGTCAAACTCTCCTCAAAAACCTTTAGTTTCGATCAAAAAATTCCACCAATATCTGTGGGAAATTCCACCTTTTGAATTTACAATGAGGAAAAAATACCTGAAACAAACTAATTCTGATGGTTGCAAATTTAGGAGAGTGGAGTTGAAAATACACCCACAGGCACGCTCATGGGGTACACACGAGAACAATGTCGGTATTTTCGCATATACAGGGGTTGTACCCACTGTATGCAGAAGAAGGGCAATAGCTCAGCAATTGAGGGTGGAATAAATTGCAAAAGATCGCAATCATGCTTTTTCTGTCAATTCTTCCTTCTTTTTGTGCAAAGGGCTGGTCGGGGAAACATTGTGGGAGGAATTTAAAGGGCTGCGGCTTTCAATTGCGGGGGATGCTCTCAAAATAATACCTACAATGTTGCGTGGGTGGTGTGGTGTTGATAACCTTGCGCCGAGCTGAAAAGTGGGACAGTCATTCAAGCACTTCAAGCAGCAGACTGAATGAAGAGAGTCAAAATTGATATTTGATCTATAAATATTTTAAAGCCCACTTTAAAACTCTGTCCGTCGATATATATCTCTGTTTTGAGTGAGCTTTTTTGTCGATAATTGTGGGATTCAGCGACATGCAGCACAGTCTGTTGTTCCAATTTCTCACTGCAAAATGTTAAATTATCATGTCTTCGCATGGGAACTTCTTGATCATTAATTTATAAAACTTTACGTGGAGTACGTGGAATTGGAGAAGGAGAAAGTTTTAGCACACTTTTGCAGGGTATTAAGTCATTTTTCTCGCACTCAATGAGCTTTTAAAGGTCAAGATTACGGCAATTTTGTCTGCAATCCACTTAAACTTTGGCGCGCATTTAGGGTCGCTTCTTTTGTCCCCGAAATTACAAAGCTGGCAATTCAATGGCAATTTTCACCAATTTTCTCTACAAAGAAAAATGTTTCGTAGAGAAAAATTCCTTTCTCAAAAGGGCGACATGCAAAGTTCTTGCACGCGTTTGAGGAATCCATCTGGGAGCTTTTTTTGCAACTATGTATACAACAAAAAAAAGTTAAGAATTTAAGTAATTAATTGGCGTGAGCTTTCCACTCATTTTTTCTGCCTCTTCATTGAGCTTTTTTAAGGACTCTAAAAAGTTTTTCTCCAGGATTTTTCTATATACCTTCAGGTAAGCACACGCCGTTAGCATTCACGGTCGCTTCGTGCACCTCGTCTCCCTATAACTTTTCCACCCCGTCCTCCCCCTCCCCCGTTTTTCCACGTCAATAAGGGAATGAGAGGGGGCAGAGAATGGATAAATTGTGCACGCGGAGAGGGAATCAATAGCAATGTCAATATTTTGAAAATTTATTCATAGATTTATTTGTCATGAAATTGCCTCACAGACGGTAAACATTCTATGTACAAAAACATATCCAGCAATGTGTAACGATGAAGGAAGCTCGAGGGTGCCATCAACAAGGGAGTGCTATGGAGGGTTTATTTTTGCGCAAAAGGACGCACCAGGATTTGTAAAAAAAAAATGAACCAAAAAGGAAGTTCCTTTTAGCTTTGTGAATTTGGCGGGAATTCCTTGAACTAAATAAATATTAATGGGCAATTGTGGGTAATTTGTGATGAATGTCTTCCATCAAATGAGTGAGTAATAAAAGGGAATTTGTTGTCCCTTTTCGAAGGTTACCAAAAGGATTTAATTGACATTATGCTCCTTTTTCTCATAAAAAGACAAAGCTTGACCTTCCAACGGGAATTAAACATGGAGGTTAAGGATTTAGCGGTTTTAGTGAGAGAATAAGGAGACTATAAATTGTCTCAATGGGATAATTATTTCATTTACAACCTCCGAAGTCTTCTTTTATGATTCAATATCTTGAATTCTTACAATTTGAATCATATTTGAATGTTTAAGAGAATTATTTTAATGTAATTCTTAAGGATAACCTAAATTATTATAAAGGGTTCTCAATATGGCGAATGTAGGGCGTGGGTGGTGAATTTGAAAAGCAATTCACCAAAAAGTTTCATTTTCCAAACCACCCTGCGAACTAAAATTGTCCTTAATTTTTATACAAAGAAATATTAGAATTTCACAGATTTTCCACTCATCATCCAAAAATTATCCATTTAAAGGTTTTAATTTACTTTTGGCCCATAAAAAGACAAAGTTTGACCTTCCGACATGGACTTTACTTTTTTCTAGCGCATCAATAGGTTGACTATAAAAAGGAATTGACTAATGGACTAAATGCGATAAAAAAAAAATATTTTTCAAACTTCTCAAGCTTAATTCCTTCAATTAAGGACTTAAATAGTGAAATTTTTATTTCTTTTCTTTACTTGTATTTATTTTTCTCAAAAATTGAGAAGGTGGGGCGTGGGTGGTGAATTTAAATCGTTTAATTTTAAAATTATAACTGCGAAGAAATTTTCTATAAAATTCTTTTCACAAAGAATTTTTACCGAATTTTCAAGGAATTTTCAGCACGAATCCCCCACTCACCATCAGGAATGTAGACATTGAGATAGAGACAATCCTCATCGTAGAGCCTCGGTGGAGATGCAGTGGTCACATCTCCATCACCACTACCACTACCACCACTGCTAACCATTGAACTACCCACAGCAGCACTTTGGGGCACTATGATAGCCTGCAGAGCCTCCTCATGCTTCTTTGGGGTCCTTGTGGCGCTCTGGAGGCAATCTGCCGGCAATTGGCTGGCATTCCGTACACCCTCCCACGTTGGTAGATTATCAACAACGGGTGGGGCGAAACGATTCTCATTGATGGGGGGTTGGGCATAGGGAACCCCGAGGTAGGCCACAACTGTCTGGATGCGAAACATTTTGAGGTAGGTGCCCATGAGGGTGCCCTGATCGGGAATTGTGACCATGGGGAGCTCTCGTGCCCCATAGACAACCTCAACGAGCTGAAAGAGCAGGAAACACACGACAATCTTCACCAGAAACATCACGCCCCATAAAGTAGCCACACAGCTCCGGCAGAAATCACATTATATATATAGATCACAGAGGGATGCGTGGGTGAGGGGTAAGCGCAATTTCGTATGGGGGGCCTCTTTCACTCGCGCTCGCGGATTCTTCACCACTTTAAGGAGGATTCGACTGCCCACGAAGGACTCAGACATGCAACTGAGGAACGTCTCAGCTCGACGGGTTTGTTTTCTTTTGCCTGGCGCGCGCGTGAGGCACAACCATCGCGGAGTGGAGGTTTATTGCTCTTTCACCCTCGCACCAAATATGGGGGCGCGATTCCCCAAGCGGCTTACCCCACAGAGGGGTAGCAGAAGCTGTGGGGCAATGGTTCGCCCCAAAATAAAAAGAAAACTTTTCCTCATCCTCTAAATTTTTTTGAGGAGGAAACAAGATGTTTGTTTGGCGTAAAGTGCCCCGAAAATTGAGGCCACATACCCCCGAAAAATCTCAAAATTCGCTTCATAAATTCATTGAGGATTTTTTTTGAGTGTACACAAAGTGTTGTAGACAAGGTGTCTGCTAATCCTGCTAATTTTATTAAGGATGACAGGAATAATTAAAATAATCAAGGATTTCTACTAAAGCTCCACAAATTGTTCTTTTTGTGATTCAATTCTTAAGTTTTTAGCTAAAAAGAATTAATTGGCATCGATTCCACTGGAAATATTTTCTGTTCTAAGCTTTCTTTCGTTCCAATGATTCTTGATAAATCTAGCACTTTTTTGATCATTAGAATTTTTTACAGTTTTACCATGAAATAGGTTCATGCGTTATGGTGCTATGCAGGAAAAGAATGTCAAGAGAAAATGATCATGACATTTTTTCCTAACATTTTTTTTGTCATTCCCTCTCACTCCCACTAATGTATTTCTGTATCTTTCGTCTTTCTCTGACGCATGCTTCCGACATTTTCATCATTCTTTTTTGTGCACTCAACATGTTTTTCATTTCGTATTATTTTCTCAGTATTTGGGGATATTTTTCCAAGAAAAAGGGAAAATGGGCTTTGCTGAAGTGTTCTCAGTGCCAGGAAAGCCGTGAAAAGTGGAAATTTATGGTCATTTAGCGGCCAAATATGTGAAAATGCGCGAAGTGAAAAATCAAAACACTCTTTCCCTGACCAATTTTTACGGGATATTTTTCTGTATTTTCACGACACAAATCACTTCCTGCAGGTTTTTTGGACCTTCCTAAAGGTCATCTGCATACGTAAAGTCTGCCTGAGGTCAGGGAATTGTAGAAACTGCAGTTTTCACTTATTTGGCCGATAAATACCTACGATTTTCCACTTTTCACATTTTCACAGGCACTTAAAACACTTCCACAAGTCTCTTTTCACTTTTCCCGAGCTAAAATATCACAATTTACAGAGAAAATTGCAGAAAACTAACAAATACGTTGACTTCACAAGAGCTGGAAAAAGAATGACAGAAAAAAACATGTTCCTGCGACATTCTTTTTCAAGCTCTTGCGTAGTCAACACGTTTCTTATTTTTCGTCAATTTTCTCTGTGAATTGTGATATTTTAGCTCGAGAAAAGTGAAAAGCGGCTTGTGGAAGTGTTCTTAGTGCCTGTGAAAGTGTGAAAAGTGGGAAATCGTGGGTATTTATCGGCCAAATAAGTGAAAAACAGTGAAGTTCGACAGCAAAACATTCACTCCCGGACCAGTTTTTCGCGTTCAGGTGGGATTCCACCACCCAGGAAGCATTTACCTGACCCCAGGCAGACCTTCCCTATGCAGAAAACCTGTAGGAAGATACAAAAAGCCCGCAAGAAGTGATTTGTGTGGTCAAAATCTAGAAAAGAATCCCGTAAAAATTGGTCAGGGAAAGAATGTTTTGATTTTTCACTTCGCACATTTTCACATATTTGGCCGATAAATGACCGTAAATTTCCATTTTCCACTGTTTTCCTGGCCCTGTGGACTCTTTAGCTAAGCATTTTCCACTTTCCTTTGGGGAAAATACCCCCAAATGTTGAAAAAATTCAAGGAAATAAAAACATGTTGTGCGCAAGAAAAAAAGCATGCCACGAAAAAAGATGTCGGAAGCATACGTCAGAGAAAGACGAAAGATACAGAAATACATTAGTGGGAGTGAGAGGGAATGACAAAAAAAATGTCAGGAAAAAATGTCATGATCATTTTCTCTTGACATTCTTTTCCTGCATAGCACCATTAATCCTTAATGCTTTTTCAGTACATAAAATCACATTTTTGCATAGAAATGTCCACAAATCATGAAAAACCGATTTTTTTTTAAAACCATCGAAAACCTTAGTTTCCTTAGTTTTGAAAGAAAAATTCTAGATATAAAAAAATGTTTTTTTTAGGCATTCTTAACGGTTAACATTTGAAAATAAGATCGATTTGCGCCGATATATCGAGATCAATTGATCGAAATCAAATCGATTATTATGATCACGATCGCTCCGAAGGCTCCGAACACCGGCTCTAATCGATAAACAATCGATACTCGTCTAAAACTTAATTTATTTTGACAATTTCCACAATTTCCCAAAACATTGAATTAATTTCACTTTTTGTTGATAAAATAAATAATTATTTTCTAAGACTGATTTTGTGCTTAATTTATAATTAAATTGTTAATATAGCTTCTAGTTGATGTAAAGATTTGCAATTTAATCATTTCCTCTGTCTTGAAGGACATAAAGAAATAATTTAGTCTCTTTTATGTTTTTGCAAAGTTTCTTAGCAATAAAATATATGCAAAGAAAATTTTCTTATCACTGTGCTATTAGAAATCTTAATTATTCGTTTAGTTAAAAACGTTAAAAAAGGTAATAAAAATTCAGTACTTTACTTTTGTTCCTTATTTTAAACTATTCAGTGCAACTTTGCAGTGAAGCTCCGTCAATCTTGTATTAAAATGTGGGTGGAGCTACCCAATAAAATCGCACCTTGAATTTCTAAGTGAAACGTAATTGAAAAATAAGAAGAATTAGAAGTTCTTTCTGATTGGCGGGCAAAAATTTAAGCAGCCTTCATTGGTTGATTGAAACTTAACAAAAAAATTACTACTTGGAGCATCGCTGCAAAGTTGATTTGAATTAACTGTTTATTGAAATATAAATTAAATCTTATTTTTTAAAGGCAGATTCACCCAAAAAGACTCGAAAGAAATGGCATCAGTACTGTTGTCCTATGAGCAATGGGATGCAAAATTCGGGAAAGTTTCTGAGCCCTTTCCGGAGGTTTTTCGTGATGAATCCCTGGCTGATGTGATTCTCCTGGTGGGCAGTAATAAAACAAGAGTACCTGCACATAAATTCGTCTTGAGCGCCTGCAGTTGGGAATTCTACAATGTCTTTCATCTTTTAAAATTGGATGAAGAGGAATTAACAGTTGATGAGGTGTCCTTGCAGATATTTCTCCACTTCCTAAAATTCTGCTATAAAGCCGAATTAAATCTCAATTTGAGTTTAAAAGAAGTTCTTGCTCTCCTCCAGATTGCCCACAGATTCAGAGTGAGGCAATTGATAAGACAATGTGAGAATAGACTTGGTGGAAAATTAAATCGAGAGACATGTCTTGAAATTTTCATTGGCCTGGAAGAAAAATACCTGGAAAAATCATCAAATTTGCAGAGAGATCTTCATCAAATAATTGCAAAGAATATAATTTTCATTTCCAATTCAACGAATGAAACCGAATTTGCACAAATTTCCCAAAGAAAATTGAGAGAAATTGCAAAATTAGATGATTTAGATTGCGATGAAATGCAATTATTTGATATTTTAATGAGATGGGCAAAAAGAAAGTGTGAGAAGGAGAATATTCCGTCAACTCCTAAAAATCTCCGGAAATGCCTCGGTGATGTTTTCTACGAAATTCATTTTCCAATCATGAAATTGGCGTGGATTATTGAAATTTTAACTGATTACCCGGATCTCCTGACCGGAAGGGAATGCTCAAATATTCTACATTTCATCAAACACAAGAAAATCTGTCCAGGATTTAAGAATAATGCAAGAAAATTCGGTCCAGAACCCATAAGAAACATCAAGGGACTCAAAGATTTCGGCGAAACGCGTATAATGTGTTTGGGCAATAAACCCCAAATGCCGGAAAAGTTCTCCAAGAATCTTTCTGTTGGATTCCAGTGTGATACATCGAGAACAATAATTGGATTTGGGTTCTATACGAAAGCAAATGAAAGACCCGACTCAGTTTCTTGTTCTCTGTGGAAAATGGGAACGTGGGAAAAGGAAGATGTATTGAATTACAAGCATATTCGACGATGGCCAATCTGTTGGGAATATGAGTATTATCAATATTATTTTCACGAAGAAGTACCTCTATTTGCAAAAGAGAAATGTATGCTATTCTGCAATTTTTCAGAAAGAATTCCAATACTGCAGACATTTAATGAAATCTATAAAAACGATAATATTCCATTTTATGATGAAGAATATGGAATTCATACAAAAACAGTGAGAGAAAGTTCTTCAGAAATAATTCCAACATTAATTTTCAAATAAAACATTCAAACTTCTTTGTTTTTTTAATCCCTGCAGGATCCAATATATTTAAGCTAAAACTTTGAACTTAATTTTCTCTCAAAGCTCAAAAAGATTTTTTTCCAACTGTTATTGACGAATTTGAACTTTCTTTCAAAATTTGAGATCTTATTTTTAAAAGATTTGAATTGGCCACGGTGACCAGCAAAATCCTCCAAGCCAAAAAAGATAAAAAGACGTTAAAATATTTAAATAAAATAAGAAAAGCATCTTGACTAGGACATATTCTTTATTTCTCTTAAAAAAAATTATGCTCTCAATAAAAAAAAATGTTTTTTATTCAAAATTTTATAAATAAATCATGTTTTTATGGTAATTTTGTTGCGTTTTTTACTCCAAATTGCAATTTGTGAAGGAAAATTGTACTCCTAGCGGTCACTCATCAATTTTCCAAAGCAAAATAAGTAGAAAAGTAGAAAAAAGCTCTCATTTGAAGAATTGTAATTCCTCGCCCCCATGCCGCCGGACATCCTCTGTGGCGACTTTTATTTCTCACCTCCCACCCGTGTGCGATTGTAAATGAATTTGGGTTTTGGGGCTGAACACGGAACGGAAGGAGAGAAAAAAGAGAAAAAGCAACATTTTCCTGCATGTGAAATTAATACGACGATTTTTCCGCTTTTTTTCCATGGCTGATGCCTCCCCCATCATTGAGGATTACGTGGGGGTGGGAAGGCGTAGCAAATGGCCAGCTTGGGGGAAGGAATTGGTGAGCTTGGTCAGTCGTCTGTGATCTCCTCCAAACCCTGAAGCTGCCTCTGGGCCATCTTCTCAATAAATTCCCCATCTTTGGCCGACAATGGATACCCCTGAGCTTTGAGCTTTTCCAAAATGTCCAACTTCCTGGTCTCCATTACCTCCTGGGGGATTTTCCTGAGGCGAAAATCTTCATCAATAGCCAGCAATTGCTTCTCCAGCTCACTCGCATTTTGCTCTCCAAACATCTTTATCATTTCCAACGTATTGAAAGACGTGGCAATGGCTTTTCTGATTGACTAAAAGATAAGAAAAAGAAATCTTCATGGAAGCTCCTCAAGTGCTTGATTGACTTGATTGCTCTTACCTGTTTCATCTGGGACAATTTGCTGTCCAGCGTGACATCACCCTGATTCATACGTCCCAGACGCTCATTGAATTCCTTTATTTGCTCCACTGTGTCCCCTTTAATGCTCTCAAATTCCTCCTCATCCAAATCATCTCTGTGGAGAAAAAGAGCGGGAAATGAAAAAGGCGGGAAAGTTAAAGCAGGAAGACCCTTGCGCCAAAATTTATTTCTCCAACAGGACACAGTATGGGACGTTCAGACAGACGTCTCGTGGCATTTTATGTGACAAATTCTTTGGTGGATTTTTATTTTTCAATTTTATTTCACCCCTTTAAGGACCAATGAATTCTATGCGGATTAAACATTGAAATATTGTAATTTAATGTACTTTTATTTGTTTAATTATTTCTTTAACGTGATAATACACTGAGATGAAAATTTTATAAAAAAATAATCTTACATTGCGAAAGAATAAAATTGGTAAAATTTTATCCGAAACTGTTATGTAAATGAAGTCAGGGATGAAATCTAATGAAAGGAAAAGCTTTTTGTGACGATTTCAAGCAAAATGATTTATAAGAAGTTATATTTTGTAGTTTCAAAAAATTTTCTCAGCATGAAAAGTTTAAGAATGACAAAAAAAGATTAAAAAAGCATCATTTTCTATAATAATTTTAATATCAAACACTGTATGATAGTCTTAAATCGATTATTTTCTGCGTCTTAAGATATTCCGAGACAAATACAATAACCTTATCCACTAAGTCGTCCCGTTTTGACTCAGAAAACTTCGAAGAATTTGTCCTAAAGATTCCTCACTGAACTATCTCGTGATATTTTTTGGCTGGATGTTTCAATGCATTTTATGAAACCGGCCGATTTTGTTTTCATTTTGCAATGTAGAAAACAACGCAATTCTACTCACTTTGCCTCCTCAAGATCCTTTAATTGCGAAACCAGACGATCCAGCTGAGTCTCAAGATTCTGTATTAGCTTCTCATTGGCTGACATTTTGGCTGATAAAACGGGAAAAACACTTATAAATTGTAAGAAAAACACCACCGACCTTGACTGACACTTTCAAGTATAAAAGATATGAGAGGAAAAGAAGAATTTCATCAAAATTTGAAACATTCCATCACATAAGGTTGGAAAATATAATTTATTTTTTATTCTTATTTTTTTTTGTAAACTTCTTGATGTTTTTCAAATTGTAGAGATTAAGATACTTAAAATCTTAGAATAATTATTTTTGTATTCATAGAAGATTTTGTAAAACGATAAAATTCTATAGATCTTTGAAATTTTTTTCACAATTCTCTTAAAAATCTCTAAGAAATCTTTTTCAAAGAAAAAGAAGAGATAGAACAATTTTGTTTGATTAAAACTGATTCAAATTACCTCGCAAATTACCACAGTCTCCCCTAAAGAGAATGTTTCTTAGAAAAAGAACGGACATGTCCAATGACATTCATTGGAATCGTATTTTGAGATGTTTTAGTGGGGCACTCGTGCCGTGGTGTCATTGACAAGTACCGTGTTGGCGGCTGAATAGCTGTTTCCACCAGTTTCTTGCATTTCTTTGGTGTCTCTCCATCCAACCATTGAGTGTCTCTGCCATGGATAAGGCCAGTCACGCACAGCGCCCCCGGGAGGAGCCGAAATTCCAAGCTCCGGACTCCACAACACTCATAATCTCTCTAATTGCCATCTTCATCACGATCGGTGAGACTCTGCCCCTTTCCCCGCATGGGGATTCCCCAAGTGGTGCCTTTTTTTTGACCATTTCTTGCTCTTCCTCCGTAGTGCTTTTGTATGTGTACAAGAAAAAGAAGACATCACGAACGGATGTTTTGCTCGTTGGGCTGTGCGAAGCCGGCAAAACGAGTATCTTCACGCGTCTGATCTACTCCGAGGACAGGGAGACCTTCACCTCAATCAAGGAGAATATTGCAGACTACAGTAGCAAAAATGTAAGGAGCCTTTCTTTTGGGAACTTCCTCTCCGGATTCAAATTAAAAAAGTTAATTTTCTTTTACAGGGATACGTGAGGGTGGTTGATATTCCTGGACATGAGCGATTGCGTGGCAAATTCGATGAGTACAAAAATCAGGCACGAGGAGTTGTCTTTGTCCTGGACAGTGTGGCATTGCAGAAGAATATCCGGGATGTGGCTGAGTGAGTTTCCTTGCAATTTGGGAATCTCTGAGCTGAAGGAATTAAATCTTTTATTATTTTTCAGCTATCTATACACGATCCTCCTGGAACCTGCAATTGCATCCCTACCCTTCCTGATTCTCTGCAATAAACAAGATGAGACCACTGCCAAGGGATCAAGTGTCATTAAGACCATGCTTGAGAAGGAATTGTAAGTAGTAAAACAGCATCTTCCTCAAAAGGATTCTCTGCAGAACACTAAAAAAAACAAATCTCTTTTCCAGGAATCTCGTGCGTTCAACCCGGAAGAATCAACTGGAATCCGTGGACTCTTCGGGTAAATCCAACGTCTTCCTCGGTAAACAGGGTAAGGACTTTGAATTCATTCATATCAGCCAATACGTGGATGTCCTGGAGTGTTCTGTGAAGAACAACGACATCGACAGCCTCACCGATTGGCTCGATCGGATAGTCTAGAGGTGCTCCGCCCTCGACACCCCGCGACTTTCGCTCCAAATGGTAATTTTCGGTGTTTGTGGAATTTCTCAAATTTCATTTGTGGGGAGAAAGTCGCTCGAGTGGATTTCCAAAAACACTCCAAAATTATTTGAAAAAAATTGTCATCAAGCTCGCATACAAACACAGAGCATTGATATTGTATTTGATTGAGTTTTAATTTTTTCTTTAAGTTGTAATTCTCTTTTTTCTGGGGGAGCTAATTTGCATGAAAATTGTCGGGAAAAATAAATAAAAACTGCTAATTTTTTTTTGGGGGAAAAGGAAAACTTTGCTAAATCTTTTTGGGAAGAAAAATAAAAGTGAAAAGATCTTGTAAAATACAGACTTGTTTTTCATTAGAAAGATAAGTAGGAATAGATAAAATAGTGAAGGTCATACGAAAAATCCTTTGTTAAAGAGGAAATCCTTCGGATTTTACTTCCAAGTTCTTATTTTTTTTGTAATCAGAGAGATTTATGACCGTGTTGCAAAAAGAATTTAAAAAAAAACGGATTTAATTTTTCTTCAAATAATTTTTTTTTAAATTCTTCAAGAATAATTAATTTTGGTTAAAAATCGTTCAATTTTTATTATCTCTATAAAACTCTTCTTTTCCATACATTTTTTGGTAATTTTTATTCTATTTATTGCAAGTTTTTTATCTGAAAAGTGATAAAAATGTTAAATAAAATCACGTTCAAGAGTTGAATTAAAATGAATGACATACCTGAAGTCATTTAACGTTTTAAAAGCCTTGTAATCTTCTGATCTTTGTCCGAATTCTAGTTTTAGTTCTTCCTTAATTTGCGTCCTAATTTATGTTCTTTTTCTTTCCCGTCTTTCTGTAAATTGAAAATTAATTCATAAGAATCATAGAAAAATTATTTGAATGATTTATTTGATAAGATTGCGGAACGATCATTTTAAATCCAATTTTTGGGCAGAATTCTTAAGAATTAAGAATTAGAAGACAGTTTGTTTTGTTTCTGAACTCAAGAGTTTTAGCTAATTTCCTAGCCATCTAGACACTACAGAAATCTCAGGGGAATTCAGTACAAAAGCAGAATCTTATTTAAAATTGAGATACTTCCGGAACGTCGGAAACTTTCGATAGAGACGAAAAAAAAAGAATCTTAGTCCGTAATACTCTCCTTAAAGACATTATGCCATCCATTTGATCTCATGTGCAGTTCTTTTTGTAAAATCTTCTCTCCAAGTTATTTTAGTTGATAAAACCGCCACATAGCGCTGTAGTCGTTACCCCACATTAATCCTATCGTGGTCAACACGTGAATCACAAACACAGTAAAACACATCTGGGTTACTTCTTTTCATTTTCAACGAGATTTAGCAAAGTTCAATGCCTCAACATCACCGAAACCACCATAAATCGTACTTAATGCGACAATTTCTCATCATATTAATGGCGAATTTGTGAAGAGCGCGCATTTTGATTAAAAGTGGACTATCTCGTGGACTTGGAGAAACTCTTCACAGTTTTTTTGTAAAGAAAAAAATATTTAAATGACAATCTCTTGAATAAATTTTTGATAATGTGTGCAATTTCACCTTATTTGCTCAGCGATGCCCAAAAATGAATTTATAAATGAAAAAAAATTGTTCAGATGATCGTTCCGCTTTTCTAGGCATCAAAATGATAATCACGTTTTCTTTGATTTTCGCGCCTTTCGCCCAGTCTTCTTGCCTTTCAGCTTCTTTTTGGATTTTTTGGGTGTTGTGGGGGTGGTTGCGACACTTCCGATAGGAGTTTCCGGATCAATCTTTGGAGATTTGAGAAGATCTTCCTCAATTTGCGTTTCAGTCGTCCGGAGGGAATTTGGGGGGATTTCTGGGAGTTTCCAGGTGAATTCAATGGAAGAGCAGGGAACGAGTGGGCAGAGAGTGTCACCGGATACTTTAACATGTAACTCACAATCAGTGGGCACTTGAGGCAACTCCGGCTGGGTGATGACCTTTTTTTTTGGTGATGAATACGAAATAGTTGAAGGTAATTTCAATTGCTAAATAATTCGCTCAGGGTGGGAGCTAATTACCTCATTCGATGACCTCAGCTCATGGCAAAAGCAACGAGTTGGGTACTTTGTATTGCCCTTGATTTGTGGCAGTTTTGGGTGGTTGATTACGCCCCGTATGGGCCTCCTGGGGGCCCTCTGAAAATTTTCTTTAGGCGGTGGATCAATTCCCATGCAAAGCAGCATTCGTTCCAAGCAACGACTGTAGGTTTCATATGCGTCCTCTTCCTCTTCTTCTTCCGTATCTTTCGCTGAAGTTTCTCCACAAGATAAAATGAGAGATTTATTAGCTCTCACACTTGCCAGGGGTTCCATTCCTGCTCTGTAGGCAAATTCCTCCACAAGAGTCTCTCCAAGAATTGAGAAATTCATGCAAATCACAACGAATGCAACGGATTCCCCGGAACAGTTCAACAGAGGAATGAGCTTTTTGGCTTTCAAGCACGTTGAGAGACTTTCCCCATCATCACATTCACAGGCATCGAAGGATCCAATACTGGATGAGGCACAGGTGGACTTTTCAATCGTTTCCGGGATTTCTTTTTCCTTCTTCACTGCTTTTTCGCGTTTTAAATTGAGCTTCGTTTCAAGTTGCTCAAATTCCGTAATATGGACTGAATTACTGGCAAGGAGATCATCAGTGGAGGTGGAGCACTTCCGATGGAGGGAGAAGATGAGCTGGAAATTAAAGAAATTTGTTGGAAAATTTCATTCCTTCTGAACTTTCTTTCGAAATAAACTGGAAAATTATGAAATAAAATTGATTAAAAAATATTCTTTAGTTTTCTTTAAATTCATTTAGAAAAGTTCTTTATAAAACTCCTTTGAAAATCGTAAAATTTCAAGAATATATTCGTCAAATTCACTACAAAATTTGACAAAGATTCATTCAAATTATTTTTTCAGGAGAATTTTAACTTCTTGAGTTCTTTTGATGTCTTTTCCTTACCTGAGCTTCCTTGCAGGTGCATTCCTTCAAGTGGAAAATGCATTTTTTCCCTCGAAAACAAACCCCCTTCTTCCCCCCAGCTGAGAAAAACTTCTCAATGGGAAAATGAATTTCAAAAGCTCCCTCGAGAGAAATCTTCAAGCACAATCCTCTGGCGCAATCCTTTCGCTCCAAATAAAAAGATCTGGGTAGGAAACTGACACGATAGAGAGACATTTTCACGGGGAATTTTCACAAAAGCAAATAATTTTTCCAACTTTTCCGGGAATTTTCTCAAAAAGAAAAATTTTTCAGACAACTTTTAATTTTTTTTAAGAAGAGTAAAACATAATTTTTTTTGGATTAAATAAGTTTACTATAATTCAGTCACTTCCGTTTCCAAATTTTCCTCTGGGATGAGCTTTAGATCCTTATCGATTCCCACGAAATACGTGAGAATCTGGCCAGCACCTTTGATCTCCCGGAAGCCACGGCATGTGCACTGAACACCGAGATTTTGGAGTCTCTGTGCCGTGTTTGGGGTGACCTGGATGTGCCCTGGAAGGCCCGTGGAGTCCATACGTGAGGCCATGTTGACGGCATCACCCCAAATGTCGTACAGGGGCTTACTGGAGCCCACAACTCCGGCCATAATCTCCCCATTTGAGATCCCAATTCGTAGTTGACCCTCATTGGAAGTTAGGAAGATCTCCTCATTGAATTTCCGGAGAGACTCCATTAGCTCCAGGGCGAATTCCGTGAGTACGTACACGGGATCTGTTTGCTTTGTGAGCTTCTTCTTGATTTTACTCGCGTTTTTGCTGTCGGATTCCCGTCCAAAGGTGTGCTCTGTGGAGAGAGAGAGAGAGAGAGAAGAATAAATAAAATTTTCAGAGCTTTTCTTGAGCTTCATCTTGGGTCCAATTTGATCAAAATCGATCAATCCGATCTCGAGTTATGTTCGATTTTGTTAAACATTTAACTGCAAAGAGATTGACGGTAATTCAAAATGGCGTAAAGCGGCCATTTTGAATTTTTCTTTAGACGCCCCAAACTGAACAATCATTTCAACTCACTTCTTCTTCCACTGGAAATCCTGACACCTGGATCCGGAGCACCACCCAGGGTTAATGAGGAATCACCCCAACGTGCTTGTAGTCCACATGCAGCCATGTACGTCCATCCGGCTACCTTAATCTTCTCAATATGCACCGATCGTCGTCCAATGAGGAGTCTTTCGTCGAAATCACAAATAATCTGATTGAGAATGTTCAGTGCATCCGCTTGTAGATTAAAATTCGTTATTGTTGCAAACATTACGGCTACATCGTCAAACTCCTCGTGGTACAGCTCATCACGTTGCTTCTGATTAATGTAGATCTCAGCCACATGCGCTGGGAGGATGTTGTGAACTAGGAAATTGTTGGTGTCCTTACAAAGCTCAGCTTCTTCCTGCTTCTTCAGCAGTTGCTTCTTCCAGCTGTTAAATTTTAAAAAGGATTAGATCTTTTGAAACTGTGTTGAAGGCTTCATTACTGCAACTTACTTATAGTCTATGCGGGAAATATATTCTGATTGTCTATCTACGAGATGAATTGTCAGGAAACTGAAGAAGATGGCCATTAAATGGGCAACTGTTGCATCCAGACCAATATTTGTTGAAGAACTTTCCTGAAAAGAGGAAAAAATTATCTGAACGTTGCAACTGATCCTCTAATCAGATCTTCAGTGAATCCTAAACAGTCCCACAAGACATTCTGCAAAGAAAACTCACAGAAAAGATGGAAGAAGCTCCGAAAACAACGAGCCACGTATAGAATATGCAAATAATCATTCCAATTGTGAATTTGATCATAAAATGAATCTTCAGGAAGAGAAAATTCATGCAGATCGTTAGAATGAGGCAATGGGTAACAGCCCAGGCGTTGATGTACGTTGCTTTTGTGAGGTTTGCATCAATGTCCTTCTTGACTTCCTTATTCAACTCCAGACTATTCTCTCTGTCTTTGACTCTTGTCTGTGAAAAACAATCCAAATTAGAGAAAGAAATATTCAAACAATAAGCTGCTCTTAGCAGCAACATCAGACGAAGCTTCCTTACAACGTGAATGATGGAGAGCATTGTTAGGAGGCTAATGCTGATTATGTAGATCATAGTCCTGGCAACTGCATTGCGCGGGATCCAATTTGATAGTCGTAAAATATGTCTTGTAATGGCCCATTTTGGAACAGGAGCTGCCTTCTCTTCGTCATCAACATCAGGCGTAAGGTGCAACCAGAGTTTCTTAAACCACGCAAAAGGAATCAGGATTAGTAGCACGACTCCACCGATAACGGTTGCAGAGGAGAATCTAAAGCCATACCTTAGGAGAACAAATAAAAATCTTATTCTTTATTCTGAAAATTATTCGGATAATTGTCCCCTTACGGCTGATTGAGGATCTGTATCCCAAGAACAAGCAGGTAAACTATAAAAACAGCTAGAATGCTGTACTTTAGCAAAAAATCTGGTTCATTGAGGAAGCACCATTCGTCACGTTTATTCTTAAAGCACAGGAAGATCATGGACAGGCTTGTAAGTTGACTCTTTTCCAGATCAATCTCAGTTTGACGCCTTCCTTTTGATCCGGAGAAGATCTTGTTGAAACTGTTTGAGGGTAATCTTTGTTAGTTTTCCCTTTCTCAATGAAGCCTTTAGGAGTCTTAACTTACTGAAACTTCCCGATTGGCATTAAGTTTAGTTCTCTGATCATTTCAACATTAATCTGCCGCATAATTTGGCGAAAGTGTTCAATTGAATCCCTCATGAAGTTCCTAACGGAAGTTAGTTCAGACGTTCTAGCAGGAAGTGTGCTGGTGTTACGATTCAGGAGTCGCTGAACACCACTACCTACCCTTGATTGCCTTCTTGGACAATCATCTGCAGGATTCTAATATTGAATAATTTTCAGTTAAAATTCAAATCTCATGAGTAAGGAAATTGAAGCTTAATACTTACAACGAGCTCTGGCATTGGTGGTGGAGTGATTAGGAAGGTTTTGATGCCATTCTCTTGCAAAATTGGATCATTTTTGGCTTTCTCCGTTCCATCAGTGAAAATGTAGTTCCCCCGTAGGAGTCTTAGGGTCTGATGTGTTATGTGAAGCTTCCCTGGTTCACCGGTAGACTCCATTTTGTTGGCAATAACAACATCCTTGCTCCAGATATCGTACTGCCACTTGCAAGCACCAATAATCCCAGAAATGATTGATCCTGAATGAATGCCAATTCTCATATTGATGTCCAGATCACGCTTCTGGCGCACCTCCTGAATATCCTGAATCATTCGTAATCCAAGCTCAACGCAACTCCTAGCGTGATTGGCATTGCGTGCTGGAACACCGGCAACGGCGTAGTAGCAATCTCCCAGGAATTTAATCCGCAGGACTCCATTCTCCTCAGAAGCTTGATCGAATTTAACAAAGAGTTCATGGAGGGTCTCCACCAGGGGCTTCACCTTGAGTTTTGTCGTCATCTTCGTGTAGTTAACAACATCAGCGTAGAGAATTGTCACGTCATCGTGCGTTTCAGCGTAGTACGTGCCGTATGAGCAGCTGTGATGAAAGAGATTACTAAGACAGATTCCTTGGAAATTAATTATCTGATCAATACCTTATATCATGCCCTCGCCAAAAAGCCATAATTGTCGTACTGTGAATAAAATAAAAGGAAGAATTTTTTAAAGATAACGGACTAATCTTTATTGATGGTTTTGACGCTTCAGATTTCTCTGAACTCTATCTTTTGAGTTTCTTAAGAATCAACAAGAAGTTTATTCTTTGTTTGCACCTATCTCGGATTTCTTTTTTTTCCAAATTTTTCTTCTGCTTTTGATAATTTTATTTCAGGGAAAAGTAAAATTAGTGAACAATCTTAAAACTTACTTCTTGGAGTTTTCGTTGGAATTACTCCTGATCCTCCTTATCATGTGACTGATGTCCTTTTCAAGAGCATCCGCTGTGTGTTCAGGCAGGATATTCAAAATGAGATTCCTCTAAAAATGTGAGATCATAAATTAATCCCAAACAAGAAGAAAATTAACAATAAAAAATCTAAAGGACTCACTTCCTGCGCTCTTTGGAACTTGAGCGTCAAGTTTCCTTCCACGCATTGCCTTCGATCGAGGAGTGTCCGTCTGATGGTTATTTCAAAGGTTAAACGGTAGTAGAGCCCCAGAAGATTAATTCCCAGCAAGAAGAGCCCTTCGGAAATGACTTTGAGGTCTTGACGAGCATCCAAGCGGTATGTAATCATGGCAAGGACAGTGAGGTAGGCTGCTGTTGTAGCTGCTCCGAGGAGCATTGTGTGCCAATTATTCATGATTGGGTAGAAAATGTAGATACTCAGGAGGATATGGCAGGCATAGCCGGGTCTAAGGGGTGGCTGTGGGTGCGTTGAGACTTCATGGTAGAGTGGAACTGTGAGATCAGCCATTACGAGGAAGAACAGAGCAATGCAAGAGCCGGCAAATGGCAACCACGGGCGCTTCTTCACCTGCTCCTCGCGGAAGTTGACAAAGAAAGCCAACCATACGATCAGGATGGTTATCAGGTAGGCAAAGACTTCAACTGTGATGGAGAGGTTTGATTTCTTTAAAGAAAAGAAAATATAAGGGTTGATGTAGGACTGATTTCAACCAGACAGCAGGAGTTTTAGTCTTCTTAAAGACTTATCTGTGATTCTAAGATCTGATCTCTATCTAAGATCTGCAGGAGTCTGGTTAATAATTTAAGAAAAAGAAATGAAGGAAATGAAAGAAATAAAATAGAAAAAATAAAGATCAGGAGTAGCCGGTATGAAGAGTCCTGCAACGAAAATAAAGCCAGATTTTCCCAATTGAAGATTTAATTAAGGATTTGATTAAAATCATGGCGTTATCGCATTACAATAAACAATAAGACCCACATGGAATCTCTTCCAAAACGACCAATGCCTAATTGAAACATTCCCTTTGCAATAAATCACTCATCGAGGTCTGTTATCAGTTAGCAGCTCACACTCTTTACGCTCATTCACTTTTCCTCTTATCGCAGATTCTCTCATTTGGCTTTCGAAACGCCTGGAAATTTTATTGCGTGAAAAGTGTGGAGGGAAATGGGGGGAAAATTTTTCACATTTCTGCATTTGCCTTACCGTAGCCTGCCCAACGATAATGATGGTGTGAAGGAGTCCAAAGAAGGTCTCAATAACGAGATAAATGGAGAGGTAGCTTCGTTGCAGCCGTAGCATGTAGGTGTTGTAGACACCTTCAACGCAAAAGTTCTTGCAGGTATTCTTAAAGGCTCTCAGCTCCCACTTTCGCTCATCCCATGACTCTGACTGCAACCTCTTGGCATGATACTTGTTGGCCAATTGCTCGGATTCTCTACGCATGAAGACATTCTCAACCACGAACATTGTCTCTTTGTCATTTCACTCTGTAGCCGTAGCAGAAGAAGAAAAATCACAGCTGAAACGTTAACACACCACCAGACCACGTTCTCGCTACTCTCGTTTTACACTGAAACTGGCAGGTTTCACTTTAAGCACCTCTATCACCCCACTAATTGGCTAATTGATAGCACAAGAGAGCTACTGATAAGGTGGGCGCAATTGATACTTCGTGGTCATTCAGTTGGTGAGAAATTGAATTTGATTAGATAGACGTTGCGATAGATTATGCCAGGAGGAGACTTTCTGAGAAATCTGGGAGACCTACATTTCTCCTATCATAAAGAGCTCTTATTGATGGATTGCCTATAACCCATTATTAAATAAATCATTTTGCATGATTTTATTGGATTATAACTGAAATTACCGCGAGGGAGGGAATAAAATGAATAATTTTCATGAAATGGGGCAAATTGGATCAGTGGGGTTGAATGAATTCATTCTATTTTTAATTGTTCTTTTTTCTTATTAAAATTTCCAAATTTTCGTTTAAGAATTTTTGAGATTTTAATAACTCTTTAAAATTAATAAACGAAAAAAATTTAAGATTAAAATATTTTTTCTGAAAAACTCAGTAAACAAATTTTGCCAATAATTGATCAAATATTGGGTTAAAATAAGCTCAATATTGATTGATAATTAATTGAGCATAAATTGATCAATTGAATGATAAATTCAAGAACAAAATTTGTTCAATAGTTGATCAATCCAAATTTAAGTTGGGGTAAAATTGACTTAATATTGATTATATCAATAGTGAGTCAATATTGTATCAATTATTGAGTAATCAGTATTGACCTTAGATTGATCAATTTTTGCTCAATAATTGATCAATCGGTTAACTGTCTTAATTGATTTATCAATTATTGATCAATTTGATTGAATCAACTATAATTGAACATTTCTTGGCTCAATAATTTATTTCTGGGTAAAAATGAATAATGCATAGTTTCCTTTATGAGATTACTCACTTTGTAAGCTTCAAATTACGAAAGCTACACCTCAAGTTTCTTACCGATTTTTCCTCCAGCTCAAGTACCCTTCTGAAGAGTCCAACAAACTACTTAAATCCAGCTACAAAACAACTAAAGATCAAACTTTTTTTTTGATTATTTTTTAAGGTAAAACTTTATTTAAGATTTAGAGAATGTTATTACAAAAATTATTACATTTTCATCCTCTCTCTCTCTCTTGTTTCTCGCTAAGGAAAAATTTTCTTTGGTAGAAGACATTTGTAATCGAGAATGAGAATTTTTCATCTATTGAATAAAAGAGACATAAATGGCTTTTAAAAAAAACGCGTAATACGAATTGAAGCGGAAAATGCCGCGTAATCATTTCCGTGGCAGTGGAACTATGTATATAAGAAGAGTACGTTAGTGACTGGATATAGCTGATAGTTTTTTTTTCATCTGGAAGCAATTTCTTTTTAACTAAAATTTCGCGCTCTTTTTCGTTTGTACAGAAGACTCTCTATGGCTCGAGGCGGGTACGCTTGAAGCACCCTTCGGGTAGGGCGTCCGAGATGGCTTTAATGTTGGTGACCTCAGCCTCGAGGAGGGTCACCTGGGATTGGTACTCCTTGATCAGTTGATTGTGGTAGTTCTTGTATTCACTCAAGTTCTCCATGCGTTTCCCCAGATTTGCCTCTCGGAGATCTCTTTCAGCATCCTCCAGTCTCTTCTCTGTTTTCACCACAAATTAAAAGAAAAATCCTCATTAAAATCCGCTCTAGTCCTTCTTTTTAAAGAAAAAAACAAACTAATCCTCACCCAAAGCATCGAGATCCTTAACATTTATGTCTTTGAGGTTGTTGAGTTCATCCATGATGGATTTAACTTTGTCCATTGCACTCTGAACTTGCTTCTGAGCCTCCTCGGCGTTCGTCTTTGCCTGCCCCACGCTCTTTTTCGATTCAATCGTTATATTGTCATCCTTCTTTGCCAGCTCCTCCAACGATCCGATCCTATTGTCCGTCACAATGACACGCCCATTGAGCTGATCAGCTTCCCCGCGGAGTTTTCTTGCTTCGAATTTGGTGTCATTTGCCTTCCGCAGGATCTCATCGGCATCCTTTGAAGCCTGCTCGGCGTACTTTTCCTTTGCTTTTTGGGCATTGTCTCGGGCTCCATTTGCATTGGAATGAGCACCAGTGAGGGCCTGAAGAAGGGAGAGATTAATTTTCCTGATAAAAATGGCAGATTTTTCTAACAAAATGGAACATTCCTCTTCGAATTGGAACATTCTCCTGATCAAAAGCAGAATTTTCTGACCAAAAGCAGAATCTTCTGATCAAAAGACGGGACCCGAGATTAAACTCAATTTTAAAGCTCCAAAAATAGTTTCAAAGACAGATCGAAAAGAAATTTAAAAATGAAATTAAAATATGTTGAAAAAAGGTTCAAAAATAAGTTAAAGAGAAACTTAGAAAGAAGCTTTTAGAAGCTTTAAAATAAATTCAAAAGAAATCAAAATAGAAGCCCAGGAAAAAGATCAAAAGAAGCTAAAAATAAAGATTAAAATAAGCTTTAAGAAGAGTCTCAGAGTTTTTGAACTTTGCGGCCTTGTTTTGCGCAACTTTCTGACTTCTAAACTTTTGAATTTTTAAGCTTCTTTGGAGCTTTCTGAAACTTCTCTATAAAAAATGTTTTTTTTAAACTTCTTTTGAATTTCTTTTTAAATACTTTTAACACTCAAGAAAAGCTTAAATAGACTCCAAAAAAGCTTCCAAAAATTGTTCAGAAAACTTTGCAAAATTGCTCCAAACTCACCGCTTCGGCATTAGCAACCATTTGTTCAGCTTCCCGAATTTCTTTTTCAATCGCCGGAACAGTCTGAAGGGCAGCCTTGGCATTAGCCGATGAAGCGTCTACTTCCGATTGGAATCCAGCCAGAGTGTTGTACGTATGATTGGCTTCCTTGAGTGTTCCATCACCCTGTGCTACAGCTTCCTTGGCCATCTCATTGGAATGCTTAACTTCCTCAAGCAGTTGCATTGCATGGTACTTTTGCTCATCAGCTCTAAAAAACATACGAAGAAAGATCAAAATCTGCAAAGGAAAAAAAGCTTTAAGAAAACTCCTACGTTTCAATAAGATTCCTGGCTTTGTCATTGTTCTCATTGAGCTCAATGAGAAGTTTATCGTTAACATTTCGCATTTCTTTGAGTTGCTCCTCAATCTTTCGGGCTTCCTCATTGTTCTTATTAGCTTGCTTCTTGATCTTCTCAATGTTAACCTCTGGAGGGGATTGGGAATTAACTGTGGCGAATAGCGAGAGAGCTTCCTCGTAGGCTTCTTCAGCTTCCTTCTGAATGTCTCCCGTTCTATTGAGAGCTGTGTCCACGGTGTCCTTTGAGAAGAAAACTTCCGCCTTAACGTTTGTCTTCAATTCATTGCTAATGTTCTGCAGTAAGGCCATGGAATCACGTGCTAGGTTGTACGCCTCAGTTGCATTCCCATTTGCTTCATCTGCAATCTCGCGGTTGTAGTTTGCCTTTGCCTCGTACTCATCAGCCCGGGCACGTGCTTCACGGGAAATTGCACTGATTTGCTCTGATTGTGAACCAAATTGATCTGAACGATCTTTAGCAGCTGCCAAAGCTTTAGCTCCATCCGTCTGAAGGATTTCCAGGGCAGACTACAAAGGAAAAAACAATTATAACTGCTGCTGCTCTAGCTTAGAGACTCTAGAAAAAACTCACAGCTAAACGTTCTCTAGCCTCAACGATTATGTGCTCGGTATCCTTGAAATTCCTCGTGGCAACTTCTGCTTC
This sequence comes from Lutzomyia longipalpis, assembly GCF_024334085.1. NCBI lineage: Eukaryota > Metazoa > Arthropoda > Insecta > Diptera > Psychodidae > Lutzomyia > Lutzomyia longipalpis. The sequence continues at coordinate 27,169,982 of NC_074709.1, forward strand.
ATCGCGGGATTTATCAAGTAGTCCTCCTGCCTTATCCAAAACCCCTCGGATTGCTTCCAATCTGTCGTGGAAGTCATTCAGCCTCTCTCTCAGTGTGTGCTCACCTCCACCAGCTCCTGCTTTTGCATCCTCCGCCAGGATATCGATCTTCTCCTGCACAGCTTTGAGTTTGTAGCTGAATTCTGCATCATCTATCACCGTTGGCTTCGAAGCAATCTCATCCAGCAACTGGAAGAATCATTGATTGCAAGTTTAAAGCGAATATTAAGAAGCAGAATAAATAAAATATTTACGGAATATTGAAAGAAAAATTGCAGAATATTCATAAGATTAAAGAAAAAAAAACATTTTTCTTACCTTCTTGAGTCCGTAGAGCTTCTCACGATGCTCATTGGCTGCATTCTGAACGAGATTGTAACAGAATGGACAATCCAGACATCCTTGATGACGATCGTACTTGTTCTCCTTGCATCGATCACATCGACGTCCTTCCACGTTGTCGTTGCACGGGCACTGTCCTGTTTCATCGCACTGGAAGCTCTTTGAGCCACTCTGGTCACAATCACATGGGAGGCATCCCTCATCCGAAAAGCCGTAGTGGTAGGAAGCACATTGATCGCATCTCAGGCTTTAAGAAAATATCGAATTAATTTTTAAATGTTTTCAAGGCGTTTTTTGTGCTTCTCTAGTGTCCTCATTGATCCCACAAATTTATTGCTTGACAGCACACACATAAACTGACGAGGAGTAATTAATGTCAAGACCTTTATTCTCAAACTCAACTCCACCTGAATTACTTTTATCAATCCCTGATAACACAGAAGAGAAGAGAATTGGGACTTACCCAACAACTCCGGGCTTACAGGTACACTGACCAGTGAAACGATCACATGTTGTATTTGTGCCTGTACTGTAGCTGCCAACTGGGTCACAATTGCAGCTCTCACATCCATTCCCGGAGACAATGTTGAAGTAACCATTTTGGCATTCATTGCAATTCCTACCAACAACGTAGGGTTTACAGCGGCAGTTTCCAGTTACGGAGTCACACATTGAGATCCCATCGTCGGTTTGTTCAGTACCAGGTGGGTAGCAGGAACATTGCTTACAGTTACCATGTGGCAGTGCAAAAGGATCCCCAAAGTGACCTTAAAGATCAGGAAAAAATAAAATACATTTAAGACTATAAGATTGTGCTAGAGTAACGTCTTTGTCGTGCCTTTTGGACACAATTCAGCAGTTACGCATGAAGTTATGAGCCACAGAATACCCACACACCAAACCACCTTCATGGCCTAACCACTTGAAACTAAAAAATAGATTTTTGGCTTCACTGCCAATCACTCACCTGGAAGACATTGATCACAGTGCGGACCGGCAGTGTTGTGAATACATTTGAGGCATTCTCCCGTTGTTCTGTTGCAGTTCCCCACGGCGTTGGGATCCACATTCCCATTGCAGTCGCATGGTTGGCAGAACTGCACCTGCCCGTGTAGGCCAGTTGGATCCCCAAAGTATCCATCGGAGCAAGATTCACAGCGGGGACCTTAAATGAAACATTTTTGTAAAATGAATTTTTCATTCTTTCTATGTATGCCTCAACAACACACATTACGATTGTTCGTGAAGCTCTTATCTACATAATTGGCAAAGAGGAATGTGAAGTGTGAATGTGAAGGAGTGATAACAGAGGAGGGGTTAAATACTTTTTCTTTTGTTGTGTGTAAGTTTAGAATACAAAGCAGGTGAGAAATGTGAATTATTTTATCAAAATCAAATAAAGATTTTTTTGGTGGAAATTCTTAAAGAAAAAGCGTAATAATCGTAATAATAGATTAAGAAGTCTTTAACCAAAGTGCATTAACCAGTTAAGGATTATTAGATAATCATGAAGATTATCATAAGATTATTGAATGGAGATTTTACAAGCTTAACTTGAGCTAATTCTTTCGCCTAATTTCCCAGAAAAATATTCATTTTTCTTATGAAAACTTTTGAATAAAAAACTCAAAAAAAAATCAAGAAGGAAAGCTCACCAAAGTATCCAACTGGGCACTCAAGGCAGATCACTGAATCATCAGCCATTTGCATACAGGCCCCATTGTCAGGACATGGGCATCTCTTGCAGTCGTATGGAGTCCCCACGAGGGCACTTCCGTAGTACCCCTTGGCGCATTGATCGCACGTATCTCCAGCTGTATTGTGCTGACAAATACACCTTCCCGTCTCTGAGTCACAAATCTCCGCGTGTTTGTTGCAATCGCACGGGATGCACGGCATGAAGGGCCCCCCGAGAGCGGGAGAGTGTCGATAGCCAGGAGCGCAGGATTCACAAAATTGCCCAAGATATGCCTTTGGGCAGGTACATTGTTCAATCCACGTTGCAACGCGTCCTGCTGCTCCTCTGTGGGCTGTTTGGAGTTCAACGTCGTCCAAATAGGCTTCTCCGAGCATGGCGTATGAAGCACGGATTTTGATGGCTGTCAAATTAGCCAGGATGGACATGAAGCCACGAGAAGATTGACTTGGTTGCCAGGAGTACTCTGGATGCTCATGAAGACGGAAAGCGTACTCACGAACCTGCAGAGAAAATCAATTTAACTTTCTTTGCATGCAAAAGTTTTGAAAGATTATTACCTGTTGATCAGGCATGTAATGCCCCTGAGCAAAAATTGGCAGTGAAATACTCGTTCCTGCTCCTTCGAGGATAACATCGTGCGGGGAAGGATTTGGTCCGGATTGCCCAATAATCTGCAGACGGAACTTCAACAGGCGATTGTACGAAGCTCTCTGATCACCGAGAAAACGTTCAGGTGCTGAGAAGTAGATAAATTCATGCCCCTGCGCTGTGATCCCCACACTCTGGCTGAATTTGTTGTACTTCAAATCAACCAGAGAACTCCGCTCATCAACAGCCATCCAACGCTCCAGATGCTTATTGAAGTTGGACGTTAGGGAGACAATGGAGTACCCATTGGCACTTGTACATTCACTAGTGTGCCCATAGCAGAAGCACGGTGTGCATCCGAATTTATTGTCAAGATCCAAGTTGAAGAACCCAGGCTTGCATTCCCGGCAACGTCTTCCTTCGACGTTCTCCTTGCACAAGCAGGCACCGGTTACGGGATCGCACGATGGGGTATTATCGAGGGATCCTTTGGGATCACATCCACAGTGTTGGCACCCATGTGGTCCAAAGTTGTAATAGTTAGCATCGCAGCGATCGCACTTGTCACCCGTTACACCTGGTTTGCACTGACACCTGCCCTCGGCGTTGCACTGAAGTGATCGCGATCCAACTGTGTCACAGGCGCAGTTGATGCAGTACCCGTCTTCGCGCATGTAGAAGTTCTCCTTGCATCGTTCGCAGTTGGCACCATCGCGATTGGCAGCACAGTCCAAGCAGTGACCACCGTGGCCAGTAAGGTTGTACAGGTGGCGGTCAAAGAAGCATTTATTCGAGTACCCATTGCAGTTGCATTCTGTTTTTTTTTTAAGGAAAATATCAATTTTAAAACCTTTTATCTATGATTTTTTTTTGAATTTCTTTAGGCGTTCTTTGGGTTGAACGTTAATCCAAACATTTAAATATTATTTTCACGAATTTTTATTTCTTTCTGTATTTAAAATAATTTTAAATTTTATTAGAATTTGAATTATTTTTAATAGTAAACTAAAGGCGCAATGTCTGATCATAAAAGAGTTAAATTCTGTCAAAAATTTTCAAAAGACTCTGGAACATCTTTTTTACAAAAAAAAAGAAGAAAAATATTTTTCATAAGAATTTAATTGATCTTCTTGTCCTGAAAATTATTTTCAAAGCTTAAAAATTTTTTAAATCTCAGCCTAAATCCTTGAAGATCAAATTTTAAACCCAAAATCACGATTTTAAATCACTCGCACTTCTCAAAAATTCATCAAAATTCCTCCTAATAAATTCTTAAAAAAAAAAAAATTAAACCTCTCCCCCATCTTTTTGGTTAAATTAGGCCAAATTCTTTAGCTTTATTTCTTTTTCTGAACTATCAAAAGATCCGCAAAATCCTTTCGAAATATTCCATTTTTACTCCCAAAAATTCCTCGAAGAGAACAATGAAGTGAATTTTGTCCCCACACGGACTGTGGAATGCGCTCCACGGCTAAGCCCCAAGATGTGCACAGAGAGAGAAAGGCAAGATTGAAGGTGCGAGTTGCCTTAAAAGGGCACCCTCTGCATCCCGATTTGGTGTTGTGGTTTCTCTTTTGCGCCCTGTGTGTGTGGTGCAAGAAGTTCTTTGAACTTGGCCACCAAACTCATGGAGAACTTTTGGGGTTCTCACGGGATGCCTTCTCAGACGGGGGGAAATGAACAGGGGGTGAGGTTCAAAGGGGTTGTTCTGCTTGTTTTACCATTTATGTAGTACCAGGGGGTGTAGTGGGAGATTTTATTGCTTCGGTAGTCCCAGAAGGTGAGGGAGAAGCGCACGGTGCACGCAATCACGAGTATGTGACGCCACATTGTGCGTCTTCGCGGCCAGGAGATCGCACTGCGACTGGAACTTACCTTTGCATTCGTTGACATTCTTAGCTGTTGCCCTGCCCCATGGGACGTCGTTGAAGTACGGAAGGCACCGTTCGCAATCTGGTCCATCTGTGTTGTGTTTGCACTCACAGACCCGCGTACGTTGTCCATTTAATCCTGAAAAATCAAGAGAAAGCTCCTTTAGTACAAAAAAAAGCTCAATTTTGTCTTTTTTCTTAAAAAAAAAAAGAAAATCTTAAAAGTTTCTTCAAAGAGATTTTTATTAAATCAATTTTAAATGAATTTGAAGCTCAATCCCATGCAAGAATTTTTACCTGTACTCGTGACACACTTGCTGGCGTGTCCATTGCATTTGCACCTCGCACCCACGGCAATATCAGCAATGGCATAAAAGTAGGATTTCAGCACTTGCGCATCACCAAAGACTTCATCACCGAAAGTATTGAGACGATCCAATGTGATCCGGATGTCTGTAGCTGTGACCCAGTTCTAGAAGAAGAGAACAAGATCCCAAAAAAGATTTTTTTTGCAATAAAAGAGATTTAGGCGCTGAAGGAATCTTCCTACTCACCTGAAGTTCAATGCTGTTTTCAAAATTAATGGCACTGGGACGCCCATCGAGGGAAGCAAAGACCACTGTGCCATCCCTGAGGGGTGAAATGTCACTGTAGTCACTCATACAGAGTGCCCGGGATTCATCCTCGCCTTTCTTCACGGACACAGAGTCCGGGAGGCCGTAGGTATCGCGACACGTGGCACTGAAGAATGAAAATTCGTTATTTTTTTAAGAATTTTTTAAAGTAAAAGACAAAGGATAAGTCAGGAGCTCACCTGTAGTGCTGGTAGGGTAGCCATGGGCCATTCGGGACGATTCTCTTGAAGATTGAAAAGGATTCCGGACGAGGGGAGTAGAAAACAATTCGAATGTAGGTAATATCGAATGATTTCGCTGGAAGAGAAATTAAAAAATTAAATTTTTGTTTAAAAAGCTTCTCGAGCTTTTTTTAAATAATTCTTTTTAAATAAAAGGATTATTCTGTTAATATTAAGGGGACAAATAAGCGGTAAATATTAAAACAAATATTCGGAATATTTAAAAAATTTCACATTTATTCTGCGAATTTCTACAATATCATGAATATTTTGTGATTATTGAAAAGATAAAAAAACAATTTTTTACACATAAATTAAACCATCTTTTACGTTGAAAATAAAATAAAATCTTTGGAAAAAACAAGAATCCTTTCAAAGAATTCATTCTTTCAAAGATTCGTTTAAAAATTTAATTGAAGGGCAATAAATTACCAATAATAATGGATATACGTTAACCCTTTCACGTCCAAGGTGAAACATAAAAACATTGAAACCTTTTTTATTACGATATTTATTCTATGAATGCTTTCAGAGAACTTTTCTCAGTCAGAACGTCTTCTTTAGCCTCTTTTGCGTTAATTTGATGCTTTTATAATTTGGAAAAACAATTAAATTCATAAATAATTGAAAAAATAAAATGTTTCACGTTTGGGTTAGCGTATGACCCAAAAAAAGCGAAAGGGTTAAAATTCTTGTTGAAATGTTTAATTTCAATCTTTAAGGAGAAATTTTAAATGTTTTAAATTAATTCCAGAGAAATCTTACCCAAGTTTAGCGTGAGGTTGACCTGATTTGGGTACTGAACTCCTTCAAACATTGTCTCCGATTGCCACCATGTTGTATCATCCGGGTCATGGATGTCAGTCAGGAATCTCGAACTGTGATCTCCTGCTCTGAATTTCATACAAAAAAATCCCAGAATTACCTCAAATTTCTTTGAAATTAGAACTCCTTTTGGCTCACCTGCAGGTATCACAACTTTTCTTATTTGAATATCCTGTTTGAACGCAAAAATCCGTATCCCGCTCCTCGCCACACGTATTGGTTGCATCTATTCGTAGATCGTAAGCGGCATTCTCAAATTCTGGGTAACATTTCTGTAGAATTTAATCAAATGAGCAAGAAAAAAAAAGTCAGGTGAGGAGCAAAATAAGCAAATTTTGACATTGAAAAATTTGTATTCCAAGCCCGATGATTTCATAAGTAAATAGAAATCATTCAATTTATGCTGTGTACCCAAGTAATTATGTGGAAGTCAATAAAAGTCCAAGTATTTCGTAACACCGCTCATAGGCGATTTGTTTTTTTCTGCAGAAGAGAAGCCACCAGCAAAGACAGAAGCCGAGAGACTTTCCATCTTTGTCGCTTTTTCGCTGAATAATCCCTCCCAAACAGATCATAAATTGCGAGCTCTTCTTGGCAAGTCGTCTTCGGCGGAACACTAATCAATTAATTTAATCAAACTGCTCGCACCCAGATCTTCTCTATTTGCTGTGCGAGAATTCTCAAGATTTGCTGGAATTTTTTGTTGTAATTTTCACTCACTTCTCGTGCGCTTTTTGTGGAGGAAATATCTTTTTACAGTGTGTCGTAAATCGCCGGGGAAAAAAGCAACGATGTTGCTCTTTTATTGCTCCCCTCATTGTGGATCACTTTTCTGCCAAATTGCGATAATTAGCATGTCCAATGAAGCGTTTGATTGTCCTAAACATATTCTTCTCTCACTCTGTTGAGGCTCTTTTTTTATGACTTTCAATGAGGAGCTTTCTCAACTTATTTTCTTCTTTTTTTCTCTATAAGTTGTTTGACTATTTGTTCAGCAATTTGGACAGAATAGTTTTGTGCTAATTGCAAGAATAAAAAGGTTTTTCTTAGCAGGATAAGGGGAGAATATTTTAAGTTAAAAATTATTTAGGAGAAATTGAAAAGAAAATTGTGAAGAGAGTTTTTATTAGAACGGATTAGAAGTTCTTCAGACTAGAGGATGAGATTATATGGCAACAAAACAACCTTTTTGAAGATTTTAAGAGTTTTGAGGAATATTTTATTTAATTTTCCTTAAAAAGAAAAATCTTATGTCCAAAATATTGATTTCTCCAAAATACTTATTTCTTCACACATTACTTAATGATTTCCACATGTTTTCTTTTCAATTCCTCATAGCAATTTCTTCCCTAGCACAGTTCCCTGCTAAAAATAATGTAAACGTCTTTAAAAGAGAAATATTTTACATTAATATTTTTCTTCATTTAAAAGCATAATTCATCCCCTTCAAAAGCTTCCATGATGATCAAAGATGGATCAAGGGTTGATTTTTTCCGATCAATTTGAACAACTCATTGATTGGTTTATGTGTTTTGAGTTCCACAAAAAATCCCTTTTTTGCCACAATGCAAAATTTTCTGCTGCCTTTAGCATTAATTTCAGCGAGAAACTGTAGGTAATATTCCTTCCTTCCAGCCCCACGTCCATTTTTAGAGTCACAAAATTGCGGCTCGAGGCGAAATGTGAGTAAAGTTGAGATGAAAATTGTGCTCTAGTCAATGAGATGTTATGGGTCTCCACACTATGGGGTTTTCTTATCAAAAATTGTTTCAGAGCTAAACGTCGTTTGTCCATGATACCAACTTCCGGTTGTTGTGCGATTAACAACGCTCTTCACTGTGCTCTCCTAAGCAAAATTTAATTGCTCCCCCAGACAAATCTCATCTATTTCTGTGTTTAGTTTAATTTTGTGCAGAGAAGATCTCTCGCGCAAATAGAGAGGGGGTGGAATGGTGGAATGTGTGAGTGAGAGCAGGTGAATCACTTAAGCAAAAAATAAAAGAATAAACATTACCTGAGGTCTTCCATAGGGGTCGTAGCATTCAGCAGACGGCAGGTAGTGGGTTGTTTCTGTACTGGCATCCACGTGTGCAGCCGCCAACACAAAAATGATGGCACAAAGCACGAGATTCTTCATGATCTGTCTTCTTCGAGGGTCTTTTCACACATCCAAGTTATGACTCAAGACGCGATCGCGGCGATCACTTCTCCATTGGATTGTATTTTGGGCCTGACAAGACACATTAAATTAGTGTTTTGAGTCAGATGAAGAAGATTCTCGCACACTCCCTTCATGCAGCACAATCTGGCCTCCTCGGGGAAGCAATAACAATAATAAATAGTGGAGAGATGCTATAATTAGATCATCCACCAGATGATCATCTTCCAAATTACTCCACGGCACATGAAACATGTCTTACAAAGTACAAAATTTCACTTGTGGTGCCTCTTTCTCGGTTACATTTTTTTTTTCAAAACATTTTATTAGATTTTTCTGGGTGAGATAATTTTTTTTTCTTTGAAGGAGAAAATTTTGATTTTAAAGAATGATCACTAAAGATCGTTCGAAGATCGTTCAATTACTTGAAGAAAATTTGAAAGATCTTCTGAGAAATTGGGTCAGGATTTTGTTAAAGAATTTATTTTAACTTTCCAGCGAGATTTGATCCGGAGGATCAGAAGAATTTTAATAAAATAGAATTTTCTTTTGCTTTCTCGTTAAAATTTGGAAGATCTGTGATCATTATTATTCCTCAAATTATTTTTCTTTTTAATTTTTCACTTAAAATTTATAAAAAAATAAAATTTCCAAATGATCATTTTTTAAGAAAAAAACATATTTTTCTTACAAAGATGAAGATCAGTCTTTGATCACTGATCTTCTTTCTTGATTCTTTTTTAAATTATTCATTTTCCCTTAAAAGTTAAATGTCTGCTTGGTTGAAAAGCTCAAAAGATTGATTATTTAAAAGTTTTCTTAAAATTTATTTATTTTCATGATCGATGAATCACAATCACTAAAGATTATTAAATATAAGGAATATACTAAAAAAATCTCTGAGATCGAAGATTTTTCTGAAAATCTGTAGATGATCGATCCGTTCTAAAAAATTCCAAGAAAACCAATAAATATATCAAGGAATGCAAATGATCCTTAAAAAAAAGAAAAGACAAAAGAACGGATGATCTTTCACTTCCATCATCTTTAACAAATTTCTTATATAGCAATATGTCTTTCTAATTCCTTCGGGGAGAGCATTGTACTTGCAGTATGCACACTTATTACAAATAACTCTTGCGGAGCTCAGCAAAAACTCCAGTCAGTGAAGTAGAGGAGTTTGAGTGATCTTTAAGTGTTGGTGTTTCTCGTTTTTGGTGTTGTGTTGCGCGAGCCCACCAAAGAAATCACCACAAGGAGGGAATAATGTGTAGAAGGAAGGAATAATAAGAAAGAAAAAAACGAAGAAAGAATTTCTCTGAAATATTTCTTTTCATTGAGACTTTGCTGGGACGATCTCCCTTTTTTTTGTTTTAAAAGAAAAAAAAACTCTGACCACATATGCGTGATAAGAAACTTTTTTGTTCTCTCAGAGCGATATTCTTGGCGCAAGAAAAGCCCACACAAGAAATTTTTCCCCTTAATTGTCGATCTTTGAGTTTTTTTTTGCCCTTATTTCTTAAGGTTTTTCTTTGAAGGAAGTGTGAGAAAATCTTCTTTTTTTTCAATCCACTTTTTATCACAACACTGGATTTTCCTTAAAGGAAAATTAAAAAAAAAAAACAAAAACGAAGATCCTTTGAGGATCAAACATAAAGATCACTAAAATACTGCACTTTTGAACTTCCGCTGGAGCCGCTCTAGATGTGTCTTCACTTTTTTTTTATTCCTCTAAATGTATCCAAATGCCGCGGAGAGACTTCCCTAAAATCCACACACTGGGAAGTTGGTGTGGCTGTGTGCCCAGCAAAAAAAAATGATCACCACCAGAAGGCAAACGTGCAGGAGTTTCCACCCAAATCACTTGAAATCCCGAATGCAACTGCTCACAGAATCGTGTCGAGACTCTCGCATAGCGCGAAGAAAAAGGCAAGAAAGAAAGAAAGAGAGGAGCTCCACGATGTTAGATGTGTTGAAAGATCGTGGGATCACAGCACACACACACACTCTCCTCAAGATGGCAAGAATCGTGATTTTGAGCGTTTCTTGGAGGAGGAAAACAATTTGTTTAAAGTTCACCCAAAAACCGATGAGAAAATGATCAGCAAAATCCCTCCAATTTCACCCACAACTTCCGCTATTCTTTATCTCTCTCGCGAAACAATAAGTCACACTTAGATCCTCTCGATCACTTGCGATCTTCGCGGTTTTTTTTTGGAGATATTGCTGCACAGTGATCGTCAGTCGGCGATCAATGGAGGATCACTGAGAAATTTGTTACTTACAAATGACTTATCTTCCATCCCGCATAACAACTACACAGAAAACCGGAAAGCGTGATCATACGCACGATCATTTCTCTCTCCCTCTCTTTCTCCATACGTCCAGACGTTCCGCATCATCATCTACGGGCCCCATCGCGAGACAATTCCCACGCATGACGATCGTAAATCCATTCTAAAACACAAGATTGAGAGATAAAATTTATATTTATTACAGAATAACGATCACATTGTACATTTAGTTAAATCTTTTAATTTTCATTCATACACAAGATCAACAGGATTGCCTAAAGAGAGCAGCATGAGTGAGACTGTGTTGGCTTATCAATTTTTATCGCGTGCCCTCGTGAACTTTCTCAATGTGCTTCCCACCCGAAATATAAAGTAAAAAGATTCGGAGGAAAAATGTGTCAGTGATCTCAATGGGATTTGTGGAGTTTTTGACCCCTAAATAAACTACTTGAATCTACATTAAGAAATCCTTAAATGATCCTCAAAATTCCCACCAGGTTTTTGGGGGGAAGAATTTATAAGATTCTTAAAAGAATTAATTCAAAAATTCGTAAAGAAAAAATTCGAATTAAGGTCAAGCCAAATTTTGTTTGACTTTAAGCTAGATTAAACCAGAAAATTATTTAGAAGGTTATTAACTTCGCAACTAACTCAAGGACTTCCAAATAAGGTTTAAGTTGGCTATAAGCTTATAAAGTTGATAGTTTTGGCAGGTTTAAGATTTTAGTCCCTACAGAATTTTTTTGTGTGATAATTCTATCAAATTCCCAAGAATATCCTAACGTGGTTTAAAATTAATCCTAGTTTAAAGTCAAATATATTTTTTCTTTTCATTCCCTTTCAAAGCAGCTACAAGTTCAAATTTTTAAGGCTAAAACGCGTACCTTTTAGGCGTTTAAGGAAATTTTCCGAAAAGACAAGAGGAAATGGTTTTGTGGCTAATCTTGGCAGTTTAAGGCTAAACTGGTTAAACCAATTTCCCATGGAAAAACCTCATTAATCATTAAAGTTTATAAATTTTTCATTGGTTCTCAATTTTGTTCTACAGATTGGATTAGACTGGCTGAACTCAATGATTCATTTCCAGTCTATACAATAGCCAGTTCAGACATGAGATTTAAACGATTTAAACCTCAAATCTGAAAAGGATATAAAAAGCATAGAAAATCCCATAAACTCTTATCTGATTTTTAGGATTCCTTATTTTCCTCCCGAGACTCTTTGGCTTCCAAAATACATTCGTCGCTTTCGGTTTTACTTATTGTGATTGTTGGGATGTTATCTGACCAAATAGAAGCAACTGAGTCCTGTCTTTTGGGCTTTTCAAATTTCTTTGATTGACTTTTCCCGGAAACTTCTTCTCTCTCTTCTTTGACTTCCTTTTTAGGCTTTTCTTTGGCTTCCACTTTGGACGCTCCTTTTGCTCTCTCTTTAGACCTTTCCTTGGCTTCCTCTTTATCCTCTAATTTTCCCTCTTCTTTAACATTAGAAACTTCCTCAGCTGGTCCAGCTTCAGCATCCTGATCTTTCTTGGCCTGAATTGCTTCTTTGACAAGATTGAAGAAAGAATTAAGCTTCTTCATCCCCTTTGCAGGCTCCTTTGGGGTCATCACTGGTTCTGGTTCATTTTTCGGTGAAGACTGCTCCTTTGGAGATGAGGGTTTTGCATCTTTTTTCACCTTAATCACACCATATTTGGCCTTCTCACTCTTTGGAGCTGTGAACTCTTTGCAAACTACCGCTCCCTTGTGCTGGGTCCTCGATGATGTGGAATCCTTCTCCTCTTCTGATGTACTTAAATCCTTTTCAGGAATTCGGAGATCTCTCAAATCTTCTTCTGCATTTGTTGGTAGATCAAAATTAAAGACTTTGGGTTTTTCTCTCTCCGAGATAACGCTGAATTCTTGATTTTCATGATTTCGTGGCTTCTTGAGTGTTAAACTTTGTCGTCTATCAGTTTTCTCGGGATCTTTTTCAACACGAAACTTCTTCAGTGGATGATCATTGCCACCCTTCTTCTCAGGGGATTCTCTGTTCTCCTCCTGCTTCTGCTTTTTGGCTGCTTCGCGCAATTTCTTCAAGATTTCCGGAAGAGATTCCCTCGTTTTGACCTCATTCTTCTGCTTATTGACACGATTATCACGCTCCTCTGCATTTTGGCCACTTTCATGGTCATGCGGCAGGGAATCATGTTGCTCTGTGTCTGTTTCATCATCCGCCGGCATTGCAGGAGCCGCCGGGGTGCTGTCTTCGTCCGATGTTGCGGAGCTTTTGCGCAGAGCTTTCTTCATAATTCTCTGGAGGAGTTCTATGGAATGGACAGAGTCTTGGCTTAAGAGAAATCTCTTATTTTTCAAACTCCTAACGGTTTTTTACTTACCTTTCTTTGCTTGCATTTTATTCTCTTCCGTATCCACAGGGGCAGCTCCTGTTGGGGTCAAGGGTGACGTGGCATTCTCTAGTACTTTGCGCCATCGTTCTGAAATCCCCGTGGGGGCATTGGCATCCGTGGTGGGTTTATTTTCAGCCAATTTTCGCATTTTCTTTCGTTCCTCCATCCTTTCGCGACGTAGCTGATTCCTCAAATCCTGATTGGCTTCACGGAGGGCATTTGTCAGGGAAATGAGGTAGTAGATGATGAGAACGAGGAGTAGAAGGAGTGGAATTACGGTACTCGGGGAGGCGATGTAGTCCAGGGGTCGATGGAGGGTCCTGTAAAAGGAGGAAGAAAAATTCAGGAAATTGTAAGAATGTTGATTTTCTCTTCTCTGTAAAGACTCACTGTGGCAGCGTTTCCCTGAGAGTTTCCGTGAAAATGTAGTAAATTCTGTGACGATTTGAGAAGGGACCACAGTGCCAGGATGGCTCTAGCCAGACAATTGCAAAGGCCACGGGAAGGACACACAGGAAGAGCATTGTCAGCAGCAGAGCCAAGTAGAAGTTATTCGACCGTGAAGCCCTAAAAGGCGAGAATTCACCAAAAAATGTACGGGTAAGCTGACCAAGCTTACGGGAGCTGTGTTTCTTTCAGTGTACCAATTTTGTGAGAGCAAACTAGAACGCAAATTAATTTAAATACGCGCAAAGTCGGGAAAAGTTGAAAAGTCATACCGTAAGAAATCTTTGAAACGCCATATCTCGGGAACGGCTCCATAGATTTACGAGTTTGAGCTATCGTTAGAAAGGTCTTAACCTCAACTATAACATATTAAAATATGAAGTAAATCGATAATGGAATTTTCGAAATATTCGAGTTCGAAATTTTCGAAAACTTTGTTTTTGATTTTAGCGCCTCTCGCGGTCATTTCTCGAAGTTGCAATGTTCTACACATTTGTAAGGTTTCACGAAACCTTTCATTTGCGCTTGAGTTGATCGAAATCGGACTTGTAGAACCCGAGATATGACATGCTAACTTTGGAAGGCTATATCTCGAGAACGGCGACATAGATTTTCTTCATTTTTGGCATGGAGCTAGATAATATAGTCAGCTATAACATATCAAAAAATGAAGCAAATCGATAATGGCGTTTTCGAGATATTCATCGAAAACTCATCGAAAATTTTGTTTTTGATTTTTGGCCCCCTAGCGGTCACTTTTGAAACTTTCGATGTTCTAGAGAGTTGTAGGGTTTGTTGAGATCTTTAATTTGAGCCCGGGTTGATCGAAATCGGCCAAGCCGTTTTCGAGTTATGGTCGATTTTCGATAAAAAATTGTGGCGGCCATATTGACTAAACCGCTTGACCGATTTTCGAAAATGAGGTATCGTTGGAAAGCTCTTGATGTCCCCTACAACATATAAAAATTTCAGATTTTTAGCTATTACAGGGGTTGAGATATAGCGAAAACAAAATTTTGAGGTTATTCAAAATGGCGGACGCGGTGGTGGGGGGGTGGATATGACCTCATAATCGGATGTCTTCCGGTCGATATTTAAACTTTGCCGTTTACCGCAAGTCTCTATCTATTACCGTTCTCTTGCAATTTAAGTTTATAATCCGGACGGCCGGCCGGACGGCCGGCCAGACGGCCGGCCGGCCGGACAAAAAAATTTTTGGCGCATACGTTTTTTGGAATGTGGGGACCCTAATTCGTGCTCATCCCAAGTTTGAGCCCGATCTGACGACTTTCGATTTTGCTCGGTACACAAAAGCTGTGTCTGAAAGAAACACAGCTAAAATCATTTAAAAAGGATCAAGAAAATCCCTGAATAAACCACAGACCTGAAGATGACCTCATGGGGTACATTGCAGGTGAGAACAGCCCAGGAACGAAGGTACATGATTACCACTAATTTTAAGAGATTGAGAATAGCTAATCCCGGGGAGAAGAACATCCCCATCCACACCATGCCTTGATTATTGACCAAATGCAGGATATTCTCGGCAATTTTGAAATCTCCGTACTTTGGGAAGCGCTTCTCGAGATCCCAGCACCAGCATTTATTCATGAACCGCACAAAGAGTGCCCGGAAAAAGTCCAGCAACATTATGGACATGAGAGTCATCAGCAAGTCCATCACGGTGAGCTTTACCAACTCCTGCCCAAACATTGTTTCCCAGCAGAGCTTCCGGAGGCGCTTCTTGGCGTCATGCTCGAGATAATTCACGCGACGCCGGAGAATTGCAATATCCGTGACGGGAGGCTCTGTTGGTGCCTCCGTGGTGGTTGTTGGGGGCTCTAAGAGCAGTAGAGATGAAGAAATTAATTTAATTTTATTATTTTTCCTTCTCAGAAATACAAAAAAATCAACAAAAAAATTTAGCACAATTTCTTGCTAAAATAAAATTCTGAGAGAAATCCCGGTAGCATTAAATACACCCTCATTCCTCGCAGAGAAAACAAAAGTCATACCAAATGTGCTTGATGATGAAAAGCTCTTCTCATCCCCTACAGCAATCTGCCCACCACGTTCCGTGGTCGTGTCTGCCGAGGTTGCTGCCGTTGTTGCCTCCAGCCATTCCTCCGTTGTGGTTTGAGTTGAAGAATCCCACGGTGTGGATGGATTTTCTGTCACTGCGGTCAGTGTGGTCCATTCATCTTCCACGACGACACCATCATCCACCTCGTCGCAGACAATCTCAAAGCATTTCTCCTCCGGGATATCCCAGAGGCGCGTAATTAATTCCGTCACATTGTCCATCATTGTGCCATTCCCATCTGCCCAGGAATCCATTCGCGATGACAAATTTTGCCACAATTCCACGAAATCCGTCGCATTTCCCACTTCTGTAGCATTGGGGCCGAATGGTGGGGCATCTGTTGTATTCCTGGAGTAGAAGAAATTGCTAATGATGTCAAAGAAGTTATTTGAGCTTTCCTGCGGTGGTTGATCATCCAGGTAGTCGTAGTAGTAATCATCAGGAGCTGCCGTGGTCGTCGTGCTGGTCGTTGTGGTTGAGCTTGAGAGAAAGCTCACAAGTTCCGAGAAATCCGTCGTCGTTGGCGGGAAAGTGGTGAGATTGTGAAGATTCTCCAGAAACATCTCAATGGAGGATGAATTGGAAAAATTGTAAAGCTCATTTCCAAAGTCAAAAGTTTGATTGAAAACCTCCTCAAAGTCTTGTAGAAAGCTCGTTTCATTTGTCGCCGTCGCATTGATGATTCCCTGCATGAGGAGGGTGGTCAGGAGGGTCGTGGCATTTGTGCTACAATTCACTTCAACTTGTCGACAATTCTGTTGCGTGCTACCCCCCATGTAGACCTCTGTCCATGTGGAAATTGTTGCTTGAATTGACGTGGTTACCTCTGTGATAAATGTCGTGGCAACTTCCTCAATTTCCGCTGTGCTCGTCATCACGTAATCCGCCATTGGGGCACCCCCAATGACGGTGGGAAAAAAGTCCACCACGGAAAAGCTCTCAGTGGGCAATGGGGTAGTTCGGTGGGTTAAATTGTGATTCATACCAATGTCTGCCTTTATGATGCAAATGGAAAAATTAATTAATAATCATGATTGAGGGAATTCAGTCAGATTTTCAAGAGGATATACAACGTGCAGCATATGCTTCATGTGAGAGCTTTTGTGCAGACCATTTGATTTTTCTCAATTTAATTGCACAATTTCTATGAAAATCCGCTTGAATTTAGATTTGAAAGTTAAATTAAATGTTAAACGATCGAAAAGAAATAAATTTTCCCCTCAAAATTGTCTAAAACTTCAGAAAATTGACTACAAAAAATCCCTTAAAGAAAATAAAGTTTTTCTCTTACCTTAATTTGAAGTAATTCAGTATTCATATCACTTATCTTATCGAAGAGCGCAAAAATAAGTGAGTAGAGATTGAGAAGATTGAGCAGCATAATCCGTGCAAGTTGCAGGCGTAGCTGCTGCCGTGGATGGTAGCTCTCCATGAAGCCCAATCCCTCGAAGAACATTGGGAAGAAGAAGGAGATGAGTGACATGACGATTGTAATCTCATTTCGACGCCACCACGAGCTATTTGCCTCATTTTCCGTTGAACGATTCACTACCATCACGACGGCATACGCAGAGACCACAAGGAGACCCGCAACGAGGAGATTAACAACGATTCGCAAGCCAATAACCTTCCAATTGCGTTTATCCTTCTTCTTCTCAGCTTCCTCCAGGAGGGCTTCCTTGAAGCTCTGGGGAAATTGGGATTAATTGATCAAAATTTAAAAGTTTGATTGGAATAAATTTTAATGAATTTTCACTCAATATTAACTCAATTTGGAAGCAATAATTAGCCAACAATTGACCTTTAGTTTTAATCAATTTCTCGTCAATTTTTGGTCAAACTTTGATCAAATATCATTTAACATTCACAGAAGAACTTCAAGTCAATTTTCAAGAACTCAATAAATTGTATTCAATGACTTTCCTTATAGATTAAAGGACTTTAAGAAGCACCAACTGGTAAAAATATTGATTTTTCATCGCTTCCAATGGAATTACAACCACCCCAAAATGGCTCTTTATGATATCAATCTTCCTTGTTAGGATTCCTCCACAATCTCTCGCTCCCCACCCCCAGTGATTCTCTGGGAAATTTGTGGCAGTGTAGTTGTTATATTAAAATTCTATATAATATCTATACCACACAGTATCCCTCCAACAGCAGCGAGGAGTCTCATGCAAAGGAGTGCACACTGCACAATTTAATGCACCAAATAACTCCCCCCAATATTGACTTGTCGTAGCTATGCAGACGCCGAAGAAAAAATTTCCATTCTAACAGGAAGCAGCAACTTCAACATTATGCGAAAAGTGCAGAGGATGTCTCTGATGGGAGTTTGCTGGTGGTGGAAAATTTTCATGGTTGAATCCCCCCAGAGCAAATAGCACTGTGTGAGGGAATTTTTCCGCTTTCACCTCCCCCACAAACGCTGTAATCGGATTTCACACTCACTGATAATGCCATATATCAAGTAATTCAGCAGTTATCTAATATAGACTATCTCTTCCAACTGCTGATTTCGTTTACTTCACGTCCTCAACATGCCAATTTTCAAAGGGAAATTTTCCTTAAATTCACGTAAATATGCGGGATGATTTTTTTCTACGGAGGGGGTTAATCTATATGTAATTGAGAGGGAGTAGAGAGCTTTTACTTACCAACACGACAGAAGCTACACGATTGTGAGCCGTTTCCGCGTGTCCTAGAGGATGATTTTGAGAAGAGAAAAAGAAGCAAAATTAATTTAAAAAAATTATAAAAAAAATATTAAAGAAACTTTCTAATTAAAATAATAAATATTAAAAATTTTCCTCTCAATTTTTCAGGAAAAGTTTGTAATTTTAGTGGTGAAAATTTCTCTCATTTCTCAGTGAAGAAGTTAAAGTTATGTTGTATTGTATGTTTCTCGTATCAAATGCCTCCCATCTCGCATAAAACATAAATTGTTTAGAGGGGTGGAGATGTGGATAAAATGGGCTAAAGAGAGCGCGATATGGAGTACTTACCAATCATAAAATCCCATCCAGTAAACAATTTCCAGGAGAAGACGCATTCATCATCCTTGGATGATAATTTCGACATGCGAGAGTTTTCCGCCATCCTATCGTGCGCACACACATAACACGGAGAATTAATAGACTTGTTATTATGTTGTGGAGGCTATCAAATCATAAATTTCCATAAAATATCACAAAAGGACTAAGTGCCGTGGGGGTGGCAAGCACACAACACACACACACACACACACACACAGATTACAAGTTCAAGATGAGCTTTGTTCCTTTTTCTTACTTTCTCAGTGTGGCCACAAAGCTGTAGATGTAGACAACGAGACCCGTTAGAAAGTACGCCAGGGGTAATTTATAGCCCCAAAGTGTTCCGGAAACGTCTGAGTAATACCTGTGGGTGGGAAAAAATATATAAGTGTGGGCGGTGAAATATGAAAATTCACATGAAAGGCAATTTTCTAGCATAACATACACACACTCCTTTGCGCGATCATTTGTCTAACTCACGAAAATTTCAAAAGGAAATTTGCCACAGACAGGGTGGAAAATTATTTAAAAAAAAAATCTTAATCATTTGCCTCAGGAATAGAAAATCAGTTAGATGGAAAAATTCTCTGAAAGGATTAGAAGATTTTTTTGCAGACAATTTTAAATAATTTTCCGTGAGAGAAAGCTTTTAAATAAATTACCTATAAACCAATAAATAGATTCTTCATCTCAGCGAGAGAAAATTGAATCAGAGAAATGTGCAAAATGGGATGAATTACTTGATTAATTGATTTTCCAGAGAGAATCAAGCTAAATTAAATCATCAGAAGAAAATTGAAATCAATTTTCAAGATTGGCTCATTGATCACTTCTCCGCGAGAGACATTCAAGTGCGGTGTGGATTCTTCGAGAATCCTTCTATCAACTTTTCATCCTCTGTATGGCATTCTTCGTGTGGGTGGTGGGAAAGTTCAAGCAACACTTACCCATAGAAGAGGGGTGAGTATTTGAGGAATCCCTCAAAATCCCAAATGGTCAAAAAATTGGCAGCTGTTGCCTTCTCTTCCGGCAGCATTTGCTTCCGATCGTCATTTTTTCCCATTAAATCCGTTGCAACAATCTACAATGACAAAAAATCCAAGAAATGGATTTATTGGAATTTCTCTCACTCTCTCTATGGCTACAGCAGAGGACAAACCTCAGGGACAACGACAAAGACCGTGAGCACCACTGCAATGACAATGTTGACCCAGAAAAGCCATCGGAGGAATGTGAAGTAGGATGCCACGACAGAACCAAAATGGGATTCAATCTCCTTGATTCGCCTCTCCCACGGGATCAGGATTGTCGAGATATTGGCCAGCTCTCTGCGTCCTTGTTGCCATTTCTACAAATCAAACGGACTTTATATACCATAAGTAGCCATATAAGAAGGGATTTGTCAAGCTGTCCAAGAATGCAGTGAGAAATTAAATTGAATTGCAGAATTTTCTGCTGGAAGGGCAACTTTGTACAAGATGAGCTGATTGAACTGATGATTTATTTCTTTGAGAAAATTAAATAGAAGAGATTAATTAATTTCAGTTTATTTATGAATGTTTTAAGAGCGTAAGAAAATCTTCAAGAAAAATTCAGAAAACTTTCCTGAATAAACTGAAAGGTTACTAGGATAGATTTTCGCAAAATAATACATAAACCACGCCCATGTTGTATTTTTATGTCTCCTCTACCTAAATGCAGTTGCTCCAGAGCTTAGATTTATGATCTCAAGAGTCTCAAGAGATAAAATTGTTAATTTAACAATTTTCAAATCTTTTGGCTTTTAAAATTTATTATTTAATTTTTGTTAATTATTAAAACAACGGACGATCAATCAGCTCACCCTGTACATTTATAAAAACCCGGTAAACAAATGATTGAAGCAATAAATATTCAATTAAAATTGGTTTAATTAAATTGATCAATGATTGATTAATAATTGGTAAATCAATTGAAACAGTCAATCTCTTGATTAATTATTAGTCAATCTCAGGTCAATTCTGATTGCTCAACAACTGATCAACTATGCAGAACTCAAACAATAATTGGTCAAACATTGACCGAATATTGTTCTTCAAAATTTTTATCAATTTGTGCTCAATCATCAGTCAATCATTAAGCTTACAGCAGCGAGGAGTAATTTAAAGCGCGCCATTAAATCCTTGGTCCTTCCGGACATGGCAAGACGTTCCTGGAGAGCTCCCTCATGCTGTGCCACGTAGGACCTTGCCTGATGCACAAGCCTCAGTTTCCTCCTAATACTCCAAGCTTGTAGCTTAACGGACTGAATGACCTCCTTGTGCAACCGGATGTTTTCGAGAATTTGTTCCTGCGTGGATTCCTGATGCGTACCATCCTCCAGCGATATTGCCGTACTTCACATACAAAACACAGGCAGAGAAAGATAAAGATGCTTCAGTGGAAAATCAATATTAATTTAGGGGTTTCCTCGAAAGTCCCTGAATTGGGAGGGAATTTGAGGAACTCCATCCATAATTCAATTAAGCTGAGCTTTTGGAGATAATTTCCACCTGAGACCTTCCCCTCCCCATATGTATGTGTGGTACTCACTCCCCGGAACTCGTTGTGTAGACGCTCGAACGCCTCCGATCAGGACCTCCTGGGAAACCCATGGTATTCCCCAAGGGACTTGAAGTTCTCCTTGGGCTTCTATAGCCTCTCTTTCGTGTACCACGAGTACTTGCTCTACGTTGCATAATTGCCGACACGGACACACTGTACTCCTCCAAATCTTCGTCCTCTGAGTCTCTGGCTGCTGCTGGTGTGAAGTGAAAAGCAACAACAACAACAAAGCTTATTGGAATTCTCAACCATTTTTCGGGAGTTGCAAATTTACAGCGCCCCAGCATATGTTGTTAATGGTTTTTTCACTCTCCCTCTGGGGACGGAAGGAAAAGCACCCCTACTGAGGGCAGAGAAAATTTTCACGTACTCCCCTGGCAATTTTGTGAATTTTCTGCAGACTTCCGTGCATATATTTCAAAAGGGAATATCCGCATGTGGAGTAAATTAAGTGGGACGGTTATTGAATTTGAGATTGCAGGGATATTTTTCTTTATGCAAAAAGCTCCCTGAGCTTTTTTAGAGATATAGGTATGCAAAAATAGATTTTTTTGTGGGAAAAAGAGAAAGTTAAATGAAGATTTTCTTTAATAAAATTTAAGTTTGATGGATTGTAAATAAAAAGGGAAAAGGAGTCTATTAATTTTTGGTTGTGCCAATAAAAGATCTTTTAAGCTTTTTCAAGAGCTGTTTGAGTCTCTAAATAATTTTATTCCTTTCTGCATCTTTAAATAAGATCATGACTAATAAAAAATTAAAAAAGTGAAAATAGACTCTTTCAAATTATTTATTTTTAGCTAATTAGTTGGTGTTCCACTTCGTGGCCAACACCAAGTATTGTAATCGTCGGATTTTCCGACCACCTCAGATCGGGCTCAAACTTGGTATGAGCACGTTTCAGACAACCCACATTCCAAAAATGGTGGTGGAAAATTTTTGATCCGGCCGGCCTGCCGGCCGGCCGGCCGGCCGGTCGCCCAAACTTTGCCTTATAGCTCGAGAACGGTAACAGATAGAGACTTCAGGTTTGAAGTTTTCTATAGAAATGTAGGTGTAAAATTTTATATTTTTACATTTTTAAAATCCAAGATGGCCGCCGTCCGCCATTTTGAAACACCGTCAACCAGTTCCCTTATAGCTAGAGGTCTGAAATTTTAGTATGATGTAGAGCTCAGTGAGACGTTTTCATCAATAATTCATACTTGAAAATCGGTCAAGCCGTTTAGCAAATATGGCGGCTCAAAGCAAAAAGTGTTTTTTCGATATAACTCGAGAACGGCTTGACCGATTTTGACCATCTTGGTATCAAATGAAAGGTATTGAGAAGCCCTACAACTGTCTAGAACATTCCAAGTTTCAAAAATATCCGCAAGAGGCGCTAAAATCAAAAACAAAAATTGCATAACTTTAAGGGGCTATATCTCCGAATTGCCATCATCGATTTCCTTTAAATTTTGATATGTTGTAGCCTGACTCAATATCTTTCATCAGTCCGAAAATGAAGAAATTCTATGTCGCCGTTTAGAAGATATAGCCATTTGAAAAATTCTTACATTTGAAAAGTTCTAAGAGCCATATCTCTTGAACGGCTTGTCCGATTTGGCTCAACTTGGTATCAAATTAAAGGTTTTGCAATTATCTACAACTTTCTAGAACATCAGAAACCTCTAAAGCCATTCCTTGAGGACGAAAAATGCGAAAAACTCTTTTTGTGAAACAAAAATCCGCCATTTTGTGTTCTAGAGGTGACCTTGAAAATCATTGAGATATATGTCAAATTATAGCTTATTTCAAGATCTTTCCAAAACTAGTCACGAAATTTCTGTAGGTTTTATAGAACTAGAGATATGTCTATTTTTATGCATCAAATTGCTGAATTTCACAAAAAAATTCAACTTTGCCTAATAGTTACTGCTCAAAAATCAATTTTAACGCATAAATAAACTTTTCCACGTTGTGGGACACCAACTCTTATAACTGGACGCGTTATGATTGACTTTACCTGGCAGTTCCAGAGGACTCGACGGTTCCATATAAATAGGCGACTCCTTGCCACGGTCTCGTTTGTGAAATTGCTGCTCCTCCTTCTGTCTGTTTTGTGTTGCCATAAAAGAAATGCGAAAAGGGCCGTGTTAGTGGCGGTAAAAGGCGGACAATATCGCGCTCATCTAACTTTTACAACCCACACTCGTTCACTTCTTTTTTCTGGCCTCGATGTAATCGCAATTTATGCCGATTTACTAGCCCATCCAACTATCAGAACACGCTGGTAAACATTGTTGAGCTTTTTTTTCTCCTTCGGGGGTGGTGGATACAACACAAACTGATAAGGATTGCCCGGTTAAATGGGGATGGGGAACTGTTGTGTCACATGCAAACATTTCATTTTTTTCTGTGTGTGTCCTTTCTACTTCATCCAAAAAAAGGGCTATATATTTTTGTGCCTCACAACGCACACTGACTGAAAGAGATATAGACCTACCCACCCCTTCAAACAATACACCCCATTTGGCCCCACAACCCTCTCTGGGGAGCTTTTGCCAGGCACACGCTTTCTCTGCATTTTCGTTGGTTTATTTTTTGTTCCATCCGCATTCTCTGATGGCGAGAAGTGTGGCCAAAAACACCATCATGTTCCAATCTCTTAACTTCCCTCCATGCAAAAGCCTTTAAGGCAATTAACAGGAAAATCCACACAAATTCACATTGCGCACAAAGTCCTCGTTGAGGAATTTGCATTTGTGAGGAGGATGGATAACCGAGTAAATTGGAAAGTTATTGCTAAATCCCAAGAATATACCTTGTGCTGCAAGTTTCCCCTGAAAGTTTTCAATGTTTATTTTTTGAATGGTGTAGAGTGAGCTTTTGTGTGCAAGGGAGCTTTTCTTTATTCTGTGTGGAGGAAAGTAATTTGCATTGCCAAGATCAATTTATGTGAAGGCACTGCATAAAGTTTTCCTTCTATTCTTCCTCTTCGGTACTATATATTGTGTTTTTGTTCAACTTTTTCAACTTTACTTTTCCCTAATGGGGAGATGTGTAGTGAAGGAAGGACTTATGCATTCACCAAAAGGCTTTCAATGTCTTGTACTACGGTGAAAAGGTATATTTTTCTTAATTGTGCAGAAAAAGTACTTTATTGTGCTTCTATTTATCTTATTTAAAAGTCAAAACAAAGAAGGAGAAATAAATTATTTTAAAATATTCTTTTTAAAGTTTTTAAATGTTGATTTCTCAGGACAGTTCAATTACCCCACAATGTATTACTTCCAAAGCAATTAACGTTTCCTTTAGTCTGATTAAAATTACAAGATGTACTCAAAAGTGTCTTCCAAGTATTCGTTTACGAGTCAATTTTGTGTCCATTTTTGCGCAACATTCAGTACATTGTAACTCCCTTCCGTTCAAGGATCTCTCACTGTCCACTCATCCCTCCCCGTTCTAATTGCTTTGGTCAAATTGAAACCCTGTTGGGTGGATTTTATAGAAAGAAAAACTTACTTGGGGGTCTTTTTATCGCTCAGCGGTTGCAACTCCTTGGGTGAGACATCCTGTGGCTCTTGGAGTGCCTTTAGCATTGTCTGCTCATCATCCCCCTTGGCGTGATCCTCATCGTCCTCCGGAAAGGCCCAGGTCACAGACAATTGCTGAGGCGAGGGCGATGCCGATGGTCCAGGATGCTGTTTTATTGATCACACTTAATCCCACAAACATGGCATTTCAATTCGCACAAGAGCAATAAAAAAAAGTCTCTTCAGCAAAATGCGAAATGTTGCAGCTTTTCCCAGGAATTTCTTCAGCTTTGTTGGAAAAAGCGGGAGAGCTTTCACAGGAATAAATTCGCGTATTCAACTGTTCTTTTTTTTTACAACGCTACAAATGCATTTTGATTGCTCCCGAGGAATTTTAAGGACGAGAGATTTTGTGCAGTATATATATAATACTGTGAAAGCTGAGCAAAGTTCCGCGGAGAAGAAGGTTTTTGATACAGAGTGAGAGGAATTTTCTCATACAAGGAGTAGAAAATTTAATTAAAATACCACAGAGACGTACAAAATGACTTTGCAATCAAATACATCGCGATAATTAAACTTTGTTTCCCCTTTTTGAATTTAATTTATATACAAACGTACAAAATGTTGAGATTTTCCTTTAGAAATGTAGAATTACTTCGCAATGAGAATTCCAACTGAGAGCTTTTTTTAAAGCTCATCAATTCACATAGAATGGGAGACTTCAAAGACGAATATTTCTCAACATTCCTTCCATTGAATTTCGCGGAATAACATTAATCTGTGTGCCGCAGAGAGGAGTGATAAAAGGTGTGCAAAATGTTGCCGAAATTAAATTAAAAAGATTTTTGAATAGAGTTTAGCTTTCTCGTGGAGGGAGGAGCATTCAGAGGTTTTCTTAATTCAACTTTTGAATTCCAAAATTTACTTCATTGCGGAATGTTAAGGCTTTGCACAGAGTTTTATTTAACTCAATGAGAAATTTAATAACACCAAAAGAACGTCCTAAACCGTCTTTTCAATTCATTCACCTCCTCACACTTTTCTTAATTTCGTGGTGCACACCCCCAACCCCCAAGGAGCAACACATAAACTTCCCCAGCAGCAGCTTCTTTCGCCGAGAACTTCTTGGTACACGTTGTACAAGCACAAAAAAGCCCCCTGTGAATGGCAATTAATTTATCATGTCCTGGTTATCATGTCATCCACTTCAGGGTGCTTTTATGGTGGCTCATACACGAAAAAAAAGCTCGCTCGTAAAAGGTGTAATATTTTATGGGTGGGAGGATCGTCAAAATCAGCTTTATATGTTTTGTATGTGAAGAAGGAAAAAAATTGTAACATCCGCGAAATATTTTTCTCAAAACATTAAATGCGTTGTCGTCAGCTTTCCTACAAAAGGCGTCTTTTTATTGCTTTTAATACTCACAAAAAAGACGAAGCTAAACCACAAATTCAACGAGACAATTCCGCGGAAGGATTTTAATGCGTGTGGTGGAGCTTTTCTACTACAAGTGTTTTCAATAAAACATGGGAATAAGATTAAATTTATTGAATTTTTATTCGTTGTAACTTAGAAGATGCGAAAGATGATGTAAAAATCATTATTTAATGTTTATTTGAGTTTTAAAAAATTGAATTAGAATTTAAAGAATTAAAATTTAATGAAAAATTAGAAGTGAAAGCTCTATTGAAAGAAAATCTTTATAAATGTAACAAAAAGAGCATTTAATGCCTTTGGAGATATTTGTTATTTAAAGAGATTGTTTGAGGTAAAATAGAATTTTCTAAAGGTTGATTAAAATACAAAGTTACAAGAAGTTTTATTTAAAATATATTTCTTTTTTTTTAAATCTTTTATCAAATAGAATTCTAAACTAAAAATTTTCTTGATTAATCAATAAGATTAAAAATAAAATTAAAAATTTATTCAAATCTATTTAGATTAAAAAAATTTTCTCTTTAAAAACATCTAAATGAGTTTTTCCAGAAAAAATCTCCAAATTATTCAAAGAGATAAAATGAGAGTTTATCGAATTATTTTCAATTAACTAATGAACCCTCTTTGAGCTTTCACAAAAAAGCTTCTCAATTTAAGCTAAAGTTCAAAATGAATGTGAAGCAAATTGAATGGCACGGGACAGTTTGGAAACTTTGTGAATTTGCACCGAAATCAATTTCATCGATATGTGGGTGAAAAATTGTGGGTGGTGTGTGATTTATGTATTTAATTGCTCTAAAAGCTCCTCCATTCACACCCTTTTGATTTGCAGTGTAGGAGGAAGACGAGGTGAGAAAAAAAATGAAAAGAGAGTCTCAATATCAAACAGAACCACCTCTCTTTTCGGGAAAACGGAGTTGGGACTTTTTTTTCTATCACAAATTGAGGAATAATAGACGGGAGAAAATCCAGAAAATCCCCTTCAATGGAAAAAGTCAACAAGAAGAATGAGTTTTTCATTCACTGAGTTTTTTTTTCATTTTTTGTCTCGTTTGTTTAAAGCTCCACTCTCACTTTTTTCCCGCATTCGTTTTTTTTTATGGGAAAATTTCTCAATTTCTTGGTAGTTTTTCACGCCATTGCGTTGGCTTTTTTTTTGATAAAAATATCACGAAATCATAAAACACTGATAATCCAGAATGTGTATGCGGGACCCCAATCCTCCAAGGGAGCACAAACACTAAACGTACCGAAAGTATTTAATTTATAGCTTGTACGTGAGATTGTCACTCATGTTTTTCGCACACTCTCTGAACACTTTTCCTCTCAAGGGAAAACATGCAGAAAAAAAGACACGAGAAAATCGCTGAAGGGAGCTTTTCTCTAAAATTTATCATTCAAGATTCGTCGTGAAAGTTCATGAACTTCACATTTGAAATTATGACCCTTTTTTCTTCTTATTTTTTTGTCCGGAAAAAAACTCCTTCGCTTGAGACTCTGGAGAAGAAAAAATGAACGGGAATCCGTTGGTGCGCGTCTTCTTTGTGATTCGAACTCAAGAGACGTTAATCGAAAACTAAAACGTGAACTGACCATCGTCATAAGAAGACAGATAGTCTGTGAGGGAAACTACCACAGGGTGATTCCATATAATTTACTTTCAATATGAAAGTTTAAAGGAAAATTCGTGAAATTAACTTTCTGGAAATTTTCTTCAAACTCCCCCTGGAAGCTTTTTATTTCTCTGCAAATTTTGTGATTAAGAGAACTCTTTATTTTGCATGGATACACCCTGTGTGTACCCCTTGTCCACTCCACCAATATGATTAGATTCTCCGCTATGATAATGGTAAGTGTGCGAAGCGTCGGAATGGAGTCACGAAAGCTTCGGGAAAGCCCCCACCGCGCGGACAAAGAAGTCATAGCCACAAAGGAGGAGAAAAAAAACTTTCTCACCACCTTCAACGCCTCAATGAGAGAGCAATTTTTTTTCCACAGAATTCCCCGTGCCAATTTTTTTTGCACGCCCGATGATGCATGGCAAAATAATTAAACTAGATAAATTGCGTGCAATTAATTTGGGGGTTGGTTGTGGAGGTTCTTCTTCGAAAGGGTAGAGCCTGCAGTAACCACCCACGTCGCACGCAGCTCATATGGAAGTCACGCAGTGAGGCAAAAGGATTCCCCTTTAGTTGGTTGGTCCATTGGTCAAGAAATTTTCCAGACAGACTGCGTATTTTCATCATTTTCATTATAAAATTTCTTTAGTTTATTTAAAATTTAACGGCCCCAAGATTTTTCTTTCATATAAATTATTCTTAATCTCTAAATTGAATTTCCCTTCAATCTCCCCTAAAAAATTGCATTTAAAACATTTTTTTTTCAACACTTTAAAAATTCCCCCCTTTGGAAATACATACCTTGCTATATAGCAAGAGCTTTTCCATTAACTTGGTTGCCCTTCTACGAATTCCCTCAAGCACTATTGCTCACACAGGGTTCTCTAGACCACCACACACGTAGGAATTTCATATAGATAGATATATTATTTGTCTGCGGCCGACCATATGATCGGGGAGACGTTGAATGAATGGGTTTTTTTTTGCGTTGGAAAGTGGGTCGTGTTCGAAACGCCCCGCCCGCTTCGGGGGGAGGGAAAAGAGAAATTCGACGCCAACATCGAACTATCCCCGCGTGCGAAACACGAATATGTAGCAATTTTTCTTATTTTCATTATGTCTCCCCCGGGGAGGTGAGAGGGGGTTGCTTTTGTATTGCGGTGGATCTCTATCTCCGCGAATCTACTCGGGGGTAGGGCGCGAAAAGGGCTCAATTGGGAGCGGCATGTACGAGGAGTGGAAAAACGATACGACGGGGTGAACTTTTTCACAACCCCTCAATGGCTCTTGCTTTTTTTCCCTCTCATTTTACCTTCCACACACCAACAACATGCAACTGGTTGTGGGCTGTGAGTGGGAAATTCTCACGGTAAATTTTTTAACACAGCACCAGCAGCAAGAAAAAATAAACTCACCCTCTCTGCATACTTTCCGAGAAGCTTTCTGTGTGCTTTTGTAGAGTTGGTGGCATTTTCGAGGTGGTGGTGCTGTGATATGTTTTTATTTTGAGGGGTTGAATGCGTGGAGGATGGAGCTATGAGCTAGGATTTTTGCCAATTTTTGCAGAAGAAGTTGTTGTGAAAATCTGTCTTTGCAGAGAAAATTTAATATTTCAATATAGAGAAAAATTCAGGAGTTATTTTTAGAATTTTCAGTGTCCTTCTTTTTGAACGAATTTTAACACTAAATTTTGCTAAGATGTCTTAAGATTTTTTTCATCCAGCGGAGAAGCAAATTTTTATATCTCTTACTCTTAGTTTTAAAAAAAATGTTGTAAAATTAACTCATGGTGATTTAAATTTGACACTAGGTGGCTCTACTAAAATCGCTACAATTTCTTCAGGCGGAGATATTCTATCAAATCTTTAAAACTTTTCGTCTTTTTCTTTAATATTCTGTCTTGTTTTAACATTGCATTTTGTTATAATTTATTTAAGAAAAAGGGAAGATTTTAAAATAAATGCCAGAAGATGGCGCTCGATTCAAATCAAACCCCCTGGTGCTGAAATTTGTTTAAAAATTATTTTTCGAGAAATATTTCAATTATTTTCTTCACAATATCATCCACTTTGCCACCTTCTTTCTTCTTTAAATCACACCACCTCTATCTTCCAACAATATCTCAATTTCTTTCATCAATTTTCTCTCCCTTTGCCGAAGCTGAAGAAATTCACAGCATTGTTCTACATTTTGCAAAGTTTGCACGACAAAGAAATACAATAATGGTGTAGAAAGCTCTTGTAGGAACATTGAATGGGTCTGATACTCACCTCACCGAGTAGTTCTGGTTGATTCCGGAATTCCACAGAGCCACCTGATGACCTCCTGGGTTTACTGATGTCCAGCCTGAGGATTCCAGAGGGTCTCTGCTTTCTCTTCTCCTCATCTTCATCCATTGCACACCTCTTTCACTATATACCAACTTAATACCACACCACCAAGCACAAGAGTATACGACAAAACACTCGAGTCTCACAACGAACTTCTCATTCCACACGGAAAGTTTCAGATGACGAGGGTTTCCTCCTCCACCTCCTTGGGAAAATTCTCTGTGGTCAGTGGGTGGTGAAAGCTTAGCACACGAAAGAATTGTTGGTGTAAAAAAAATTGAGAGAGAGAGAAAGCTCAAAGACGTGGATTTTAATTGACCGGAACTATGTGGCAGGGAAATGCGTTGTCCCGAGCGTTGTGCCAAGCAAACACCAACTACCGCGACTGGTGTGTTTTATTTTAATGGGCAAAGTACAGAGTTAAATTGTCTCTTACGCTCTTGCACGAAAAGCGCGAGTGGAAAAAAATATACAACATATACAACAAGGGCGGAAGGGCAAAAAGTTGTGCAAAAGTGAAGCCCGGGTGTCGTAATGTGTGAGCTTTATGGTGTATACAGCACGCTTTACAACATCGCAACAACACAGCGGTATGGATGGGGTGTTTGGGTGGGCGGAAAAGGGATCTCTGTTTTTTTTTCCTTTAAAGAAAATTCTTTTTATGAGGTATTAAAATGTAAAAGTTTGTCGGCTATAAGACTGTGAGGAGATAGACTTTTATAATGCATAGAGTATTATGTATAGAACATTAGTAAAGAGAGATTTCTTCAAGGATTTTCCTGGTGTAAGTGAGAGAAAATTATGATTTTCAGGGGTACAACATTCCCCTTTCCCTCGGCAAAAAAATACAAATTAACCTTTAAATTTAGAAAATTTATTTTATTGGTTCCTTATAAAAAAGCTCTTAAAATAAATACCGACAAGTTAATAAATATTTTATTCGTTTTAAAAACTATTTTATGTTGTAAAGAAGCGTTAAAAAACAGTTAAAATGATTTAGACGTAAAAATTATTATCTTTTGATAGAGAAAACTTGAAGATATTATTTTACAATTGAAAGCTCTCGATATAAGCTACAAAAAATATAATACAACATTTAACTTTTCCGATTTTCATCGATCTTTTTATTTTTTATTGAAAGAAAATTAAGTTTTTTACTTTAGGAAAATCTTTTCAATTTCAAAACATTTTCCTTGCATTTCAATTTACTTACACACAAAATTCCAAGTATAATTAGCAACCACTTGAGAATTTTCTTCTGCAAGAATTTCAGGTGCATGTAAAGGTATGCTCTTCCCCATTTTTCACCTGTCTATTTGCTCTACATTGAAAGTTTTTCCCGTAAAACGAGAAGAGAATTAATTTTTCGAGTAGCAAGAAGAGCTAAAGTGAATGCTTATTCGTTTACTGTCATCATTTTTAAACTGAATCTCTTTCCAAAAGTTTTCTTATTCAATTTCCAGTGAATTTCCCTCGCCGAAAAGTTGCACGGAAGTGCCCGTATTCCGCCTGGAAAATTCCTTCTCTTTTGGGGGGTGGGGGGTGGAGTATCAGTAAGTTTTTGGGATTTGAAAACTGAGAGAGAATTTGTAGTTCTGGTCAAAGTTTATCCAGAGGAAAAAAAAAGGAGTCTGTTCACTTTAATCGGTAGAACTCGGTAGAAGAATTCAATTCAAATAACATTTTCCAAGCTTTCTACATGTTGATTTTCCAGGATTTTTTTTTTAACGATTCACTGCAATATTTTTTTTCATGCCTTTTTTCTATTTTTCATTGATGTTTTATGTGTCTGAAAAAATGAATAAACTCCTTTTTCATCGTGGAATATTTTTCCGCCTGACTTTGCATACTCTTTCTCCCTTGAATATATATTTTCTAAACAACCCCTATGAGCTTTTTTCAACGACTTTTTCCAACACGAAAGAAGCTTCGAATGTTTCCCAAAATAAAACAGGAAAAAACTCCCCTAAATCTTTGAAAGAGAGGAAAAGGTCACTGCCTGGCTGCTGAAACAAGACCAGAAGCATCTGCATGAGCTCCCACAGCTACAGAGTGAGGAGGGTTGCATGGAAAAAGTTAAAATATCGCTCTGGGGACTGACGTGCGAGGGATGCAGCATCGCATGCAAAAACCATCTCAATGCTTCTACTCATAAATCACCCCTTAGTCTGGCAAAAAACTTTTCAATTGCCCAGAGTTGGTGAGTAATTAAAAGTGCGAGTTGTAAATTTCAAAATACGCGTCCTGCTTTTCATACCTAAACACAGAGAGGATGTTAGTGCGATGGGGAGGAGGGGTGGAAATGAATCAGCATGTGATTTAAAATGACCCCCTTCACGTGATCTCTTCGTGAGTATACAAATTTTCGTTTTTTTTCCCTTCGTCACACCCACGCCAAACCCTTAAAAGAATACAGACAGCAAGACATTTTCATGGGGGAGGCTCGAGGAATGCTTTTGGAGGTCGCTGTTTTTTTTTTACTTGGGCATGAAAAATGATGATTCGGAAGACTCGCCCATGCGACCAATTAACCCACCGTGAGGTCGAATTGTCATTTATATGAGTTGAGAAAATTTTGGGTTTGGTTGACGGAGAAATTGAAATCACAAAAATTAATTTTCTCATCATATTTTGGCGTGAATGAAAGGGAGGAAAAAAGTTTGTCAATCAAACATAATTTATTTAATTAAATGCAAAAAAGATATTGAAATCTGAAAGGAAAAGAAATTCTTTGAAAGGTTTTTTTTAAGAAATATATTTTAAAAATAATTATATACATTTTGTTTTACAAGAATGAAAAAAGCTCTCGTTTGCAATGTTTTTTCTTGAGCTTTTAAAATATCTTTAGAACATCAGTGAACGCATTGTATCAATTCAAAGATTTGGAAAATCTTTCAAGGACAGTAGCTTTTCTATTATTCATTTTATAATCGTTCTTTTATTGATTTTCAATACATTTTTGCTAGGATAAATTACAGGTATTCATGTAAAGGTGTAGAGAAGGGTGCAAATAGAAAAAGCTGCCTTGACTATCTCAACGAATAGTGGGAAATTTACATCATACATGCCAGCTGCTTTGAACCCGAAAGGATTCTGACTCACACTCAACATTATTAGGAGAATCTTTTGATCTTCCTTTGAGAATTCGTACCATTTTGTGAGGTAGAGCTCCGTAAAGATATCCTCAGTTTTCCCAAAAATAATTTCCCCAAAGAAACAATAACTACCAAGTTGAAAAAATGCCACAGGAATAATAGGAAGCAATAGAAGGGAGTGAGTCTTCCTAAATAAGAAGAAACACAAAATAATGAAAATTGAATTGGTACTGCATTGAATTGCAAGAACGTAGTTCAGAATTTTGCTGAGAACTTTGAGATTCCGCATAATCTTCACGTGATAGCGATGAAGGTAGATCAGAAGATTCTTCTCTCTGGCAACCACCGAAGAGTCATCTAAGCTTTTGATTCCATCGAGGAGGATATTCAAAGGTGGAATGAAGTAGAAAGCAAGGAAAATTATGCAAAAGTCTGTTGCACTGAACATTGTAACAGTAATTAAACCCAAAAAGAATTGAATTGAATGCCTAAACATAAAGTTTTTATAAAATTCGTGTAATCCTGGTATGTCAAATAAAAGAATATCCTTGCTAATGTAGTAGCACATAACAAACACTGCAGCAAATGAATAAAGTACAAAAAGGCATCTGAAAAAAAAAGCAGAATTATTATGCTTTGTAATGCATTAAAATTATAATTTCACTAATACCTACTTCAAAATAATATTCACAATTTTGTAGGATTTATTTAAATGAATTTCTGCTAATTTTTGAATTATTTCGCAATCTGGAACCTCATGTAGGGAACGAATCCACTGCAAAATATCCAAAATATCCTTTTCGAAGAAGTTTAAAGATGAAATTTTGACGACGAATTGAAAAATTGCACCGAAACTTATTAAATCCACGGAAAAGTAGACAATTGTTTCTGAATGAATCATTGCCACAAAACATCCCAAAAGTATGACCAACATTAGCAAGGGGCAAATGAATTTTTTAACGTTCTCAATTCTCTTCTTAATCTTCGGATTGGTTATGAAAGAAAATGAAAGAAATTCCCTCAATTTGTTGAAAGTCCCTTCCAAAATGAGGTAATTTGCGTAGGAATCAACTTTGTAGGTCATTTTTAGATTTTAAGGAACTTCAAAGCTCGTGATAAAGCTCAATTCGCTCAAATACTTCCGCTATGCTAACTTCCTACACTGAACTAAAATACAAATTCATAAAGGGAAACTGAAAAAGAAATTCCTGTAGCATTTTGATTGAAGAAAAGTGATTTAATTGTTCGTTGAATTATTTAAAACTCGTTGCAATTACATGCAGTTAGCAATCTTCTGATAGTTCTAGTTGTTTTTTCCTATAAAATTTCCCGTATTTATTGATTTTCTAACGTTCATTTTCAATCGGAATATATTGATTTATTGATTTAAAAAACATTTTGCATTAAGTAATTTATATGAAGGTGTTTAAAAGGGTGCCTTGCAAAAAGATTTTATTTTAAAATAAAATTTATTTGAGGTGAAAGCTTTTAAAAATACCTTCAAATTTTCCAAAAATATTGTCTATACCGTCTATACCTTCCCACGCTTTAATATTTCCATCAACACCGCGATAGATAGAAGAAAACGTGTGATAAATATCATGAGGGATTCATTTAATCATTCTCATGTGAAATTATCTCGATCCTCGGGGTAATCCGGCAATTTGTCATGTGTCATGGTGATGTGTGTGGAAGGCGCAGATCATAAATTGTAATTTCCTCCTTTTTATTAATTGACTGTGTGCGGGAAGGTGGAAGAAAAAGGCGGGAAAATTGGGTGGAAAATTGCGCCAAAAAGGAGGGTTGTTGAATGTTTTTTGGAAGGGAAAAAAAGTGGAGAGATCTCATCATAAATTTGACTACATTTACTCCATATTAATTTCCATGGGAACTTCCGCTTGACGCACTTGCAAAGCTCTTTCACGAGGAAATAAAAGTCTCTCTCACGGTGGAAAATTGTGGTGAATTTTTATCACCATCTTTTGAGGAGGATTCTCTTGAATTTAATTGAATGAATGGAGTATGTCTCTCTCTCAGTTAAGTAAAGGTGTGATAACTCGCATGAAAATAGAGATGGGCATTGCATTGATTTCATATTCATAAAATTCTCAATTTTTTCTGAAGAACTTTGATTCCCTCCATGACACACAGAGTGAGTCTATAACAATCCTTTCCTCTGCGTCCTATATTGGAGAATATTCAATTTAGCATGAGGAGATGGGAATGGAAAAGAAGATTGAGTAGCGAAAAAAAATGAATAAATCATGTGTTTTCCAATGTGGGCGAAATTTTTCCATTTCGGTGAGGGACGAATCGGGTAGATAAGGGATGAAGAAGGGTCCACCCACCCAATGAATAAATTGCACGCCACTGTTATTCTTCAACCACATCTTTAACAATATTTTTGTACAATGTCGTCCCCATCCGAGGATGAATGGCAAATGATTCATGAAAGGGAATCTTTGCAGAGGAATGATCCATAATTGATTTGACATTGTACTGATTTCTCTTTTCCGGGAAAAGCTTTCTTTCTCGGAGGTCCGTATGTGTGTGTGTGGGCTTTTTTCACCCCCTAAAATAGCAGCATCCCCTCCCCAGCAAAATGACGAATTCAATTTGAACATCCCATTTGTGGTCGTTAATGGTGAGTAAAGATGTTACGGGATTTGGACAAGATGGCCCAGCATAAAAGAAGAGATGTGAATAATAAATGAGGGGCAATTGAATCATTTTGTGGGGATTGGATTTATGGGAGTTGGGGGAGGAATCAATGATTGCCCACCCACAAGGAGCGCTCAAGCTGATAGAGGAAGGAACTGAGGGGAGCTACAATTTACATAATATACATATTTCATACATAAATGTACATTAGAAATGTACAATTAGAATAAAAATTACTTACCTTGTAGGCCTGATGAAGGTGGATAAAGCATCTCCAAACATGACACTTGCCCAGTACAACAGAAAACAATTTCCAAATGTTGGACTGTTTATTTATTTTTTGATGAATATTAAGAAAGTTTTCCAGTCAAATTTAAAGCAAATTGTAAAGTTTATCACCCTAATCATAGAGATAAGGCTTTGTGAAGAATGCAGACTTGAAGGAGAACTAGTTTGGCGTCTCTTTCCTTTGATGCATTTGACAGTTGTGAATACGATTTCGTTTTCCCCACAACTTTTATTCCATACTCACCACTTGATCTTAACAATTTCACCATAATATTTCTACCAATCATATACCGTGCTACTGGCGCTAAATTCAAATTATTCCCCTTTCATTTAATTTGATTTCACCTGAAAATCGAATAATAAAAATGTTTCCAATGAATTAATAAAAAATAAAACTTCCAAAATGGATGGCATGCATTTTTTCCTTTATTCTACGTTTTTTTTGAGCTACACGATTATTATTTTAAAAAAAATATGTAAAAGGTCCTACAAATTGTTCTAAGGTTGTATGGAAAAAAATCAATTTAATTAATTTCTACGTATTGTCAGTCTTATTAAATACCTACAAATATAATTTATAATGCATAATATTATCTGTGAGGAAAATTCAATTTCTCTCTCCGTTTGTTTTCCCTCAATGTGGAAAAGAAGGAGAAGAAAATGCTTGAGGGGGTTATACTCAAATTAAATCAATAATTATGTTCACAGTGATTATGCTTTTAGATGAGATGCAGTTGATTGAGAGAATTTCTTCATTCACAATCTTCTTCACCTTCTCCCTCATTGTTTGGGGGTGGAAGGTTAAATTGCGATTGTATGTGGAATTATAAGGAGGAATGGTGGGGATGGAGGCCAGAATAATTGGAAGCCAAGAAGTGGAATGATTTTTTTTCTATATAAAAAAAGAGGACTTTACAGAAAATTTTGAACACAATGATTCCTTCTACTTTACGATTCGATGGATGCGCTAATTTAATCTTATAAATTGTAAAATTAATCCTCCATCAGCCATTGAGCTTGATGGGGAGCAACTACTAGCACTAATTGGAATAATATATTATTAAATTGCCACTCTTAAAATTAAATTATTCTCTTCTTCTTTAGAGAACTTTTTTTTTCTTAAAAAAATTTAAACTCAAAATCGACATCTTAATCCTATTAATCATTTGGGTGGCTTCTCAACCATCGAGCTTAAATTGGATATAAAATGTTAATACTCGCTTTCCTTCCTATCGTTCGATACTAATACAGTTTACGTAGTTTCTGTGGGGGGGGGGGTGGTTAGTGTAGGGGTGTTGGTGGAGGTCATGTTGCAAAAAGCTCAGAACGTCGTCACTTTGCCAAGACGTAGTCCGAGCAATTTCCTCCGCTTCTTTGCACTCAGCTTTGCAAAAAGATTCGCCGTTCCCTCAACGAGGAGGTATTCGTCGCAGAATTCGGGCTCCTTGTTGCCAGCAGCGTCCAAATTGTCCTCCCCCAGGATATTCTTCTCGCTACGTGAATCTCCGGATACGAAACCACTTTCGGGGCGAGACAATGAGGCCTGATTCCATGGGAGTTGGGAGAACCAACGAGCTACTTTTGCGGTCGAAGAGAGCTAAAAGAAAATCACCAAAAAATTAATATTTGAATATTTTGGAAGAATTTTAATGCAAAATTTGATTTTTAAGCGAAGACTTATGTGCCTTGGTTTAACCTAGATGTATCCTATCAATTTTTTGTCTCTCGGTTGCTTGAAAAGTTTAGGATAATAAAAGTCATGAAAATAAGTCATCAAAAATATATTTAGCAAATAAATAATTAATATTAGAATTTTTAGAAATTCTTTGGTGAATTTTTGCATTAATTTCGATAGAAAATATTATAAAAATTCTCTTCCTCTGCTAGGAATTTAATTAAAATTAACATTTTTATGGATTATGAATTTTTCCTTCTTTGAAAATTAAAAGCTTTTGATTTTTACTCTTAAATCTGTATGTACGAAGCTTTGAGGAAGATTTGCAAAAGTATGTTCAGTTCATGCAACATTACATACCTTGAGGCTCTCATTTCAGTAATGAAGTACCAGACAACTCATGAATAAATAAATTTTAAAAAATATATTCAAATCTTTTCTGTTACTTTAAATTCTTTAAAATAAATTAAACTTTTTATACAATTTCTATTGAAGCTTTCGCGCTTAAAAATCAGACATTCTGGCGAGTTTTCACTAATTTCAGCTCTCAATTTTCCCCATCAATTAACGTTCAAACTTTGAAGAAACCCAAACTGATTTAAACTCAATTCCATCTCCTAAAGAATATTTCTTAATTAAAAAAAAATCGTAAAAGAACTTTCATCAAATGAAATCATTCATTTAAAGAAAAAACTTTCCATGAAACTTTTGTAGAAATTAAGAAAAAAATCCTTTCGACAAATTGCCGACAAGCTTAACACATAATTACATTTCCAACGAAGATACTGATAAATTGAATTTTATATATAGGTGTACCATTCAATTAAGATTAAATCCAATTAAACTCCAGCACCGTGGAGTGAAAAAAGTTCTAGTTTCCAATCATACCAATCATTTGCAATAAACCTCGTTAGTTGGGAGCTTTTTTTTCCCTCGGCAATCACCGTGAAAGCTGCAAAATGATTTTATTTTAGTTGGAGAAATAAAATAAAAAAGTTTTGCGTGGATTTTTTTTTTGCTATTATATCTTTATTCTTTTTTCGTGACATTTTTCATTTATTTTTTTTTGTTTACTATCGATATACAAAAGTAATTGTAACACCTGGTAAAATATCTCTTGATTTACCTTCTCAAAATTAACAAATAAATACCTACAGTATGATTTTCTCGAACTATGTACACACTCATGCTTTTTATTTTTAGCTTTTGCGGCTTTTCCTGACATTTCGCTTTTCAT
Organism: Lutzomyia longipalpis; assembly: GCF_024334085.1. Classification (NCBI taxonomy): domain Eukaryota; kingdom Metazoa; phylum Arthropoda; class Insecta; order Diptera; family Psychodidae; genus Lutzomyia; species Lutzomyia longipalpis. The sequence goes on from NC_074709.1 coordinate 27,209,052, forward strand.
CCGTGTGTGCTTTTTGGACCAAGCAGGGGGTGTTGGGGTGGATGATTGGAATTTCGGTCTGGACAAATCAAATATCGCTCTATCGCGGAGAAAATTCCATTAATAAATGAACATTTTGAGAGGAATTTCACATTTGGACTTTCCAGGGAGTATGGAGGGAGGGGGAGCAGCCTAGCAGGTGTGCGGGATTTGCGGGGGAGGTAATTAATTTTTCAGGTGCATTTTGAGGGAAGTGGGAATGGGGTGTGTGAATAAACCAATTGAATAGCCTCAACCCCAGTGGAGCTTTTCTCATATATTTGGAATAGAATTTGGGGGGAAATTGAGTGGGTGGCCCCTCTGGAGGGTTTGTGTAACCAAGGCCAGAACCCCAAATGCCCCCCACACACGGCTGGAGCAGCTTTGGATGGTTGCCAAAAAGCACAGGATGGCAGAGAGAATGCCTCCAAAAATCACTTTTCACCATCACTTTCCTCTAAGAATAAAATACTATAATCAATTTTTAAATATCTCCTCCCCAAATTCTTTGGCACTTTTTTTATTTCTTCGTTTCTTCCTATATAACTCTTCCTATAATATGTATATATAGCCTATAATATATATTTTCCTTTTATATATTGAACGTGATATAGTGCTATGAATTATTCTGAAAAGAATAAAATTGAATCGATTTTGGCACCATTTTTCGCGAAGATTTTGCATCAAGAAATTGATATTTTATATTTGAAAAATTTTTACTTTAAATATATATAAACATTAAGGAGAAAGTTTGAGAATTTCTTTTTTTCTTAGCTAAATAGAGAATCTGTTTGTTTTTTTCATCATAAAAATTGACAATTAGGAGTTGTAGCTATGTACAGAGAATAATAATAAATATATCTTATAGTTGAGAAAGTTTTTTTCTCCTTTGTTCCTTAATGACCCTTTCAGCGCAAAAGGAATTCCTGTCAGATTCACAAGGAAGGTGGGAAAAGGTAAAATTGATGACTTTACCATTGAATACCGCATTTCATAGCAATAATATGGTTGCTGAAGCACTTCATTAAGTGAATGTGACAGAGATTCAAAAGGAAATTCCCCCAAAAAGGTGCACACAAAGAGAAATGAAGAAGAATGGAGTTTTATTGTGAAGTATTCATGAAGCTTTTGAGCTTTTTTTTCACCTCAATATAAAATTATGTAGATTCACAGAGTTCAGGAGCTTTTACAGCCACAGAGAGTTCGAAAAAAAATACTAAAACATGATGTGGGAAAGTTTTCTGGAAAATTTCTGATTAAATTAAAGAAAGACTCGATTTTAGAGAAGAAAAGCCTCTCAAATCTGATAAATTTTGATTTATTTTGAAGGTCTAGAGGTTTAGAACTTTAGAAGTTATATGTATATCCTGTTCAAGGCTAAAAAAGCTTTTGAAGATTTGAAGATTTTTCTTTTTAAGTCGGTTAATCTTAAATTGAGAAAAATTGAAGGATTTCACTACGAGAATTTTTGATATTTTTAAATCAAAATAATTTAAAAATAATCAAAACTTTTCAAAAAAATATTCAAAACAATTTTTTTAACTACTATTAAAAGTGTTTTAAAAATTCCAGAAAATATTTTTTCTTCACATTTTCAGCCACTTCTTGGTGAAAGAGAAAAAGCTCCAAATCAAATCGTAAAAGCTCCATTAATAAAAGACTCAAAACTCCTTCTCTCAATTATTCTTCTCTTTGTAAACCACTCTTGGGAAGCTCCTCAGCTGAAAGGAATCCTACTACAGAGTCTACTTGGTCGTGTGCCTTGCCCACTGGGTCCTCTGCACCTGGAGCATCATCTGACTACGACTTGGTACCTTCTCGCTGGTGCTCCGTGTTATGAAGCTGGGCGTTGCTGGTAGTTTTTTCGTTACATTCCCACTTTCATCCGTCACCTTCAGTGTCACCATTTCCGGTAGGGTGACCTTCTTCTCTGCCCTCCGTGAGGCTGTTCTGGAGCTCGTGGATGCCGCTGACATGGGTACGAGCACCTTGACCTTCCCCTCTGCATCGAGAGTCGTGAGGGTGCCCACTTGCGAAAGGGGCTTAATTAGGTGAACTTCGCTATCGCTCCCATCGAGATTCCTCTCCATGCTCACGGCTAAGCTCTCATCCATGGGACTTGCGGAGAAGGAAGATCGATTGAGGGTGCCCAGAGGTGATGGGGTGAGATTGCTACCACTCGATGGGGAATTTAGGAGATTGGCTGCATTGTTATTTCCACCCATTGCGTTGGAGTTGCAGAAGATGAAGGAACTTTGGGGCGAATTGTTGTTGACACCATTTTGCGCGCCATTCTGGCCGAAATTCAGATTCTGCAACCGCGACAGGAGATCAGCATTGAGCTGAAAGAGTTCTTGCTGCGAAATTAATTCACCACTACTCGACGGGGTACTACGTGGTGGTCCACCAAACCCCGATGGCAGTGGGTTCGCACCAAAGGTCAACTGTTGGAGATTGTGAAGATTCTGCTGTTGCTGATTGAGCCCACTCAATTGCTGACTTAGTGTCGATAGTTGCTGATTAATTGTACCCAGTTGACTAAGTGTTGCAGCACTGGGTGTTGCGAATGTCTTGCGAATGGGTGAACCCAAATCATTCCCATCGGGGGTTGTTGCGAGGAAAAGTGGTGACTACAAGATGTGAGAAATTATTAGATCCTGAAGGCTTAATTCTTTGTTTTTTTTTTATATTGCATTTTTTGTGTTTAAAAGGAGCTTGTTTTAACATTGATTTAACAAAAAAACATGCAACGACAAATAAATGGAGCTTTCTATTAGAAAATTTTCATTCAATTTTTTAAAAGAAAATTTCAAAGGTTTTGTTGAAATTTAATTTATTTAAAGAATTTATTAAAGTCCAAATTTATTGCATCAAAACAGAGCTTTTACTCGCGAATAGAAAGCCCCCTTTAAATTCCTTTTTATATTAATTTTTTCCACTTACCTGATCATTTTCCCATTTTCAGTGCGACTGTATGTTTTGTGAATTTGACGCATAAACAAAATTAAGAAGAAAAAAAAATAAGAGAACAACGTAAATTGTTACACGCTCTAGAGAACACATGCAAAACACACGAATTTAATTTTTTTTTCGCCTGCATTAACTCTCTTTGCCAAGTGGAGCACATAAAAATGTATGTGTTGCTTGGAAAAAAAATTCAGGATTTTTTTTTGGAAGCTTAGGAAGGGGGCTTTGTGCGGGAGAAAATAAAAATTTAAGCATGACTTTTCTGACAGTGTGATTTCTCTTGTGATGTTCCGCCGATTACACAAATTGGGCTGTTGAGCTCACTCCTCAACTTCTTGCTCGTTTTTTTTTTCTTGCCCTCCCTTGTGAAAGTCTCCCCAAAGGATTCTCCCCCATTTGGAGCTTTTTTTCTCTGTGTGAAAGTTTTTTCTCCATTCACCCCGAACTTTTGCCGTTTTTCTGGCTTCTCCTTTCACCTCGGCAATTGGATGAATTTATTACGCCGGGTTTGTGTACATATATATGTATGTATGCTGGATGGAATGATAGTTGATAAAAGTTCTGCTAAAAGAATTCCTCCGGCATTCACGTGGAATGTACACGATTTACAAAACCCTTTGGTTGGGATTCTCATTTTTTTTGAGTATTCATTCCATCTGTGCTTTTCAAAGGATTCTAAAAAGCTTGTACATTTCTCTGTGCTTGTATGCAAATCCCGATAATGCTTTTCTCTATGTTTAACTCTGCGTTATAGTCAATTTTTCAGAGAGAAAAAATTGCTTGAAGCTGTTTATATGTTTTTTTAGCTGTGTTTCTGCATTACACGGAAATATTTTCAGAATCCCAATGAATATAATTGAAAGCTCTGTGAAAGCTCTCATCCCCAATCATTGCAATAATTTGATTTAAAACGGAAGTAATATAATGGAATGCTTTATTTGTTTTTTTTATTTCGTTACTTCTGTGAAATTGAATTTTCTACCTTTAAACTAAATCCCTCAATAAATAAATCTAAAAGTTCCATTAAAAAAGCTTTTTAAATTGAAGGATTAATTTGTCCCTTAAGTGGAAGGAAAAACTGAAATGGGCAAAAGAAAATTAGATCCCTTCGGAATGTTTCCCTCTAAGGAGGAAGAAAAAAAAGAACTGAAAATACGATGATTTCCGGAAATGAAATTGAGCAATTTTCTTGCGAAGGAAAAAAAGGCTCCTTCCTGCAGGAAATTCTCAATATCTCTCGTGTGTTTTCTTTGTCAATGATTTTCCCATCTTCTCATTTCCTCCACCCTGTAATTTTTCCCCCTCCCGAAAATCCTCCTGCCTCCACGCAATCTTCTTCACGCCTTTAATTAGACGACGACGCGTACGAGGGGGTGATTGTGACAAAATTCCCGGAGAAAAATCCTCCCAGGGAGTGAAGCGGAAAAGCTCAAAAGCTCCTGAATTCCTCGCAAATTTCGCATTTCCACGTTCTCCTCTTTTTTGCCTCATAAGAAAAAAAAAGTGCGGGGGTGGAATTTCTTCATTTTCCCCGGAAAAGAGGACGATTTTTCCACAGCGGTAGTGGATGAATTATGTGTGTGGGGGTGGACAAAAAAAATTTATAGTTGCGGAGATAAAAGCAGAGCAACTACAGGAGACACCATCCCCTAATTCACTTCTGCTACATTTAATGCACAAATGAGGAAATTCCACACTTCCGTGCTCTTTTTCCTGCGTTCTCAGTGTCGGAGTAGTTGAAATTTTTCGGCGGAGGAGTTAGGGCAATGAAGAAGTTTATACAAAAGAGTTAAAAAACGGAAAGAAGAAGTAACGATGCCAATTCCGGGGATGCTCTTTCTAGTATAGCCCTTCCCGCAAAACTTTGGAATGTTTTGCGGGGAACATAGCGGGGAGCTTTCAGTGTGGAAATTGCATTTGATTTGTGCAAGTGGTAGAGGAATTATTATATTATTTTGCTGAAATTCAAGAAAGTTTGCAATCTTTCCGAGGAAAAATCTTGATAAATATTTTGAATATATTTTGTGCAAATAAGTTGCATTTGTAGTTTGTAGTTTAATTTGTAGTTTATTCCACGGGAAAATACAGGGTGAGAAGGAAAAGCTCATCATGAAACGAATTATAATTTAGTTTAAACGAACTTTCGCAGCAACTTTAGCATTTTAATCGACTTATTCATCTTTTGAGCTTTTTCAACTTTTTTCTCAAGATCTCAAAGCTTCTAACATGTATATTTTTTAAATACCTTTAAATTTAATTCCTTTTATTTCCTGTTTTAAATTCACACGAAAACATACTTAATCGCTCTTTAAAAGAAACCCAGAAAAATAATTTCGTGGAAAATAAAAGTTTAATGCGCTTTTTAATGAACTCTAAATGTAATTAAGGAAATTCTTAGCTGTCGTATTAAAGCACAAAAGCTCACCCCAGATGCAATTTAATCTGAAGAAGCTTTCACATTTCCAAACATATCTCTGCAATTGACCAAATTTGTGGTTGAAATTCAGAATGACGAAGAAGCTTTGAGGGGAAATTACTTCAATAAACTGTGATTGTTCCTCGAGGGAGGATTTTCTTTAGCTCCAGCGAGATATCTCTTCACTAAAATCCCCCTCGCATTCACCCTAAATTCATTGTGAAATTAATGAAGAATATTGCAACGAATAGTTTCCCTTTAAGCTATCCCCGTTGGCTTTTGCAATTTTCCTCACGATCATTTTCTTTTGTGGAACAATGACGTCGGTGTGTCAATGAACACACCATGTGTTTTGTGGATGCTGGCCACGTAAAAATGCTTATAGCTTGACGCGACGTTTGGGACGACGGCAGAGCGGGGAAGAGAAGAGTGAGAGACAGCAGAAATTATTTAGCACGCCAGCTAATACGTATCCCATCGTTATTAAATGATTTTTCAATATACAACCGACGTGTGATATTTTCCATGTAACGGAGAAAGAAGAAAAAAATAAATGCAATATTGAGTACAGAAGATTGCATTGCAAACCACCCCTGTCTTAACCCTTGGAATGCGGAGCGGGGTCGTTGAACGACCCCAGCGCTATATTTCGTGTTATATCTCCATAAATATATAAGATACCATTCCCATCTTTTGGAAATAAGTTCTTTGGTTATCTGAGGAGGTTGTGTAAAAATTTCAGCTCAATCCGACCACCACAAGAAAAGTTATTAAGGAAAATGTAGAAGAAGGGAATTCAAAAATTGGTGTAACGGTCATGCTGCGGAAAATTTTTTAGAGCATAAACAACATAAAACATAATTAGAAGCATGTAAATGTGCAAAACAATAAAGAATATTCGAGAAATATTGCCATTTATCACTTTGCGGGAAGTTAGGGGAATGTGGGGAAGAGTGAAAAAAAAATTGCAGTTTCTTGGCAAATTTCTCAAAAAGAAATTGTGAAAAATGATTGAAAAATGTTTTTCCCTAATATCTCCTTCTAAGTATTTTAGGGCGGCGAATTTGTGGTGCAGGGTGCAAGAGGACTATATAAGGAATCTATAGGCACTAACCCGACAACTCCAGGTTGTATAGTTTGGGAGAAAATTGGCCTTCTTTTTGGGGTCGTTCAACGACCCCACCTTCGCATTCTACGTAACTACCAAGGCCTCCGCATTCCAAAGGTTAAGGGGTTGAGTGGGTGGAAAATGCGAAATGTTGAAGAGGGTGATGCGGGAGGGAATATCTCGGGGTTATCTTACATTTAATACACCACACGTCTGAAGCACTCTGTGTCGCCTTCAGTGTATATTTGTGTGTGTATGATGTCAGAAGGTATGGCGTCAAACAATAAAATTTGCGAAATAAACAATAATTGTAGCAGATGGGAAGGCTGAAGGCGCAAAAAAAAACATCGAGAGAGAAAATTGAATCAATATTAAGAGACAAGAAAAGGCACAAAATCCGGCACAAACATGAAAATGTGTGGGGGGAGAGGAACCTTCTTCATGCGAAAGCTTCCACCCCTCCTTAAGCATTGGAATGTTATGTAGAGAAGAACTTACCTGAGGCGCAATCCCGAGGGTGGCGGCCGTCAGGCTGGGTCTATCGGGCTCATGGTAGCCTCCCAGGGCGGCAATATGCTCCAGCAGTTCTCGATTTTGCTGCAAAAGTTGCTGGGTGCGGGCCTACAGAAGAGAAACAGAGAGATATTGGTGTGAGGGGTGAGAAAACAACCATTCAAAGACACACTCTCGAAAGCTCTTGGGATCAATAAAAACAACCCCCATCTTCGCCCTTTCCCATACGCCCAAGGCTCTAGAGTTTTTTTCTGCTTAAGCTTCTTCTCAACATAAAATACCGCCATAGTCTCTGACTCTCTTCCTCTTCTTCACACAATTTAATATTGCTGAAATGCTATTGATTGAAACACTCGAGAATCACCCCCCACATCCACCCCCAATACAGACTTTCCAATTACTTTAAACGAGTTTATTGACGTTATGTGATTCAGAGGGTAAAAATCCTCACAAGGATTAAATTTTAAGAGATCCCTCAACACTCCTCCTCCTCTTTGGGATGCTGTTTGTATGGAAAAGTTGTGCAGGAGAGCATCAATGAATTGCTAAAGTGGTTTTGTTGTATACCGGGAGAGGGGTTTTCACAAAATTGAGTGAATACCAAAGGTGAATATTTAATGGAATCATGCTCATAGCAAAAGCCCAACTCAAAGCTCAATGGGGTTCGTGGAAAAATAAACTTTCCCCCCTAAAATAGTTTTTGGGGAAGCTTGAAAAGTTTTTCTTTATTTAATTTTACAGAGAAAATTCTATTAATAGAAAATACAGGGTGTACCATGTAAAAATTTCTATAAAATTTTTTATTAATTTTGTATGTTAAATTGATAATTCTTGAAATGGATTTAAACCTCTTTACACAACTTTTTATCTCTCTTTCTTTGTACAAACAAACATTATGGTACACACTGCTGTTTGAATAATAAATGTTCTTTCAATTAATAACGAAAATATCTCCTTCTGTTTAAATAAGCAAATAAATTTAATGATTTAAAGACACACAATTTGCAGAAATCTTTAGCAAATTAGTGGCTCTATTAGCCATGTCAATAAACTACCTATAACTATGTATGTATCCCAAAGGAGAGCTCTGGCTAAAAGCTCAATCTCTGTGGAGGCAAAATTCTCGCTTCAGTGAGCAATTGCATTGAATGCTCAATCAGAAATCACTTTTCCCACTCATTAGGGTAGAACCCTTTTGCTCTCTGTTATACAGAGAATCTCATGGGGTTCACGCATGAGATGTCATGTGATAAACCCACACACACACACCCTATAGGATACAAGGGGGGGGGGATGATTCTTACCTGTGCCTCAACCCGGGCATTCGTTTCGGATATCAATTGTTCCCGCACGAGCATAAGCTGAGCTAGTGCTTGGCGTGTCTGTAGGCTCTGCTGTTCTAGCTGCTCCTTTAGCTTCTGAATCTCCCTGGCTGCGGGTAGGGGACTCGTGTCCTCATCCTGCTGCAAAATAGAGAGAGAAAAGGAATAGATATTGGCAGGGTGCTCATGCGGAAAGGTAGTAGAATGGAAAATTGCTTTATGCTCTCACCGGTGATTTCCGGCTGTCGTAGTTCACCTGCGACAGGATGTCCAGGTGATTTGGTCGTGCCAATACTGGCTCCGGTGTAATGGGGATGACTTCTATGTTGAAATTTATTTTTGGCCCAGAAAGAGAGAAAAGCACAAAAGGAGCTTGTTAGTTTTGGGGGGGATTTATTGATTTTCCCAGAAAACCATGACAATTGATTGCCTATTGCAGAGATTTTCCATCTCTTCATTCTCATGTGGGGATTTAATATATAGAGAAGGTCAATAAGCTCATGAACCATGAAGTAAATTCACCCCTCTTACGTTCTTTCGTGACTTTTCCCCTTTTTTTGGGAAAATATTTAGCCACGTGGGTGTTGCAAATTTTGCAGGCAGGTGATAAAATATGGGACACCCTTCCTATGTGATTTATGAAGCATAATATAACCCTTTATGGGCATGTGAACAGGAAGTCAATTATTCCGAAAATAAACTAAAAATTCGCGCCTTTTTTTTTCAAACCAAAAATAGTGGATTTGAAGCAGGCAGCATGTTTCATATAGTATAACTCCCACATCGTGATGTGAGAGACTTATGCATGGCATTTATTGCACAAGATATTCCACCCGAAATATCTCAACACACGACAGAAGCAGCAAAAGTTTTGCATTTGATATAAATGTGGCATTACGAATAAATCACAAAATGCGTTCCCACAACAGCACACAACTCATGCTTCATCGTTGCTTAACTCTCAAGGGTGGTTTATCTTAAAGCGTCGCCTTCACCATTTATTTCCCATCCACCCACTCTCTCCCACACCCCCTCGAGGCGTGTATGCGAGGGAAAGTCGTGGAAATGACAATGTTATTGTTGTAGCTTCCGCTTTTGGGTATCCTCACAGACTTGTCTTCTTCTGCTGCTGCGGAAACAACAAGAGGAAGGAGAGACGACGAAGGTCTCTCCCCCTCCCCCTATATTCTCTCTTCTACTAAACTACATTATTCGCAAAATGCCACACAAAGCAGAAATGGTGCGTTTTTCTTTTTCATGTCTCCTCTTCTGTGTGCGGCACACAACGTTTGCCATTAATTGGACTGATTGCCAGATGTTTTGGTAAACAAAGTCGATGAGACAATTGCTACGGGGCGCGATGGGTGTGGGTGCCAAAATTTTGCGAGACTTTGGAAACTCTCTCTATATTGCTTTGAGAATATACATATTTGTTGGGAAATTTTTGGGGATTTTTGTGAGGCATTGAGGAATTTTAAAAGCAACAAGTTGTTTTCACAGGGAGAAGTATTTTACGACGAAATATGAACAAATTGAGAGATCTTGAGACAGTAGTGAGAAGCTTCTTTCAATTGTTGTTTAATTTATTTAGAGAAAATTGCAGAAGAAAATCAATTAAATTTCAGCTTAAATGCTTTGTAGATATTTAAATTAATAAAAAGAGCTTTTCTTGTAAAGGTGGAGCTTTTGTGTAAAATTAGTTTGAACAGATTATAGGGGATGTTCTAATTAACTTATCAGGACTCTTCTGACTTATTTTTGAATTATTTTTGAATTTCAAAGTAGATATTTCATAAAAGCTTTTGATTTTAAACAAAACTGGAAAGGAAAGCTTTCAATTGCAGCTGAGCATTTTTCTATTTTATATAAACAACAAATTCATCTAAATCATCAAACATGAAATAAAATTTATCATAAATTAAATTTTGAAATTGAAATCTTTCGCTCTACTGATTTTTCCGATTTTATTTTTATTTTTTGTAGCTTTTGAAAGCCCCTGAAAGCTTCAAATATGTATTAAAAATTTGATTGTATATTCCATAGCGTGAGACAATTGGATTTGTATTAAATTCATTTTCACAATTGATGAGACAGAAAAGAGAGAAAATTGAACAATGCGCAATTTATGCTTTTGATTCTCTGGAGGGAAGGGGTGAAATTTTATCTGCATGAGGGATGCAATGAGCGAGAGATTAAATTGGCAAATTGCAGACATAATGCACATATAACCATTAATTTAACTCGCCGTCAATGTATCTTAATCCCCTGTCTCATCGATGGACAAATTAACACACGAAGAGAAGTCAATCTGTGTGAGGTAGATTAAGTGGGAATGGGGAGGATTATGTAGAGCATCAATGTCTTCCAGCAAATCTCCTCCAGCATTTATGCAAAAGCTCTGGATGAAATTGAAAAAAAAATTGTAGGTATGGGAAGCAGCTTTTTTGTAGCTTTTTTTGTAACTTTTTCCCCCGCTATATATCAATGCTTTGTACAACAATTTCGGTGTGATGAAAGCCCAGCGGCAGCGTGGAAAACAGACCATCCACACTGACTTAAAAAGTGCAATAAAGCAAAAAAAATGTTGTCAGAAAAATATTTTATAAATTTATTTTGTAAAAAGTTATGTGGACGTTTTGGGGAGCAGGTCATGGTGAGGGCAGAAAAGCCCTGCGTGGGTGTTAACGATTTAATTTACAGTATGCACGCGGAGCTGATAAAATAGCTACGTTTGCGAAAAACACCCCCCTCGCTTCATCCCTCGGGCGGTGACGTAATTAATGCAATGGAAATGATTTATCGAGAACCCAAAAGCTCATTGTTTAATAAACCCCCCACTCCACTTATGGGCCCTCCACCCACCTCCCACCATACACGCGCACTAATTAACCCTTTTCACAAATTTATTGCACCCAAATATGGTAACGACATTCATTAATCTCCCAGCACGGCGTGAAAAGTCAGCAGGGCTACACCGGGTGAAGGGCAATACATAAAGTGCTGAGACACAGTTTTATTGATCAGACGAAAAGCTCCCACGCTGTCCCACCTCCTAACCCGCTTGAAAAGCTCCACCACATGCAAATGCGCTTCAGTGAAGGTGAAAAGGCCACATATACATACATATATAGGGAGGGAGTAGGAAATGTCTGTCATTCAGGCATCCAACGCGGTAATCAAAAACACTCCCGAGGAATCATTAATTCTGCCGCAGTAACTTTTGGTCCATCCGGAAATGTTCCGTACTATACATATGTATGTGTGCTATATAGAATTGACTATTGTCATGGAACTTTCACATATAGAGACAATGCAACCGAGGACTTTTCAACAAAATTCCCTGTGAGCCGGAGTTGAAGGCGGAACGTGGGGTAAAAGCTGTCGCAACTTTCAACGACTTTCGGGCATTGGCACTAAATGTCCCCACAGGACCGTTTAAATTCAGTGTGAAGTGGAGATGGATATTCCACTTAATTAATGACTTATTCCAGCAATTTTCACAAACCGCTGCTGACCAATTGCATGTATGTATGTATGTATGTGTTTGTGATTCTCCCTGAATTTGTGAAGCTGCTTTCGGCATAGAGAGCATAAATGTTGGACAGAACATGCATTTGTGACAGTGAAATTAATGAAGCTTTAGTCGTACATCAAAAGGAATTGCAAAAGCTCTCTCTCTCAGAATTTAATTACTAATTAAATTTTACAGTGTAATTTTGTAAAGTGAAATAGGGATGAAAACTATTGTAACAAATTGTCTACAAATTGTTGGAAAATTCATTAAATATGTTTGACAATTCATCAAGAAATTCATTGAGTTAAATGTTTTCAAAAGAAAGTAACAAATGAGAAAAATATCCTAATTGAGAAAAGCTCATAAAGCTTCATTATGTGGATTTTTGTTCTGGTTTTTGTAGCTTGAAAAAAAAAGAACAATTCCCTTCATCTCTCTACTTTCAACATGCTAAAAAAAAGGTGTTGGAGGAAGGATGTGGTTGAAATGTACAATTGTTGTACAAACACCTCAAGAGAAATTCAATTGTCTACACCAAAGAGTTTTGCAAAGTCCATTTGGGAAATTATCTAACTAACGTGATAAATAATTTAGAACGTTCCTTCATTTACACAATTTCACCTCAGTGTGGTGGACGAGGAGCTATGTAAATGGCTTCTCACAAAATTGCTTTGAGTAACTAAAACTAGGATTATTATGACCCCTTTTGTACAAAGGCGATATTCAAACGCTGTAAAGGGAATTTAAATCAAATTTCACGTTATTTTGTCTGCTTGAAAGTACTTTTTGTTGGACGATACCTCATCCTTTGAGGGACTTTTCAATTGTCCAGTAATACAATTTTAATGCAAAAGCTTTTGTAATGTCCTTTGAAGGCATTTGGAGAACCCTCTCTCAAAAAAGGACAGTTCATTTAAAAATTATATAGTTTAAGGAACTTTACCTTTGCGAGGTTCATCGTCGTCTGTGAGTGGGTCCGAGCATCGATCCTGTTCCGATGTATCACAGGGTGTCTCTGATTCACCATCCTCAACACGATCCATTGTCGGTGCTTTGGCATTCTGAGCCACAACTTTGCGATTGTGGCACACCTCAAAAGCCTGACCCACCGTGCGAACGATCCTCATAGCCTGCGACTGTAAAACGAAAAAAAAATCATTAAATACCTAATCAAAAGGACATTTAATCCTTTCCCTCCATCTTTCACTTAAAAAAAATTCTCAAAGTCAAACATTTAGCTGAATTTTTCATGTTTCTCTCTACCTCAAGTTCAGAGTCAAGACTAAAGCTCCTTGCAATGTAGGCATCATTTTCTGGTTCCCTAAATGAAAGCTTCTTCCGTGGCTTTTGCGGTACATCGAGCTTTGCTGTACCCTCCTGTGGGCTCTTCTCCTCAGCAATTGGATGATTTCGTGGATCCAGAGAATTTTGGCGAATTATTCTGGGAGATTTGGGCAAGCTAAGGCTCGACTCATCGTGTGACATGAATTTCTGCAACTTTAGTCTTGCCTTAACTGTCACACTTCCATCGTGATAGGACGAAGGGCGAGCCTTAGGAGCTTCCTCTTTGGGCCCAAAATTAAGATTTTCAAGCGAAAGGCTCAAATCATCCCGTCGCACAGGGAAATTCTCTCCTCCTTCGCAATCTAAGCTCTTGTTGCGCACAAATTTACTCCTAGTACGACGATTTCCCCCTTCTGTGGGCTTCTTCGCGTCCACTTGATCCTTCTTTGAGTCCTTTGGGTCGATTTTCTTATGCTTCGATCCGGGTTTTGCTGCACAAAGGAAGAAATCAAATGTTCCACGATGCTTATGGGGAGCTTTTGTGGGGCTTTTTGATGCCGACGGGCGCCACATTGCATCCCCTAGGGTGCTAAGGGTTGACCTAGCGCGGAACATGACGTCATTCTGAAGCTGCCGCAGCGTAAAGTCCGCCCGACGGCGTGATGATGGCGACATGGAAATATCTCTGGCCACGGGAGAGTCTTCCCTTCGATGTTGATTAACCATTTCACTCATTTTTCATTCACAACCCAAAGTTTTTGAGAGTTCTTTTGCAGGTACTTTTGAATGTTCTTTCACTTTATTTTACATTCTATTCTTCAAGATTTTTTTTAAAGAATTTCATAAAATTGGATTTTCTGGTCGTTATTTTTTGTGTTAAATAAGTGTTTTTAAAAAAATATTTAATTAAAAAGAAATTGTTAAAGAGCTTATTATGTATGTAGCATATAAAAAGCTCTCAATTAAAGCTCTCAATCAATGAAATACAGTCATACCCCGCTTAATCAAGTCTTGGTTAAACTCTTATTACGCATTAAAATTAATGGGTGAGAAGAGTATAACCAAGACTTGATTATGCGGGGTATGACTGTATTTCATCGAAAAAAGGTTTGGAGTGTCCATTAATTAACAGGTATGAATAATTTTATTTTATTTTAATGCTATTTTGTTATCTATTATATATTTGATATATACCTATTATAATACAATAGATAGCAATTTTATCTATTAAACAAATTATTTAATGCAAAATTTTCCAATAAATCGTTTTAGGCAAAATTTTAAGCTCATTCAGAAGCTCCTTTGAAACAATTTATTTCCATAATGAAAATTAAGAAAAAAAATCAATTCTTTCCTAAAAGCTTAGCCAAAAAATCCACCAAATTTTGGCATGAAAGAAGCCAAACAAAAATAATTTAAAAGTGTGTTTATATTCTCATTTCTTTCCGCTTTGTGAAGTATTTGTCTTAAATGCTTCAATAAAATCGATTTTATTAGCTTTTCCCCCCAACCCAACCATAAACAAGATCATAAAACACATCCAAAGAGAACTTCTGTGATTAATTGTCTTCGATTGATTCACTGTTAAATTCTCCGCTTAAACATCTTAAATAAATCTTTCTCCCGCCGTTGAATGAATCACTGCAGTTGATTCGGGGAAAGAAGTTAAATTTTGTCAATCAGCCCGAGCAATTCATCTGCCAGTGATAAGCTCAAGCATTTTGTGACTTAAAATAGATTCAAATTAAATGTATATGTAGTGTAGTAAACTCAAACTAAGGGATACAAAGTGCAGGCAGGAAGTTTATTTACTTTGTGGAATTCTCTGTGTGAAGATTCTCATAAACAATGTTGCTCTCTGAGGGGTTTCTCAATCAAAAAATTAGAACATTTTTTGAGAGAAAATTGTTGAATTTTCTTTATTTATTTTAGCATTTCATGTTTTTTGCGTAAAAATGAATAACCTCCTTCCTCAGATATTCATTCAGATCAAATTAAAAATAAAATATAAACAAATCTAAATAATATTTGACAAAAGATACACTACCCGTCAAAAGTTTCCGGGCAAGCAAAAATTGGGTATTTTTGAAGGCAAATTTTAAGTGGCTATATCTTCGGCTGTGATTAACCGATTTTCAAAAATTTACCAGTTTTGGAAAGGTGGAAAGGTGAGAAATGTACCTTTCCAAAACTGGTAAATTTTTGAAAATCGGTTAATCACAGCCGAAGATATAGCCACTTAAAATTTGCCTTCAAAAACACCCCATTTTTGCTTGCCCGGAAACTTTTGACGGGTAGTGTATATCAAGAATAAAATGCGTAATAAATCAATCAGTTTGATCGTATTGATGAAAAGTCTTGTGCGAATTATGAAATATGAATTAAAAATATTGTGACGTTGATGTGAAGCCTCTTAAATTTATATCAAAGGCACATGCCTCATCTTTCATTTTCGCATGAATTAAGTGCTTCCACCACGCAAATGAATTTATTCTGCCACACCGAGAATTTTGATAGTGAAATCTCTTTGATTTTTGCATCGCAAATTAACGGATGTTCTTGGCATTTTGGGGACACACCTCCCATGTGACATCCTGGGAGGATTTTTTAATAACAAAATTTTTCTTTAAGAAAAAAATGAGTACAAATTAATAAATCTCCCAATTATATTCAGCAGGAGGGAAGAAAAATTCCCCAAAATTGAAACCAAATGGTTATAGAATTTTCCAATGCGAGATTTGCTCTTGGATTTGCTACTAAGAGCATTATAATATAAAGAAAAGAAAACATTTTGTCTAAAGTGAGAGCAAAAATATCTCTTTGAATATTTGCACAACGTGTGTATGTGCAGAACGTGTAAACAATCAGTGTCTCCGTATTTGACGCTTCGTTAGTGCAGCAAAAACGCCATGCTGGAGGCGCCAAGTGTGGGGGATGTGCTGCATATAAGTTGTTCTGTGATTAGAATGTCAATCACAAAAGGGATGGGGGTGCTGTTTACCACCTTAACACCATCCTGGGGATTATAATATGAGGAGTGAATCTCAAATGGGAAATGGGGAAATCAATACCCATAAGATGGAAAGTTTCATCGTATTGGGAATATGTATTCTCTTGTGGGATCAACGTCGTGTGGCGGTGAAAAATGGAGATTATTCATTTTGAAGTTCAGAGGATGAAGAAAAAATAAATTTTAAGCGCAAAAATAATTTGAGAAAAGCTGGAAAATCTCTTTAAAAAAAAAAACGTTGGAAAGATTTTCTTTCTAAGGGATGGTCACGTTATTTTGGAAACTCTACAGGAACAAAATGGCCAAAATGTGAGAATTTCAAATAAATTTTTTGAGCACAAAAATTTATTTTCTAAATCAAAAATACTGAATTCTTATCAGTATTTGGCCATTTAACAAGAGTGCAAGCAGATTTCAAAATTTTGGTTTAAAAATTGGCTTGAAAATCGCTCTTAAAAGTCCCCGAGTTTCCAAAATAACGTGACCATCCCTTAATTACGTTCGTTTAAATTGAAAGAAGTAACATAAGTCATTCATTGAAGCATTGAAGCATATGTTTTATAGAGGAAAAATGAGTAATATGTGCGAGATTTTTTTTCACAAATTTTTGGAAAAATCTTCTCCAGAATTTTTCAGCAAATTCAGACAGAAAAATGTTTAAATTCTATTCATTTTGCACCTCTGCATATTGCTAAGTTGGGTAAGCCTAAAAATGACTAATCTCCTTACTAAACATTCACTGTAACTGATGCTGTTTACATGGGAAAAAATTGGCGTCGAAATCAATTCCGTAGCGCTATTTATAGGGGAATTTTTATTACTTTTATGGAAGTTTCGAATTTTATTAACGTCTTGGCGTGTTGAGAAGTTCAATATTTTTCTGTTTTCTATCTTTTTTATAAATTTTTAAATTGAAATCTTCATTTGAATGATTTTTCATTTAACCCCTTCTCTCTCACACAATTCACCCCACATTACAGTAGTCAATTGTGAAATAAATATCCCAGCTAGCCTCTTGTGGCTGTGGCTCCTGTGGCTGCTACGGGGATCCACAGTAGCGCCACCAGACAGTCCCAATTCGTGGCTCTTTCAGTTTTAGCCGTGACCGAAATTGGCGGCCACAGGGGACCCACGAATGGTTGCAAATTGTGACCATGCAGAATTCAATGAATCTTGAAAATCGTATTTCATGTATTTAACACCAATTTAATGTAACAGAAACTTTATAATTTCAAATAGAGATTACTTAAAAATCGATATCAATCGGAAAAGTATAGAATTTTAAGAGAATTAAACATTTTTGTAAAAACGGTCACGAGAGGGTCCCAGAGCAGCCACAGCGGGGACGAGACGTTTACAATTTATGTGGAATATTAGCAGTTTTTTAGCTTATTCTTGAAAATAAAATATCTGGGCATCTTTAGTATGTTGATAACAACTGATAAATATCATTTTATCTAAAATATAAAGAAAAAAAATTTTTTTTAATCAGCCACAAATGTATAGTCACAGGGGGTCCCCTTTTTTTTGGTTCGTGGCCGCCCTGTGGCTCCTACTTTGGGAAATTTCCCAAAATAATTTTTTGAGCCACCACCGCGGCGCTAGTTATGTTGAGATATTTCTGTGTGAAAGAGAAGCACGTAAACATCATATTCCTATACTCTTCATACACATTAGAGTAGATTACTTGGTGACAGACCCAAAACGCATTAGGGAGACAAGGATAGAAAAGTGAAACAAATATATATCCGCAAGCGGTGCGCGAACCACGTGGACGGCCACTACGCGGTCACCACACGGCCACAGCGATCCTAAGAAGTGCATGACGTCACAGCGATGCTTCTCACTCACAAGAGCAATGATTCTCCGGGAGATCATTGCCAAATGAGTTTAAAATAAAAATATTAGAAAAAAAATATTTTTATATTTTTGAATTAAAATATGCTTTTACATTAATTTAAATAATTAAAAATCATCCGAAGATACTTTATTAAATTTTTCGCGTTTTTAATTCCATTTTATCAATGCTCTCTTTAATTACTAATTATATTTTTTGTGATCGTTCCAAACCAAAAATCATAGTTATTCATTTTTTAGTCAGAAAATAAATTATCTTTAAAATAAAAACCACTCAATCGATATTTAAGTACGTTCAAGAGAGAAAAAAATATGTTTTACCGCACCTACTAAATAACAGGTTAAACGTAATTTTCAATCTTAATCTTAGGTATGAATATAGGTAAAAATTTTAACACAAATATTACTGTAAGTATTTTCCTTTAGTTGAGACAATTGCAGGTAATAAATTGGTTTTATGGTATTGTACTGCCGAAAGGCTTAGTAGGGAAAACTAAAAGATTATGCTCCAGGTAGCAATTCGAGCAGCACTTGGGCATCAATGCATATGTTAATATTGGAAATACCCAAATGTTTTGCAAAAAAACTCTTAAACTTTCCAGACGCACAGTAAAATATATGAATTCATTTTGTTTGCAGAAAATTCATATTATTTAAAGTCTCGAAAACAGCGTATTTTCAGTTTTTAGTCTTTGCAATAGCTATCTATTTTACGTAAGCCTACGAGAATAATGTTTGCAATGGTTCCCTATTTAGCCCATATGAAGCACGTGGAAAAATATCATTACAAATAATATTATTTTCTTTATAATCCTGGACATTTATTGACATAAAACAATGTCAGGACCCTTCTAAAAGGGTTTAGTTTAGGTTTTGATCAATATTTTGCAATTTTATTATTTTACCCTAAAAATCGTCAATTTTAAATCATTTAATTAATAAAATTGCATTAAGGACCCGCATTTTGAGATTATTCATTAAATTTCAAGACGTAAAGTGGATATCGCATTTATTTCTGAATGGTTGATACCCCGAAAATCTGATTACAAAGTTATGATAATTCTTTGACATATTATTGTATATTTCATGAGGGAATATACCATCGCCATGCCCTCTATGTATGTTGTAGAAATATATTTTGAAAGAATATTTTTGGGATATTTTTGTGGGAAATTTTTCTGGATGCTTGCGCCGTAGCCACGAGCCATCCACAGAGGGGACGTCACAGTGACCGGTCACGATTTATTCCCCATTTGTATGTCACCTGACCGTGTGGTGGCTGTCTGGTGGCGCCACAGGGGCCACCCATGACCGCCACGGACCGCGTGGTGGCTGCTGAAGGTGTGCTGGGTATTTCTCAATAAAATGCCACTCATTCGACATTCCCAGAATCATCAGTTTGGAATTTTCACAGCAATGGAATTTTTATATACTACAAAATATTTAATGAATGGCATGAGGAATGTACGTTATGTACGCATATTATTAGAGAAATAAATGACGATTGTTTCTATTACAATAATTAATTTTAATAAACAAGCGTGATTGGAAAAATATTTCTAAAATTCAAACCACCCGCACATATTCCCGAATTTCCCTCCATTGCAATGGAATTAGTATTCAATTGAAGTTTTTATTGGAATTCAGTGCGATGGTTTTTTCTGTACCGTGAGTGGTGCACCCGTATAGAAAAAAAGCCCTATAGAAAATATTGACTATTCACATGCAGACATGGTACGTAGAGGATATAGCGGGGGAGTGAATTAGTCAATTTTGTACCGCATATGGGATTATTGTCATACAAAACTTTCATTGAATATGCATGGAAAATTCAGAAAATTCATTGGAGAATTTTGCTTTTGCTTTTACCAGAAGCTGCGCATTTTTTTTGGTGAGTGTATATAGTTGTTGGTCTTCCAACAGAAAGGAATTTATCACCCCACAGCGGCAGTGCGAGTATTAATTCCAATAATAGCAAATCCACCAGAGTGTGCCGATCGTTCGCGTTTGCAAAGATTAAGTACGACAGCAACATTGAATGTATGTGGGATTATCAATCTCTTAATGACTTGAAAGTTCTCTTCAGTGATTGATTGCACTCTCTCTATTTTGCTTGTTTATTGTTCACAAAAGTAAATTGAACTTACTCTATTGAAAATGGTTAAATATAGTCTATTTTTGCCCCATTCCTGCACCTCTATGTGTCAGAATGAACTTCATTTTACCAACAATTCACCCCCTCCCATTCAATCCGCCTTTTGCAATAATTTTTCTGTAACACTGCTGGTTCTTTTTTCCTGTTAAATGTCGCCGTCGGATTACATTCCACGCGAGATCCATGACCAGGGAGAGAGAGAGGGATTTTTTGAAAGGACTTTAATGCAATTCATCCCCATCCTTCGGTAGTAAAATGTTCTGCAAATCCCCATGGGGAGAAAAAATATATAATCCCTGTGGCGGCAAAAGCTCCCCCGAGTGAGCTTCCTTGCATTTACATAAAGCTAATGGGGGGTGATTTAGCGCATTTCAAGGTGAAATAGATCCCATTTTTGGCAGGAAAAAGTTGCATCTGCACCGGGGGAATCTCATTTTAAAACTCCTCATCGTACCAGAGAACATTCCCACAGAATGAGCTTTTTTTGCACCATTTTTCTTCTCCTTTAACAAATGACACAATTTATTGAACAAGTCCCTTGTATTACTTTTCACAAACTCAAATAAATGTCAGCTCATGACTTTTCTTCTTCTTCGTCTCCTTAAAGGAGGTTGCTGCACAAAGAGGTGAGAGCAAATAGAAGCCAAAAAGGTGTTTAACTTTGGATAGGAGTACAATAAGTGAGTAGTTTTGAGTAAAATGGTTTGATCCCTTGAGGAATTTAGTAGAGAAAGGATTTTCGGAACTGTAATAGTGGCAATTACGCTTCCAAGAGAATTCAAAATGAATTTAAAATGTTTTCAATTAAATTGTAATTGAAAATAACTTTTCAATTTAGCTGGTGCAATCATATTGATTTTCTAGAGTTGGAAATTACTTAAATTGAATGGAATGTCTTTCTAACAATGTAAAGTATCCTTTGAACAATTTTAAATGTTAAGAGTTTTCTCATTTAAATTAACAAATAAAGAAGTTTTTCCGTGCAGAAACAAGAAATGTCCTTTGAGTTTCCCTCTAAGGATAAAAATCATCAAAATCGAATAGAAAATTCAGTAAAACCGGATGAAATTTGCAAGTTCGTCGAATCCTCCAAATCATGATCCACAATTTTGATTACATTTTTAGGAGCTCCCCATTGTACGTCAAAATGTCATTAATTCATTTTGCACAAATCGCTAAATGGGAGCTTTTTGTTCATTGTTGTATCAAATGATTTTGTGAGGAATGAATGAGTTTTTCGAGCTATTGCATGGACTCTATTTTGGGTGGGTGTGTTCATTGAGGAGGATATTGGATGCGTTTGCGATTACATCGCACGACTAAAGCGATTTTTAATTAAATACTCCCTTCCCCCGCGCCATGGATTCAAAACCACCATTTCGGGGTGCAAAAGTTGGAAACAAAACGCGTTGATGGAGCTTTCGTGTGCGCACGATGATGTGGATTGATGTTTGGTAGGATGTTACGATGTTGTGGTTGACAATGTGGAGTTATATATTGATTTTTGTCGTATAGTCAATAGTCGCGGGAAAAATAATTGAATATTGTCGTCTTGACATCCTAAAGGGATCTTTTTAGGCTCTACTGGGCATACATTTCCTATTACTTTTTCTCTCTCTCTCTCTCGATTTTCTCGTCCTATTTGCCTTTCTCATTTGCATTGAAATGGAAATTCTTGGAAAATTTGATGGATTTTTATTTATTTTCAAGTTTGACAAAGGGAGCTTTGAAAGTTTTACTCAAGTTTATTTGTATATAGCAAGCATATGTATGCAAGGGAATTTATTATTGATACAAAAATCCTTCATCAGTACAATTTTGCGAATTATTCCACTCGTTATAAGAAAATGATTGAGATCCGCGTGCAAAGGAAATTTATTTTTAGCTTCGTCATTTTAGCCAAAAATTTTCAATTATATTGGCAGGTTTTTTGCCTGAGAAATTGTGCGCCTTTCCGCACTCGTTCCTTCCTTGCTTTTTGAGAGTTATTAATTTGACCATGAAAAGATGTTTCAATTACATTCCCCAATAACTCTTTTTATTACTACACGGGGGGACTTCAAACCACCACCACCCAGTGTGGAAAAAGACCGCAGAACTGTATCATCTGTGACGGTGTATAAAATATATAATATGCTCAATCCATTCGTCCCGTGGGTTTAATAATAAAACACTGCTTTTCACTGTGGAGGAAGGAGGTTGAGGAAGAGGAAAATTAATGATACTGTCGCGGTGAGAATTTTAACTGAATTTTCATGCTACACAGAAATAATAAAAGAAAAACTCTTCGCAAAAAAAAAATTCGTCAAAACAATGATGAACTCACTCTCAGCCCACGAAGCTTTTGTAACGAATTTTTCTTCAACATTTTCATATGAACTTTTTACAACTTTTAAGAATCTTCTCCCGCGTGAAATTAGATTAACCACCACACACTCAATGAGGGAGTGGATTGAGGAGAAAGTGTCGAAAGGTGAGTACCGCACGTTTAAATTTTCACCACACACACGAAAAATGTTTTTGATCCATTGGATCCATCTCTCTTTGAAAATAAAAAGTATTTTGCAAAATTTTCAAGTGAATTTTGTAATTTAATTTTGGGCGATGCCAGATACATCGGATAACGAGCTGAGGTGTCACTGTGAGAAGAATATATACATAAAATATACATAGGTATGGGGGGCGGATGCAAGGGGGTATGTGCCGCAGCTATCTGGTACTTGGCAGACATTCAAAAGTTTGTTTTTGGATGAGAGATTGGTATTTTAGGAAGTTTTTCGAGCAGATAAGGAAACTTGTTCGCACAAAAGTTCTTTGTTGAAAGTGGTGGAGGAATGTTGCTTTAAAAAAATCACTGAACACTCAAACGTCTTATTTGAATTTATAAAGAAAGATACATAGAAGGAAAGAAAACTTGACAAGGAAACTTTATAAAAATTTTAGTTTCAAATTCTGATAAAGTATACTGATTGTTTATTGTTGATTTTGAAAAAGTTTTATTTCTTTAATATTTTAAAATTTTCTTTTGTGAGAAATTCCTTCTGTTCTGTCGAGCTATATTTCTTTTATAGGGATCCTTTATTTATCGAGTATTTTTTTTAATAGAAATATGGTCAAAATAAATTAGAAATTAAGGAAAAGAAATTAAGAAATTAGAAATTAAGGACTTTTTTTTTTTTTCTAATTCAAAGGCTTAAACTCAACTGATTAATTAGATCTAAACCAGTTAATTTTAAGAAAATTATAAAGCAGAATATCATTCGCTTTGCGCTACTCGAAGAGTTAACATCTCCCAGAGTGTGTCATAGCTGCTTTAATTTTTTCTTTTTCTCCTATTTTCAGGGATTTTTTCTATATGAAATCTACTTCATTGTACTCAGGCAAGATTTAGATTAATTCTACTGAGATTTTTTTCTTTTTTTTCGGGTGTTTTCCCAGAAAAAACCCTAAAGTTTTCTTACATTTCGCGGGAGCATATGGTGAAAAATTTTTCGTCGGACCCCAAGTTTGAGTCGCATAACAGTTTTTTGGTGATTGAGTGGGGTTTGGCTGCGCGTGTGTGTGCACACACACATGTCGCTGCCGGCAGATCAAGGGAGTACGAGCGAGATGAGGCGTGTGGCCTCTGCGCTCGCTACTCTCCCGGATTACACTGATGATGATAGCAAGATCGAAAATGCTAATGATAAGAAAGGAGATAGCGATGGTGGAAGTAGCGAGTGTGACTATAGTGCATTGGATAGTGAGACTGAGAAGGAAGATAATTCGAATGAGCGCAAGAAGATGGATGTTGATCAAGAATTTATCCCAAGAATAAGACAATACGGCGATTCTACTCAGGGTCCTTTTATTGTTTACTTGCGAGCCATGAAGAAATTTTCTCTCGATGTTGTCAGGGTTTCGAATGATCTTTTCCGCAAATATGCGTCGATTAAGACAATTGATCCCGTAAATCGCGATAAGCTACGCATTGAGTTTAACTCTAAGAAAGAAGCCAATCATTTGCCTTTCAATAAGGATTTCTCTAAACGATTCTCTATTTATGTCCCGGCTAAAAAGGTTGAGATTGATGGGAAAGTTGTGTTGAATGATCACATCAACACAGCTGATATTCTGAAAGGTGGCCAAGGAGTTTGCAACGGTGTTGACCAACCCGTCAAGGTGTTGGAGGTGGAACGTTTGAAGAAGAAGGTGGTTGATGATAAAGGAAATGCTTCTTTTCAGAAAACGCCATTTGTCCGAGTGACTTTTGAAGGAAATACCCTTCCGGATGTGCTCCTTATTGGGAGACTTCGTTTGCAAGTAAATGCTTTTACCCCGAAAATCATGAGATGCACATGCTGCCTGATGGTTGGCCATACTGAGAAGTATTGTGCCAACAAGAAACGTTGCGAAAAATGTGGCCTCCGTCATAAGAATGAGGAAGAATTTAAGGAGTGTGCAGCTAGCACCTTCTTGTGTCCAAACTGTCGCATTTTTTACAGAGAAAAAACCCATGATTGCCCAAAAGTGAACATGATCAGGCAAAATGAAGTTGATAAGGCTTTGGCTAGCCGTGAGTCTGGAGCACCCGAGGCTTCTGAAAATGAAAATGCTTGGCAAATGAACGAAATGGCAAGCAGGAAAAAATTGCGAGGAAATAGGCCGCAAAACTATAAGAAAGATTTTCCTAGTGTGAATGCTGTGGTTCATAAGAACAGGTACAATGGCCTCTACGTGGTGCATGATGACGATGACGACTCTGATTTGCCTGAAGAGGAAGACGATGAAATGCTGGAAGGTGCAGTTGGTGGTGCTGTGAGTGGGGCAGTTGGTAATGCAGTAGACGGGGCAGTTGGTGGTGCAGTAAGTGGAGCTGTGGGTGATGCAAGTGGTGTCATAGTAGGTGGAACCAGTGGTGCTACGGTAGGTGGTGCCACAGGTCCTACGGCAGGTAGTTCAAGTGGTGTAGCAGTAGGTGGTGCCATAAGGAAGAGGAAACTCAATCAGAACACTGGTACGAATAACGATGATGCAATGTTCCGCTGGGCAGCTGAGTACGATAAGCAGAATCCGAGAAATGCAACCCAAATCAGGCAGCCTGGAAGTGAGAGGCCAGCTGCAAGAATGGAGGCAATGGAAACGGAACAGCAAAGTGAAGTTCCTGAGGAACAGGAGTCAAAGAAAGCATCTTATGTGGGTGGTTTTAAAGAAATGGTGTTTTCCTTTTTCAGTAGTTTTAATTTCGGTTCTGGCTTTATGAGTTTTGTCGAAGAAATTATCCTTCCTTGGATTGAGAGACGAATTAATGAGTTTATGCCTAAGATCTTTACCTTTTTCTGTAATTAATGGATAGATCAAGTCTAAGAAATATAAAAGTTTTTCAGTGGAATATAAATGGTCTTAGAGGAAGATTGCAGGATTTAATTGTTGTTTGTAGGCGTCTTAATATTGATGTTGTGTTGCTCCAAGAAACTAAAATTACACCTCGTTGTAGAATCAGAATACCCGGATATTCTCTCTTTCGCAATGACAGAACTGATCGAGGTGGGGGAGTTCTAATTGCCGTAAAGAACTCTCTAAGAGGCGAACGCATAGCAATAATTGACGATGAATACACGCAAGCAGAAATGGTTGGTGTAAATATTGTTCTAGCGAACAAAAGCGTTGCGTTGTGGTCTGTGTATATACCAAACTCCTCGGCAATTAGATTTTCTGATCTAAATCGGGTGTTTTCAACAAATGTGTTTGGTACAATCGTTGGGGGTGATTTTAATGCACATAATGCGCTGTGGGGTTCCTCCCATCAAGATGGGAGAGGTGGTACCCTTCAGGAATGGTGCGAAAATAACAACCTCGTGGTTCTGAATGATGGCCGTCCAACGAGAATTGCTTGTCCTCCAGTTCCTAGTAGTGCTATTGATATAACATTTGTGTCACAAAATATTGCTTTAGATTCAAGTTGGGATCAGTTTGAGGAAACCTTGGGCAGTGATCACATTCCCTTATTAATCAATTTTGCTTATTTAAATAGAAATGTGCCTACTGAGGTAGTAGATGAGGATTCTATTAGGGATGCGCGAGTTGATTGGAAGAAATACAAAGAGGCAGTAGAGTCATCCTTAGCTACTGTGAGTGATCCATGTCCTATAGCAAGACTTGAAAAATTAAACAAATTAATGTGGGACTCAGCTAAAGAAGCAGAGAACAGAAGACCAGGTAGAGCAAATAGTGGCAATAGTCAGGTGCAATACAGGGATCAAGTGTGGTTTGATGCAGAATGTGTGGCAGCGTGGAACGAGAGACTCGAAAGCTTTACGATGTTTCGTAATTCAGGGACTAGAGATAATTTTCTAGTTTACCGTAGGAGAGATGCCCAAGCTAGAAAGCTTTTCCGTAAAAAGAAAAGTGAGCATTGGCGTGAGAGATGTGAGAATTTTTCAAGTTCCACCTCCCTTTCTGAGTTGTGGAACATGGCGAGATCATTCCGCGGTCAAAGCCGAAGTAGAAATACAAATATGAATGAGTCAATGTTCCAAAACTTTGCTGATAAACTTGCGCCTCCCTTTGTCAGTAGACCCTATCACATTGCCCCGACAGCCCCAGAAGGTCGTGAATCACATTTGCAATACTGGTCTCTTTTTACCATGTCGGAGCTAAAATCAGCTCTCAACTCCACGAAAAATAAGTCCGCTGGCTTGGATAAAATAAAAGTGAGTTTCTTGAAAAATCTGCCGAGGAATGGGCTTGAAGTGCTTATTGGAATTTTTAATGATTTCATGAGCTCTGCCATAATTCCGAATCCATGGCTCTCTGCCAGAGTTATCGCTATACGCAAGCCTAATAAGGATGGGTCTGAAGTTGCACACTATAGACCAATTTGTATATTATCTGCGGTTCGTAAAGTTTTTGAAAAGCTAATTCTGATACGTCTGGATAGTTGGGTAACAGATCTCGATCTAATCCCACAGTCCCAAATGGGCTTTCGTAGAGGTTTTGGTACGCAAAATTGTTTAGCCGAGCTGAGCGCTAAGATACAAATTGCTTGGTCTGCAAAGAAGGTACTAGGGTGTGTGTTCCTTGATGTATCCTCAGCCTATGATGGGGTGCTGGTCGATGTGCTATGCCAGGATCTTGTATCTATTGGTTTGCCTCAGAACATTGGCGTGCTTTTGAGTCGCCTACTTTCTGAGCGGTGCTTGGAATTTTTTGATGGCAATCGTAAGATCTTAAGCAGATCAGGATCCGTCGGTTTACCGCAGGGCTCAGTGTTAGCTCCCCTTTGTTATAATCTTTATGTCAGAGACATTGATAATACCATCTCCCAGGATTGTCTTGTTCTGCAGTATGCAGACGACATTGCAATAGGATTTGCCCACAAGGACCCTCAAGTCATAGCGAACGTTCTTTCAAACTTATGTTTGAAAATTGAATCGTTTCTAATAAAACGAGGTCTGTCCATTTCAGTTCAAAAATCTGTAGCCATGCTTTTTACAAAAAAACATGTCCTGCCCTTTTTTGAGGTAAGATGTGGTAGCAATGTCATTCCTCTTGTTGAGAAATTTAG
This sequence comes from Lutzomyia longipalpis, assembly GCF_024334085.1. Classification (NCBI taxonomy): domain Eukaryota; kingdom Metazoa; phylum Arthropoda; class Insecta; order Diptera; family Psychodidae; genus Lutzomyia; species Lutzomyia longipalpis. The sequence goes on from NC_074709.1 coordinate 27,236,762, forward strand.
ATATCTGGGGGTGGTGTTCGATCGCAAGTGTCTCTGGGGAGCACACATCAGAGCGGTTGCGGAGTCTTGTAGTAAGAGAGTCAATTTTCTGCGGGCTGTTTGTGGTCTTAGGTGGGGTGCACATCCGACCGTCTTAAGGACATTGTACGTAACGACGATAAGATCTGTCATGGAGTATGGATCACTGGTCTTCAGGACAGCTGCTAATTCACATATGATGAAACTTTACAGAATACAGTGGCGATCGTTGAGAATCTGTTTGGGTCTTATGACGTCCACGCATACAGGTAGCCTTGAAGTGATTGCAGGTATTTGCCCGTTGGATCTTAGATTTATAGTTGTTGCAGAAAGGTTTCTAATCAGGTCATCGGACAGAGATGTACAGTTGTGGCAAGACTTGAGGTATATCAAGCAAAACTGCCCAAAAAGCCCATTTACTGAAATAATGAAGTGGCTAGATGAAATTGGTTGGAATGAAATAAATGTAAAAACCTATGACAATCTGCATTTCAGTACTGACCGCCCACAATTTCAATTCTGTACTATAATCTGGGAACAGCTGCGAAGTTTTCCTAAGGACATGTGGCAAATTTATGCAAATGGATTTGTCAGAAATGAGCTTTTGTCGCTCAATAGCGAAATGTCTCATGTCATTTATACAGATGGGTCTAAAACCCAACAAGGCGTTGCTTCAGCGTTGTGGGATGAGACGTTTGACTTTGGTGATGCTAGAACCTTGAGTCGCTGCTCTTCTGTATTCACGGCGGAATTGGTGGCAATTAAAATGGCACTAGAAAGAGTTCTTACTTCGAATGGGAATCTGCAAAGAGCAATTATCCTGAGTGATTCATTGTCGAGTTTACAGAAAATTGATAGCCGCTGGTCTCTGAAGTCTCAAGCAGATATTTCAAGTGACATACTGAGGATGATTGGAGAAATTAACAACTCGGGCAAGGAGGTAATTTTCATGTGGATTCCCTCCCATGTGGGTGTAACTGGCAATGAGAAAGTAGACTTGCTGGCAAAAGCGGCTACTGCTAATGATGAAGGTGATCCAGTGTGCCTTAGAAAGGAAGATTTCTTTAAATCCATCAATGATGATTGTCTATTGCAGTGGAAAGTATATTGGCAAAATGAAGACAGAGGCCGCCTATGTTTTTCGATTCTTCCTTCTTGTGGACTCACTCCGTGGTTTCACAGGTTGACAGGCATTAGGAGAGAGGGTTTATGCCTCGTCAATAGAATCATTGCAAACCATTACAGGTTAAATGCCCATTTATTCCGTATCAATATTGTTGAGAGCCTTAATTGTAACATGTGCAATACGCCTGAAGATGTAGATCATGTTCTTTTTTATTGTGAAAGGTATGTAGGAGGTAGAGCCGAACTTATGGAATCCTGTCGTACAATGTGTCCTGGTCTGTATAGTAGGGATATTTTAGCCTGCTGTTTGGAGATGAAAAAACCAGACTCCATTTTTGCAATTGTAGCCTTTCTAAAAAGGCATGGTATTTCCTTATAAGTTCAAGAAATTAATGGCCGCCCAAAGTGTAGTCTCTATGTTTTTCTAATTGTATTAATTTTGTACTTGGTTATGTCGGTCAAAAATGAACTCTAATGTTCGCTAGACCTACCATGGTTTTTGGGGGGGTTAAAAAAAAAAAAAAAAAATAAAGCAGAATATTTAAAATTGATCCCTTGCAATATCTACTATTAGTCCCTTATTTATCCTTAATTTCCCTCAAACTAATACTATTTTTTAAATACAAATTATAGAAAGAAATATAATTTATTAATTAATTTTCCCGATTTTCCCAAAATTAATTATTAAACGTTGTTGTTAAAATTTCATCGTGAACATTCAACAACATTACACAACAAGACCAAAATGATGCAAAATTTCCTGCTTTAATATGCTTTATTGTGCTGATGATAGCCTTTCAAATGTCTGCCAAGTAATTAATTCAAAGATTAAAAGAGCCGCGAAAGAGATATTTGTTTATAATTGAACGTGATGAGGGAAGGAAATTGAGCTTTAGCCAATTTTGTTACCCTCAAAGTTACTTTTTTTCTCCGTCGAGGATCTCCCTCAAGTTGCCACTAATTGTACCCACTTCTTTAACTTTTAATTACATAACCACTAAGGAGCACTCATAGAATAAAAAAAATCGCCAGAAAATCCAATAATTCGCGAGTGAAAGTAACACACACACAGCACAGGAGAAACAAAAAAAAATTATCTTTTGGGTCCACGCATGAGAAAACTTGCCATCGAGCAATTTATTGAGTGCGAAATTCTCTTTTTCTTTGCTCTGTTTTTGTGTGGCTATTTTTGACACCACCACAGAACGCATCCGAATGATCGCAAAACGCTGAGCAAGAGTACTTCTCTGCCCAACTTCCTGACACTCACTACTCTGGTGTGAAAACACGGAGGATCGTGGATAAGGCGCCTCTTCGTACGCCGGACTTACTTGCGTGGAAAATTCGCAAGATCGCCTCGCGTTCGGCTACATACAGATGAAATTTTTGGGTGGAAATATCTGGTTTTTCTCATCCAGACTCGTGGCAACGCGCAGGAGGAAGAATGCGAGAGGAGGCCCGAAGAAAATGTTGCTCTGCGTAAGTATTGCGAACTTGCGCGCAAACACCGAAGAGAGCTTCTTTTGAGCTTCCGCGCAGGTGAAAATAAACATAATCGCGACTCCACGATACTTCCTCAAACATCGCAACACTGACGCCCGGCATCTCCAACACCCACACAGAGATTTTTCTCCTCTCTGGGCGTAATGTTGGAGAAATTGTGCCAAAAAAAATTGCTTCGAGTTAATTAATTTGTGCAATTTTGGGGGCAAATCCAAAAGCTTGTACCTGACCGGAAGTTAAATGGGGCAGCTCACTGTGGTGGTAATTAATTACCAACTAATTGTGTACACTGTGAGCAACTAAACGTACTAAATTGTATGGAATTAAATACGATGAATTTATATGGAATGTTCGATTTTTCATGGGTGGAAATTCCTGGGAAAAAGCTTTTTTTTTCGAATGAGAAGAATTTATGAAAAACATTTAAAGAATTTCCAGAGAATTTATCTATTATTTTGCAGGTAAGAAATTATTTTATTTTGAGAGATTAATGAGGATATTTCGGTTGTGAAATTTTTAAGATTCATTCTGCCTTTTAAATACTTTCTTGCATTAAGAAACTTTAAATGTATTTGTCACAAAACCCCTAAAGATGCTAAAATCCTTTTAATCTCGCTGCTTTTGCATCACAAAAAAAGAAAGAAACTAATGGAATATAAGAAGCAAGAATGGTGAGATAGAGAGCACACAATTTACATTTCTTTTGTTAAGTTAATTCCTGAAATCCCACCAAATGCAAAATAATCCGAATGCGATCGCATAGCTCCCATATATAGCTTCGAATGCAAATGCTAAAAATTGCAGCATGAGTTGGAGAAAATAAGGAGCTTAAAGGAAGGAGTAAAAGAAGCTTTTTTTTTCAAGGAGGAGAAGGTATTAGGAGGGATTTTCCTTCAGTATGACACCTCAAATGCACCACACTATTACACCCACACACATATAGATGTGAAATGTTTTATTCTCAAGATATTCCATCATGGATTCAACGGCAATGCGGAGAAGGAAATTTCTCACCCAAAAAAGCATATTGACGTATTTTTATGGCGCACTTTCCCTCCCCCGCGCGACGGGATAGAAATTTCAGCTCTGAAGAGTCAATTCCCAGCATGATTAATAAAGTCTCGGCATTAAGGGGGAGGGAACTTGCCACGAAGGGTGGGTAGAGTTGGTGTAAGAAGCAATGTTGGAGAAAACCAATTTACAGCATGCCAACCACCAGTGCTGCCGAGGGGGGAAGAGGACAAGGTTCAGTGGCCGTCAAAACTCCCTGAGAAGAAAAAAAATCTCCCCTTCGCGTGGTCCATAAAAAGATGCCGCCCGGGGGATGTTGATTGAATCCATAAATTTTGTCACCTCGACTTACCATTTCATATTTTTATTGTTGTTCCACCCAAAAACAGGGAACCACCGCGCACATAAAAGCTCCGCAACAAACAAGGAGGAAGTATGTGGTGGGAGCTTTTAAATGAGCATTGTCATGTAAATGAAATTTTTCTTATCTCCCAAACACGCTCGTGCAAGACTTTTCTTTTTCTTTTTAGAGAAAAGAGAAAATTTTCTTCGGTGGAAGTGCACGAATAACAATTCGACATACAAATTATCTCGCCCCCCCCCAACCCCTAAAGACACAAGAAAATAGGAAGGAAAAAAAAGAATGTGAAAAAATGTGCGGGAGGGGAGACATTATCGTACAAGATACTCCACACCGTCTTTCCGTCCACCCTCGCCCTTTGTGTGTCTCAGCGACGCCGTCCAAATGGAGTTCGTGGCACACGCGGAGAACAAATGTCAACAGTGTGGGCTGTGAGGATGTTTCTCCTCGTGATTTTGGGGGGTCTCTTTTCATGAGCACTTTACGCCCATGGTTTCCACTAACTACCCATTAATGGGGAGGAAAAACTTCCATGAGGACCAGAAGTTTCTTCAACACGAATGGTGGATGGGGGGTGAAAGGACAAACCCATATAGCCCAAATGAATTTTTCGTAAATTTCTTCCTCTTTATGGGGTGGCACGATTGACCTTAGACATTTGCAAGAGAAAAGAAAGGACATGAAGGGCTTTGAAGGACGACATGGAGAAAAATTGCAAAGTTTTTTTTGTTGAGTTTTTCTTTTGGGATTTACGAGTGAAGGGCTTTATTCATTTTGAGGCTAATTTTTAAGAAATAAGTACCTACATTAAATAAAGAAAAAAATACAGAGAATCATTAAATGTTTATGAATTGCTAAAGGGTTTTCCTTTTTCACTGAATCTACTAGGACAAGCAGAGAGAAATAGGTAAAACTTTGCAGGAATATCGTCAAAGGCTCAAAATGAATAAATTCCTTTCTGCTATTGTAATTGCCCTCTTGTTTCAAATTGCATTTTTGAACGCTAATTAAATATTATTCAATGTTTTTTCCCACAAAACAATCCTAAATAAATCACGTTTTTTGCTATGAAACGTTTCATTTCAATCACTTTTATTGATTTTAATTCAATATTATTATTTTTCTTTCAATCATTTTGGTGTTTTCGCCCCAAATAAATTGACAATAAAAATGCCAAATAAATAAGCAATTTTCACAACAGAATTTTTCAAATTATTTTTCCGACAATTCTGGCATTTTCATTGGTACACAGAGAGTTTGAAAAGAGCTCATAAATTTTACAAAAATGAAAACTTGTCACATCAAATAGTTAATTTGCATTTCAATTACTCCCCTCAGTGCCAAATTTATCGATGCGTTTTATTTTTAACCACTAGTTGATGAAAAATTTATTTTTTTAATTTCCTTTTCGGAACTGTAATTTATATTTACCTACATTGCGAACATTTTTAAATGTTAATGAGGGGATTCATCCCTTTTTTTTAACAATTCCCTGGACAAATAGGGGATATTTGTTTTCATCTCTTTTGCAAAGGGAATGGGGGAAAATCAATGAAAAATCGCCATGAATTTTAAATGAACTAACACGTGGATTTAGCATTAATGGGCTTTGGTGGCAAATTGAAAATTTAACTGAAATTGATTTGTGAGCTATTTTTGAGCTTTTTGCATTTCATGTTAGTTGCAGCAGCTCAATTAAAATTTAGTCGTGCTCTGTGTGATTTTACGTGACTTTTGGAAACAAATAGAATTTTGCCTCCGTTAAAAAAAATCCTTCTTTTCTATTTTTGTCGTTGCTGGGGAAAATTATTTGTTAAACTGAATGTCAAGGTAGTTTGGGGAATGTTTAGGAGCTCTCTCTGCTTTGGGAAAATCAACAAAATGTTTTTTTTTCTTTTTTTTCATTTCTTGTGATGTTCACGACGGTGTGGCGGGAAAAGTGCGTCACTGTTGCCATCGGTCTGTTAAAAAAGCAACACTAAAATTTGTTTGGGGGAATGAGGCGGAAAAACAGGTGGTGAGAGTCATATAATATTTTCATAGCCTTTAATTTTCAAAGTTTGTTGTATTTTAGCAACTGCTCGAAATTGATTTTTGCGCCAAATTTTACGCACTTTTTTACGATCACCCACAGTGAGAATGACGTGCCCAGAAATCACTTTGCATTTTGTACATTTGCCATACATAACTTCCGCATTGGAAAAATCTCCTTCAAGGCCGTATTCGATGTTGCGAAAAGTCAATTGTTGAGTTAAGAGATTTGAGGATTTTAAGAGGACGAAAAAAGCTTTAAATAAAATATTAATGGGGGTGGGATGAATAGATAGGCAAAAGCTCCATAGGAAGCTCAATATATTTTTAGCTATATATCCTATATTTTCTGTATGATTTTAGAGAAGACAAGGGCGGGGTAATCGTGAAAAGTTGTTAAATTTTGAATCAAATTCTACATTAAAAAGTTCCATAGAAATTTATCAGTTTAATTAAATTTTAATTTACTCTTTCAACATTAGAAAAATTAGAGAATTTCACAAACAAACTTCCAACAGAAATTTAGGATAAAATTTGCAACATTTGAATTTTTTTGACCAAGTCTCCCCGCCCTCTCTCCCCTCCCCCGAATTTTCATTGCCATTTCGGCATTTCAATGCAATCTGTTGGAATTAACACAAAACTCATACTCAAAACACTTTGTAAGATTTATGTGCCGAGGAAAACCTCATGAGATGATGCGGAACGTGCAGATATTTCAATATTAGCATATTCATCGTAAATGGCAATTATGTAAATGACCCTGGAAATAGAGGATATAATTCAATTTCCTCAAGACTTTTCTCACTCTCTCTCACACTTCTAAAAGGAGCGCCCCTTTGGCTCGCACTGACGACGCCAGAAAGCTCCACGCAGTGAAAAGCTCACAAGTCCGTAGTAATTGAGAATTTATGGCCTCTTGTGATTCCAAAAACTCTCTCTCCTCCATGCAGGGCAATAATAATGAGAAAATCCATCGTCTCTCAGCTATATAGTCTCATTGTCTCCACCATGAACAAATTGTCTTGGACGCAATTTGGGGATGCACTCGGTGTGGTTCTTTTCACGAAAGCAATGCGCTGTAGCTCGTTTTGTTGGGAATCTGTTAATTGCCCCGTGTAGAGTGCAGGGCACGTCACACTAAAAGCCCCCTATACAATTTGCTGTGTAGGAGTTTTCCACTAAATTTGTGTGTCGCACGCGGGGTGATGAAAAGCCGTGTAAAAGGGTTAATGAAGCTTTTTGAGGGGTTGTGAAACAAAATGTGTGGGGATGGAGCTTTTTGGAAATTAATCACCTGAATTTTGAACTAACTACAGCATAATTGTGATGGAAATTCATCGTTAAACACCGTGACGGTGCTAAATGCTTCCTGATGAGAATGTAAAGGGTTTTATATACACCTACATTAAAATTAATTTTGCGATAGATCCATATTTGTGTAGTGTTTAATACAAAATTATTTTTGAAACTTTTTTTTGTAGATAATTTAACTTTTGAGAAATCTTTTTAAATTTTTATTATTTCTTTTGCCAAGGAAATCTTGAATTCTTCAATATGACAAATTAAAATAATTCTTTGAGGCCTAAGATAATTTTTCAAATCTTTCTCTACTTCAGTAGACCTGAAGAAGGAGATAATCACTTCCAAAATATTGATAGAATACAAAGTAAATTACTTTTCTCACTTATCTCACCTTTTAACCAATCAGTAAACCTCCGCAAATCCTTACAAATTTTTCCACAAAACACTCTGAAACAACTTTTATCAGGTCAATTGATCCCTTCTTTTATCCTTTTTATTCCTTTCAGTAGCGCAAACAAGAAAGAACTTCCAACTTGCCAAGGATATTTGAAGAAAATCCCAACCTCAATCCCTTTTTGGATTCTTTAAGGACACACTTTGGAAGGAAACTCCTTTGGGTTAAAAAGAAGAAATGGAACAAATTACATTGACCCTCCTTCCTTTAATTCCTAATGGCTTTGCTTTTGCGAAGAAAACTTTGACTGTCCTTCCTTTTGCGCCCCATCACCAGAGTGGCAATTAAGTGTAACTCTTTGTGCTTTCGGGCTATTTACCCCCCAAAAAAGCTTTCACTGTATGTGTGTTTGTATATCTCTTTCAAATGGACTTCCCCTTGATATACTGATAAATCCGCGAGTGGAGCTTTTAATCTCCATGGGGCTTCCCGTTTGTGGAGCTTTGTGTAAGCGAGTGCTGGTTGTTTAATGATGTAGCGTGTTTGTATTTCATCAGGATTCTTTTCCACTTCCATCTATTCGTTTTTCAACGCAGGGGAAAAACCTCAGAAATTTCCACGAATAAAAAATCCTCGTGGGAAAAAGAAAATGTAGTGTATGGAAATAATTTCATTCTCAAAATGCATTTTTGTCAATTTGGGAGGTTGCACAATTTGCCACGATGGGGTGAATTCCATCCCTTTTTGGTGCACAAAAGGTGAAAACTTTCGTCATTTGTACACGAGTGGGACATTTTTGTCGCTCAGGGCATTTCTATTTGATGAACGAAACTTTCAATGCAGAAAGCTCCCCCACAGCCGTGGAAATTCAGCCACAACAGAGAGACCGATTTTCTCTTCATGGCGAAAACACACAAAAGGAGTATCTCCCGTGCGCTCCAGGGGGGGCTCTGCACTACAGGCTATAAAGTGTCTAGCTCTGTGTCGTGTTTCTCGCGTAATACATTTTGAAGGGGGGCCCTCAGATGAACGGTGAATGGAGGAAAATCAGTCATTATTGCATGCACACAGGCAGGAAGAAATGATGCTGCTGTGAGAGCTTCCGTGCTTCAAAGCTCACGAACAACGATTGCATTTTTATTTTACCAAACTCGTTGATATATTGAGCAGAGGAGTGCTGATGGATATTTGTTGCTTAGTTTGGTTTTTTTTAATTCTAAAGAACTAAGATTTATAGAAAATCTGTAATCGAGTTGCTGAAAGCTCTCAAAGCTCTCAAAGCTCTACCATTTTTGCTATGTATTGTGGTTCCTCTTGCGGTTGTTTTTTAAATCTTTTTGTTCGGGTATTGGTTAATTTTCAGCTTAATCGGTCATATTGACTAAACCGTTTGATCGATTTTCAAGTAAAAGCTATATCGTTTCAAAACTTTCGCTAAGCTTTTTGTTACACACTAAAGTTGCTTATTTTCCCTCCAAACGAGCATTTCCACATGTTCACTTGCATTTCATGCGTCCATTAAGTCCACTTTTGCAGAATTCTAATGCATTTCGACCGCTTTTCCATTGAAAATGCTTTTCCCATTGAAAAGCTTTTGGGGACATTTTTCCATTCATCTTTTTTAACAATAAATATTCTTGTATGCATTCTGGCCAATCGCCTTTTCAATTCTAAACCAAATTCAATTGATTTTTGAAGCCTCTTTCGACATGAATGAGTTGAATTTAAATGAAATGGAGCACCAATTATTTGAAGATTTAACATTATTAGGTGAAGCTTTAGAATTTTGATTAGTAAAACGATATTTTTGAATAGATTTCAAAACATTTTCAACAGAAATGATTAAAAAATGAGAAAATATTAAATTTTGCGAATTTGTTGTTCAAGCATTGTGCGCATAGCATCCCTTCAAGCAACTTTTTAAATAAATTAAAAGAAAAATCCTCCCTTAGTGGATACCCTCAATAATTTTAGAGCTTTCGGGGTAAAAATTCAATCTCTCAGAGTCATCTTGAAAATGTCCCTCCACACCCTCATCTTATTTTGCAAAATCCCTCCTCAGAAGAGATGTCTCTGCCCCTAAATTAAGCTTTCACCCATAAAAGCTGGAAGTTTATTAATCCCACACCCCGCATTCAATGCAATTGAGATGCTCTCGCTGAGGGTCTCACGAATTACATGAACAAATGTCGCGTGCGCTGGTTTGTTTTTTTTATATATATATACGCTAAAGCACTAAAACACTAATTCTTCAGGTGCTTCCACCCAACATAACACACACGGAGAAAAGAACAAATTTCAGCACTCCTGCGGATGTTGTTCCGTAGCGTATCGGTCGTTAAACTTGACTGGAGAAATGTCGCGTGAGATTGTGAATTTCGTCACAAAGATAAAATCCCACCATAAAACTTATCTAATGCATTGAACAAGCTATTGAGGGGGTGATACACTGAATGAGGGTTACTCGTGCGCGTTCTATATATTTTGGGTGGAGGTGAAATTGTCTTTTAGATAAGTTAGAGAGAAAATATAGGAATTATTCTACGAAGGGAGATATTCTTGTTAGATTTATCTATGCAATTAAATTTAGTTCAACGTTTAGTGTTTGAGATAGCGCCAGAGCTAAAATTTATCTCGTTTCAAGTGTTTACCAAAAACTGCGAGAATTTAAGAGAAATGACAAATTACTTTATTTTGCCCTGGATTTAAATCATCTGGAGAAGAAAATGTCTAAGGAGATATTCGTGCTAGAAATTAACTAGAAAATATTTAGAGTTTAAACTGAAATTCACATTATATTGAAGTTTTTATTAAAAACTGCTAGAAAGTTACTACAGAGACTTGCCATATTAAAGTTTTCGCAGAGAAGATCAAATAAAAAGCCAAAGCTTCTTGAAGTTTAAATGTAAAACTACCAGAATTTAAGCAGAGAATCAATTCGCATTAAAGTTTCCATTGAAAACTGCTAGAAACTTTATGAAAACTCTTGAAAATGAACTTAAATGTTTCAAATATATTAGTTGTCACATTTTGAAATCCATTAATATCAAATAAATCATCATGAATCACATTATGATGAGGAATAAGATGGATATAAAATTAATATTCTGCATTGATATGTGATTACGATGTGATGTGATTGTGGTTATTGTGGTGTAATAATGAGGAGTGAATATTGAATATTCTGACTAATTTTCTAACACAATGATTAACCCCAAATTGTAGCAAATTAAATCAAAATTAAACTGATTTGTTGAATTGAGTTTATAAATAAAAATTATTTGAGTCAAAAATATAAAATTTCCTCGCAAGAGTGCCTCAATAAATCACTTTAGCAACGTAAGAGTGAATGAAATATATTTTTTAAAAGTTGCACAAGAAACCAAGACAACTTAAAGGACCAAAAGCAACTGAAAGGACTTTCCGCAGGTACTTTTTTATTCATGAGAACGTCGTCCTTTTTGAGGCAGATGATTCAAGTTATCTCCCATGGTTTCCTGGCTGTAACGAGCAACCTTTTGTGTATTCTTCAGGGCACATTGGCAGCGTTGCCAGGAAACTCTCATGGATAAAAAATGATTTGTCCCCACACTCCTAAATACAAATTTATTCATTTCCCTACAAATCAATGAAATGTTGCTCATCATGTGCTGGGGAATAATTTAGCAGTTTGCATACTAGCTAAGTTATCTCATTGCAGGTAAATCCTATTCTACAAATTCACCTGGGAATAAATTCATCTCTGTGACATCTTTTTTCCATGTCTGCAGACATTTTGCAACGAAAAAAAAAGCTCAGAGCATCATCCCCTAGGGAACATTGAGAGGTGGTTGTGTAGCACAGAACCCCAAAAAAAAATAGCAAAACAAGAGAGAGAGAAAAAAACATTTTCAGTTTCCGGATAGGATTTTCTCCTCAGCACGGTATGGGTGGATGTGGTGTAATGTGAAAATGATGATGAGTGTAACGAACAGAGGGAAAAACTGCTATATATGTTCTAGAGAACTTTAGCTGAAAATGTACCCCCGCAAAAGCTTGCCCTTGAGGGCTTTTTTGTCGCTGGCGCGATGTAGAAATTACAAAATAAAGTAAAATTACGTTTATGACTTGCTAAATGTTTGACTGTGGAATTGTAAGCATCGTTTGGCTCTATGATGGCCATAAACAACCAACTCAAAAAGGAAAAAGTAAATTCTTACCTTCTTGTGACTCTTGAAGACTGAGCATTTGAATGTGTCCGTACTCCCATCTCTGGCAATATAGCTAAATATCTTGAGATCACTGCTATCGTGTGAGACGTAGAAAATCCTATAAATTGGATGATTCATGAGTTCCAGCCCATTTCCATCGCCATTCCACTGTTTTTTCTGCAAAGTTGTATACATAAAATGTTAGAAGAGATAGAGACGGGTGGATGCATGAGAAAATTGTATATAATTCCCCAGCCTGCCTTCTTAAACATACATACATATCCAAAGTGAGAGCGCGCAAATATTATTTCTTCGTAAAAAGCTCTCAGGCGCTTTTTTAGGGGAGAGAGACTGTGGAGTACAAGAAGCCCCAACAAACACATCTGGGAATTAGTTGAGTATTTGCCACTTCATTTTCTTTTAACGACGACACAGTGCTGTGAGAATGCAGCTGAAGGATAATGAGGGAGCTGGCTCAAAAGGGATCTCTCTTACTGCGCGTATATTTTCCCCAAAATTAAATAAACTCTGCCTCTGGGACAATGGTTAAATATTTGTACTAATTTGCGCACAAGGCGCACAACCAACATTTTCCTTCTCTGCAAATTGCATTAAGCTCATAAAGCTACCCCCTATAGTCTGTACGAAGAAGATTTATTTATGGATGGACCAGACTATCTGTCTCGTTGAATGACGCGTTGATCCTGTTTGTTGTAGTCTGTTTATTTTCTCATTTAGTGAAAATCCTTTCGTTGAAAGAAGAAATATTTTTTGGGGTCATTTTTTAAACGTTTCGGAAGCTTTTTTTTTTGCTCTTCATCAGGTATTGAATTTTATGAAAATGTAATCTTGAGTTCTGTCTGAATTGTTATTGATACGAATTGTCTTTCTCCTCTTTCAATCTTTCCTGTAAACGCAAAACTATTTTTTCTGCAACTTTTGTGACAATTCGAGAGTTTCTTAAACCCTTCATCAGATTGTTAAAAATGTTTCAAATAAAATTAATCTTTTTTTACCTTTTAACTAATGAAAACAGAATTTCAAAACTCAAACGAAATATTTCTCTAAAAAATCTAGATTAAATAATAGAAAGCTTTTTCGGAGCTTTCAGGCAAAACAACTCTCCCCTTTAAAAAACACCCAATAAGAATTTTTAAGAGACAGTCTCAAGAGTTTATTCAACAATTCCTTCCAACAGCTCATCAAGATTCATTGACCCTTTAGCCCCCTTTAACTCACTCATTCTGTGCCATCTGTGAGCTTTTTTTTCTCGTAATCATTCCCTTAATCCACCCTTCAGCTACATTTATCTCAACTCAGCTCCATAGCAGAGGAATTTCCTTTTATTGCGCGCCCTCCTTCCCAAGTCAAATTGGGGGTGAAATGAAGTTGTTTCAATTAAAATCTACCCCAATAAATCACACGGTTAAACCCCCAAAATGATGGATTTCCTCACCTTTCTCTTCTTCTTCTTGAGGCACACACGTACACCGTCCACGGAGACCTCAATGGACACCTTTCGCTTCTTCATGTTTTGTACTTTGCACTCGTACTGCAATGAAAGAAAAAAAATGAAACATGTTAAATGTCAAAGCTTTTCTCACAAGGATATAAATTTCGACGACATTCAGAGGAGAATTGAGTGTGTAGGAAGCTCAATGTTTGGGATGGTTTTGTGTTTTTGGGGTGGCATTTTGGGGTCGTTGTGGTAACAATCCAGGAACCAGCATGTCAATAGACGAGGTTAGTATCGATACTCATTAATCACCTTGCCAGGGATGAGACGAATGTCTCTCACACAACCCTGATCCGACGATTGATTTATGCCAAAGCCCCAAAAGGATATCCCACCACCCCATTCCATCACACACACCCCCGAGGCAAATTGAACGTTATCACTTCCACAAGCTCCTTGACAAGCTCCCTTTTGTCCTCACTGTCACACCAGAGATTTTCTCCCGAGGCAGGATATGGGGGTGCGAGGATGAGAAATATGTGTGACAATCAAATGTATTTTTGGAGGGATAACAAAAGGATAAAGGAATGAGGAAAGGAAGTGATAAGACGCATGGAAAATGTTTTTGGATGTTTAACAATGTTTTTTGTCAAGGGTGGTTTTACTTTTATATCTAACACGTAATGGATGATTGGAAACGCATTGCTTGAAAGCTGTTATCTTTGTCAAAGGGATTCCATTCGATTTAGCAACTTTTCGATGCTTTTTCCATGAAAATCACTTAAAGAGACCTCCTTAAAGCTCTTCCTTTTTGGCAATAAAAAAAAAGAATAATTCAATTAATTAGCGTCTGGTGTGGATCTGGCAAAAATCAACTCATGAAGCCAAGTTAATGCAGGAAAATTCCTTCTTTTCCACGACTTTTTCCGGCATTTACCTCGCCCACCACGTATTAGAGTACATATTGAAAAGAAACCTCAATTGAGGCCTCAATTTGCAATTCGATGGTTTCTCCCGGTGAATTCAATCGTCCCTTTTATTTATCCCCTCTTTTGCGTGAAATTCCGTACGCTGCTGGTGGAAAATTGAGCCATTTTTGTGGGCTGTTCTGCGTGCGAACTCCCCAAATTCCTGGGCCAGAAAGCTCGCGATGAGAAAAAAAGCTCACTCTCTATGTGGATTTTGCCCCCTATAAAAATGTAAGGCAATTTTTTCTCTCCGAATGAATTTTGTGGGGATATAAGAGAGAAAAATTCCACATATTTATCTGGAAGCGCGGGGGTGCGCCTTTTTTTTTGATTACATTTGAATAGGGAATTTTCTTGAAGAGGCAAACTGATACAATTTTTCTCTTTTGCCCGCCTTAAAATGGAAAAATCAATTTTGGCTGTTTATGCAAATTCACTTTTCTCTGGGAAAATTCCCTTAAAGAAGAGCGAGAGGCATTTGTTATCGCGTACGTGGAGCATTTTGCCAATTCTTGGTGCGGCTTTTTTTCGTACCTCATTGCGTATTTCCTGCCAAAGCGGAAATGAATAATCACAGGTTTGGTGTAATCTCCCGTCGAAAAGTCATCCCTCCACCCACATGAAGACGGGATAAGACTCATGATGGAAAGTTTTTGTGGCTTTTGGCATCTTCCGTCGTTGAGCGTCCGTGTCGGAAATATCAAAGGGGGGCAAAGCAACAAAAACACCCTCCGCGCCGTTGAAATTATCATCCGGCTGCCATAAGTCTCAACTGATGGCAGCGGGAGAGGGTTGATGGGTGGGAAAAGTTGTCGTGTAGCATCGTTAGAAATTAATGGAAAGCCCAGGGTGGATGGGAGTCAATTAGAGGATCTCCGCGAGTACAAAAAAAATTTCACCACCACCATCAGCCAAAAAGCTTCCGCGTTTTGCATGTTCAATTAATGAGAACTCTTTTTTTTTTTGCTTCTGCTGCCAGCATTATGCCGCCGCGCGCCTCCACCCACATAATCACATAAATATTTGATTACAAATTTTCGTGGGAAAACATCTCATCGCGAATGCTTCTCAATTGAGCATGGGATAATTGATTTTTAAATGACTTCAATTGATTCTCATTAATTATTCATTTTTTGCGCAAAGCTGCCACGAGCAAAAAAGTTCTTCAACTTCCTAACGGAAGCGAAGACATAATTTGGCTCAACAGTCAGATTTTTAATTGAGAGGGTGGATGTTGGAGATTTCCCTATTGAGTATCATTAAATTTTTTTTCAAGAGCAACATAAAGAGATTTACAAAAAAATATTTAATTAAATTTGATTATAAAAGAAAATTCCATATAAATTTAAAAATTTGCTCCGCAGAAAAATCTTTTATTTAACATAAAATAATCTCTCTCTCGAGCGTTCTCTGTGGAAATTATTCATGATGTAAAGCAGCTGCAGTTGGTAAAATATTGAATTAGCCCATCAATTATCGCTGATAATGATGACAAATATGTCCCAAAACCATTTTGGCGTTGCCCCCCGCCACCATCATACATAAATTGGCTTCGGAGCTTTTTGAGCGGCGAAAAATGAGTGAGAAATTTTGCCAGCTGGCCAAATGGCCAATTAATAAATGGCCTCAAATGGCTCTTAGTTATTGATCCTATCGCGCCAATTTTAAACGACAAATTTATTAACAAAATTACTATGAATGCGTTGGATTTTACCAAATGAATTGTGGGCAAGGGAAATTCGGTATACGCTCTACTCCCGTGTGTAAAAACTAATGAATCAAATTGGAAATGATTTCATTTTACTAATTCCAATGTTTATTAGATAATTTGGGTGTACCTACGCTGCTATTTCGTGTAATACAAATAAATCTCTTGGGCTTTTTTCTAGGGGAGAATGAGCTAAAAATGGACCCTTTTGGGAATTGAAGAATTGAATCGGAATGAAAAGGTTTTATTTTTAAATTAATTTCTTAAACAAAAAGCTTTTTCATTGAAGAAAATCAATTGAAGGATTAAGCTTTTATTGTACAGATAATAAAGAAAAGAAATGGATTCTTCCATCATTGAGCACAACACTCAATTTTACTTCGTTTTTTTGTAGAAGAGGAAAATCATCATTTTATTGTAATTTATTATATACTACCTACCTATCTAACAAAAAAAAAAAGAAAAAGAAAAAGGAAAAAAAAATGGTGAAAAACATCATATATATTGAGAAAATGAGTGTCACTCACCCGAATTCTTCGCATTGCCTGCACGATTTCGGTTTTACTGCTTGGTCTTGGCACTTCTTGCCATCCGATGAACTGCAAGAAAAAAAGAAAAGTATACGAGTGTTAGAGAAAAAGTTATTGATGGATTTGGCGGCACAAACATATCAAAAGTTATATACATCATACATAGTGAAGGTGCGAAGAGAAAAATCATAAAAATGGGATTCGCAAGCAGAAAATTGAAAATTATACGTTATATTTCTGCCCATGTTGCGACTTGTCGCCCATCTCCCATGGAGAACTTTTCTTTCATTCTTTCTCTCTCTGTTTTTTTTTATTCTCGCATTTTCCAACTGTCTCCGACACTTTTTCATGACACTCCGTAAGACGATGGCAAAGTTGGAAAATGTCTCAATTGTCTGATTTTCAGACATATTCTCCTCCACCCACACTGCTCTGTCACCCACCTTCGCAAACTCTTCTGCACCCAAAATTCTGATATAGCAGCAATTATTTTGTGCTGGTTGCATTGCAGACGGAACATCCAACAAAAAAAAAAGAACTCAAAGCGCAATTTCAGGAGAGAAGCTCCTCTCTCTCTCTTTTCAAATAAACTTTCTCCAAAAGTGTTCAATTAATCATCATGTGCGAGCTTTTGCAAACAAGGATGGTGAAAAGTTCCAAGATGAAATTTATTGCTACAAATTTGCTATATTACCTCCCCCCAAAATGAGGGAAGTATTTGAAGCCAAAATTTCTATTTGTTCTTCCTCCGTGCATTGGCATGAATTTATGCAAATTTTTCACACTTGAAAATGAAACTCATCCAATTCATTTTCTCTACTCGCTTCGAGTAAATTTAATAATTTCCCTGAAATGATCTTTTCTTCTCCTCTTGTACTGAGACCTCTGGGGAAATTTCTTCTTGGGAAAGGAGGTTTTTGTGAGATAAATAGTATTGCATTGTTGGAAAATAAATTGTAAACTATATACAATGAGAGATGGTGAGAAAATTGAGAGAATGTGAAAAGAGAAATATTTTTTTCTTAGCATTTTGACTCTAAAAGCTTAAACTAATGGTTAGAAGAGTGGAGAACAAGTGAATTTTCAGCTAGAGGATAAATATTTTGTAAAGTCTTGCTTAGGTTTTGACAAAATTTTGCTAGAATATTTTTTAAAAACAATATTTTCTCATGAAATTGAACCATAAGTTATCTTAAAATCTATCTAAAGTATTTGTTTTATAAATACAAAACTATTTAAAAACTTTTCTTTTCTTACATTTGTCTACTTTAAGCTTCCCCAAATGACATTTAATGCATTTCAGAAAATTTAACATCTTTAAACGAAAAATCTAATTTAAACTACATAATATACAGCATGTTTCTTACACACAAGAAAAACTACCGCCTTTTTGATGCTGAAAGCATATCCACCACCCTAACGAGTAGCATATAAAGTTCAGGAGGTTAGAGAGCATAAAAACAAGCCGTATATTTTGTGTGCTGTGAAGAAAGCTTCCTAATCATTTTGCTATATGGTGCTGCTTGAATGACGAGAATTTTAAGCGCTTGTCTAGCCCCAACGTTAGATGAATCCTCTTTTCCGCCAGACAATTTTCTTCAGCGAAAATTGCTTCTTTCACGAGGAATCCACTTTCCCCACCAAAACCCATTACCCTCGGATCTACCGTATGTGTGTGTGTCCAAAGAGGCAGAAAGCTCACTTGAGACGCTTTCCTTTGGAGGTGGGTGGTAGGAGGTGAAGTTTCGAGGGGGTGGTTATATCAAAAAGGTCTCGCCCAGTGAGACGTGACGATGTCTTTGATGTTACGGAGTGATGGTATTTGCAGAGAGAGAGAGAGAGAGAGAGAAAAAAAATTCTGATTACTTCATTTCACATGATATTAATGGGACTTTCATCTTGGCACTAAGGGTGGTTTGTGATTAAAATCACCCCCACAATTGCCCCCAAATCGCCCTTTAAGGCGCACCCTCCTTCCAAGGAGAATATCTCGAATTTTAAACCACCCCCTGACCACTTACTTCCGCACGTCAGACGAAGGATTTTAAGCAATTGAAAATCATCCCCATTGTGGTAGAATTTGCATAGCAAAGGGACTGTGTTAAGGGGGTGAGTGGGTGCACGAGGTGAATCATTAAGAAGGCAGCAGACACTCTCTGTGTGAGAAGTTTGATGGAATTTAATTGACTTCCTCCTGTGGTCAGAATTCCTTCGATGACTTCATGGAAATTTCCCAATCATCGTATTAAAGTTCTCCCATCTCAGGCAAAACCATCAAGGCAGACTCTCTCTTGCCCCGAGGTTCCCCTTTAAGATTGTGGCGCGTATTTGGGGAGAGGAGTAAGATTTATCGGTGTCAAGGGTGAGATATAAAATTGATTGTGGGCGTCTTATTGAATGTCCTTCCTGGTTGTCTCACAATAATTCCACTTGAGTATCTCTCCGTGAGTTCAATAAATTGATACCTCTCATCCCCTAGTATAGAGAGGAGAACAACCCCAATTGATGGCCCCGAGGTTGTGTCTGAATGACCCTAAAATTCACAGCCAAATTCTAAGGGTTTGTTGGAAGAAAACTTTCGTGCAAAAGACTCAAATTTCATAAGTAAATAATTTGGCTTGAAATGCATAAAGAACCCACACAGAGTATCTTTTCCGAATTATTGCAAAATTTACTAAACTTTTAACTTTTTAAGTGCATTAGACGTACTGCGGGAGGTTCATGTGAAACTTTAGAAGCTTTTAAAGTAAATGAGAGTATTTTCGGGGGAAATTAATAAGCGTATATGAGTAGGATTCATACCCAGAGAGCAACAAGTTTCCTCCTTAAAATCTCAAGCCTCTTTTCTCGAAGCTTTTGAATTATTAAAAAAAATTATTTCAACGTAATTTTGAGGACTTTTCCTTCTTTATAGATATTTAAAAGAATTTTCATTGATTTATTTTTGAAAGTTCATGTCTATTTCGTCTCAGAAAATTCGCAAAAGCCATCAGTTTCTCGCGTAGAAAAAAAACTCTCTTCAATCGTGATATGGTGCAGTGAGTTGCTGCTAAAATCCTTCCTTGGTCCTTGTTTGCCGTGCGACTTTGGTGTAAATAAAGTGAAAACATCCGGAATAAGTGATCCGTGGCTAAATTTATGTTTCAGTCCCTTCATAGCCAAAGCGAAAAGGTGCAGAAAAGGAGAGCTTTTAGCTGCTTTTTCCTCCCAGGAAATTGTGTATAAATGGTATAAAAGTGGAGCTTTTTAGGGGGCTAGAAGGCATGGCTATGGGAATGATTTCTCATCCCCCACACGCGCGCACACTGAAAATGGTTGAAAGATGATTTGGCGAAAAGGAGAAAATTCTCCCGGCAAATCAGTTTATGTCCATCGTACGATGGGGTATTTCCCACATTGAGTCTCTTATTCCCGCTGAATGACCACAATCGGAGATTCAATCACGAATTTCGCAAATCGAGTGAAAGGGATATTGATACAGGACCGTAGAGCATGAAAAGGTACACACATACACACGCGTTTAGCCCCCTAAAGCTATGCTGTCTTAAATCTCTCCACCACCCAAAGAATGCCCGCAAAGACAAAGTAAAAGAACCCTAAAATGTGGGTGTAGCCCATCGAAGGAAGGCGATTTTTCGCACCGCAAATCCCCACAACTCAATTGGGGAGCTTTACCACGTAGCTCATGTGAGCTTTATCAGTTCAATCAAACAATTTATATTTATTGGGTGAACGGAAAAAATCATGATTCGGCAAAAGGAGTTGAAAAATTACCCCAAAAATTGACTTTAATTCATTTACAAGGAAATATCGTTTGCTTTTTTTTTTTTAAACAAGCGAAAAGCGGAAAGTCAATTTAATTTTCTTCAACTGTGACAAATGCTTCAAATTAGTTTCGCACCATTTAAGTGATGTCGAAGGAAAAATCTCACGAATCCTGTGAGCTTTTTCTTCATCACTCTCTGTGCTGTTTGTCTTCCACTCCGAAGACTTGGAGTGATGTACTAGAAAAGAAAAGCTCAGACAGTTAAAGAATCAAATTCTGTTTATTTTAAAATTGAATTTAAATTGATAAAAACCCAGGAGATTTAAGCACAGGATTAGAACTTTTTAGAGAACTTTTCACACCATCTCAGGGCAGAAAAATATTTTTTCAACTGCTGAGGAGGCTTCTTCACAACAATCTGTCACTCTTGATCTCACACAACGTCTTTCGTTATTGAAAATAATTTGATGGGGAAAAGTGTGAAAATTGCCACCAATTTAAGGAAAAGAAGAAATACCCTCAAGACACGGCGAAGGAATCCTTAGAAAAAAACGGAGCAAAATTCCTCTTAAGCACGGCACAAAATCCCAACACTTCAATCATCCCCTTGAGATTCCTCACACACAATAGCACAAGTGATGACACTCACGCAGTCCCTCATCATGCTTCGACTTTATTTTTTTCTCCTCTTATTTTTTTTTTAATAAAAAAAATTCTAATATCAAACGCAAAAGGAATGCTGAGTCATTCTCCGAAAGCCTTGGAAGCTTTTTGGAGCTTCGGCAGAACGATTAAATGGATATTTTTTTCTCTCTCTAAGGAAGACAACTCAATGATTTCCTCAATAATCTTGCCAAAAATTCAACGGAGAATTTTCATAAAGTGGGGTTTATGTGGTTCCTTGGCACAGAATTATTCCGCAATTCACAACACAATGCCCCTTAAATGCGCATCCCTCTCTGAGAGGAATTTAAAATGTGGGAGAAGAATTCGTGGTTTTATTAACTTTTTGCGTGTATTAGGGAAGACTGGGGTAGAGTAGTTGAATTGAGAGTTTAAGAAATAAACTAAAATTCATTTTTTGTGGTATAATGTCGTAGTTAGAGAAGACATATTTTTGTAAAAATACAATAAAATTTTAGACTGAAAATTACATGAAAAATTTTAAAAGAAATAATAAACGTCTGAAAAAAACGTCAAACTTTCAAAATTATGTAAAATGTTTGACATGAAAGCTCCCACAATTGACAAAACTTTTTTAATATAAATGCAATAGCTTTTAACTCAAGTTGTGAAAGAGAGTCATGAAATAAATATTCAACTGATTCGAGTAGAATCATTTTCCAAAGCTTTTGATTTTCTCAAATTCGATTTCCAACATTCAATATTCAATTTTCTAACCGAATGAATTGCCAATTTCGATTTTCAAATATTAATATATTCGAGCTTTGAGAGAATATGTTGGAAATATTAATTATTGAAACTGCCAAATGCAATATTCAAAAATCTATCGATAGATTTTGTATATTTTGCGTGTGGATGTGTGAAATTCAAAGGGGAAATAATGGTGAATTTTCAAATAAATATTGCAATTTGAATCGCCACTACCCTTCAATTCCAAAAGCTCCAAAAGCACCCGGGAAAAAAATCCCAAATAAAGTCTCATTTTGACGCTCACGCAATATTTCGCAATTTCCTCCTTCAATGAATTCTTATTTTCTCGTTTTGCGAAATGTCAACTGGAGAAAATTTTCTCTCTCTCAGTTTCCTTTTTTTTTTTCCCCACATCCAAAAAATATGTGGGAAATTGTGTATAGGGGGAGCATAAGTATTCATTATGTTTACCTTCCCTCCCCGCAGTATGTTGGGGGTGGATTGTTGTCCCAAAGTGGTGGAATCTTGTCAGATTTCCCATCCCTCGCTCCCCATGTCTCACAGTTTTCCATGTAACTCACAATTTATCGATAGAGATATTAAGTGCGGAGAAGAAAAGAATGGCTTGAAGAGGAAAAGTTCCACGATCACGTCAGCTCGACAAATTAATGATTCGTGCTGAGGATGATAGGACCCGTGGGGAAGTGTTGGGAGGGAGAAAGCGGGGGGGGGGGTCTCTCGGAATCTCTGTCTGTGTCTCACAGGAAAATATGGACGGAAAAACAAGGTGATGGTGGAATTGAATCCTCAGCGAAATCATTAAAAGCTTCACAGATTCCCAAGCATCTTATCTCTCTTCCGTCATACTGGAGGATGGGGCTGATGGGGGTTCACTTTATGGAATGAATTCATCTTAATGAGAAGGACTTTATCGTTGTCTCTTCCCTTGACTTTATCATTAATTTAATACATTCACTAAATCCACCTCAAAACACCACCCACTCCCCACACAGGAAGGAGAGCTTTCTGGGGGCCAAAATATATTTTCTGGGGAAATAAACTTCCTCCCTGTGGGCATGTATTTCGCTTATACACCCCATTTATTTACACATGAAGAGATTAAAATTATTTATTTATTTCTCACTTCACGTAATGCATGGCTTGTGGGTGTATTTCGTGGAGAAAATCCCTGATTTTCACCCATCCACTACCACATTGTTTATTCCCACGCAGTGGAGGCGCCGGGTGGGAGGACACAAACACATTTTTTCTTTTTAAAAGCTTCTTTTGCAACACCTTCGCGATGTAATGTGACGACTCTTTAGAAATTCTCAAGGAGTAAGTTCATCTTGAGAATCTCCTCATTATTTTACACGTAATTTAACCATCACACCCTTGGTAGAGAGGACAAGAAGGTAGCAACGCTAAATAATTGACTAAATCTATCTTAAGGATCCACCCTGAACTGTGTCGCCCTTCTCTAGAGTGCGATGAAAATCAGAGATTTTTCCTTCTCTTTGAAAAATTCAACCCCTCAACTTGCCAGTACAGCGCGCTGAAGAGAGCCCCTCATGAGATTCATTTAACCCGAAAGCTTCATTAACTTTTCGTCATTGATGTCGGTACGAGGGGAGAGAAAGGGTGAATAAATCACTTCAATTTATTACCCACCCTGTATATATTGGTTCTCTATACTTTTACCTCCCTCTAAAAGAAACAAAACAGCTCTGCTATTCCTCATGGGGTGATGGGAAATTCCGTATGGCACTGCAAGCCCCACACCACCTACCCTCTTCTCTGTTTTCCCCCCAAAAGCTCGCCATTCAATCATTGTGCTGGGTTTACAATAACTTCCTCCCGCCGCATGTGGTTTCAACACACCGTCTTTTGTGCACCATACAGAGTGAAAAATGACCAAGCGGAATTATCGAGATGATAAGCAAATTGCGGTGTTATTGTTCTAAATTGGAAATTACACCATCTATCAATTAAGCACAGGGGATTAATGTTGGGGTTATTTTGTGTACATATAACCCACATAACAGTTCTGTGAAAAATATTAGCAGAATTTTTCTTTCCGAGAATTCCTTTTTCTCTTTAATTTTTTTTTTGCATCTGTGTTGAATATTCTTTTAAAGAAAAATCTTATTGCTATTATTTTTCACATCTCTGTAAATTTCAATACAACAGCATACAAGCTTTTTCCGGAAAAGCTTTGTTCTTTTCTCATGGAAGAATAATTTTTCCCGCAACAATGAGCAGAAAAATTCAGGGAAGAAAGATATAAAAAAAATGGCGTGATAAGGGTTTAGGGAACATTTAAATCTTCAGCCTTCTTTAAATTTAACTAATTAATGTTTGTAAAGCAAAAGGTTTTTCTTTAAATCTCTCGTGAAATATTAAATTTTATTGTTCTTTGAGAAAATTTTTAATAAAGCTGGTTAAATTTATTAATTCAAACTTTAAAGTCTGCAGAAATTATAGGGGAGACTGGGATTAAGTAGAAAGACTTCTTTAAAATAATTTAACTCCAAGTTGTAAATAAAAGCTCTTTCAAAATACAATTTCTGAGGAATTTCCTTAACTCAATAGTCCTTTCTATTTAATCCTCAAAAGACAGCACAAAGAGACGTCAAAAGTTCCCTTAAAAAATTCAACTTTCTTTAAAAATTCATTCATAAATCCAAAGTTAATTGCAAAAGCTCTGGGAAACTTTTGGGAAAAGCCAAAAAGCTTGATAGGAAAATTAAACACACGGCATTTGACCTCTCTCTCTATGCTAAAATTAACTGAATGTTTTTGTAGGGTATTGGAGTGAAAATTCGATAACATCCCACAGTATCCAAAAGGCACAACTTTGGGAAAATCTCCCTCCTATCCCGTTCCTCCGGGCTTCTCCTCCACCAAACACCCTTGTACAGCAGGTGGAATGGAATGAACTTTTAATGAGAGAAAACATGGAAAATCTCAATGAATTTTTAAGCATCATTCGGGGATTTATTTTCGGGGGAATCAACGCGCGATATATAGACTCCTAGCGCCCACGGGGTCCACCTCTCAAACCACCTAGTATACGAAATTCTCACCTGTCGTCCTGTCGCACGGAGAAACCCAGAGAATGGTGGTGGAAGGTCTAATTAAAATTTTCACCGGAAGCCAACCTGGCGTGCTTTTTTTTGTTGTTGCTCCGCTCTGCTTGTTTTACCCTGTCGCGGAAAATCTTTGGTGTTGGCCTTTTTTTTGCACTCGCGGCGACTTTTGTATGCGAGAGAAACTTCTGACTGTGAACACGCGGCATCTGATGGTGCTTAATTGTATTTAACAAGACAGACACAGACGGGAGGAATCTATTTTTAACAGCTTCAATTATTTCCTAATTTTCCCTCCCGTTTGTAGAATAAATAAATCGCGCCATGGAAGTTTTTTTTTTCAGCACGAATTTATGCATTGTGCTCCAATTAAATTTGTATTAAAGACTCTTAGCGCGGGGACGATGACTCAGTTGGAAGAGGATTAATGATCACTGGCAGCTTTTTTTCGACTGAGTCCTCTGTGGAGTGATTGAGATACTCAAAATGCCAAGGATCTCTCAGCAAGTGCCATCATTCACACATTTTGGGATGAAATTTGAGGAATTTCCTTGAATTATCTTTAAAGAATTTTCTTAAATTCATCACACAAAGAGGACAAAGTGTCTACCCATACCTCATCCCCTGCAAGAAGTAAAGAATTTTCCCACGAGGGGCTTCCTAAGCTACCCCATGAGGATTTTTTAGCTTATTAAGAGCTAAAGGTAACGACTAAATGGGATTTCGATAATTTTTCTCACTGAACAAATAACCTCTAAGCTTGTACGCCATATCGAATTTCCTCAACAAAATATTGCTTAACCCAGAAAAGATGTAGAACATCACACATAACAGCGAGAATCTTGGTGTGGAAAATGATGATTTATGTGAAAGCTGCGCTAATTCATCACTCATCGCATGTAATCCTAATTAATTGGATGGATAATTTCATTCTATGCAGCACATATTCTCTAGCTATATAACATGTGGATTTTAGAGCTTTAGAGCTTTTTGCAGGGAACAAGAAAGAAAGAAAAAAAAACTCTGCAAAATGACGCAGATTTTGAATATTTCACCGTCAAAACATTGGATGGAAATTTATTTTCAACCATCAATCATCAATCTCACATCCATTCAACTTCTTCTCTGCCAACCCGATATATAGGGTACAACACAAACGGGAAAACTACGAAATTTTTTCTTTCTAGAATCATTTTTAAAGATAGTAAAAGCTTGCAAAGTTGCGGTAAGTTTTGCAAGAAGAAATTGAGCTTGTTGAAAGCTACAAAAATGCAAAAGTTTATCGAGCTTTAATGATTTGCAGCGTTCACTGCAATCAAAATCATCAAAGAAATCAATTTGATTGAGCTTTTTTAAACTTTGGAATTTACTTAAACTTTCTGTGATTTTATGTAAAAAATGTCGTGTTGATTAAGTTTGCGGAAGACGCATTAGGTGGAACAAATAAATTTGAAAATTTTAGAGTAAAATTGCTATCGAGAAAATTGTTGGAAAAAAAATTTGTAATATCTTCCAAATTTCTTCGAATATTTCCTGAATATTCGAATTTTTTTCAATATTTTGGCAAAATTTCAGAGAAAAATATAAAATTTTTGTTTGAATCTTCTCCAAAATTTTGTAATTTATAAACCTTTTGTCCGCATGGAAAAACCATAAATAAGTTATGTGAAAATTCTACATCACTGAGCTTTTAAAAATATTATACTTCACCCTTTGCAATACTTTATCAAAAAATATTTATTTTCCATTGAAATGGTTTTTTTTTCTCCGTAGAAGAAAAATAGCTGCACGCTCTGGACATGAATGCAAAAGCTTTGGCAGAGAAATGCAACGTGGGGGGAGAGCTTTGGGTCATTTTGTGTGAAATATATTTGTGTTCCGTGGCGAAGCATAGATGAGTGTAAAAGCGGTGTGACCTCCTTTTTCTCTCCTCTACCCACCCCTTGCTCCTCGTAAAAATATTTTGACGGAGAACATATTGGAAGAGTGACAAAATTATAAATAGCCCCGGACGCCCGCATTGTGGAGCTGGCGGAAAATACACCGAGAAAGCATACCACACCAATAAATTGAATTACGCGATAGATTTTCTCGTTCAACCCATCACTGAATTTTCCGCTACATGTGACGTCACGGAGGCTCTGTGAGCTAAATAAAAAAAAAGAGAATAAAACAGAGATTTAAGTGTCTGAACAATGTTGGCAGAAGGAAAAGAAAACAGAGATTTAGTGGAAAATATTATTCACAAATTATCCTTCGTGGTGGTGTGCGTGGAAAGTTTACATTAAATGGATTCTGATTGTTCGAGAGAAGGATGAGGAGGGAGGAGAAGAAAAAAAATCCAAGGATGGATGATGAGGTATACAGAACATAGTTCGATGGCGCAGTGAAGACGACGAAATAAATTTATATTTTTAGTTTTTGGCACACAGAACATTCACATTAAGAAAAAAATGAGAAAAAAAGAAAAGAAGTAAAATGCGAGAAGGAGAGCGATGTCGGAAAAGCCATGAAAAATGGAGCATTGCACCACGAAGAAAAACGTCACAGTTATGAAGCCAGAAGTCCCCTCCTCCGCCTCCTCTCCCAAAGACCCTGCCAACTGGTGAAGAAGTGTCTTGCGAAATGTTTTTGGTAGGAATGGTGAGGGCCCCACAATATCTTGATTTTTTTTCCACTTCTTCGCAACTATGCGGAAAAAATAAATTTATTTACTAAAAGACGTCTTGGAAGCAACTCCTTCCCACTCACAATTCCCCCCTCCACCCCTGCCGCCCAAGAAGTGTGGATCTATACATAGCAATAATTCTCTCTGGCAAAGTTCTCAAATATTTACGAAATTCTCTCTAGCACTGCGGTCATGTTCCTAAACAAATATTTCACCTAACCCATCGCTTCCCCCCCTGATTTACCCATAATAATTTACAAATCACAGAATGAGGGTTTGCAATCAACTAATGGATATATACGGGCTAATTAATTAGACACAGGTTGACTAATTAAAAATCAATTGATTGATTGTACCGCAAATTTTAGGGGCAAACTGATCGATCCCGTTCGGAAAATTAAATATTTAGGCTTCCGGAAAATTAGCCGGAAAATGTAAATTAAACGTAATAAAATATTTTGCTCTTTTGATTGATTTGTTACACGCAGATAATGCGGTGATACATTTAATTAAATTATGTGTATTGAGATGGATTTGAGCGAGCGTATTACATTGAGTGGTTAAATAACAAATTGGGTCTAAACATCAGATTTTTGGTTGATTCGCAAACTGATTTATTGATTTAATGGAATTAAAAATAAATATATTTTAATAGAAGTAGAATGAGTTTAGTAAAGCTCAGGATAAATTTTCAATGCTTTTTACTACTATTAAAAATCCTGACCTAAGATTTTCTGAGAAGCTTTCATTCAATTAATTCAAACCCACATTCATCAGGCCATTAAATCAACAAAAAATTAGCAATGAGCAAAAAAAAAGTTTCAGATTGTTTTTTCAAAAAGTTCCAGCATCATCAGATTCCCCCCCCCCCCCCCCCCCCCCCCCCCCCCCGATGATGATTCACAGAGAATGAGAGAGAGAGAGAGCGTGCTAAATAGCCTGAAATCCACTCCATCATATATGATTTCCCACCCCCACCCACTCCATCATCCCTTTCAAATGGATCCATTCCATTGAGACGTGGGGGCTAATTGATAAAAATGAATGGTATCAGTTTCGGGAATGTTTTGTGTGTTCCAAAAATGAATGGGAAACCGGAGAGCTTTGAAAGTTTCTCTCGTTTTTCCCATTTGAATTAATGGAAAAGTTATGGGAGTAACGTCACAAAATGTACATCTTCTCGGTGAACAAAAGCGGAAAGATGAAATGTGAATATTTTCCGCTCTGTGGGAAGAACACCAGAAATATCTCTCAAAGGGCTTTTTATGGGGTGGCTGTGTGGGGGGGGGGAGCGATGTAAGTCTCGCTATGCTGGAATACATTTAAGTGAGCTATATAAGCATATGTGGTGCCCCCCAGCCCCCAAGGGATCCCCCTCAAAAAGTTTTCTCTTCGAACTCTTGCGAAATTTGTGTAGCACTGCAAGTAATCCTGTTAAGTGATTTATCTCCAGTTGAATTAATTCCTTTCCAAACTTCCTTCCTCCGCCCGCAAAAGTGCTTATGGTGCTTATCATCTTCATTTTATATGTAGTCGGAGTCTGCCCACACTATATGAATGTTCTCCGCCACTTAATATACATATTTGGAAGATATTTATTCCACAATTAACAACTTATATATGTTTATATAGATAAATTCCTCGATTGTGCTTTTTCATTGTTCCCACATATCGCCACCCTGCCCCCAATGAAGCTTTTCACAAGGGAATGGGAGAATATGTATGGAGAGGAAATTGTTATGCTCCCGCCACCGCTTTTGTGTGAAAGCTTTTCTGTCCATTTGCAACTTGGTGTGGCGATAAGGAGTGCGAAAAGTTTGTTGGCCAATGGGAAAAGTGGGACGCTCAAAAATAACAATGAATGCCACAATCAGTCCCTTTTTCCCTCCACAACATATAGCATTGACCCTCCGACCTAGACACCCCTATAAACAACATATCATATGCTGAGTGAGAATTTCTCTTTTGCTCCAAAATCACCCACAAAACATTTTCACAGCTTTCCGCCAAAACAATCTCCCGCATTTGGTGCTTTTCATCGGGAAAAACAGAAGCTCTTTCAATACAAAACATTTATACAGTGAGGTGTCATATTGAAGATTGTTTCAATTTGATAATGATTCACATAAAGTACAATTTGTAGAATTAAATTCTTTTTTTTACAACGTTTAATGGAAAGCTTTCCAGTTAATATTTTTTATGTCTATTTGAAATTTAAATGAAATCTAAACGATTTTGTTTCAAGTGAAAAAAAATGAAATCAATTGCAAAAAAATATTAATTTATTTTCTAATAGATTTTTGAGAGCTTTCTCTGCAACTTAATTAAATTATTTTAATGCTTTCTCATAACATTTCAAAATCTATAAATTTTATCAAAAAAAAACTTCCTGTTTTATTAAAAAAAAAAAATCGAAAAATCTAATCCTTTTAGATTTTTAACCTAAAAAGCTTTTCTTTTTAAACTTTTAACATTCTTCTGCTCTAAAAAATGTTCCTAATGGGCCTAATTCAGCGACCAAGAAACCCTTGAAATCTTTGAATTTTGTACTGAAATTTCAAGATTTCAAGCGAATTTCAAGGGTTTCTTGGTCGCTGAATAAGGCCCAATATGTACCAGAAATGAAGATCTTTGTAGGTATATTTGTAATGCAAAATGCATTTCCTTCAAGGTTCTAACCAAAAAAAATATCTTTAAAGAATTATTTAAATCTTTAGTACGAGCCCTCACTGTATCGGAAGTATCTCAATGCGTTGAGGATGAAGAAAGAATTCAAATAACCTTTCTTTAAGCCTCTCTCGCGATAAATCACAATTTTTCCGCATGATTTATGGGCGCGCGTGGCCGAACGATTGTCATACCTAATCTCTCTGCCCCGAGAGTTCCCTGAGCTGAAAAAAAAATGGCGGAAGGCATTCCCGCCACACCAACCAACCATGCTTGAGAAATGGTAAATGAGGATCTGAATGAGATGTATGGGGAAATGTGAATCCAGATGGTTGTGAAAGATGGTGAAACTTTGCCAAAAAGAGTTTTGGAACTTTTCCCTTTTCCTCGATAGGGAAAAAGGAGAAAATTATATGATTTCTATGATTTATTTGAAGTCAATTCCAATTGATTTTTCTCACGAATTTTCATAATTTTCCGCTCATTGTAGTTTTTTTTTTGTGTGATTCTGTGAGTCTGTTAATGTTTGAATTATGGAGGAATTTCAGCCTATTTCCTCCCATAATCCGATCCGTTGGGAAAACACACCCCCTCTCCACCTACCTAATGATGAATTAATCAACATTTCCATACTCATTGAATTAAATGCTAAAACAAGATGTAATTAATCCATGAAATTGAATGCAAAATCATGCCCCAAAGCATCACAATCTAACAATTCCACAAAACATGCCATTTCAGTTGTGAGGTTAATCGATTAAAATCTCCCCAAGAATTCACCCCATTGTCCCTCTCCCCAGCCCCCAAAGAAAGGGGGGCTCATAAATTCCCCTTCAACGCCTCTGGAATAAATTTAACGGCCACGTGGAGGGTTTGCAAAAGTTAATTTGACAGAAAAATTATCTTCTGGCGTTATCATTTGAGCAATTACTTTGTCAACCTCCAAGGATGGAGGGTTAATTAAAAATCCTCACTCGCGCTCCTTCTCAATCTCGCTTTCTCCCTGTACTTCAGGGTGAATTTGATAAGTTTACCCACGGGTCAGATTACTCAACGCGGAGCGGAGAGCATCTCAAGATTCCCATCGAAAAATCCTACCAGGAAGTGCTTGAGTCACGTGTCGACGGGGAAAAGCGTCCCTATGGAGCTTAGGCCAATCAATTTTTATTCTTTTTCCAACCTTCATAGCATAAGCAGTGTGCACTTAATGAATCGGAATAACTCCATTTTCCCTACATAAAGGGAAAGGAGAGCTTTTGGGGCTTCAGATGTGGGTTGGGAAA
Organism: Lutzomyia longipalpis; assembly: GCF_024334085.1. Taxonomy (NCBI): domain Eukaryota; kingdom Metazoa; phylum Arthropoda; class Insecta; order Diptera; family Psychodidae; genus Lutzomyia; species Lutzomyia longipalpis. The sequence goes on from NC_074709.1 coordinate 27,268,209, forward strand.
ATTGCCATTGGGGGTGGATGGAGAAAATTGTGTGTCGGTGGAAAGTTGGCACATGGAGGAGGATAATTCACGTGAATTTCATTAAAATTCGAACTGAGTCGTGTAGTAGCAAATTTCGATACAATTCACCTCAAGCTTCCAAAAGTTTTCGTGTGAAAGCTCACTCAAGGGCTTAAAGGGCAACTCATCTATCGCTCTGACTTGTGATGGGGATTAAATTAAACTTTAGCCTCCGCATAAGCTTCCAATTGACTTTTTCCCGGGAAAAGCCTTTCGGCAATTGTTGCTTTTCGCGCTAAAATCCAGGCATGAGCTTTTATAATATTTTCTGGAAAATGAAACCTCCTAAACGATCGATTGTTTTGGGTGAGGAAACTTCCCGATTAGTTGTAGGAACTTCCTTTTCTATATTCATACATGGCAGAAAGTGAAATTTATCTCCCCAAAAAGCTCATTTAAAATTTCAGTCACATCCACATTGCGTTTAGAAAACTTTTCTGTTCTATTTGAGGCAATAATTTATGTTGTGTCGTCGAGACACTGACATGATTAAATTTTGTGGTTTTAAGACACAAAATATACGTATATGTACCCTAATCTCTCGGTGTGTGTGTAAAGAGTAGAATTTCGCAGTAGCACGTAGGGGGGAAAGGGGGATGAGAAAAGTGTGAGAAAAGAAAGCAGATGAAAAGATATCTCATTGCTGAAAGACATTCTAATTACACATCGCTTCATTTCTTCGTGCCAAGACGCCAGTGAGGAAACTTTTTAATGGGGAATAATGCTGTAAAAAAAGGGAGACAAATGAATAATAAAATGCTCCAAATTGCAAAACGTGATTCGTCATTTCATATTTTTTTCTTTGCACGCCCCTTTCTTTCCCAACAGCAACAAAAAGAAAAATAAAGAAAATGCTTTATTGCATTTTTTTTCTGCGTTTTTAAGGCTTTCGTGACAGCGCAATGATGAGAAAGTGAGTCACAAAATCAACCCCAAACAGTCATCGTGGAAAGTTTATCCAACAGAGAAGTTGTGAGAGCTCATTTGAATGTAGGCGAGCTTCCACACTGAAGGAGGCAAAAGCTCTCTCGTGTGACCATTCATCGTACATAAGGACATCCTCGTGGGCGTGAGAGTGGAAATATGGAAATTTTCTTATTGACACTGGAATTAAACTTAAATTAATTTTCAAATCCATACAATGAACATTTCCGGGTGGATACACATTTTGGGATTATTCTCCTTCAAGGATATTTCGCAGTGTCACGTTAGGAATATCAACAGTGTGAGTGTGGGATTCTCTCTTTGCAAATATCCCCACACCCACGTATAAGCAAATACGAAAATGGAATTTCTCTAAATTCTACATTCAATTTAATTTTCAATTTCCTTTTTTTTTTGAGCTCAAAATGTTTTTTTTTTTGGCTACACACGGCATGAGGTTTAAATTTAAATATTTGAGGAGGCTTCTGCACGTGACTTTTGGTGTAAGAACGTTATATTGTGTTGATAGATTGGGAGACGGCGTGGTCACCCAAAAATTCTTCACATATTTTAATAGATTTTCTCACACTCTCAAGAAGATTTTCTTTTAAAGTTTCTGTTACTTCTCTTCTATAAATTTTCTAGGAATATTGCACCGAGGGCAAATTATAGAGAACTTTAATGGAATTTTCCTTATTCCTGCTTGAAGCTTTTACATAATTTTAATATCGTAAAAAAAGAAGAATTTAGTTAAATACAGCGCCGACGCAAAGAACAGTCTCTGATTAATTGAGATTCATAATAAAATTAAAACTGATTATAGTAAAGATTTAAAAAATAAAATTGAAAGCAATCATAATGTAAAATCTTCAGACATATTCATAAATATTCCGAATAATTAATAAGAATTAAAATATTCTGAATAGTCCGAATAGTAGACAAATCTTCACAGAATATTAAGCAGACAAATACCCCCTAACCTTTGTACCAGAAGCCCAAAATTTTGTACAATGTTAATGTTAAAATTGCACTGAGGACAGCAAAGTTCATAAATTCACCAATTTAATGGCATTTTGCATTATTTACGCTTAATTAAGGCTGTACTACGTGGCCCCACTATGCATATATTCAAAATCCCCAAATTAAATACTCCGGCATCGAGTTGAAATTGTCAATCCCTATTACACCGTATTTCAGTTATGTGGAAGCTTTCGCTCTCCCCCTGGAACCATTCTAAAGCTCTTCGCATGGTGTGGTGATGTGGAATTTTGGTGGACACCTCGTAATGTTTTTCACGTGCATTCTACTCGAGAGAGCTTTTCACCACAGCATCCAGCTATATATACACTTCCAATTGGCATCAATTTGCATCAAGGACGTGTCAGTGAGAAAATTTCAATGGGCACACCGCATGTCATCCGTTTCCTCTTACTCCGGAATTCCCGCGCACGTTCCCTACAAATACCAGAACGTTTGGTGGAGATTCTACACTCTATGAGGACAACTTAATGCTGTTAAAATCATTTAGGGGATTTTGTGTGCAACTCCTTTTATCCATTTGATGCAATTTGTGGCTGAGAATTCACATCCTTTTTGCTATTGGGAGGAAATTACAAAAAGCTCATATGGAAATGAAAATCTTGTGTCTTTCACTCAAACATCCAGTTGAGCTTTTTCTGTGAAGCCTCAACAGCCACCCACCACCCATTCTGATTCCCCAAAGATTGCTTCTTGAATAACTCTCAAATGGACTAAATTGCCATTTTGCAGAACATAAATCACATTCACAAAACGTTCAATGGCGGGAAAAGTGAAAAATGTCTCCGAGAAAATCTCAATATTCATTTTGAAATTCCATCCCCAAAAAAAAGCTCGCGCTTGATATCTCATTGACACGTGGAGTGGATAATTACTGGTGAGTCCATGGAGAACAAGAAGAATATATTTTCTGCCTTTTCGTGTAATTTAATTCCCTTCCACACAATTTTCTCTTCAAGCTTTATTGGCTCGTTAATTCCATCAATTTCCGCTTTTGCAGACGGAAGGCGTCCCCCCCTCACTCCCTCCTGCCCGCACCCACGTCTACCCTATTGAAGCTCCCATTTCCGGTGGTGGACGGAGGATTGATTGATTGTATCTGAGAGACGGGGGTAGGAGGCAGCTTGTTGGTGCTCTCCGCATATGGGCCCAAATGCTATAATAAGAAAATTGGCTTCTTGCGGAGGTGTCCTCGGAATGGTATATTTCCTGGACATTGCGGATATGGGGATGAAATAAATTACGTCAGATGGAATATCCTGTGAGAGAAAAACCAATCAAGACAATACATCCCAAACTTGTACAATGTCCTTCAAGGCTGTTCCTTCGGGGAGAATCTCAATTTTGCTGGACTCATCCGTATTTTTTCCGAGAATTCACAGAAAGAGGACAAGCAAGGAATATTTTCTTGGTGAGGAATGTTCGTGTTGTTTGATTAAAGATTTTATGATCTTCGTGCTGTGGATGGCCGGGAGATTTAGGGCACGTTTGCGAATTTTCAAGGAACAACACATATAACTTCTTTTCCCACACAGAGGAGACAAAATGATTAATTCCTGCATCTTCTTCGAGGATTAAAATAACTTTGGACATGGTGGTCAAGAAGTTTAGGTCATGTTTTGTAATGTCTTTAGCTTTAGTGGTTAAATAAAGGATGAAGCAAATATGCCAGGATATCTGCAATAACAGAAGGGTATACAGAGAGGAATTTTTCCCTTAAACAAGCCCTTAAAAATACTGAATCGTACCCTAGTCTGTTTAACAAAAAAACCAATCTTTAAAAAGCTCTCTAAAGCTCTCTTTCCCTCTACATTTATTATTCATTTAGAGATTGCAAAAAGAAAATATTTTCCTGCACAAGAAGTTGAATTAAACGTGCGAAAATCAACTTTTAGGCACAGCGACCTTGCGTTCCATGACGGATTTTGAATTGCAAAAAAAGATCAACTAAGAATTGCGCAAGGAGAGCGACTAAACCACCACCAGCACCACGATTATATGTGTTTCACTTCATTGAAAGGGAAAGTCATCACGCAAAAGAACGAAGACATGGAGGAACCTGTTCAACAACATTGTCATAATTTTATTGCACATACATTGCATATGCTGTGTCTCTCTATATGCTGCACTTTATTATTCATTTCTAACCCACATTCCGCGTTCTTTTCCTCACACGTGTGGGTGGACTCCGAAGTTGTTTTATTCTCTCGTGTGTGCGAATGAATGAAAAGGAATTCTGTGAAAGGAAAACCCCTTTGAGGCTTTCGGGGTGAACATTTCGCATTTACTGCCCATGACATGGCTTTTTGGGAAGTGTGGAGCACTAAAATCCGACTGTAGAGAGCCTTCTGCCTCCCAATTAAGGGGTATTTGTGCCAAAATGTGGAGAACTTTTGCTTTTCTTGCACTTTATCGAAAACAAACTCCTCACCCTCACACTTCTTGAGGATAATTCTCCAAGAAGCTTCACCACAAATATTTGGATTAGGGGCGAAGGATTTGTCCAGAAGTCACAAACAAATTCCTCCCCCAACCATGCTTCGGAGTTATTTTCTCCGTAAGCTTTAGACTTGACTTTGGGTGAGCTTTTCCAATGGGCTTTGCCAATTGACTTTTTGTTATTGGATTTTCCATTAAAAGTCCACAACAAACAAGGGGATTAATATATAAATATATTGCACTTAATTCCCTTAATTCCCTAATTAAATAAATTTGTAAATTTAATTAAAATAAATTAAAATATTCCGCGCAATTGAAAATTTGTGCATTAAAATTTAATTTTTCATTTCAAATTCAAAAGCCAACTAACTTATCAATGTTGATACTCTAGTTTTTTATGTCACAGAGAGCGAGGGAGCTTTTGTACGCCAAGAGAGCTTTATGAGTAATCCTGTGTTGAGTGATTGCAATTTCTATGACCAAGAGCTTTTTCTTTCATCTTTGCTTTTCTACTGGAATGTTGGGAGTATTAAAGATTTTTTTACTTATTTTATTTAATAGAAAATTACAGAAAAAAAATCTTTTATAAATTCACTTGAAAGTTCATTAGAAGAAAAAAAAATCTTTCAATAATATTTTCCCTAAAGCTTTCGCGCAAAAAAAGAAGAAGTTTAGATGTTTGGAGAAAAAAAACTCTCAATGAAATATTCTATAGAGAATTTGAAAAGAAAGAAGGCAAGAAAAGAAGCTCCCAAGTGGGAAATGTCATGGCATACAAAGACTCAATATATCGGTAAAAGTCCCAAAGAAGAGTCCTCGTCAAGTCATATGAGAATATCAATTTAATGTGCCTCAAAGCATGAAAGAGAGAGGAAGCTTCCAAAGTTCACTTGATGTGCCTTGTTCTCACACGTGTTGTAAGGCCTTAAGGGGGTGAGTGGAGGAAACGTGAAAAGTCGTAAGAGTTTTCCATTCAATAAATTCACTTGAAATTCAATTCTGTGAGCCTCCCGCATCATGGGCTTTTTCATTCACTTCCACACCACGAAAGCTCACAAGGGGTGGTATAGGCAGGCAGGCAGTTGGAAGCAAAGTACCCGGAGAGAAAAGTTTTCTTCCTCTTGTGCCTGAAATTGTCATACTGGGGCGAGTGAGAGACCTTCTGTCGTCGAGGGTGGACCGATAAAAATTCATTCGCTTATGATTTCGCTTTCTTGCCTTTCGTCATGACAGTGGAGCGCCTCTTTGGGTACACAGAACACGTTGTCCCGGCTCATTTATGCCACGAAGCGTCTGCCAAAGATGGGTGGGCGCCGCATTGACTTCCCCTTCGGGTTGGTTGAATTAACAATTCAACTGAATAAATTGTACAAAACCATTTGCAAATGGTAATCAATCAGCCTGGGTGGTGATAGGCGCCGCTCAAGGTGGCCCCCTCTCACCATTAAGGATACAACCACCGCGTGGAATTTCTCTAGCCGCGGCACTCCTTTTCCCGTTCTCGTGACAATTTTTGCATTTACCGGCATTTAAGATGAGGGAATGGCCCCCAGCGGAGCTACCTTCTTCGCCATGCCCACACCAAAAGGTGTGAACAAAGAGGAAGCGCAATACTCAATTGCAAAACTCTCTCAATTTCCTAGACATGGGTGTGTGGATTTTATCGCAAAATAAATGCTTTCTATTTGTAGAAATTTATGAGAATTTTAATCAAATTAATTTTTCATAACTTTGTAATTTATTAAAGGATTTTATTCTTTTTATTTACAAAGATTTCCTGACTTTTCTAATTTATTTATTTCAAAATTGACGGAGATTGATGGAAAAGGTACGAAAAACTTGCCAAAAAGTTTTTCCTTTTTTCCTATATTTTCTTTCCATACATCCCCCATACTTTCTGTAACACATGCAAATGAGTTCAAGAATAGCTCCTCTCACAAAAGGGCAAAAGCTTCAACATTAGGGGTGGGTTAAAATATCGAGCCTCATATATGGGATTGAGAAACTTTTTGCGATGCGAAATTTCAACATGCGAATCACCTCCCCTTATATTTTGGAAAGTTACGTTATAAACCCAATTAGGGTGTTGAATTTATTGACACGAATAGGACAAGGGGGAGGGGGTTGAGCAGGGGGTGTTTTGGGGTGCGTGAATATTTAATTATGAAGCCCATATAGTGGCGCGAAAAGTCAATGGTATAATTTTCGATGCGAATGGAAAGTTAGTCATATGGTGTTGGGGCAATTTTATTAGCCCTCCTGCGGGTTGGGATTATTTTGGGAATTCATGCAAAACCCTCCCTCCTAGCATAATTTTCGTCCAGTGCTCATAGAGAGCTACAACCCGGGGGGGGGGGGGTTATCCGGACAAAATTATTCGGATCTGCGGAAATATTCTGAATATTCGTTAATATTCGGATGATTTGCCAAAGAAATTCAAATATAAGTCTAAGCTTAAAACATGTCAAATTCAAGCATAAAAATACTTAAATCAAACGGAAAAGTAGTAGATTTAATTACAAAAAAGGTAAAATAAACCCAAAAAAAATACTAAATTCAGGCCGTTAAATATTTGGTTTTCCATCCCAAAACAGCAAAGATTGAGGAACAAAACTTTCTAATAAATCAGCCTAAAGCAGGACTAAATTCAAGACGAAAAGTACATACTAAATTAATGCTAAAAAGTAGTAAATTGAACCCAAAAAAGACTAGATTTAAACCATTAAGTCCTAAATACGTTTCTAGATGTTTTTTGCGGTTTTGAGTTGTTCAGTTTTTAGCAAAAGATTGATTTGTAAGCGACGTTGGATTTTTTTCCCAACTCAATTTTCAACGTTAGCAAAAGATGTTCATGAGAAGTCAAATATTCAATTCTTCGGAAATATTTGGATGATTCGCTTAAAAAACCAAAATATTTGCCAGATAAACACCCCTTGGCTTCAGCTATGAATATTTTGCACATCCCCCAACACCCGGAAGTAAATGTGGAATTTCTAAACTCTCACCCTACGTCATTCTCCACCCACCATCTGAGACTGTCAGTCAAGGGGAGACTTGTAGTCTTGTGAGGGTTTGTTACGCGAGAGATGCGAGAACAATTGTGAGGTACAACACGGGCGGATGAGAGGGCGTAGTGTCTGGCCAAAATGTTCCTCGAAACCCTGGAGAAATGCCGGGAGAGAGAAGTCTACCGCGCGAGGAAGAGGTCATACAATGGGGAAGTGTGGGGTTTCATATTAAATTTATTGTAACGTTGGGTGTGAGTCGCCCATATTTCATTCCCGGCAACATTGGTATTCCCTACCAACAAATATGTTTTGTGTGTGCCCCTCCAACGTGAATTTATTGGCCTCTGTGCAGCTGCACTGGAGGATCATTTTGGTGGCACACCATGAGAGAAGCATCGCAGCCACCCTCTCCGTTAACCCATTCCTTGGCGTGAAAGAATTTCCGAGAGACATGTGTCTGGTGAAATTGCACGATTTTATCTCAATATCCTCATGAAGATTTCTCATTTAGATTCTTATATTAAATTCTTCGCCCCCCTGCCCCGTCGTAGTGCTGAAGAGTCATCGCATATTGAGTTGCAGACACGCCAAGGAATTTTTTGAAGGAAGATAAAAAAGTCACCAAGGTTAGGGACCTTGTGAATGCTAATGCTATGTTTCCCCCTTTTTCTTGTGCAGCAAAAGATTGATTTGCAATCAACTCGAGGAACTTTACGATGAAAGCTTTGTGGAGAAGCTTTTAGTCAAAAAATAGTTTCTTGACCACAAAAAAAACGTAAGAAAGTTCCAAAGTTTCCGCAGAAAGCTCACAATTTGGCGACAAATCGTTATAATCTCAAATGGATTTCTAGGAGAAAATTTGAGCAAATTGTTATCTCTCTATAAGGCTCTACGGGGCATGAAGAATTGATTGAAATGGTCGCCCATTGTTTGGCTGTGAAACCCCACAATCCGACAAATCAATTTTCCCAAGGATTCTTTCTTAAGCAACTTCACCCCCAAGAATAGGCCCTAGAGATATTATTTATAGTTCCTCTATTGTATCTTTCGTTTTTTTTTTCAGCTAGAGCTAGGTTAGAGCTGGGCCACAGCAAGAGGAAAAGAAATAGCTTACCTATCATTCGTCTTGTGGGAAAAATAGCCAGGATACAGTGACACGTGGAAAAGACATCCTATATTGAAATCACATTGAAACCCAAAATATCCCAAAAATTCTCCCTTGATCACAAATCACGTCTAAAAGGTGGGATGAAGGGTTGGAGGAAACAATGAGAGATAGATGTAATTTAATGGGTCAGAGAGGTGTTACCATTTATCGCATAGAACATTCACTTAATGCTCTCTCTCTTCTCCCTTCGGCATGACACCTCTTTTTTTTTTCCTTCCAAGCAAAAGGACTCTCTGCCAGCGAAATCTTCCGCCATTAATCCTTCAGCACTTTTCGCCTTTCCGCACGGGAAGAATGGGAAAAAAAGCTCAGAAAAGTGGATGTAGAAAATGTACACGCATTAAACAAATAGCATGCGAAATGGAGAACTTTCGCCTTTTACTCCCACACCCATTTATCCACACGGAGAGGAAAAGCTCTCCACCACACTGCTTTGAGGGCTTTGAGGTGTTTTTCCAGGCGATTCACCTAAATGCTGGGGTGTGTGGGTGCAAAACCCTTTTCATGCTCTACACCCCCACATAAGTAAACTTTCATACCAAAAATGGGGTGTCTCTCGCTATTTTTCCACACGATGAATCATCCTTCGTCAATTTATCTTCCATACGTCCTCCCTTTTGAGTTTGAGGAAAGATGGGGGGGGGGTGAGCTTTTAGGGTGTGCGTAATATAATTGGAGTGGCCGATTCTGCAAATTGCGGTGTCAAAGGTGACGAGGGAGAAATCCATTAATTTCTTAAATTAACACTCATTTATAATACAATTCCAGGCTTTTCCCACTCACACCCCCTTCTCATGGCCTTTATATTTCCGCAATAAATCAGCAAATTATCACATTTTCACAACAATCACCTGACCAAGCTCCTTATTCGAAAAAGGGGGTGACAATTAGGATCTAAATAGGGAGATTCTCTTAGAACTTTTCAGGGAAAAAAATCAGAATTACACTGATAAAAATATTTGTTGAAACAAGATTGAAAAGAAAAGATTTTCCACAAAATTGAGGCTTTCAGTTCAAGTTTTCAGTCCTCCCCCCCCACATTCTCAGAGATCGTTTTGTGCGTGAAAAATTGACGTGAATTTTGTTATAATCTATTTTCGCATCCACGTGATGTGGATGATATTAGAAAAACCACCAAGAATTTTCTTCGAAAATTTATGCCACAGAGTGGACAGGTTAAGCCACTACATATCATAACGTTTATCACGCCACGCAGTTGATTTTGAGAAAAATGAAAAAATTTAGAGAGAATTTCTCACAACATCAATAATTTCGCGTTTGGCGGAGTTATTAACTGCTAAATAGCTTAGCTGTCTCCCTGGGTATGTTAGAACAATTTTTGTGGCGAATTCTTCAAGCAGATGCCCACAAGAGCCCCCCCCCCCCCATGGATCTTATTTGGGTGTGTAATTTATCAAAAAAAATTTCCATCAATCATGAAAGAAATGGGAAATATTTTCTCTGTTTAAACAATACGGGTGAATTTTGTCGCAAAAGGGACAATTTTTTGCAACGAATGGGAAGTAATATTTTTTGCAACCCCTAAAAATAAGAGGTTCAATCATTAATCATGCTATGTGGTCAAGGAGGGACGACAAAAAGGGACGATGGAAAAAATAGGAAAATTGAGTGGCAAAAGATCAAGCAGAGCGACCTTCCTCCGTAAAAGCTCCACTGCCTCCGCATAGAAAGTTCACAATCAATTAAATTTATGTTTGTTTGCCATGTCATTGATGTGGCGTAATTGCGTACATTGAGCGAGACAGAGCTCGTCTCACATCGGAGGGAGGGCAAAAGCTTAAATTCAATAACTCACAACATAAAGGCATCATCGTATTTAGCATCAATCGATATTTCCCGAGAAATCCATCTTTCATCTCCAGACGAGCACGATGCATCAATCCCGTATTCTCCGCATGAGTTCTTACCTGAAAGGAGATAAGAGAAAGAGTCCATTAGTTCATCAGCCATGCGAAGAGAAGTGAACATTCAATAAAAGTCAAATAAATAGAATACTGATAAGACTACCCAACTTCTTCGCTCAATTATCTCATTACAAGTTGAACGTGGCGCGGTAAGATGAAGCTCCTTTGGAGACTCTTTGCACACACCATGAGCAAAGTACTTATCAGAGCGGTTCATATTGCACTTTCAGTCTCACGCGGTTATCTCATTATTCAAGTCGTTTCGGCAGCCACCGCAAGGAGCTTAATTGAGCTTTCAAAGATACTACATAATACACCACAATAGAAGTGAGTTTTGAACTTTTCACATTAAAGCTTTTCTATACATACGTAGGTATGTACATAAAAAGAGTTTAGTTTGGAAGTGAAATAAAATTAAAAGCCATTCGCTAATCAAATCTCTAATCTTTCTTTCTCTCTGTTTGTTGATCTTCTTTTATGTATCACCCTGTGCACAAAGCTACTGAAGAGAATGATAGGAATTAGAGCCATTAAATTAATTACTTTGAGAACATGCTTTGAGTTGAAATTCCATTAAATTCTTCACTTTTTTTCGAAGATTCTTGATAGAATATTTATCATTCTTCTTTGATTTTTTTGCCAGAAATTCAAAAACTTTTTTTTTGATAAATTCATCATTGAATAATTTAAGAATTTTAGTAAAGAAGTTATAATTTGAAAATTCACATTTCCAGAATTTCTAGCTGGAAAATTGATTGTTTCACATATTTGTGAATTTTCTGGAAAAGAATTCAATTGTCAAACCCACAGAAATAATGTTAATTTCCACAATTTCCTTTAGGCTTTTCGCAATGTGTGTGCGGCATGCTTTTGCAGAAAATCAATGAAGAATCTGCTGAGGCATCCCCGTGTGTATACCTTGTGTATAGATATTTTCCAGGTAAACCCATCACCTTGTCATGGAGCTACCCCCACCCCTCTCATCTCCGTCGTATCGCATTTGAGCAGACATTTTGGGGGCTAAAATTGCGGAAGAGCATATCTAAAGTGCGGTCTTTGGTACGAGATATGGTTGGGTCGTAAAAGCTCTCACCCCCGCATACGCTCTTGTATTTGCGGGGGTGCGTTAGTTTTGCGATAGTTGGTTTGCCTGTGGCAATGGTGTGCTGAACAACAATAGCACAGGGTGGGTGGTTTGTATACAAACCCATCCTTCGCATTTCCATCAACTAAAAAGCACAACACCTCCGTTTATGGTGACAATTTCCCGCCACTTTTGCCGCGAGAAAGCTTCACTCCGCACACACACGAGACGGCGATTTTGGAAGATGCTGTTGTGGGGATTGGCGCCATCATCACAGCACGTGGCGCCTTAGGAGGTGGGTGGATGACAACACCAAAGGAGGGACACGTTGAATCTCATTTGCCATTGAGACGGCATCCGCACATACATAAATACAAGGTGAACCACGAAAAAGGTATTAAGGCTCTGTGACAAATGTCTTTCGCCACGGGGGTGGTGTTGCTTTCCCTCATTCCTCTGCCTCCCTTCCTTTGTGTTTAATGATGGTGGATGGATTATTTGGGGGTGGCAGGGAGATATTCTTCTTCCCCATTATATTCTCGCATGTCTCTCCACGCCAAGAAATATCCTCCCCCCCCCCCCTTCGTGCAACAAAAGTGGCGCAAATTTGCCAGTGTCTGATTCATCTTCAATTAGCTTCGGGTATGGTGGAAAGCTCATGATGATGAGGGAGTATCAAACTCAATTCCTAGAGGCACAATCTCCCGCACACAACAAAACATCATGAGATCGCATTACAAATTATTTGAGACGCCAGAAAGCTCGTTGCTGGCGTGACTCAATTTGCATTATTGATTCCTTCCCCATGCGGGAATGGAGAACATGTTGACAGTGTTTCGAATTTCCAAGCATAAATTGCCCTACTCTCAATGTTGATGAGTTTACGTTGCTCCTGCACTAAACATGGGTGTACTTGATGAGGCTCTGTGCAAGAGAATTAATTCCCATTTGATGCTTCTGCATGGATTATGCTCTATGCGTGTTGTGTGTGTGGATTTCAATGAACAAAAGAAAACCTCATTAATGTGTATGTGTGGAAATTCATTGTTAATAAGAAGCTTTGTACGGGGAGGGATCCTTGTGGGTGGGATAATAACGATGAGAATTGTAGAATAATTTATTTGTGAGAATTGAGACGCATTAATTGCAATTTGAATCTCTCTCTGCAATTTGCGTCAAAGTCTATTCTAAAAGCTTATCTGGCTTATCTTGCAATACTGTCTTCTAATAATATCAATTACACCCCCACCCCTAAATGACCTGTATGATGCCCTCTTTCACAGCTTTGTGGAAGATATCCTAGGATGGATAAAAGGCTCTCAAGATAGCAACATAATGTACATATTGAACTGCAACTGAAATTACCTGAAATTGTGATTCAAAATTGATAATCAAAATGTGAAATAGATTGGCCCAAAGTGGTCCGCAGGGGGTGATTTTATGTAGAATGACGGTGAATAATACAAGATAATGAGAATAACTACACATTGCAATTTATATTGATGTACTGCCAAAGAGTACGTACCACTCATGCAAATTCAATTCATCGAATATTGCACTAAATTGGCCCTAGAGGTTATTAAGTGGTTATGTATTTGGTATAAACTTCTGCTTTTGATGTTGCCCAGTTTATGTTGTGTTACAGTGAAGATGCATTTTGCTCCATACAGAATTTACATGAAATATCATTTAGTTTTGTATATAAAATCTCTCTTCTCGCATTAATTTAATGTTATTCCTGCACTGGACAGTGTACTAAAAGAGAGAATTTTTGTATATTTTTATGCAAAAAAATATGTTTATGTTGCGAAAACATCGAATTTACATACATTACATGCAGAAATGTTAAATCTTTGAAGGAATTTATTCATTGGCTCCATCTAATCGTGACTCAGAAAAAGATTAATGTTGACTCAATTCCCATATCGCGACTCAAATTTTCCCTTATTTAGACTCAGCTTTTGCCTAGTGTAGACTCAATTTTTAACTTATTTGTACTACAAAATATCTAATGTTGCCGCGAATTTTAACTTAAAGCGACGATAAAAAAGTAAGACAGGAAATATTTTAAATGAACAAAAAGATACTTATTTAGACTCTAAATATGGGAAAATTTGAGTCGCGATAAGGGAGTTGAGTCAACATTAGACTTTTTCTGCATCACAATAAGGTAAATTTGCGTCAACATTTTAGTTTTAACCTTTATTCATTTTGCCACTGATTTAATGCTTTTTATGTATGAAAATAATATTTTGAGAGTCTCAAAATGAATAAACTCCTCTATGTATTGGAGCTTTTCTTCTTGGGGAAGAAGAAACAGTGTGTTAGATTTTGATTTCTTAGCTTACATAGTACTTTATCGACTTTACATTATGTAAACATACATACAATTGCACAATCCTCCAAAATCCACATCTCGCAAACATTCCTCGCATATATCAAATGTACTGGTAAGCTGACCAAGCTTACGAGAGCTGTGTTTCTTTCAGTGTACCAATTTTGTGAGAGCAAACTAGAACGCAAATTAATTTAAATACGCGCAAAGTCGGGAAAAGTTGAAAAGTCATACCCTAAGAAATCTTTGAAACGCCATATCTCGGGAACGGCTCCATAGATTTTCGAGTTTGAGCTATCGTTGGAAAGGTCTTAACCTCAACTATAACATATTAAAATATGAAGTAAATCGATAATGGAATTTTCGAAATATTCGAGTTCGAAATTTTCGAAAACTTTGTTTTTGATTTTAGCGCCTCTCGCGGTCATTTCTCGAAGTTGCAATGTTCTACACATTTGTAAGGTTTCACGAAACCTTTCATTTGCGCTTGAGTTGATCGAAATCGGACTTGTAGAACCCGAGATATGACATGCTAACTTTGGAAGGCTATATCTCGAGAACGGCGACATAGATTTTCTTCATTTTTGGCATGGAGCTAGATAATATAGTCAGCTATAACATATCAAAAAATGAAGCAAATCGATAATGGCGTTTTCGAGATATTCATCGAAAACTCATCGAAAATTTTGTTTTTGATTTTTGGCCCCCTAGCGGTCACTTTTGAAACTTCGGATCTTCTAGAGAGTTGTAGGGTTTGTTGAGATCTTTAATTTGATCCCGGGTTGATCGAAATCGGTCAAGCCGTTTTCGAGTTATGGTCGATTTTCGATGAAAAATTGTGGCGGCCATATTGACTAAACGGCTTGACCGATTTTCGAAAATGAGGTATCGTTGGAAAGGTCTTGATGGCCCCTACAACAGATAAAAATTTCAGGTTTTTAGCTATTACAGGGGCTGAGATATAGCGAAAACAAAATTTTGAGGTTATCCAAAATGGCGGACGGGGGGGTGGGGGGTAAAATTTGACATCATAATCGGATGTCTTCCAGTCGATATTTAAACTTTGCCGTTTACCGCAAGTCTCTATCTATTACCGTTCTCTTGCAATTTAACGTTGTACTACGGACGGCCGGCCGGACGGCCGGCCGGACGGACGGACCAATTTTTGGCGCATACGTTTTTTGGAATGTGGGGACTCTAATTCGTGCTCATCCCAAGTTTGAGCCCGATCTGACGACTTTCGATTTTGCTCGGTACACAAAAGCTGTGTCTGAAAGAAACACAGCTAAAATCCCTTTTGATGTTTATCTAATCAACTTTCAGCCACACCGCGAGGCAACACATCGTGCACACGCGCATGGAAATATTTCTCACTAATGTGTCACCGAGCAAATAATTTGAGGGAATGTGAGAATTTTAATCACAAAATGAATTTTCATGGGTTGGGATGGTGTTTACGAAGAAAGATCCCGCCGAAATTAGTTGCTGTAGGTACTCCCCTCGAAAATCACCATGTGAATGTTTATCCAGTCAAATATGAGGAAATTTATACTTGCTGCGCGCTCATGATGGCACACCAAACTAGCCAAACAAACACACATGTGTATGCCGGCTTCGCGCGGGAGAAGAGAGTACAAAACTACATAATTATGAGCAGAAAGTCTCGAAGCTGGAGCAAACACGAGAAGAGGCATCTGCTACGAATTTAACCATCCACCGCAAATTCTGCGAATGGTAAATTCAGTGTTGCAACGAATGTGGTCACGAATTCAATTAAACCGCGAGCAAGTTGATTAATCTTCCATGATTTTAGATTCTGTGGGTTTTACGACTACCCCATTCTACAAATGGAGCTAGGACGAAATATTGGCTCTACTTTGCAGGTTGAATTTGTGATGCATTCACTGGCAGTTTGGTTGGACGTTGAAATTTAAATTAAACGGGATTTAGTACAGGGATTATTTAGTACTGAGGATTTAGTACATGGAGAATTTAGTACAGAGAGGATTTAAGACAGAAAAGAATTGATTCTTGGCAGAATACCATTGATCGGATAAATTATGTATTTTTCATCTTTTGTACTAAATTTGTACTAAAAACGTAGATATTCATTTTACTCAGAATTTTTTTTTAAACTATTGAACAGATTGAATAATGAATTCAAAAAAGATTTTAAAGAAATTCCAAAAAGCAATTCAACATAATTTTTAATTTAAACCTTCCTCCCACTTTATGCCCATAAATTTTCTCATTGACATACCCCTTAAGAGAACAATTTCACTTAAAGCATTGTCACAGAAATCTTTCACGTACAGCTCGACTTGTGCTGGATGGGAAAAACCACTGATATTGTGGAGAAATGTCGGGTTGATGCTCCCAGAAGAGGTGTCACTATGCTCTGTTTTTTTTCTAGCTCCATTGTCCCTGGAATTTTCAATCAATTCACTCCAGGAGGGATCCTTTGAACCCACGCTCTGCTTAAAGGGATATGGGAATGGAGGAAACCACAGACATTTTGATGAATTTCTGTGGCGTACATGTGTTTCCCACCCAGCCAGACTTTAATTGAATCTCTGTCTTTTTGAGAGAGCTCAAGTGTAGCGGCTCCACAAAATGGGAAGCTTTTCACTTGGAAATCCATGAGAAAATCCAATAAGAAGTTACCTTAAGATCTGGAATCTCTCCTTCGTTGTTTATACTTCACCCCCAATTTTCATCCCTTTTCCCCACTCTTTCTCCCATTTTTCACCGGAAAATTCCGTGTGGGTGGAAAGCTCACACAATGGCGTGTAAACAGTCCACCCCTCCAGCCCCGGCACAGAGATTTCCTCGAGAAATTTTGCCTCAAGCTCGCCTTTTGCAGCCTCAAAATTTCTGCAAAGGAATCCCGGGCGAAGGATGGAAAAAGGGATAAAATTGAGTTGTATCCATTGGGCAAGAAAACCCAGGGGGTGGTGGAAGGATGTGTGTGTGCGATGGGGAAGGTTTGGTAAGATTAAGGGTATGTTCTCCGGATGGTGGAGTCAATATTTGAGCTTTACCAGCAGCCCCGTCGAAGGAACAGCTAAGAAAAGGAAATTTTCTTCTGGAATCGACTTCAATATAACAACCAAACCAATTCAATTTTCAATTTCAACCCCGTGGCAAAAAATTGATGCCTATTCAGAGAAAATTACACTCTCTTGTATTAAATTACTCGATATTTCCCCATTTTCAGCTCTTATTCTTTGCCCTCTTCCACCATACCACTTATTATGCTAATTTATTCAATATCTAACCACAAAATTGCTTTGGTACATACCCGATGAGAGAGGCAAGCACCACACAGTTGCTTTACCATACGAGTGTCTTTCATTGCACGTACATGACTCTCAAATTGGATGGTGAAAAGTAATTAAAATAATTGTATAATTTTAATGAAAATATTATACCCCCATCGCTTTTCGGTGCTGGATAAAACTTTTAAATGCATTTCATTTCTGTGGCCACCAAAATGAGCAAAGTTTTTGGAAAATTTGATTTTGTGCCGCGTAAATGTTGAATTTTAGGCATTAATTAGGAAATTCTGAAAGGTTATTAAATAATTTCTAATTCTAATGCAATTTCGAAGAAAATCCCCTCTTTCATTGGATATTTTAGTACAGAATTAGTACGATAAATTATCAAAATTTAATTAAATTTTGTAGAAATTATTTTAGGTGAGTATTTTAAATATTTCTCTTGACAAAATGTCGTTTGTAGGTGTTTAGTACAAGTAAAACCCTTTAAATGTAAGCGATAAACTTTTTCTGTTTAATAAATGATTTAATAACAAATTCAAATAAGTTAAAATTCAGAAGTTTTTTCTTCCATTTAAGTAGTTAGAACTTGTACTAAATACCTTCCAAGTGTAAGTTCTGAAGCTAATCTTAAATAGATATTCAAAAAGTTGTAGATTGCAAATTCACTAATAATTATTTTTTTATGAAGTAAAATTCATCTTTTAGTACTTGTACTAAAACAAAGCAAAACTGCTAAATAAATTAAACATAGTACATAATTTTATCTAGTCAAAATATTTAATTATGTAGAATTGATTTTATAGAAATTCATAGAATTCTTTATAAATTAAACAGTTTATTTTGTACTAAAAAAAATAGTACAATCTAAATTTAATGCATGGAAATAATTTTTATTCATTAAAGAAATAAAAATAGATATTTTATCAATTTTTCGGCAGTTATTGGCTAAATAAAAAATATCCTTCTGTACTAAAAATTTTATAGAAATTATGTACATGAATACTTCGATATGCACACCCCTTAAGTCCTCACTGGAGCGTCCCATGTGATGTGATATCAACAATAAGAACATTCTTCATGGTCTCTTGTGATAAATAATAAGATACAAGAGTGTCTCTCTCTGAGCCTGTGTCGGGGGGCCATTTTCCTTCCTGTATGTGCCCAGCTTGAGTGAAGCTGTGGTGTGAGAGCTTCGGGGTTAATGACACAAACAGTAGCTCTAGCCCAGAGAAATTCCTCTTACCCTCCCCTACCACCACCGGGAAGTACCTTTCATCTGCTGAAGGCATTGTTGAAGCCCGAATCCTCACATTTACCCGGTATCGTATATACACAACAAATTGTCACACTAGCCATTTACATTGATGCCACTTCCTTACCCCATGGGCCCTTGCTGGCTTCCCCATTTTAGCTTCCACAGCACGTTCATACTCAAAACTATCGCTTTAAATGCACTCCCCCGATTACTCGTGAATCATTAATGAGGAAACCTTCCACAATGTGGGCAACGTTCGTTTCTTCTCCACGTCAACCCACCCATTTCCTGTTCCTCACCCGAGTCTCTCCTTTTCATTGGCCACCAATCATCTTACCATGAATGCTTATTGAATGGCAAGATGGACTTTTTATGGGTACTTCTTGCTACTAAAACCCATCGACAGAATCACTATTTCCATATCAACAACATGCACTTAGGGGGTACTTTGTGCTATACACACACCCTGTACGGAATGCTTTTGCTTCTCTGCCGCACAACTTAAGTCCAATTTATTGAAATTGCGGATGGTTTGCTGACGACATGCAAAATTGGAGCTAATAAAGGGGAAAATGTGTGTATTTTAAGAGGATGCTTATTGATGGTAAAATTTGATACGGATATACATAGAAGCTTCGATAGAGCAAAAGTCCTTCAATGTTATTTTCCTCGTCTGGGCTAAAAGTATTAATAGGAGGAATATTTTAAATTTTAAGGATTGACAATTTGTAAGCAGATCAACTAATTAATTAAATAAAAAAACTTCTTCTAATTGAATTTTCAATTGAAATTCAAATAAATACCTTCATTCCACTCTTGAAGAGCTTTCGGAGCAACTGCTAATTTATTTTAAAAAAAAAACTTCCCTAAGTACATAGCGAGTAAAAAGCTTGCAACGAATTATTCTTGCGAATTTCTTCAGCTGAATCCAATTGTGATTTACCAACGTCCACCCTCAAATGCACCCTCACAGTGCAAATAATTAAATTTCACCGAGTGAGTTTCTTTTTAATGAGTTCACCAAGATTGCGATTTATTCAAAATAAAATAAATTATATAGCTCCAAGGAGAGAAATCCGGAAAGAAAGCACATGGGGAGGATAGAAATAAAAAAAATATTAACGAGTATCTGGCGAGAGAATTCCAGGAAGGAGAATTAATTAAATTTTCTACTGTTTTTCCAAACTCTTTCCCTCACATTGGTGGTGGTAAGTAATACTTTTCTTCCTTGTATGAAAATATACTTCAAGGGCCACATGGAGGGTGTACTACCCTGAGCATGTGTGACTGTCGTGGAAGCTCTCCCCATCTCTCTAGGGGTGGTTTTGGCCAAGTGTGTGGATAAAGTCTGTGGCAAAGGCTGTGTGCAAAAGGGCAAATTCAGTGTCCCCGCAGACAGGCTAATTTTGAGACAAAACCACGCTCTCTCTCTCTCTCTGAATTTTCATCTTTTCCTGCACTCTTAATATACTGATATAGAAAAAGGATGGAAAATCTGTGAGGATTTTCACTTAATTTTCATCATTCTACAAAACTCTGTCTGTGAGGGTATGAGGGGGAAGAACAAAAAAGGGAAAGGAAAATGACTCAAAATGAGAAAATTCTTGGAAGAACTCCAAGAAAGTCAACAAAAGTGTATGCAAAAGAAATGGAGCAAAAGTTCCTTTTTATTCATCTCGTCAAATTTTCATAGCATAAACTTCCATAATTGTGGATTTTCTCTTCTGCAACAACATGCAAATGCAGGAAAATTGTCAGCTGTATAAATTTGTAACTATATATCATTTTACTTCCTTCATGAAGGAAAATTCCTTGAAAGTGTTGAGAATACGTGATATTTCCAAGAGATTATCCTTCCTATATATATTTATGTGTTATTGTTCCAATATTTGTTTCATGAGAAAATGAGACTTGTTTTTGAATCAACAATATGTTGCTAATTTAACATACAAATGCACATAGTAATTGCATGTATCTACTTTAAATTCCTAAAGCTCCAACAGAGCTTCTTAAAAGCACAATGATTTGATTTTCACTAGTTGTTCTTTTTTGCATTCATTTCAAGAATTATTTTTTAATGATTTTTTTTTCTAAATTGGAAAATTCTTTAATTTTCAACAAATTTCTTTATTTTATTTCTCTATAAAAAAAACTTGTCAAAATTAAACTTTTGAACTGGAGCATTCAGTATACAAGTTTTTTGTTAAATTCAAACTTCTAGAAGCAAAGATATCAGAACGAGAACATTTTCTACGTTCTCAAGAATAATAAATAAAAATCTCGATTCAATAATCTTCATCGCTACTGTATGCTATACCCTCCACCCAGAAAAAAGAACCCCATAAATCTGGAGGCAAATACTCTATTTTGCATGCATAGAAAATGCCACATTCTGTATTCTAAATGGCATGAGAGGGAGTGGAGATGCTTTTAGATCAATATCCTTTTTTTGCGGGGGGAATTCCCACCAAAAAGCTCTTCGAATGAGTATTTCAAATGGCTGCTCAAGCACATCTAGCTGAGCTTTTGCAACCCCTCGCGAAACAATCTACCCCAATTTCGCAACAAAAGGAGGGTGAGTTGGGTTAAAAGAACAATCGCCGAGGCGTCGGAAAGACTTGAAGCATGGCAAGTCCAATAAATATCCCGCATCTAAAGTGAGAGCTTTCATTCACATCAAGTGCTCAGCAAAATGGATTTCAGTGGAAAATTCTAAACCAAGAATTTATTCTCTCACATGAAGATTAATGCTTTCGCGTTGCTAAAGGAACTTTTCCTTCTGTTATGTGCATGGAAAGGAAATTCTGCAGTGCATTTTCACAGAAGTCAGTGCTTCTGTGTGGGAAATTTCGATGATGTGCAGCAAGTAGGAAAAATATCCCGGCAAAGGGACTTTCTGAGAGGAATAAAAGTTACTTCGTAAAAATCTTAATATAAATTAAACTTAAAGTTCTAGAGAATTTTAGTGCATTTTAGACTGCGATTTAGGGATTTTTAAGGATTAGAAAAATCTGTAGTCCATAAAAAAGACTTTTCAGTGCGCTTTAGACATTTCTTGAATTCACATAACAAAGATTCTGTTTGCTAAATAATCATTTAAAAAAAGGGAAATTTAATTTCCTTTCCCTTTCCTCCCCTTACTAATTATATAGAAGAAAAATGATTCCTTGGGGAATATTTAAAATATCTCCAAATGAGTGAAAATTCAATTTAAAAGTCATACAATGGGACACGTTCAACATAATTTCCTTCTGCAACACCATCAAGGGGTGAAAGAACATTTCCTCCATGGTTGGGGTTATATAATAAAAGAAAAGTTTTTGTCAGTTGACAAAACTAACATAGAAAGTTTTGTCTTTCTGTACTGAAAAACTTTTCCTTAAACTGGGCGAGGGAGGGGCGAATGTACAAAATGGGGGTGGGTGGTGAAAGCTGTGCAGAGAAATCTTGGAAAGAATGACAATTTTCTCATTTTATCCACCAACACGGATGGACTTTTCTCAATAGACTGCGTTGGGGGTAACGGGGGAAGGGTGAAAAATTGCAATTTTCCTCCGTGTGTATGTGTGGGAAAATTCGAGGAACAGCAAGATGGGGGATGTAAGCAATGAGAAAAAAAAAAGAACAAGAAATGCAGAGAAAATTGTCGAGAAGAGTGAATAAAAGTGGCTTTGCACGTTGTTGAACACGAGAAATCTCTTTTGGTTGAGTCACCCACGGCATCCATGGACAAATTTTCTCCCATCTCTGATGAAGACCACGAATGTCCTCAGGAAAGACTGCATGTTAAATCCCATGTTTCAACACAATATCATCATGTCAGTTATATAGACAATGTTCCATGAAACAGGAGGGATAAATTTGTTGAAAAAGATGTTTTCCTTCTAGATTTAAGATTAAAGTTGTTCTATTTTATGAGAATTATGCAAATTTTTGAGGCATAAAAAGCTCTTTGTAAGGTATGTATGTAGACAATGTTCCATGAAACAGGAGGGATAAATAGTTTTTGTAATAAAATGTAATACAAAAACGTCTTGGACTATCACGTAATGTATCCTGTGAAAAAAAAAATTCTATTTTATTTAAAGAAATTATTCAAATAACTTTCAAAGAAAAAAAAAATAAAACAAACATGAGAAAGGCACAAGAAAAACCACAAAGATTCAATCCCAAAAGCAAAAACTTATGCTGTCAGTAAAACCCTTTGTCTGTCGTTTCCCCATTTGTACTGAGACATCCAATGGAAAGCAATAAATAATGCAATTTGCAATATTTTAGCCATTTCTGTCATTGATTTCCCCAAGAAATTTTCCATAGAAATATTTTATTTTTCCCAGAATTCACTTCCCACAGAACTTTGGGAACATTATTGACATAATACAGAGATTTTCCACCAGCATAAATATTTCACATCATTTTCCCCACATAAAATTTTCATGCACATAAAGTCATATATTGGTGGAAAAATCAAGTTTTTCCCTAAACTTTTTTTTTTCTCTTGAGAAAAAAATTCCCCGAAAAAGGGATTTCCATCAAATCTCTCCATGGTACTCACGCGTCTCTTTATTGCCATGACAAGTGAGAAGTTTCATGGTGGAAAAAATGTCTAAAACGTGAAATTCGTTTATATTCTTCACAATTTTCCATTTCACCTACAACCCCTCTTTGTTTTCCACTACTACCCCGCTCTCCTCGCATCTACAATGTGTGAGCTCCGTACATCTTATAAGCTGTTTAATCCTCATCCCTTTGGCAAAACTCACGTTGAGCACATTGAGAGGGATTTTGGATGTTTTCCACCTTGTGAAGCATATTGTTTTCCTCAATGTCTCTGCACAATGTAATTTACTCCACACTGTATTACACAGCATGAAGCTGGCGGGGATATGTGTAACGCCGAGAGATTTCCATGATTCCCCATCATTTTACTCAAGGAAAATGCACCACTTTTCATTCTACGAGTGCCGAATGATTTATCGAGCGTCGCGCAATTTTATCTTCTCCTGAAATGTGAATCTTGATTTTCCTACATTGAGCTTTTTTTTGTTGGTACAGAGAGTGAGATTAATTGCATAAAAACCCCGCGGAAATTTTGAATCTCTGAAATCGCGCTTGAAATTGAGATGACTTAATTTTCCCTTTTTGTCTTTGTTCTTCTCCCTCGTAAATTGGCAATTTATATTACGTGTACGTTTAGCAAAAGGAGAAAATAGGTACATCCTACTTGAAAACAAATACCACGATCCATTATTATTAAGTACACTGGAAAAAATCTCATTTGTCACTTAAAGTGTACCAAATTGTCGTGTGACATTTTATAGATTAAATACATCCGGTTTTGTTGTAATTAAAATTGCAACATAGCGCAAGAAGTATTTGGGCTAACTTATCTACTTATTGCATTTAAGGAATCATCAATTTAATTAACCAAAATGTAGTTCAGTTGAGAGGAAGAATTTCATTTAAAAGAAAAATTAAACTTAAAGTTACATCACGTGCGCGGGAAGCTCTTCAACAACATAACTTCATTTCCGTTTGAAAATGTCTCGCGCACAATTTCTTGGAAATCTTGAGAAAATGAAAGACTCCATAAGATGAAGAGTGTGATGGAGGACAAGTGTTGTGCTACAAAGTTCCTCATACAAGTTGCAATTTTAATTCTTCATCTCTCGCGGGGGATTTGTTGATTTTGCATGAGGGGGGGGGCGGGGAATTATGTGCGCATTTTCAAGTGATTGTCATGCACACCAAAAGCTCCCAATGAATGACTTTATTCATTGTCTCCATCCACTATATAGAGGAAAATTGACGCAGCATGATGCAAATCGAATAAATTCTATAAATTTCTCATTATGAATTGCAAATAGCGCGGTGGTTTGCATTGAGATTACCAAGTACGATTGTTCTCTCGCCCATATAGAACAACATAACTCTCTGTCAAGTGAGGAATTGCAGGAAGTTTGCAGGAATATCGCCTTCTCTATGCTGCACTAAATGGAGAGAGAGAATAATACTGCATTTTATACACACAAAAGGATTGTCAGGGTGAAAAGTGCTCGATTTATCCATTTTGAGCTAAGAATGCAATCCATCTGCTTACACAGAGCGATGCTATATTACCCTCCCAATGTGGCGAGAGTGACGAATGATCAGAAGATTCCATTGATATCAATTTACTAAGAGACGAAGTAGAAAAAAAAACTCTTTCTAAGCCAAAAAGGGAAAATGTAGAATAACAAACCCAATTCCTGTTTTGCGTCAACACAGTCTCGTGATTAATTAATGGAGAGCTCTCACAACGACCCCATAGTGCTCTTGCCGGAGCTAAGAAGTTGTTAAGTGAGTGCAAGAAAGCCCCAACACAATTCTTTCTCCAAAGGAGAAATGCGACAAATGCACACAAATTAATTGATCCAAATTGGTCTCAATTGGATCGCTTATGGTTGTTGGAACCCAAGTGGTGTGCCTTTTGTTCAACGCTACTTGTGCAACAAATCAATTTGCGACACAAAAACACACTCCCAAAGAAGAAAATGGGAAAGTAGAGAGAGAGAGAGAGAGTCTCTGAAGACTGAAGGAAAATGCACAATTGGAGGGAATTTATACTTGACTGGCAAGAATTAGGAGTTTGCCCGAATTAATTCAATGAAATTGCGACGAACATTGCAAATGACATTTCCTCTTTAACCTTTCGTCGGGGGCAGAGAGTGGCAAACTTTCCCATGAAAATTCTCTCAAATAGTATTGTATATAGCTTTCAATGGGAACATGTATTTTACTCACATGAATGAATAAACTGTATCGAATGAAATGCGCGAGGAATTCTATTCTCAAACAGATGTTTCATTTGAGAAAATGTTTTTTTCTACTTTTTAATTAAATTACAAATCAACAAGCTTGTCAGAGTGTATAGAGGAATCGATAAACTCGCGTAATTATAGGCTTAATTGAGCTTTAGTTTATCATAGAAGTCTGTTAATAGAAAATTGAGAGAGCTTTTAAAATAACAAATATGAAGTTTAATTAATTTTTAATGAAGACTGTGATAATTACATGTTACATGATAATCCGAGACTAATTATTAACCTTTGTCACGGCTATTGTCGCAATTTTCTATGTGACGTGCTTGGGAATAACGGATAAGAAATTTTTCTAAAATAAATCTTTAAAAATCATTGAAGTTCTTATACGAGAGTTAAGCAATCTTGAATTATCATTGGAATCTCATTAAATTCTCTTTCAAAATGTGATGAAATAGGAAAATATCAAATTTACAGGTGGTGCGAAAAATAATAGCATCGAAAAACAATTATTATATTAGATTACTTTCTATGGTTTATAAAACTTTTTTTAGTAAATAAAGTAAATTGCAAAGAAAATCATTGAAAATACTTTTAATCCAACAAGACGTCTAAATGTTAAAAAAAGTGAAAAATTACTTAAAGGAAAATTGTCAATGCTATTATTTTTCACACAACTGTACGTGGGGTACGTATAATCATGAAGTAAAATGAAATAAGATTGTTAATCTGCATCAAGGCCACGAATCATGCTTCACCAACAAACTAATATTAACAAATAAATGCAAAATCAACCTTTTTATTCAATAAATCTGCATTGAAATAGCTAAAATAAATTCATTTCTCAATTCTCTCAGACATTTTAATGCTTGATGCTCTTTTTAGGGGAAAGAAATCTATTTTTGTGTTGTGCATCCCACAGTTGCTACTGACTACAAAATGTTCTATTTCCACACACAAGAAGATTTTATATACGTACATTATGTATTATTTTGTATATAATTTAAATGAAAATATATTGAGCAACATGTCCCACAACCTACGCAATGCAGAAGAATGCACACACAGCATATATTTTCTATTTCTGTCCAATCTTTTATGCCTCATTATTGGAATTGTGCGAGTACGATGCTCTCTGGACAAGCCATGCTCTTCTATGCTTCTTTGGGCTTTGACTTTTCAATAGTTGGGGTGAAAATTCTTGTGGAAAAGCAACATCTAAAAATGTCCTGTTGTTGTTTTTCTTTTAATTTTAATTAAGCTCTCAGCATGAGCTCAGCAGCATTAATTCCGGGCAATTCTGGGGGATTATGAAGCTCTGATGGGGCAGAGAAATCTTTTAACTTCCTCAGCATAAAATGAAGCAGAAGAGGAGTCTATGAATTTATATACATCACGTAATTGAGAGGCAGCTGCTTGGCCATGACCCTGAATATCTGGTACGAAAGGTCATGCAACTCCAGGCGCACGCGGGCATTCCTCATCGTTCTTCTTGAAGAAGAAGAAATATGTCTTGGACCCATTGGGTGATGTGGGGAAAATGGAAAAGTTCCATCTATATACTAAAATGCACTATCTCTCTCTTCTTGCTTGAGCTATGTGTGAGAGGAATTTGACCACAGCAAAGGGGCGAGGTTGAAGAAAAAAGAAAAGAAGAAGAGCGAACTCTCGATTCTTTTTCTCAGGATGGCTTTTCGGTATGATGGGGGATCTGCTTGGTTGTTGGTTGCTTAATGAAATTCTCCTCAAACAGGTTTTCCTTCGTGAACACGGCGCGAGTTTATGCTGTGCAAGACGGTGTTGGTTTTTTCTTTCAATTGCCTTTTGGGATATTTTATGGTTTGGCTGTGTATTCTTCTTCTTCATGAGGTGTGCTGCCCCAGCCATAGCATACGGCAGATCTGTCTGGTGAGCATATCGCGGTGTGTGTTGGTGCACACAAAAAGAGGTCGTTAACCTGAGCCTCGGCTCGTTTTTTCGTGGCCTCGGCCAGGTAAGAACAACACCTTTACAACAGAATTGTGCGCCCCAACAGAGTCACTCAGTCACTGAGCTAAATCCACATCTCAGGTGTGCTGCTGCTCACCAACCCATGCTTTACCGTAAACAATTTTTCATACCATTTAGCCGCCCCTCTTGCTGAAAGTGTAACGCACCTCTCACCAGAAAGAAATATTATGCAAGAGACTTTTCACTTTTAATTATTCGACAGCAGTGTGTGGAATAAATTTTTGCACAGCCGGCGCTTCTTCTATCACGAGGCGGCGGCTCCCCGGCGTGACCTTGGCATTGCTTTGAATTTTGGAGCGGAACTCGTGCGCGTTTTTGGCGAAATTGGCCATCACAACTCCTCCAGTCCGCGGTTTTTTTGTTCTCTCCACACAGGCCTTTTTTTTGCACATGTGGAGACACTTCGGAGAAGAGTCTATTTGGGTCTCTGGTGTGATGATGCCTTGCCTTTAGTAACGAGTTCTTCAAAGCGCCAAAGCGCCTCCATCCAGAAGGTCAGCGGCAATATTTCTTGATTGAAATATAGTCAAAGGCGGAGGGAAGTTCATGGGAAGTCGATGGAATACACAGAGCATTTTCTCAAGAAAGAGAGAGCGAAGTTGAATTAATAAATGGAGCATCTAGAACATCTTGGACAGCTTAGAAGGGGGTATCGTGCCCGTATTCCTACATCATATGGAGAATAAATGTGGAATTTGGGGTCAAAAAGAATTTTGAAATCATGAAAAGCTCACAGCAGAGTATCAATTCAGGAAATTTTTACTGAATTTTTTGAAGGAGTTTAATCATTTTTGGACTCTTTGAAAAACTAGTTCTTTAAATTAAATCTGACCTAAGGGTCCTAAGATTCGGCTTAAAAAAATAAGACTGACTCTATAAACAGCTTAACTTTGTTTTTTAAGTCAGGCTTAAGTTTTTAAGTCAAACTTACATGCCTCGTTTAAGCCTGGTTTAAGTAAACTTGAGCCTGGCTTAAAAAAAAACTCAAGCCGATCTCTAAACTAAATCAGGTCCTCAATTTTCAAGATAAAGAAGAAGAAGAAGAGAATCGCCCTGAATTCTAAGCATGATATTTAACCTTAAAGCTTAATCTTTTATCTCAATTTAAGCGGAATTTAAAGTAAACAGCTTTCTGGCAGAAATTTAAATCTAATAACTGTATGGTTTCCCTTTTCATCTTTTGTTGATAACATGAAAACATGCTGTGTGAGGAGACATTGCCAAAACATAAACTCAACTTCTTGCCACGAAACTCCTGACTACCTATACATGTTTATTAGATCCCAAAAGACGTGTGGAGAAGCACATACACACGCAGGAACTTGACGAAAAGTTGCGGATTAATTAAATAGCAGCAGGGAGGTGTTTGAGAAAATCATTCTGTCGCGTTTGGAGTTTTGGCATTAAGGAAGCTTCTGGTTGGAGTACATTACACGGCTCATCACTGTTTCATTTGCTATTCGCCTCTATTCCCCGTCGACGAGGACATGGAGGCAAATGGGGGCAGAGTGGAGCTGAATTCACGAGAAAATCCCATTCTATACGAAACGCGATATGCCCACAAATGGCAAAATAAAGGACATTAACGCGGCACTTTCCCATTCAAGTGATGTTGTTTGAATTTTTTAGCCTTCAAATGGATGTCCTGCGGGCGGGTTGGTAATACATACCATTGATACAGCGCAGAGTGTGGGTGGATGAGAGCATTGAGAGCTCTATAAAATTTATATTATTTTATACTTTTTTTATGGGATTCGTGCAGCGAAAAAAATGGGGAAAAAGCATCATCAGGGCGGGGAAAGACCAACGCCGCACTGATCTATAAATCATAAATATGGAGCACTTTTTCTTGCCATATAGCAGCTCTCTCCCTGCGACCCAGAGGGATGACCAAAAATATTTATTGTTCTCGTGTGCAGAATCCTCAACAGAAAAAAATCCCATTCCCTGGATTCAGGGGGAAAATTGTCAAAATATTGCATTTTGTTGGCCTCACCATCCAATTGAGCGGAAATTATCTCTCACACGAAAGTGTGGAATGAGGGGACGGAGTCTCCCTAACGATTGGGGCAATTAAGGACACTCCTATTTGCTGTGGTTGCGTTGGCTTGTTTTTGTTCCCAACCCAAAAAGAGTTTGAGGAGCTTTTACGCTTCAATTAGAGATGGACAGAAAAAAAGGCAATTAACTTGTTGACGAAGCATTGATGACTGTCTTTTGTGATATGAAGGAATTTATGGAATTTTCTTTGTACAGAAAATTGGAAAATTAAAAAAGAAAGAATCATAGCTAAAAAAAAGGTTCAAATATTTTTTTAGCTGTATAAAAACTTAAGAATAATAATAATTTGAGAGATATTAAGAAAGCTTTTTTATAAGACTTACATTCTAGGAAAATTTAGCAAATATCCTTCAGCAAGAATCATCTTACCTAGAAGAGAAATAAGAAAAAGATTAACATAAGAAAAATTCCAGGAAATTGTAAATAAATATCTTTCACAATTTTGTTTACATTTTGTCTTTAATAGTCAAAGTCTTAAAAATATATAGTTTTAACACTGACAAGGCTCCTCACGAACTAAAATACTAACGATCGCATCTTTACCTACTAAATATGCAACATATCATAGCACGCGGAAAAGCTCTTCTACTCTGTGAGGGGAAAAGTGGATGAAAATCTCTGAGAATTTGCATAAAATATTATGATATTATGTAAATCTAATAGAAGTTATATAAATTAATATTTAACATTATATATATGGCCATTATTCATGCCATTGAAAATTCACTGAGAGAGAGAGAGAGTGGAAAACAATGTTGTTTTTCAATGATGTTTACAATATTTACAGCAGGACAAAATATGCGCTTGTAAAATGTTGCGAAGTTGTTTATTTTATAAAAATAAAAATTATCTGGAAAAACATTCCGCGGCGTAAATCAAAGAGAAGTGGAAGTGGAATTTTTTATTCACTTAATTCTTGATAAACTTTTAAGTGGAGACGCCTGGTTGAATCCTTTTTTCTGGCTTGTTTTGAATTTAGAGTAAGACAATGGATTTTAATACGTTTAGTAGGTTCCTAGATCTTGCCCAATATTTTTAAATTATTCCTTTTCGTTTAGAAAATTAGTACCAGGCGCCTCCATTGAAATTTCTACGTCATTTTCATTTTTTCAGGTATTTATAATTAGAAAGAGTTCCCAAAACAGACCACCAGGCGCCTCCATTAAAAACAATCATTCTTAAAAACATATTTTAATTGATTTATTTATCTCCTCGGGAAATTTTCATACACAAATGGGTAAAAATTAACACAAAAACATAAATTCAAGAATATATTCTTTGATCCTTCAGTAGCAGGATCACTTCACAGTACACGTAAACAATGTTTTCTTGAGAAAAATCCAGCATGTCAATAAACTCAAATTCATTCTTTCTGTGCCTAAATTCCTGTGTTATATCGTGGTAAAATTTACCATTGAGAATATATTTTTCCCTCCGCATTGGAAATGTGCCTTGAAGGCATATTGTGAAAAGCGGGTAGGTATATAAGCTCAATGGGTGTCCCTGTGGTGGGTAAGTGTGAGTCCCCCACATTTTGTGAGCACTCCCAGTAGAGTGATCAGCACAAAAGATGGTCAATTACAGTCTCTACAATGCTCTGGGTGCCCTCTCATCGTTTGCCTATCGAGTGCAGATGACTCATCAGAAATGATACAAGCGGTTATGACGCAATTACAGTAAAATTCCACCAATCGATGGAAACGGAAATTGCTGGCAAGTATCTCGTCCCTCATCTACTAGCTAAAAAGGGAAGCCAGAGATGCCTCTTCTCCTCCCCCATTCCTCAATATCAAGCGCAACAAAATGCCAAATCAGCACAAATCGCGTCGCTTCACTTTGATTGCCGTCTCTCGGATATATTTTCTTCCAATAAAATGGAGAATATTTTATATATGTATGATACATATTTGTATGCTTTCCCCACGTGACACACGATGCATAGAGAGCATTTGCATAATATTACTCACATTTTCATTCAAACGAGAGAGTGAGTGATATAGAATGTGAGACCCCGGAGGCACTTTGTGTGACTCATCCAGCAAAAATGTCCCTCCTGACACTCACCAACAAGAATTTCATACCTTCTTCTTATCGCACAAATGCTACGCGAAGTACCCTGCCAGTTGCATCCCTCGAGTGGTTTTCTTCCTCATTTTTTTCGCTTTATCCTTCGTGCAAAATCCTACCTGAAGTGTGGACAAATTGCTGAGATTGAGAAGTTATACGTTACATACATATGTTCAAGAAGACAAGCACTTTCCACTCATGAAAGTTCCCACTCTGTGGAAACTTTCGCAATAGCTCTTGGGGGAAATTCATCAGAGGAAGTTTTGTGTGATGTGCATTTGGATGCAACTGTGGAAGTTGCAAAAACTGATCCAGGAGGAATTTTTGCATAATGAACATAACGGCTTGAACTTTATGTACACATACATAGCAGAGTAAAAAGCTCCTACGAAAGGAGTTCAAGTGGAGGGTGGTTGAAAAGCTCATAGGGAGGCTCTTTAAAAAAAAATGGGAGAGAAGAAAATCTCTCCTATAGAAAATGAATAATTCATTGATGTCGCGAAGAACATACTTGAGAGTAATCTTAGGGGTTGATATTGCGTTAAAAGTGCCCCATCATCCCCAAGACGGTTTGGGGGAATTTAGAGTAAAGGAGGGAGGGAGAGGGATCGAGCTTCTTTCTGGTGAGATTCTGTAAACTCATGGATTGTTTGCAGTCACTTCATCACCATTCAGGCTGTGCGAACAAAACCGCGCGCAGTGGAATGAGGTTTTTTGTCAACGCTGTGGAATTTTTCATACACATGGTGGATTTACTGATAATGCGTCTTCATAAATAAAGTGCACAAGAGAGGTTCTCTATCGCCTGACATTCCATTAAATCACTCGCCCAGCAGTATGGCAAGAGAGAGAGTTTATTGCATCGTATAGAAAGAAATTTTTCCATCACAAGAATTCTTGGAGATTCTTTGTGCTACCACCGAGAGAGTTTCCAAGAGATCAAAATTTGCTCAGTGAGATTCTTGGGGAATAAAGGGTTCGCCGGGTCATTCCTACTTATTAAAATTTCATATGAAGAAGGTAGAGCCTTTAAGCAAGAGGACAGAATTTGTTCTCTGAAGATTCTGAACTTATGAACATTTCAACTTTAGAGAATATTTATTGTCCGTGAGCTTTTAATTTTTCAGAGCTTATTTTGTTCTTCTTTTAAAAAATCTTAAATTAAAACCAGATTGGGACCTAATACAAAATATCTAAACTTCTTTGTTAGCAAAGCAACTAATATCTCTGCAATGTTAACATTGAAAGTTTCCATAGAAGAATTTGTGCTCTCTTCAAAAGCTCTCTGGTGAGTTTATAAAATCCCTCAGCAGTGGAAAAGTATGTAACTAAATCACCTTCTTAGCACCAAATTTTATTATCAACTTTTTCCCGGTACAAAGTTTAACAATGAAGTTTCCATAAAGTTCTCAAGTTTATTTCACGTTATCTATAATGCGGATTTTCGTGGGTGGCAAATGCAATTTTCTCAACTACAAAAGTAAAGTCATTTCAACGTGTTTTTTTTATTGAAACTATTTTGGAATTCAATAAAAGATTTAACACTCAACAAGAAGACGTTCGGAATTCATTTCCCAAAAAGGGGAAGTTGCTTTGAATAAGATTCTTCGTGCAAAATGGTGAATATATAGAAGCCTCAAAATACTCCGTAAAGTACCTCCGTCAGATCCCATTAAATGACGGCAGTATAGCCAAAAAGGAAACCCACAGAAGTACAGAGGAAATTGCATGCAATTAGAACAGCAATTTCAATTAGCTAATTAAACTGGCTCTATTGCGATTTTCACTCATTTATTTCTTGGGAAATGACTTTGCAATCCACTTTCCGGTTAATCTCGCCCTCTGCGTGTGACTGTTACAATTCAATACTAGAGAACCTCCAAGAAATGGCAAATTAGGAGGGAAAGTCCGGTGGGACGTGTAGTGGTGATTAATTGCAAAAGTGCATTGTCAAAGTAAATGCGCACAAAGAAAGAAAAGAAATTTTCCATCTCATTGAGAGAAATGTTGGAGTTTTTAAATCATTTATGATTTTTCTATAAATCACCCGAGAAAGCCATTTATGGTCCATTGCTGTCCATCTTGCCACATAAAATTTGCCCATAAATGATTAAAAGGAAATTGCTTTTAAATGTCACACCCAATTGTGGGGCAGTACTTTATATGCTCTCATCTGAGAGGAGGGAATTTTCTTTTGATGTTTTCAAGCCGAATGATGGGGACTTCCGGTGGGATGATGAGAAAATTTTCCTATCAATAATATTCATGAGAAATTAGGAGTCAAACATCTCCGATGATGGGGATTTATGAATGTCGAGCACACTCAAATGAATTCAAAAGACTTTGAGTGATTTCTGCTACTTTGACTACATAAAGCTCCACCACCCCCACCCACTCTCTCTCTCTCTCTCTCGTCAATTTGAGTAATTAATGACCATAAAATCACTTTTCCTCTGTGAGGGAAAAAAATCACCTTATGCAGCATCCTTTCCGATGCTCTGAAGGATGCCAGAGCAACAATTTAATGACACACAATGGCGTAATCTTGCGGAAAATGGAAAAGCTCTTCCGCTTCCACCCCCACCCCTTGTTTCTACATAGTAAAGTAGATGGAAAAAAGCTCTGCGGCGAATCCCTTTGACTCTTCATGCCAACAAATCTAATTATCTTCCCATGAGACTGACTACACACACACAGTTTTTTTTTTTTGCTTGACGCACCCCCACAACCCTCATCAGCATCACCCCTATGTGGGATGTCGCACAGGAAGTGCTTCAGGGGTAGCCGCTAAACATTGATTCTTTGCGCACCCACCCCCGTGTACGTGAGGAAGTTCTGCGTGTGTATGCGGAAAAATTCGCAGGAAGAGCCACAAGTGAAAAATCAAATTATTATGAAAATGAATTTTCCCCATCATGGCTTTTTCTGCAACACAAATTACGCAGCTTTTTCCACCTCTCCCAAAGTTTGTGTGATGCTTTGCAGATGGGTGAAAAAAGCTCTCTGCTTGTGCTATACTGAAAAGTTTTGAGCGGGAAATTGGGAGTTTATTAGACAAGTAATGAATGTATTGAAAGCTTTTCACAGAGAAAAGAATCTGCAAAG
Source organism: Lutzomyia longipalpis (assembly GCF_024334085.1). NCBI lineage: Eukaryota > Metazoa > Arthropoda > Insecta > Diptera > Psychodidae > Lutzomyia > Lutzomyia longipalpis. Next base: position 27,302,769 of record NC_074709.1, read on the forward strand.
TTCCTCCCACAACTACCCCAAAACAACCCCAGAACCATCCCAAATAATTTACTGATAATTAATGTTTTTTATTCTTAAATATTTTGTCACAAAATAAATATCTCTTGAAAGCTTTCCAGCATGACAGCGTACAGCGAATTGCACTCCATTATACCTTTTTTTTAACATAATAATTGGCAGTTTGTGGAAAATGGACTTTTCTTCGCTCTACTGAGTTACGTTTTGCACGGAATGTTCGTGGGTAATTAGTGGATGGAAAATATTTAATGAAGTACTTTGTGTGTGGTGGAAAAAAGTGTCTCTCTCGGGATGATGTGCTAAAAGATCCTTGATGGTGTTGGAGGGAGAAAAAAAGTTGCAATTTGCGCGGGTTCCCCGTTTTTGTTGTATGACCAAATGGCAACGTTGCACAGACCATTTGCTCGGTGCTCTGTGTGTGCCCCCAAAGAGCTTCTCGAGAGGTGCACTTAATGACCAAAGTGAGCAAATGCTAGAGGTGCATTTGCAAAATAGCATTTTATGTTGAACAATCACGATGGTGAGCGGAGTTTCAACCTCCTTCTTTGTCCCGCCACCCCACGTGTCGCACCAGGGATCCCCCCACCATCCATTTGCAGCATCTCAATGCACGTGTTCCATTGAATTAGTCAGCGTACACACAAACGCTGTATTTGTTGCTGAAGAAAGAAATTCAACTGAGAGTGTGGCTTTGTCTTGGGCCAGCAAAATTGCAACAAAAATATCTTGTGGCTCTGAGTAACAAAGAAAGTCCCCTCAGAGAGTGGTCTTGGCATTTTCTCGTTTTACCTGCATCACAAACATGACCACCTACTTTCCAAGTATACAAAACTTCCCTCCACCTCCACTTATAGGTTTCTGACCAAGTTTGGGATTAGGCACTTTTCACTTGCACAGACGGAGTGCTTTTCTCTGTTTTCCCATGCATTTCTCTTATGCCTGGGAGCTGTAGTGCACTCCTCTCTAACCACGATGTTTGTGGAGCTTTTTGGTCACATCAAGATGAGAGCTTTTATGTGGGAGTCCGCAGGAATGTTCTCAAAGTGGACAAATATTTTGGTTTCTTGTAGAAATTATGGGAATTTTTTTTAAAGAAAATTCTCAGTAAAATGTTGCATGTTCTTTGGAAATTGGAATATTATTAATTGAGTTAGGATTGTTATACCCGGACTATTTTTTAAACAATATTAATTTAAATTTAATGATGTTAAGAATTTTGTATATTTTTTGGCAATGATGAATTTAGTTAGGTTTCTTATACATGGACTAAAATAATTTTTTATACTTATGCTCCACATACTTATGCTTCATACAACGGAGAATCTGTTAAAATTTAAATAATTCATAAATTCGTGCTCATCTTCTAAATCTAAAAAAAAATAAATCCATTGATCTGTTTATGCTTCATGCACTTAAGCTATTCATCCATGGACTCTCTGGTATTCCCACCAAACTCATAATTTGCGCTAGATGCTCCTATTTTGCTCATAATTTCAATCACTTTCAGTTTGTCTAATTAATTGCACTCCATGTACGGTAAGCTTGATCAACATCATTAGTCTTCAGCCCCTTCGAAAGGCAAATTGCATGAGAGAATTTTAATTTCCCGCAGAACAATGGACGATGGAAATTCATTGAACGATGCAATTACAAGATAAAATCTTGTCGCAGGATAAAAATCTCATAGTGAAAGTTTTTGCATTTATAAATAAATTCTTTGCTTGACTTTCTTCAGATTTTCTTCTTGTCTAACAGCCCAAAGGTAAAAGGGATGCCATGCTTTGGGATGAAGTTGTTGTGCCCACCAAAGGATGACCCAAAAGGCCACAAAGAAGGTCTTCTTTGAACTCAGAGAGAGGATCAAAAGATTTGATTTTGTCTAGGATTAAATTTTCTCTGCATTGAAAATTCCTGAGGTTAACGAGGAACTTCCTTTTGAGATTCTTTCCTTTTTGCATATTCCCCCCACCCAGAAGTTGAGGAATTTCTTCGTTTTTTTTTCTGTGTTCATTCTCTCTCCGCACATTTGCATTCCATGGAGGTATTCGTCTTTTTTGCGCCGATTTGCTTGTCCATGAATTTGTTGAAATACTCTTTGTGTAAAAAAAAATCTCCGTGCAGTTCCGACAATATTGAAATTTGTGCAGCCAGATGACTATACAGAAAAAAGTTCTGCAACATCGTAAATGGCTTTTTTGTCAAAGTTATATAGCACAGAATATTGCTTTGTGGCTCCGTAACGAGGGAGACTGATTGATGAAATATTGAAGGGTTGTGAACATCCTTCCCCTTGGTGCCTTTTTGTTCACCATACCGCACCCATTATTATTTTGTGAATGAATTTAGGGCACAAAGAGTGTGGGAATTTACATGAAATTTATGAAAACTTTCAATTTGTCTTTAAAAAAATTGATTAAAACAGATTTTAGAACAGTTTGGTTTGTGCCTTGGCTGAGAGAGATATTTTTATAACAGATATTAATAAGGAATTTATATAATGTATTGGAATCTTTATATAAAATTTTATATTTCTCTGTAAAAATGCGGAGACTTCGTAAAAATTTGCATATACAATGATGGAATTAACAAAATGGTATGTGTCTCGGAAAAGTGTTATAAAGCCAGTTTCCTGCACATAATTTGCAGAAAAAATTGTAGAAATTTTTAATAATATTCTTTAAGAGTCCAAAATTGTCTTTCTAACGTAATTTATCTCCCCTGGACACTTTAATTGACAAAAAATAAACAAAACTTATGTGTCTTGGCTATTTTTCTGTGCTAAACTGTTATAATTTTGTCATAAATTCAATTTCAAGTTGGTTTTTATTGCAAAAATAAATTTGCAATTTCACTGAAAAACCTTCACAATAACTCCCTATACCCTAGTAATACAGTAAAACATATAGAACACAACACATAGTGCAGAAAAGTTCGATGGAGGGCAGAAAGTGCAGCCGCACATTTCCATTTTCCGCTTTATTGGCCACAACACACAGTATGGTCGGGCAGTCAGCATGAAGTGTAGGGAAAGTCGATTGGTGGCACAAAAAAGAGTAGAAGTATCGACAAGGGACATTTATTGCACACGCAAATTGTGATTGGGAAAAAAAAGAACTGCAACGCATTTGGCCGTTGACATTCACTATCTGTTGTACCATCGCGGGATTGGCATCAGCAACTCGCTCTGTGTGTGAGCTCTTTGTCTGCACGGCGCCACCGATGCTCTCCCGGGGGCAACATATGTGTATACTGTGTGTGGGTGTGAAAAGAGGAAGAGCGCGAGATCCGGAAGGGAGATTTGGTGGCACACAGACAAAAGGCCGCATATACTCTTTGGTTTTCACATTAGAATGATCAAAGACCGTGAAAATTCTCATTAAAAAAAACTCCTCTCGCCATGATAAGAAAAAGGGGTTTGTACATTGCAATTCCGGTCTGTGGGAGATGAGAGACTGATGTTTTGGACACGTCAAAGCATAAAAGCTCAACCACAGCAAAGATTGAATGAGAATTTTGTGGGTGGATGTGGATGAAAATAATGAGAATTTTCCATTAGAGAGAGGGAGAAAGAGGTCAAAGATTAAAACCATGAAATATTTCATTGAGATTAATATTAAAGAGAATCCAAGATTATTAGGATTATTATATTTTCAGAGGGGATAGGATGAAGGCAAAGGTGTTGACCCTTTTTCCCATATAAAGGTCAAGTCTAATGTAATTAATTAAAATAGTTGGGCAATTTGATGAAAACACTTGATGAAAACATTAAAATTTATTAATATAACGACTTTATATAACTTGGCTCTAAAGATTTAAATTTACAAATCTCCCACTAGGTGTCTAAGTCAGCGCCATCTAGTGGAAAATTCAATTCACATGAAATAAACAAGAGTTCACGCCCTTTAACACAAAACCACTCAAGCTGTATTTTTTTTTTTTTTTTTGAAGAACATTCTTAATCAGTTTTCAACTCATGTAAGAGCATTCACTCTCAACTCAACAATTCTCAACCGGAAAGGCCAATAATCTGGAGGTGAAGAGAACTTGCTGCAAAGTCCGAAAAAAAAAATATATAAACCTATAAATATACATATATAAGTACAATGATGGTCCAGCAGAGTAAAGGGAATGTACTGGTAAGTTTCACTTACGGGCTGTGATTCTTCCTTCAGATGACAGTCAAAGTGTGGTGAAGTACAATGATGGTCCAGCAGAGTAAAGGGAATGTACTGGTAAGTTTCACTTACGGGCTGTGATTCTTCCTTCAGATGACAGTCCAAGTGTGGTGAAAATTGAGGTGGATAAATTTTTAGGAATGGCTTTCTCACGCAACGAATCACAGCCAACGCGCATGAGTAAGCCTTTCCCCAGAATTTACACGCGTTGGCTGTGATTCGATGCGTGAGAAAGCCATTCCTAAAAATTTATCCACCTCAATTTTCACCACACTTGGACTGTCATCTGAAGGAAGAATCACAGCCCGTAAGTGAAACTTACCAGTACATTCCCTTTACTCTGCTGGACCATCATTGTACTTATATATGTATATTTATAGGTTTATATATTTTTATATTTTTATATTTTCTATGTATAAAAAAGGCGCCCCGCTTCGCGGGGCGCCAATTACTTTGTTTAAAATATATGTGAACAGATGAAAGTAATTGTTGATGTAACAAAATGGCAGAAGGCGGCCATTTTGTATTTTGAAATTAGTAAAATCTGATAGGTCATGCCCACTATACCTGATGAAACTTCAATCGAAAAGTCTTTATCAAGTACCGTTAAGCCGATATAAGGCAATATTACAACAATCGGTACATATGGAAACCTGTTTTGGTCTATATCTCTGAAACCACGACATAAATTTTTTTAATTTTTTTTTGGTTAAAAGGTGTGCCTATCACCTATAACATACTAAAATTTAATCGAAATCTATCGTCCAGTTTTTGAGATATTAATCGAAAACTGGTCGAAAACTCATCGAAAATTTTGTTTTTGATTGTAGGCCCTCTAGCGGTAACTTTTGAAAGTTCCTATGTATAGATAATTGTAGACCTCATTGAGATCTTTCATTCAAAACCGGTTTGGTCCAAATCGGTCAAGCGGTTTAGGAGTTATAGCCCACTTACGATAGAACTCTATATTTGCTAAACCGCTTGTCCGATTTTTGGAAATGAAGTATCGTTGAAAAGGTCTTAAGGGCCCCTACAACATATTAAAATTTCAGACCTCTAGCTATAATAGAGGCTGAGATATAGCAAAAACAAAATTGAAAAAAATTCAAAATGGCGGATGCAGGGGTGGGGGGCTGAATTTGATATCATAGTTGGACGACTTCCAGTCGATAATTGAACTTTGCCGTTGACCGCAAGTCTCTATCTATTACCGTTCTCTTGTAATTGAGCTCCAAACTACGGCCGGACGGACGGACGGACGGCCGGACGGCCGGACGGCCGGAAAAGTTTTTCGGCGCATACGTTTTTTGGAATGTGGGGACCCTAATTCGTGCTCATACCAAGTTTGAGCCCGATCCGACGACCTTGAGTTTTAGAGTGGACACAGAAGCTGTGCTATTCTTTTCTTCGAAAGAATCACAGCTAAAAGTGGTTGAATAGAACGAGAAACTATGAGAGCACAGAGTGCAATGGAAGAAACCGAGAGTTCCCCCCGCGCCCAACAGGAACACCAACGATGGAGAAAATATGTGTTGTTGGCTCATTTGTGGCTCATGAGGTTCTCTCACAAAGCGCACGGACAAAGAACCAATTCTCTTGAGAAATTCGCGCGTCTTATTAATTTCTCAAGAATCCAGACACTGAACCATAAACTGCCCCAACAAAAAACGTGCGCCTAACTTTTTTATTATTATCTCGCTGCCTCTTTCTCAATATTATTCTCCCTCATCATCCCGCGGAAAATTCCACCATACTACGCACGGTACAGTGTTTCGAGGGCGAAACAAGAAAAAGGCGTAAGTCCACAAAAGTGAACTTTACAGGAGAGCCGAAAAACGATATTGAAGAAAACCCCGGCCGGAATAGTACACAAAAAATTTCACTAAAATTGAATGATTGTATGACTATAATAAGATGTTCTATATTATAAAATTAATTAATTAATTAAGATCCAAAGACCATAAAGGGGTGGGGGGAACAAAAATTCCCTTTAATTTTTTTTTTATTCACGAGATTTTCTCTACCAATATTAATCAGAATCGGTCTTGGACAGATTTGATTGATTGAGATTCACTTTTATGGCCAAATGAAGAGCACATTTTCTTATGACCAGACCAAAAAATTCCTCTGTCCTGACCATCCTGACCCATCCCAAAGAGCCAGATCTCCCTTATCCTGGACAATCCTGGGATGCTGGTGTAAAATGGTGGGTTTTTCGCCGGAATTGTGGTCACTTCCTATTAAGAATGTTAAAGTGACCTCCGGATTGGGGATTTCATCCCCGGATTGTACCAGGATTATCAAGTCCTGGACAATTAGGGGATACTGCCGCAAAATTGTGGGTTTTTCGCCGGATTTATGATCACTTCTCATTAGTAATGATAAAGTGACCTCCGGATTGGGGATCTCATCCCAGAATTATTAAGTCCTGGTCAATAAGGGGATATTAGGGCAGTGAGAGACATTTTTCGTGAGAGAACGAGCGCACACACAAACATCTATGCGTGCTGCTCTTTCTCATCGCTGCGTGCGCGACGTGCGCCGATAAGCGCACGACAGAGCTGCCATGGAAACCGAAGACCACACAGATGTGCGCATGCTCATGTGTGTGTGTGTTTCTCCACCCCGTGAGCGGGGTTGTAGGCAGGCTTAATAAAAATTGCGCTTCTCTGCTGTTAGCGAGAGGTTGAGAGACGTGTAGCGTAGCCGTTTTCGGATACTAAGGTCACGATATCAAGTCTTACCATTGTCAATGATTTATTTTTTTTTCCACTAAATATTTTTTTTTATTTCCCCAATCATTTTAAATAATTTTTTCGATGATAAGTTATTTTGGAAACTCTACAGGAACAAAATATAGATGGCCGCCATACTAGTTTTGTGATTTTTTTTTCATTTTACAAGAAAATCTAATGACGAACTATTTTGTATAGTACGGATTGGCTTCATATTTTTACCAAAAATTCTTTATGGTAATAGAAGACTAATTTCCAAAAAATTAATACCGGAGATGGCCTAGAAATATTATTAAAATTAAAAATAAAATTAATTTCCCATATAAATTGTGTGGGAGCGCCTTTTCACAGTGAGAGACATTTTTCGAGAGAGCGAGCGCGCACACAAAAAAATCTAAGCGTGCTGCTCTTTCTCATCGCTGCGTGCGCGACGTGCGGCGATTAGCGCACGACAGAGTTGCCAAGGGAACCGAAAACCACACACATGTGCGCATGCTCATGTGTGTGTGTGTTTCTTCACCCCATGAGCGGGGTCGTAGGCAGCTTTAGTAAAAAGTTCGCTTATTTGCTCTTAGCGGAATGTTGGGAGACGTGTAGGGTAGCCGTTTTCGGATACCAAGGTCGCGATATCAAATCTTACCAATGTCAATGATTTCTTTTTTTTTTCCACTAAATATTTTTAGCTGTGATTCTTTCTTAAAAGAAGCACAGCTTCTGTGTACACTCAAAAATGCAAAGTCGTCAGATCGGGCTCAAACTTGGGATGAGCACGAATTAGGGTCCCTACATTCCAAAAAATTGTGGCGCCAAAAATTGGTCCGTCCGTCCGTCCGTCCGTCCGTCCGGCCGGCCGGAACCTTTCGCTAAATTACAAGAGAACGGTAATAGATAGAGACTTGCGGTCAACGGCAAAGTTCATATATCAGGTGGAAGACATCCGATTATGAAGTCAAATCCGACCCCCCACCCTTCCGTCCGCCATTTTGAATAACTCCTAAATTTTGTTTTGCCTATATCTCAGTCCCTATTATAGCTAGAGGTCTGAAATTTTGATATGTTGTAGGGGCCATCAAGACCTTTCCAACGATACCTCATTTTCGAAAATCGGCCAAGCCGTTTAGCCAATATGGCCGCCACAATTTTTCATCGAAAATCGGCCATAATTCGAGAACGGCTTGACCGATTTTGATCAACTTGGGCTCAAATGAAAGATATTAACGAGCCCTACAACTGCTCGGAACATCGCAAGTTCAAAAAATGTCCGCAAGTGGCGCTAAAATCGAAAACAAAATTTTCGATGAGTTTTCGATGAATATCTCGAGCATCGCTTTATAGATTTGCTTCATATTTTGATATGTTATAGCTGACTATAATATCTTTTACCATGCCAAAAATGAAGAAAATCTATGTAGCCGTTCCGGAGATATCGCTTTTTAAAGTTTACGTGTCATATCTTGAGCTAGATAAGTCCCGCGCCCCGCGAAGCGGTGCGTTTTATATATACATATACAAAAGTAAAGTGAAATATATATAAATGCATAGATATATACATTATATATACATATAAAAATGCAAAGATAAATATATATAACTGCAAAGATAAAAATTAAATATAGCATGGATGGAACAGTATAAAGCGAAAGGACGGTAAGTAAAACCTACAGGCTGTGATTCATTCTTTGTCAGTGAAATGTGAAAATGACTGAAAATTGAGGATGGGCAAATTTTGAGGAAGGCTTTTTCGCGTACTGAATCACAGCCAACGCCCACGATTAAGGCTTTTCACAAAATTTCTGCGCGTTGGCTGTGATTCGGTGCGCGAGAAAGCCTTCCTCAAAATTTGCCCATCCTCAATTTTCAGTCATTTTCACATTTCACTGACAAAGAATGAATCACAGCCTGTAGGTTTTACTTACCGTCCTTTCGCTTTATACTGTTCCATCCATGCTATATTTTTTTTATTTCCCCAATCATTTTAAATAAATTTTTTGAAGCTAAACTACTAATTAGTTGGTGTTCCACTTCGTGGCCAACACCAAGTATTGTAATCGTCGGATTTTCCGACCACCTCAGATCGGGCTCAAACTTAGTATGAGCACGTTTCAGACAACCCACATTCCAAAAATGGTGGAAAATTTTTGATGTGCGCCAAACTTTGCTTAATATCTCGAGAACGGTAAAAGATAGAGCCCTCGGGTTTGAAGTTTTTTTTTCGAAATGTGGGTGTAAAATTTCATTTTTTTACATTTTCAAAATTCAAGATGGCCGCCGTCTGCCATTTTAAACTACTGTCAACCACTTCCCTTATAGCTAGCGGTCTGAAATTTTAGTATGTTGTAGAACTCAGTAAGTCGTTTTCATCGATAATTCATACTTGAAAATCGGTAAAGCGGTTTAGCAAATATGGCGGCCTAAAGCAAAAAGTGTTTTTTCAACATAACTCGAGAACGGCTTGACCGATTTTGACCATCTTGGTATCAAATGAAAGGTATTGCGAAGCCCTAAAACTCTCTAGAACATTTCAAGTTTCAAAAACATCCGCAAGAGGCGCTAAAAACAAAAACTAAAATTGCCTAACTTTAAGGGGCAATATCTCCGAATCCCCATTAGAGCAACTCTGCGTTGATACCACTGCTTTGATATGTTGTAGCCTGACTCAATATCTTTCACCAGTCCGAAAATGAAGAAAATCTATGTCGCCGTTTAGAAGATATGACCATTTAAAAATTCTTGAATTTGAAAAGTTCTAAGAGCCATATCTCTTAAACGGTCTCTCCGATTTTGCTCAATTTGGTATCAAATTAAAGGTTTTGCAAAACTCTT